>NW_023603184.1:121015356-121615356 GCF_014898055.3 Talpa occidentalis
AAAGGAACAGACAAAGCAAACACTTGGAATCTAACTGGAGAACAGGACACCAGAATGGAAGGCGCGGTGGGGCGGGGGGGGGTGTGTGTAATATAGAGGGTCCAAGGGACTATGGTGGAATATAACATACATTTGTATGGGTATGAACCTATATTCCTAAAGCCTATACAGTGCTGAAAATCAATTTTACCTCAATAAATATATATATTTTTAAATAATAAATTTATTTTTATATTCCCCCATACAATTGCCAAACGCCCCATTCTGACCCAATCCTTCCCCTCCCGCCCCCACCCCACAAAAGTGTCTCTGGTTCATAGTTTCTTGTTGAATAATATAATTTTTTTAAAAAAACACGCTTTTGGTAACACACAAAAGTATCTGAAGTCCAATGAGTCCTTGGAATTCTTCTACCCCCACTTTACTCTCATCTCTACAGCAGTAGAACAAGATGGTCTGAGATCAGGGAGTGACTAGATTCAAGCTGGAACCTGAGTGCATTACCTTATTTTTTTCACTCTGTCTTCCCCATATCTGCAAAATATACATTTGTGGTGAAGATTTATATTCCCAAGTAATTTTTCTTTAATTACACAATGTCGAGGGCTCCCCGGTGGTGCAGCGGTTGAGCGCTGGTTGCGAAGCTGCCCGCAGCCTCTGCAGCGCCGGTTCGATCCCCAGCTGCTCCCCGGCCACCGGAGAGGGTCCACATGGCGCGCAGACCTCTCCTGCCGCCCGCTGCTCCCCTCAGCAGTGTACTTCAGTCCTTCGGCTGCTCTGCTCCCCACTCTGGCTCTGGTGAATTCTCTCACCCTCCCGCGCTTCTGACTGTACCAGTGCTTGTATAAATAAATAAATAAATAATTTTTTTTTAAAAGATTTATTTATTTATGTTTATTTATTTATTTATACAAGCACTGGTACAGTCAGAAGCGCGGGAGGGTGAGAGAATTCACAGAGCCAGAGCGGGGAGCAGAGCAGGTAGAAGGACCGAAGCACACTGGCTGAGGGGAGCAGCGGGCGGCAGGAGAGGCCTGCGTGCCATGTGGGACCCTCCTCCAGTGGCCGGGAGCAGCCGGGATCGAACCGGCACTGCAGAGGCTGCGGGCAGCTTCGGCAACCCAGCGCTCAACCGCGCTGCGCCACCGGGAGGCCAATAAATATTTTTTTAAAAAATTACACAATGTAGAAAATATAGCAATAATAATAAAGCAAAACCTCTTCTAACCATCTTGCAAAGATACTACTATTAGATCTTGGCCCTATTTTACTGTGTTTTCTTCTCTAAATACCATGTGTATTTGCATATGCATACACAGATGGATACTATCAGCTAGACTCCTTTTCCACTTAGCATTATATCATATTTGTTCTGTCAATAAAGAGAGATTTTCCAGGCTATATTGCCAAGCTCTTGTACCCTATCAGTTTCTTCTGATATTTTTACTATAAAATGGGAGCAAACTATATCAAGATTTGGATGCTGATTTAATGCCAAACCTTGAAATAAAATATTAACTTTTGAGAACCATTCTCTTTACTAAAAGGGGTTGACCCATTGCAAATACATGAGAATCAGTGACAAGTCATGGAATTAGGGTGTCTAAACCATTCTATCTTTCGTTTTTCACTGTCTTCAAAATGAAAAAAGATGTCAGATTTACCAACATCATAAACACTGTGTGTCCTAAGACACTCGTACGATGAACAGAGTAGAAAAGGGTTAAAAGTCATGTTAATAAAACGTGGCATGGGGTCTCCCTGGTGGCGCAAAGGGTTAAGCACAGCACTATGAAGCTATCGGCAGCCTCTGCAGCACTAATTCGATCCCAGGCCAGCCAGGGAGCAACCCCACAGGCACAGCAGACTCTCTGACTCACCCGCTGCTCCTCTCAGCAGTGTATTTCGTCAGCCTGCCTGTTCTGTTCCCCACTCTGTCTCTGGTGAATCCCTCACCCTCCACACCTCTGGCCTGTACCCCAGTTCTTGTATGCATAAATAAATAAATCTTTAAAAAAAAAAATAAAACGTGGAATGGACATCAGGATTTCTCTTCCTGTTTTCCCTGGGCCGGGGCAGGATTAGAAACTACTACAAGCCTAAACATAGCTCCTGTATCACTTGGAAGAGTCAGAGGCTTAAAACATTCAGAGAGGCACCACCCCTGGTCTGCTCACTGCATATGCTCAGAAGCATTCAAGCTGAGAGGGGAGACGGGACAGTGGACAACCGCCTTTCCAGCCAGCTTTCCTCTCCCCCTTCCTCTGTGACGGCGAGCTATTGATCAATCAGATTCAGTCAGCATTCTCTCTCTGGGTTTGCCCTTCTGACTCCAGGAAAAAGAACTCTTTTCTGATGAGGTGGCCAAGTTCCCCCCCAAGAAGCCCCCCTGGACGTGTACACATAGAAGCTGAAACATGCAGATGAGAGAGAACATCTTGGGGGTATAGTCTTTGGTGTCAGTACCTGAGGTCTTGGTTGTTGTAGCTCTTTTTGGATGTTCTGAGTGATGTCAGTGTCACCTGAGGTTAGTAAAGTCCCTCATGTGCACAGCAACCTGAGCAAGTTTTCTGCCCTCAGGTAATAGGGAAGCAAGCGTAAGGTGACCAGAGGCGCTGCTCTTACGCAGTAGTGCCCGTTCTTCCTCTGCCCGCTTGCAGGATGGAGAAAGCCCATTTGCTTGAGTGAAAGCATTCCCTAGTCATGCTTTATATATATCCATCCTTGCATCTTCTTGATAGAGTATTTCTTAACAAACTTGTGAAATCAGCCATCCTCATTGGGTGTGGGGCACTGCTCAGCCATGGGCGCTAATACAGTCTTTCTGCCATCAGTGTACTCGATCACTCAGTTCTCCTGCCACGTGGACCGGGTGGAGGCATTTCCTAACCTCTTTCTCCCAACTTAACTATCAGCTAGACTCTTTCCAAAATTAATGTGAGACAACTAATTATTTTTAAGCAGTATTTTCTTAATTTAAGGAAAAAAAGAATTGCTTTAAAATAATTTTCTGGACCATTTGCAAATTTCCTTTTGAAAGTTATGATTTATTAATACACATACTATTCATTCAATGATATTCTGTCTGTGCATTCAGTGTGGAAAAGGTTATTTGAGACTTAAAACATAGCTCTTCAGCAAAGGGCTAAAACAAGAACTTGAGGAGACAGTATAAAAAGTGATTCAGAGGTCAGGATGGACAAGATTGCATTGATGTGATCAAGATTAGACTAATTCACTTATAAGACTAGACACACTGGGGAGGAAAACTTTTTTCTACCTTCTTATATCTTGGGCTGCAAATTAAATGTCAAAAAGATTAACAGGAGGGCCTCCCTGGTGGCGCAAGGGTTAAGCACCACACGATGAAGCCTCTGCAGCACAAGTTCAATCTCTGGCTGGGCAGGGAGCACCCCATGGCGCAGCAGACCTCTCCTGATTTGCCTGCTGCTCCCACAGCAGTGTATTTCAGTCAGTCTGCCTGTTCTGTTCCCCACTCTGTCTCTGATGAATCCTCTCGCCCCCCACTCCCCGCATCTGGCCTGTACCCAGCTCTTGTAATGCATAAATAAATAAATCTTTTTTAAAAAAAAGATTAACAGAGAGAAAAGGTTTATTTTGGATATACATGGGGACTTTACAAATCTAAAGACCTGCGAGCTTATTTTCATTTTAACAAAGGGTGAAACATTGTGTAGAAGACCTGGACAAAGGAAAAAGAAATTTGGGCTTTTACGGTATTTCTAGAAATTGTAGGAAAGTAAGTATGTGGGTAAACTGATAGAAGGTTTTGTTTTAGTAAGATTTGATTATGCAGACTGGAGTAAGTACCATTTACAGTGGTAAGAGTCATTTCTGGTGACTAAGAGTCTTCTTTTCCAATACAGGAGACAACTTTATAAATGGAAATTAATGTCAAGTTTTAAAAGAGGAGTTTATGCTCTCCTTTTCATCAGGAAGGGAAAAGGTAGAGCATTTCTTGTTTCTGCTGTTTTTCCATTTGTCTTCAGCTTAAATAATCCATACGGGCCTCCTGGTGGCGCAAAGGGGTTAAAACACAACCTATGAAGCGGTCCACAGCCACTGCAGCACGAGTTCCATCCCCAGCCAGGGAGCTAACCCACATGGTGCAGCAGACCTCTCCTGCCTCGTCCACTGCGCCCCTCAGCAGTATATATCAGTCTGCTGTTCTGCTCTCCACTCTGTCTCTGGTGAATCCTCTCACCCCCTGCACCTCTGGCCTGCACCCCAGATTTGTATGCGTAAATAAATAAATCTTTAAAAAAATAATCCATATGCCAAAGAAGCATATTTTGGGGTGATATTTCTAATCACCTTAGAACTGTCTCATGTTGCTCGGTTTGCAGGCATAGTTCCCTTGTATATGCTGTTCAGAAGCCTCTTTTCATATCAAGTACACCCTTCGTCATCTGTGTTCATGCCTTAGAATTCAAAATAAGAATTTAAGGATCAAATGCTTTGATATAAACATCATTTTATAAAGCATTAATTTTACTCACTTCTGGTGTTTGAACAGCTGAGTTCCACATAACAGGTCTCTGAAGGAACACAACTTGCTTTGTAGCCAAGTTCCCCTCACTGCAAATCAAAACAATAACATTAGTATGTATGATTAGCGGTTTCTATATTTCACACTAAGCTAGAATGTTCACATGTATCCTTTGTAAAATAATCTTATGACCCAAAATAAATATGAAATATGACCCTATATATAGTTAGAGCTGGAAAGCAATAAAAATTTCCTAAAAGCTGAATATGGCTATCACAAAGAAAGTTTTAATATTTAAAGTCTTGTAATCTCACTATGCTCATATAACTGTTTTCATCTCTTTCTGTTCCTTCTATTCTTTATCATGTGTGTTTTGCATGTCTGTATTCTATGCTTTTCACTGAACACACTTTCCTTGTTCGTACACTGTAATCTTATTCTTAATAGCTGCATAGTACCTCAAACAATGAAGATACCAAAATGTACTTAGCTGTTTTTTACATTTGGAAAATCAGATTGTTTCCAGCTTACTGCTAATTATTAATAATGCTGCTACAGACATATGTATAATCTTTCTTAATTTTTTTTTCCCCGTCTGTCCTATCTCTTCATAACCACCCGCCCTTCTGTCTTCCTTACTCTTGATTTCCTTGAGATAAAGTCTTAGGAATGGGATTGTTAGGTTAAAAGGGTATGATTTAAGCTTCTTAGTATGCATTGTCAAATTTGCCTTATAAAAAGAAAGACCAATTGGGCTGCCACTGTGAGAAATTTTATATACATTTTGAATTGAGGGATTTGAGCCACAGCTAGTTTCATTTTCAGATGCTTCTTTGTAGTGAGCTACTCAGTATTCTCCTTATTTTAACTATCATCATGGCAAATTACCCTTGCCAAAGACTACTTGGGGTTTGGATTCCTCTGAAATGCTTTTCACAGAGTCTCCATGGATTTATGGGGAGGAGTGTCTGTAGCTAATGTTGCTCAGTGACGACTTTTAATATGCAAAAACCTCACACAAAACTCACTATTAGCTGCATTTTATACTGAGCTCTTTTTCTGGAAAACAAGAGCAACACTGAAACTCTCGCCCTGGAGGTATCAGTGAATCCCACATCATTTGAAAATCCAAACATATTGATACTGTTAAATTTGAGAAATAGCAAATCTTCTCCCAAAGTGGTCATTAGAGACTTACTCTTTTTTACTTTTTTTTTTTTTTTAAGATTTATTTATTTATTTATTTATACAAGCACTGGGTATAGTCAGAAGCGCGGGTGGGTGAGAGAATTCACCAGAGCCAGAGCGGGGAGCAGAGCAGGCAGAAGGACCGAAGTACACTGCTGAGGGGAGCAGCGGGCGGCAGGAGAGGTCTGCGCGCCATGTGGGACCCTCCTCTGGGCCGGGGAGCAGCCGGGGATCGAACCGGCGCTGCAGAGGCTGCGGGCAGCTTCACAACCCAGCGCTCAACCGCTGCACCACCGGGGAGGCTCTCTTTTTTTACTTTTGAAAGACTGCCTCTAGTCTAATATAATTTTAGTTTGATCCCATCTTCAATTAAAAGAAACGACGTGGTATGAAACAGATTTTGCTTTTGGGAACAACTTGAATCCTCAGAGACATCTGTGATGATGTAGGGGTGTTGTAGAGCAACCCCAATACAAAACGGGGTGCCTGACTGTGGGTCCTCACCCGCGCGCTAAAAGGACTTATCAATGCTCTACTGCAGGCACACACGAAAGGTTAATAAAAGGTTTATTTACAAGGAAGGGGAAATGAGGAAATGTACAGCTCTGGGAGAAAAGTGGGAGACAAAGTTTTAAATGAGTCCTACCCAATCCACCGATCAGGAATCCCAAAATGGCGTTCTCAGAGTTGGCCGCCAGCCAGGAGTGGTGAAGCCAGGAGGCGAGCGATCACGAGCCAGGGAGCCCCCAAGGCCCACGTGTTTGGTTTTTATATCCAACCTGGCTGCCCAACTCCACCCTCAGGTCCCAGCCACCCTCCCTTTGGTGGTGATGGGATTTGTCTTCCCAATGTCTTGATGGCTTTAGTCTGGAGTGGGGGTGGAGTCCACAAAGCCTGTATGGGATTAACTCAGGACATCATTTCCCCCTAACAGGGGTACAGAGATGGAACTAGAAGTGTTATAGAGCAACCCCGCTTTGGGACATCCTTTTCCCCCTAACAGAAGTACACAGCACAGGCCAGTCTGTGTTTGGGAGGCACAAGGGTTACTGGAAAAGGCAGTGGTCTTGAACTCAGTTCCTGAATTCAAATCCCAAGTCTACCATAAATCCTTAAATTACTTGACCTCTATTTCCATGTTTATAATCCAGGTGGTCAAATGAGGGAACTGATGTGGGACAAGAATAGAAAAACAGGAAAGGAGGCCTCACAAGACTAAAACCTGACTCACTCAAGGAAGTGGGGGTCGAGGGCAATAACATGACCATTAACCCAGCTGTAGAGGTTGTGACCCTCCGGCACCAGGGCCTTATCACAAGGCATGAGACCCCAGCAGGATCAGATGCTATAGGGAGTGGAGCATAGGCCTGAGGGTAAAGATATGGAGATTGGGCGCACCCTGGAATCTCTGGTCCCTTTTTAGTTTTGCTGTTTCCCAACGTCAGCAACAAGCAGGTTACTCCACAGAGGAGTGACCTCTCCCAAAGAGAAAAGGACTATATCAGTGCAGTCTCTGCACAGGCTCAGGGCAGCACTCCCACTGCCCACCTGTGACTATGCAGGTGCTTCTTTTCACCAACTCTCTCCCTCTGCAGGGCAGCAGCTTCCTGCCTGCCCATAACCTGTATGTACCTGCTGGGACTTCACTGACCTCCCTTAGCAGAGGTCACTCACTTCAAGGCCGCCCGCCTGCAACCATGCAGCCCTCTCTGTCCCTTTCCCTTTCCCTAATAAACCTCTTCTTTAAATATGACTAACATCTCTGTCTCATGAAGAAACATGCCTGGGGAACTCGCCGCGTGCCAATGAAATGGGAGCTCTGGTGAAACGTTTCCCAGAGTGAACCCAAGGACCCGCAACTTCACAAAACTCCATCAGAACCAGTCCTAGAACTATCAAAATATGAGAAGGAAGGATCAGAATAGAATTTTTTCTTCACTAAAAAGCAGGAGAATGTGGAGTCTCCATGGTAGCCTAGTTGTTAAGTCTCAGTGCTACCACCACAATGACCTGAGTTCCATTCCCAGGCAGGGAGCTACCCACACAGCACAGCAGACCTCTCCTGTTTCGCCCCCTGCTCCCCTCAGCAGTGTATTTCAGTCAGTCTGCCTGTTCTGCTCCTCACTCTGGTGAATCCTCTCACCCCTGCACCTCTGGCTTAGACCCCAGTTCTTCTACGCAGAATAAATAAATAAAAATCTTACAATAAAGAAAAACTTCTTTAAAAAAAAAGGCAGGAAAATATTTGGGTAGCTACTGTGGGTGACCCAGAAGTGAGTTCTTTCCAACTCATCTTAGGATGAAGCAAGTCTAAATGCAATAGGACATAACGTTTGACCTGCAATAATAGGCTTTTCAAGCTTTGCTGATGGAACAAAACAGTAAATGTGGCGATGGCTTCTCAAAGGCTAGTTTTCTTAGGACAATCTCTAGATGCCCATGTAAGATTTTTTTTTTTTTTAAAGATTTGTTTGTTTGTTTGTACAGGCACTGGGTACAGTCAGAAGCACGGGAGGGTGAGAGAATTCACCAGAGCCAGAGCGGGGAGCAGAGCAGGCAGAAGGACCGAAGTACACTGCTGAGGGGAGCAGCGGGTGGCAGGAGAGGTCTGCGCGCCATGTGGGACCCTCCTCCGGTGGCTGGCTGGGGAGC
Organism: Talpa occidentalis; assembly: GCF_014898055.3. NCBI lineage: Eukaryota > Metazoa > Chordata > Mammalia > Eulipotyphla > Talpidae > Talpa > Talpa occidentalis. Next base: position 121,023,707 of record NW_023603184.1, read on the forward strand.
AGCCGGGGATCGAACCGGCGCTGCAGAGGCTGCGGGCAGCTTCGCAACCCAGCGCTCAACCGCTGCGCCACCGGGGAGGCCCCCCATGTAAGATTTTTGAAGGTTAGCTTCTTCCCACCTCTTGGAGCCTGATCCTTAATCTGAAATATGTCCGAGACCTTTATGTATCTTGTTTTGAAGGGCTCTGATTTAAAAATAGGCCCTGCTATTTTCAGAACATCTGTGAGACTATGTGGAATTCCTTTCAGTTTGGAGACTCTAATCATGACAGAACTAAGAGAAAAAGGTGTAAAGTCTTACAGACGGCAAGTATTTGGCAGGACAAGTAAGTCCCTCACAGTCTCCTGGGACTCCTAAGATGATTCTATTTACTGAGCAGGGAGAGACTATTTTCCCTGCAGGACAGGTTTCTGGAAGGACTAGACTGATGAGGTCCTTACAGAACCAGAGAGTAATTCAGCGGCCCTGGATGCGCTCAGAAGCCAGGGCCCAAGCTCCTATTCCTTTCAGACATTTTCATCCAAAAGATGCTGTTAGTTAACTGAGCGACTTAGTCTTTTCCTAAGAGGGGTTAAAGAACCTTTAGATTCTCAGATTATTAATTGGCAGTCATACTTTGACATAATAGAAAGTGAATGTAGTAAAGGCTGAAGAAATTCTGCACAGCCTGTGTCAGTTAAGAGTATCAGCTGGTCAAGGGAACAGTCTACAGAGATGTGAAACACCGACTAGTCCCTTCCTGAGAGCAATAGATAAACCCTAGTGCTGCTGTCAGCAGGAGCGCACAGGCAGCCTGAGGAATAGGTCACCCCTGGCAGCTCTGGAGAGGCTAACTTCCCTGCAGACAATAGGAAGGGCAGAGTGAATGGGTAAGAGGGCCTACTCTGGGAAAAGGAAAAGCAGCCATTAGCACACAAGAGGGCCAGGAAAGTACCTGACTTCACGTACCAAAGCCTTGGTTGGATCTGGGGCACTGAGCCAAAAAATGTAGGAAAAGCAAATGTCCAATCATTGAGATTTACTAGAAAGGTCAATTAGTGGGTGAAGCAACTGGATTAGGTGCAGGCATCTGACCATACCAAAGCAGGTGAAGCAGAGAGAGAGTACAAAGTCCAGGTCACCGCTGACTTTCACACCTACGATCAGACACTTGAGGGTAGTGGACTTAGAACAGGCAAGAGAGGGCCTCCCTGGTGGCGCAGCGGTTGAGCGCTGGGTTGCGAAGCTGCCCGCGGCCTCTGCGGCGCCGGTTCAATCCCTGGCTGCTCCCGGCCACCGGAGGAGGGTCCCGCATGGCGCGTAGACCTCTCCTGCCGCCCGCTGCTCCCCTCAGCAGTGTGCTTCGGTCCTTCTGCCTGCTCTGCTCCCCGCTCTGGCTCTGGTGAATTCTCTCACCCTCCTGCACTTCTGACTGTACCCAGTGCTTGTATAAACAAAACAAACAAACAAATAAATAAATAAACAAACATGCATCTATTAAAAAAAAAAAAAGAACAGGTAAGAGAAACCATCAACACCGCTTTTGTCTTTGGGATAAGGGGCTTCTGCTTATTAATCTTTCAGTGTGGGTGGATAAGGGCTGCAGACAGCGCCGGTTCCCGGCTGCTCCCCGGCCGCCGGAGGAGGGTCCCACATGGCGCGCAGACCTCTCCTGCCGCCCGCTGCTCCCCTCAGCAGTGTACTTTGGTCCTCTGCCTGCTCTGCTCCCCGCTCTGGCTCTGGTGAATTCTCTCACCCTCCCGCGCTTCTGACTGTATCCAGTGTTTGTATAAAACAAATAAATAAATAAATCTTTAAAAAAAAAAAAAAAAAAATAAGGGCTGCAGACACGAGTGTGGGGGACAGGGAGAGTGAGCCAGGGATTGTCTTTACACCACAGGCAAAGAGACAGGGCACATACAGGGGTGAAATGGGGAGAAGGAAACGGGCTTGACCAGCTCTACAACTTTACCTTACACGGTTTTGGGCCATATCACTTTTCTGTAATGTAAATATCGAAGAGACTGTAGGAGAACAGTGTATATATACACATATACATTTTAAGATTTATTTTGTGCACAGAAGAACTGGAGTACAGGCCAGAGGTGTGGGGGGTAAGCAGATTCACCAGAGACAGAGTGGGGAACAGAACAGGCAGACTGACTGAAATATACTGCTGAGGGGAGCAGCGGGAGAGTCAGGAGAAGTCTGCTGCACCATGTGGGTTTCTCACTGGCCAGGGATCAAACTTGTGCTGCAGTGGCTACGGGTAGCTTCATAGAGCTGCGTTCTAACCTCTTGCACCACCAGGGAGGCCCTATATATGCCTTTTGAGTCAGATCAACCCTGGGTTTGCACTCCACACTCAAATGTGTGTCATTGAGCTCATCACCCAATCTTTCTGATCCTTCTGTTTCTCTTCCATAAAACAGATATGGTTCTAATAATATCAGTGAATTGGTGGATGTAAAGATCCTGGCACAGACTTTGGACCACAGTAGATGGTCAATAAATGTTTCCTTATTTCTTCCCTAACTACTTCTGTGTATTTTGTGAGAAAACAAAAAGAAGTCTCTCTCTGGGTGTTTAAGGGAGAGGGGCTTGGTATGATAACAGACCATAAAGAAGAGGCTGGCTTTCCAATAACAGGTCTTGTTAATTAACTAAAACAGAAAAGTAACTTTGATTCATGTAGTATTTTCAGTGTACTGAGTATTTTCCATCTAAATTTACCTTTGTTTCTTATGATAATCCTTCAAGGTGGACAGAGAAGTTATCAACTCAGTGAAGCCTGACTGCAGGGAAGAGTAACCCAGTTTAATTCTATTCTGACTGGAAAACTTTGTTATGAATAGGTAAGTTTAGGCCCTTCCAAAATTCTAGATTTGTCATTAGTATCTCTTCAATTTAGCACCTCGAGTTATCATTTTCAGGGGTTATAGTGGAGAAAAGTGAAGAAAATGAAACTATTTACTCTATAAAAGAAAAATTGAAATGAAATTTCAGTTTGCACCTTTGTAGCTATGAGCTTAGTCACAAAGTTCCTTTGCCTTATGATCTTGATTTGTTTCTCAGATATTATTATGTGGTGGAAAAGCAAAGGGCACCACAACAATAAAGGTTCTCCCAGTCACTCCCTCTAAAGACATGTGGAAACGGAACTTCAGATGAGGGAAAGTGGTAACTTGAAGTACTATATATAAAGGACAAATGGATTATTTAAAGAAAATATGGCCTCACCAGCAAGGCCTTACCAAAATGCTGCTCACAGCAAAATTACTATGAGTTTAAACTCCAGTGGAGGGACCTCCCTGGTGGCCCAGGGGTTAAGTCTCAGGCTGTCACCACTGTGGCCTGAGTTTGATCCCCCGGCCAGGGAGCTGACCCACATGGCACAGCAGACCTCTCCTGTCTCCCTGCTGCTCCCCTCAGCAGTGTGTTTCAGTCATTCCGCCTGTTCTGTTCCCCACTCTGTCTCTGGTGAATCTTTTCACCCCACCCCCGCACCTCTGCCCTACACCCTAGTTCTGCTATGCATAAATAAATAAAGCTTAAAAAAAAAGGACGAAACATGAACCCCTAGCCTCTCCCTCAATTCTATATGAATCTGCAACTTCCTCTTTGGCTGCCACTTGAGGATTTAGAGGATCTGGTTGGAGCACTTAAGTGTCTCAAATAACTCCCTAGACTTGCAGTGCTGTGGTGACAAGGCTATTGAGTTTTCTCCACAGGGGCTGTAGAAAATGGAAAAGGGGTGCAGTGCTCCCCACATTACACTAAGAAGACAATTTTCTCTTTTCATTATTCATATCTTGTCCTTATAGACCAGACTATTTTCTTTTTAAAGATTTATTTATTTATGCATACAAGAGCTGGGGTACAGGCCAGAGGTGCAGGGGGAGGGGGGATGAGAGGAGTCACCAGAGACAGAGTGGGAAACAGAACAGGTGGATTGACTAAAATACACTGCTGAGGGGTGCAGTGGGCAAGACAGGAGAGGTCTGCTGTGCCGTGTGGGTCACCTCCCTGGCAGGGGATGAAACTCTCGTGATGTAGTGGCTGCAGATAGCTTCATAGTGTGGAGACTTAACCCCTTGCACCACCAGGGAGGCCCTACTTTATTTTCTTAGTACAGAATATATTCATTGTACTAAATGCCTCTACCTTGAAACTTTGTCTTCTAAGATATAAATGATGTATACACCTCCTGTCTTGGGTTCTAAATTCGCTTGTTCTCAACTCTCATAATATAAGGTTATAATTTTGAATTTCTGAAAATGCATTAGAATCACCTTCAGATTCTTGTTAAAAGGCATATTTCCTCCGGACCTCCCCGGTGGTGCAGCGGGTTGAGCGCAGTGCTGTGAAGCTGTCCTCAGCCTCTGCAGTGTGGGTTCGACTCCCAGCCAGCCAGGGAGATACACACAAGGCGTGGTAGACCTCTCCTGTCTCGCCCGCTGCTCCCCTCAGCAGTGTTTTCGGTCCGTCTGCCTGTTCTGTTCCCCACTCTGTCTCTAGTGGATTCTCTCACCCTTCTGTGCCTCTGGCCTGTATGTACCCCAACTCTTGTATAAACAAATATTTTTTTTTTAAAAAAAGGCATATTCCCAACCCCAGCCCCTCCAGATGATTATTGAATTAGAATTCAGAGAGCAGGCAGTGACCCTGCTATTTTGAAGCAGTCAGAGGGAACTTTGGCTCCTCCTTCCATTTAATTCCAGTGAATTTTTTTTCAAGGTCAGCCATATTAGCTGTTAGTTCCGCTAATTTGGTCCTCTCCCAGATTTGCTTTTAAGAGTTAATGTTAAATTTCACGTTAATTTTCCTATTTGTTAGTGAGAATAACTAAGAAGAGATTCTGGCAAGTTTTCAGAGCTGACAACAATAATCCTGAAATAATGTAGTGATATCAGATTACCATATTATGTTTCCATGGTAATACAGCTTTACACCTTAGTGGTGTGGTGTTGCCTAAAATAATAAAACATGCCTAATCTAGGGACACTGGGAAAGTAGCACCTTTATGCAATCCAGTAACAGAATATATTTGAGTAATGAAGGTGCTAAAAGGAAAACTACAGACCCAAAATGGTGGGATTATGCTAAACCCACCAAGACTTACTACCTAAACTAACTGCAGTTTCAACCCCCACTCCCACCCCAGGAATGTAGTCTTCACTGGTCAGGGTGGAATTTTCTGGTTAGCACCAATGAGGTAATCTTTTCCATTCCCATTCCCCAAAGGAAGATGACATAATCTGCCATAAAACCTTTTCCCAGTGCCGGTAGGATTTTGTATGTAGAGAACTATAGTATTTACATTTTCTGAAATATTCTGATTTAGGATAAGCTGAGCAACCACCCTTTCTCAATTGGTTTTCAATTCTTAGGGGTTTTGATTTGGTTAAAGGGTTAGTTCCCACATAATAGCTCTAATTTATTAGTTTATTAGGTACCTTGCATTTACAGTTATCATGATAATCCAGTAAAGTTGCTATCGTACCATGCTCCAGACAAGGAGAGTTAAAAAGGCTAGGTGTCTTCCCAGAGTCATACAGCTAGTAACCATGGAAGATGTAATTAAAACAAAATCTGTTAAGCTCCAAAGCCTGGGCTCTGAAAACTAAAATGTTTTAAGCTCTATCCACCTCCACCTAGACCAAGATGATCTGTATATAATATTTTTCTTTTTTTCCAGTCTAAATCCCTTTTTTAAAGAGAAATAATTTTTGTTTATATTTAATATATCATAATTGACAATGAGTACTATCTTTGTGTGCATTGAAGCAGTTGATATCCACATGTGATGTACACAAGGGCAGTACATTTGGACAAGAATAAAAACTTAGAGGAGAACAGCTTTCACCAACAATCTTTGTTACCAGATAACATCATGCAACTTTACCTTTTTTTTTTTTTTTTGCATACAAGAACTGGGGTGTAGGCCAGAGGTGCACAGGGTAAGAGGATTCACCAGAGACAGAGTAGGGAGCAGAACAGGAGGATCTACTGAAACACACTGCTGAGGGGAGCAGCAGACAAGATAGGTGAGATGGTCTGCTCTGCCCGTATGTGGATTAGCTCCCTGGCCATGGATTGAACTCAGGCCATCCTGGACATAGCCCTGAGACTTAAACCTTAGGTCCCAAGGAGGCCCCCTCATGCACCATTACCTTTATCCTTTATTGTTTACATTGCATGCACTAGGAGGACCCACATTACAAAATGTAAAGGAACAAAATAAATAGCAATATTGCACAATGGGGCCTCCCTGGTGGTGCAAGGGGTTAAGATGCAAACTATGAAGTTATCTGTAGCCACTGCAGCACCCAAGTTCCATTCCCGGCCAGGGAGCTATGCACATGGCGCAGCAGACCTCTCCTGTCTTGCCCGTGGCTCCCCTCAGCAGTGTATTTCGGTCAGTTTGCCTATTCTGTTCCCCACTCTGTCTCTGGTGAATCCTCTCACCCTGCCCCCACCATGCCTCTGGCTTGGAACCCAGTTCTTGTATGCATAAATAAATAAATCTTTAAAAAAATATTGTGCAATGTTCCTGGCATATGAAGCAACAGTACACATTGTGTTCAGTGTATTTGTTGCCTAAGGATAATTACTGTTAAATGCATTTTTCTGTTAACATCTATCACAGATCAAGAGCAGATTCTGATATAGAGAACTGGTAAAAGGTGGTGGTGCCTTTTATTTCATTACTATTTGAAGATCCTTATGTTGTCTATCCATTTTTTTTTAATACTCCTATAAAACTTATAAAGTATTTCATTCAACTTTGATTAGTTACTATATTATGCAATACATAGACTTGACCCCTGCTTATGTACGAAATGCAAACTTAGCTAACCACAAGCTCCTTCAGGGCAGACACCATATACAGTTTCTACATCTTTTTTTATCAGTTGATTAACTTTTTTTGTTCTTTAAAACTGCTTTTTTAAAAAAAATCACAAAATATATATTCCTTGTAAAAAGTCAACTCATAAAAAAAGGTATAAAGATCAAGTAGAAATCCTTACTTTTCCCTTCCCCTAACTACAAAGCTAATATCTAAATACTTGAATTTGCTATGCAGGCTTTCAGAGTTTGGCTAGATATATGCAAAATGTTTAAATTTTAAAAGTTCAGATTGTACTACAATACTGAATTGGAACTTTTTATTTTATTTTATTTTTTAAGAGATTTATTTATTTATACATACAAGAGCTGGGGTATAGACCAGAGGTGTGGGGGATGAGAGGATTCACCAGAGACAGAGCAGGGAGCAGAACAGGCAGATCTACTGAGATGCACTGCTTAGGGGAGCAGCAGGCAAGAAGGAGATGTCAGCTGTACCATGTGGGTTAGCTCCCTGGCCTGGGATAGAACTCAGTGCTGCAGTGGCTGGTGATAGCTTGATAGCACTGAGACTTCAACCCCTGCGCCACCAGGGAGGTCCTGGAACTTTTTTTTAACTCCACAATTATCAGCAGAAAGAATTCTGACAATACAGATACAGATCTTCAAAATATTTTTTATCAGCTTCATACTGTTCTATTTTATGGATAACTTATAATTTATTCAACCAGTTTCCTACTGGTAGACATTTATATATATTGTGTCCAATGTTTTGCTGTTACAGCTTAGTGAGCAGTCCAGCAACAGGTCCTTTGCTATTTAATTGCATATAAAGAGGAACCTTTGCATTAAAGGCATTAAAGTTTCACTCAGTGATTCCACGTGCCTTGGTGGATACTAGGGGTGCTAGAAAGGTGGTGAGGCACTGGTGCTTCCTACCTCTGCTCCAAAAACAGTATCTAGCCACTCCTATCCCACTCACAGGGTACAGCTATGATCTTAGGAAGTTTAGCTTGCAGGACAGGGTGGTCAACCGTGTCTCCAAGCTTCACTGTGTTCCCCCTTCACACTATCCTTGAGGTCTCTTCTTTCCCAAACTTGGCATCAGTCCTGGCTTCATTCCCAAACCAACCAGAAGCAGGAGATGCTCAGGGAGTTCTGGCTGTGTTCTCTGGTTCCACTGGGGACTAAGCCCAGTAGGCTCACTGTCGAGTCTAGTGCCCCATTGGTTTAGGAAATATTTATTTATTTATTTTTCTTTTCTTTTCTTTTTTTTTTTTTTAAGATTTATTTATACAAGAACCGGGGTATAGTCAGAGGCACAGGAGGGGGAGAGAATTCACCAGAGAGAGAACGGGGAGCAGAACAGGCAGATGAACCAAAGACACTGCTGAGGGGAGCCAGCGGGCGGGAGAGGAGAGGTCTGCCGTGCCACGTGGGTATCTCCCCGGCCGGCCGGGAATTGAACCCATGCTGCAGAGGCTGCGGACAGCCTCACAGCGTGGCGTTCAACCCACTGCGCCACCGGTGAGGCCCTTAGGAAATATTTAGACTCATGAGAGCAGAATCTCCAAGTGAATGGGAAGAAGGAACAGTAAGTACATATTTCATTGTGAAAAAGGAATACAAAAAGGTTAAGGATTCAGAGCACTTTTAGGAAGGGTTAATGGCATTGGGGCCTGTATAATTTAAATTACATACCAAGGAAGACAAAAAGAAATCCGATGGTCAAATACTCAAGTTATTCTAAGGGAGGGTGGGCCTAGAACAGACAGATGGCTTGGATTGACAGTGAAGGGTACAAAAACAGGCAGAGGAATTCCTTTTCTTTTACTACTTTCTGAATGTTCATCAAATGTTAGTGAACTTCAGGAGCTGGTGAAATTGTGGATTCCTGGGTCCCACCCGCAAAGCTCTCACTCTGTCCTACTCACACAGTCCTACTGTCCTACCCACTTGAGGGTTGGCCTCGAGTATAAGCATTTCATACACTCTCCAGGCAACTGATATGCTTGGTCTGAAGATCAAATCTTGAAAATTCTGCTGTTTTGTGATTTGCCAGGTATGTCACTTGTCATTCACAAGTTGAACGATATATGAGATTTCTGAGAAGAAAAGCAGCTAAATTGCTTTGTTTACTTCTAACCTTTCCTTCTAGAAAAGGTGGGAAGGATGAAAGACTGAGGACTAACGAGTTGCTTTTCTTAGTACACCTCCTGACATTTACTCAGAATGTTAAACCATGATTGACTCTGGGAAAAAGGAAGGCCCAGGTGGTATGTGTTGCCTCTGCAGGTAGTTGCTGGCCCAGGCAGGAAGGCTTGGCAGTCAATCACTTAAAATGCTAAAGGGGGCAAACGGGAACATCTCTGGGTTCAAGAAATAGTGAAGCATTTTATACAGAAGACTTAATTGGTCTCTCTCTTGCAAAACAAACAAACAAACAAACAAACAAACAAACAGCAGCAACAAAAAGCAATCACTCGATTTCTCTTTTCCAGGAAAAGAAATGGGTAAAGTTAGCAAAAACAGAAAAGGAAAACTTAGTATTTGTGAGATGTTGGCATTGTGGCTCTTACGTAGGTATTTTAGTGGAAACAGCTAACAAGTCAATGTTCCTGGGGAAAATGAACCCACCCCACCAGAGAGGAGGGAAGAAGTCAGAAAAGCTGGCGCTCTCCAGCCTGTCCCTCTCCAGGGCCCCATGCAGTCAAAACCTGGCTGTGTGTGGGCTGCAGGGAGGGCAGTTTTGCATATGCAGTGGAGAAAAGCTGGACAAAGGGTGCGTGGAGGACTGTGTCTTTCTTTTTGCAGGTTTATATAGATTTAATCTTCATTCTAGGAAGAATTTCCAATTAAGTTGGAAGAGAGAAGATATCATCATGCAATCTTTGGGTGTCAGCATTCAGAATGCTGGGAGTAGCACCAAGCTGGGGAGTCAGCCTCCCATGTCCCTGCTCTGACTGCGGTCATGAACTCATTTGCCTGGGAGGAGACACAATAGCTCCTAGATGTATGACACTAGGGGATTAGATTTACTGACCTTCGAGGTCTAATCTAATGAGATTAGAAGTTTAGTGAAATGTTTTTTGTGGGCATTCCAAAAGCATGAGTCAAATTGAATTCTCTAACAAATGAATTAAATGAGAGTGTGTAGGGATGCATGGTTGTTACCTGTCATGTCTCAGTATAGGGGTGGGCAACACACTTGTCAGAAGCCATCCAAACTCAGCCAGGGTGTGCAGCAGAGGGCCATAATCTGTTTTGATTTCACAGCCCTGTGTGAATAAGCATAAGAGCTCATAGTCTAATGAAAAAGACAACCAGCTACATAGCAATTATAATGAAGGGTGATGGGAGTTCACTCTCCTTTCAGTAGAATTTCACTGGGGCACGCTCTTCCTGGGCTTTACTTTCTACTACCTGTGCCTTCTAACCACTGAACCAATTTCAATGGTTCAATCTGGGGATCAGAGTGGAGAGAGGTTTGCATCTAGTTCTTCATACTTGACCCTTCCTTTGGTCTTGCTTGAGAATCACGCTCTAATGTTTGGAAGACTGAGACTTTGTATATTTTTAAAAAGCTCCGAAGGTGATTTGGAGCCAAGAAGTTTATAGACCTCTTTTTCAGAAACAATGGTCAGGGGCTGGAAAGTAAGGGCATGAGAGGGAGTGAGGATTGGGAAAGATAAGAGGAGCTTGGATGAAGACTCTTTTTACACTTTTTCCCTATTTGGAATGAATTTTCACTCAGATAATTCTTCCTCCAAATCCTTTTCTCTTCCTCTATGGAATTTCTGATTTCTTTGAAAATGAACTAAGTCTCTCTAACCTTTGTAGGCCCACAAAGCAAAGGTGTCTGTGAAAGAGTTTGTCCGCAAGGGCCTCATACACACAACACAATATACCTGAATTCAGTCTGTCCACCTCAAGGGCAGTCCATTCGGTGACATCTGAATTCAGAGTGCACAACATCAGCAAAAATGTCACCTCTGATTAGCAAGGACAATGCTGTGTGTACATATTGGCCTGGCGAGAGAGAGAACACCTTTTGGATATTTTTGCCTTTGATAGTCAATTCACAAGGTAAAAAAAAAGAGTCAGTCACATTGGTTGCTTGGACGTAAAACACTGGTTATTGACTGAATTTTTTTTTACTTTCAGCAGTTGGCATGGAGCTGTGTAGAGAATTTCAAAGGGGACTTTGTTTAGGATTAGAATATCAGATCTTTGGGACTCTACTGCAACTTATGTATGGATAATCATTTTGCTTTCATAATGAAGTTGAACAGTGAGTAAAGCATACCAGCTTTTCACAAATCTGAACAAAGTTTGTCATTTTGATGAAATTCTGAACGCTGCACAAATGTGTTCTGCACAAATGTGTTCTAAGGATACTGCATGTGTTAGGTAAAAAAGATTTTTAACATGTAAAACTGAGTATGAAAGCAAAGCTAAATTGTCAGAAAACTGGTTTACCTCAATAACAGTCCATTGTTCTACTACGATGGCATCATTTCCTTTCTTACTAGAACCTGGAATTCCAGAACCCTCTTCTTCATAGATAAATAATCCTTCCAAAGATTTAGGCAAATGGTCCCCTGTGCAGAAAAGGACACAGTTAAAAAGAGCTGTAAACACTAAATGTCTCTTAAGATCATCTAAGTTCTCAAATAACCCTTGTAGGGAGCTGGAATAAAAAATGCATCAGTTAATAAACACCCTAAAAATAAATAAATACTAGTTTATTTTATTTATTTATAAAAACTAGATTTTATTTATTTATCCCCTTCCTTCTTTCTGAATGTTAACTTTTTTGGACAGTATTCAAACTATAAACATGAAAATTATAATAACACAAATGCAATAAAATAATATGATACACTGAGAAGCAAATGGATTTCCTGCCTAAAAAAAATCTGGAAGTGGCCTTCATTGTGAAATAAAATTTTGGTTTCTGATCTATATGTTATATGCATGTTAATCACTAAGAGAAACAACCACAAAAAAGTTAATAACAGAAATTACAGATGTAATCTTAAAATCTAACGAGAGGTAAGATTACTTTAGAAATATAAGCAAAAAATAATTCTTTAACTTAATAATGTTTTAAAAAAGAATAGCAACAGCAAGATCTAAACAGAAGTCATTGTCAAAAGAATTCCTGCTGGGAAGGAAGTTTTAAGGGAGAACCTTTCTGACTTTTTCTTGAATAGTTGACAACAACCAGCTGGCCCAAACAAAACTGATTTTATGGAAGTACTTTTGTCTCCTGTTTTGTATGGAGACGATTTTCTCATGGTCATGTGCTGGTTAAACAGTTTGGTTTTATATAGCACAAAATCACATCAAGGTTGATAGTTATCTGTCAACCTATAGACAGTCATAAAGGCCTACAAAATTTTCAAATGAGTTATTAAGCTAAAATGTAAAAAAGACAAGAGTAATTTCAGTGTAATTTTCAGCTTTAATTTTTATTAGCAGGTTGTAAGCATTAAGAGAAAATAATTATTATTTTCACATTATATACAGGGCAGAATATCATGAAGAATTTTATATTGTTCAGAGCAGTTTCGAAGAATCCAGTAAAGTTTACTGTATTATTTGGAATTTGTTTTCTAATTATAGTATATGTTCCACTTAATTTAATTGTACTTGTCCACTATCACATCAAAGTGACTAGTGGAAGGAATCTGGGCCTCCCTGGTGGCACAAGGGGTTAAGATGCAACCTTTGAAGTTATCCGCAGCCACTGCAGCATGAATTTGATTCCCAGCCAGGGAGCTACCCACATGGCACAGCAGACCTCTCCTGACTGGCCTGCTGCTCCACTCAGCAGTGTATTTCAGTCAGTCTGCCTGTTCTGTTCCTCGCTCTGACTGGTGAATCCTCTCACCTCCCACACCTCTGGCCTGTACTTGTATGCATTAAAAAAAAAAAAGTGACTAGTGGAATCAAATCTTTCTGATAATCAAATCAGGGCCTCAACAGATAATCTTCAAATTGTACATGCCCCAAGTCCTTTTAAAAATCAGGGAATAAATTTTAGAAATGATTACATGCTGTGTTGATTATGTAGTTAATTGTAATCTGCCTCTTATTTACTTTGGGATCATATAATGGGAGAACCATGGGTTTTGTGGCTCTGTTTAAGAGCCAAATTTGTGGCTCTAAACCTCTTTTGGTTTAGAAGATTGAAAATGTGGTAGACTCAAAGGACACAAAAACATTGATTCAAAAGAACACCTGTACCCTATGTTTATTGCAGCACTGTCTATAATAGGTAAAACCTGAAAACAACCCAAATGCCCAAAAATAGATGACTGGATCAAGAAGATGTGGTATATATACACAATAGAATACTATTCAGCAATCAAAAAAGATAAACTCATGCCATTCGCAGCAACGTGGATGGAGCTAGAAGGAATTATGCTCAGTGAAATAGCCAGAAGGAAGAAGAAAAATATCAGATGGTTTCACTTATAGGAGGAATATAGGGGAACCAAATAAGACATCAGGGGAAAAATAATAACAGTACAAAGCACAACAAAAAAAACCCAAAACAGACAATTATAAACCAGAGACATCCTGCAAGGGAGGGGGAGGAAGAGGGATCAGAAGAAGGGAGGAGCACGGGGGACTGTCGTGATGGTGCATGGGTGAATTGCTGGAGGAAATTCTATGGGGACTACACCTGAGGTGGGGTGGGGGGGGAAGCAAACTTTGTTTAAAAATGAACAATGATGTAAAATATATATAAATAAATAAATAAAAAATTAAAAAATGTGGTAGAGTCACACAATGCAATAACATATTACACAAAGAAAAAAACCATGAAGAATTTCAGTGATAGTATGTTGAGCAAAGAAGCCAGATACCAAAGACTAAATTCTGTATACTTGAACTGAAGATCACAAGCAGGCAACATTAATCTATAGTGCTGAAAGTCAGATAATTCTGAGTGGGAAGACAGTGACTGGCAAGGGTCATAAAAAGGTCTTTTGGAATATGGGAAATGTTCTATATCTTTGTTTTGTTTTTGTACTTTTCCCTCTCCCCCAGCTTTGTTGAGATATAACTGAGATATTTTTCCAGTTTTATTGAGATGTAATGGACATATAAGGAAATGTTCTGTATTTTGAACACGTGTTCTATTCAGCTGTTCACATAAGATTCATGCACACTACTATAAGCATGCTACACTTCAGTTAAAAACAAAAGACCATTCTTCTCACTTTGAGAGCTCCTCAGGCTCCCTGGCTGCTTTTTTTAGGGCCCATGACAATTCCCAGAGCCACAGAAGATTGACACCTGCACTGGAAGGGAACACTTATATTTCCTGAGAAATTTTGCCTAAGAAGTGCAGCTAGGAAGCATGGCAAGTATTGTCTCATGGGGAAGTGACCGTTTGTGTCCAGGAATGGGGGGGTGAGGTGATAATTCTGAACAATTTTTTAGTAATTACCTGCAAAGAGTCACCTCTTATGTAGCCCAGAGATTCACAACTGGGGTGCAGTGGCCCACTTGCATGCAAACAGGTTGCAGATGTGCCAAGATCCAGGGCGCCCCCTCCTGCCCACAGAAACTCTATCCACTTTAGCCATTAGCCCTGAAACATTACCATGTTCCATATGGTCTGGATAGCTATGCATTTCCATGCATAATAGAAAAAGTTACAAAGACTGGCTTGACCTACTGCTTCTCAATTTTTTTCTTTTTAGCCAAATAAGACCATTCGCAAAGGAAAAAAGACTTGTATACTTGAAAGATGATCTCCAGGTATTTTTAAGTGATTCATTGCAATCAATTTTTTTTTAAACCTAATGCTACATCTTAAAAATCCATGCAAATTTTGTATTCTTTTAAAATATATTTATGTTATGGAAAGAGTAATGTTCTCTCTGCCCTCTCCCATCTTCACCCCTTCCACCAATATTAAAGCACTACTGACACTCGAGGAAGAGATTTCTGCTGTGAACCTGCATGTCCCTGGCACTAAGCTGCATACACCTGAGGGATGTGGACTCTGTTTGGAAGCTCCAGCTTAAAGGTTTCCCGGGGAATGATTTACTTGTCTGGACATGTGATTTTGCACATTGTTTTCAGCTAGTTATGATGACATTCCTGTAAATGTGAGGAAAGGTAACACTTCATTTTAGTATTTTGGGTCCACAAGTCATCTTAGCTTTAAACTACCCAGGCATGGGTCCTTCTCTGGGAAGTGCAGAGGAGGTAACTATGGAGCTCTTGGCATCTCTAAAATGTGTATCTCTCTCCAAAATCAATCTCGGTCTGTCTGCTTCTCTATCTCTACCATTGTGGCCTTAAGACCATGACAACTGCCTCTTAACTGCCTCCCCACTTCCACTCTTGCCCTACCTCCCAAAATGAGGTCAGAGAGCTTCTTTCAAAATGGCAGATCAGGTGAAGATGATTCCCTGTTTAAATCTTCAGTGAGGTACTTGAAATACAAATTTGCAAGGATGGCATATTGGTGAAGTGCCCACACATTATTTAACTTCTTTGCGCGTGCCTCTGTCTCTTTATCTGGAAAAGGGGGCAAATCATACCTCCTCATGGGGTTGATGTGGGGAGTAAATGAGTTAATAAATGTGAAGTGCTTGTGATGATGCTGGCATGGAGTTGAAACAGATGTTAGTTCTTGTTGCATTATGTAACCTCTGCAAGGAGAAGCTACTGATTATCTCTCCCACCTGTGCAGAGCCATGCTTTCTCTCACACACTGCTCCAAGATCTTGTCCCAGCTCCTCTTTCATGTAGCAGGGTTATGTATGCTTGGAGATGTTTCATCTGTCTAAGATGGTCTACCCCTGACCTGGTTCTTGAGTGCCTGTTCCTTTCCAGCCTTCCAGTCACAGTGTGATTGTTACCTTGGGAGGCAGGACATCCTGACCACCCTCTAAGTAAGTTCTTTCCTGTTACTCTCATGACATTCCCTGGGGGGTAACATTACAACACTTTGTCAGTTTTGAAATTAGATATAAATGTATGTTAATACCTGTTACTGCTAGACTGTTGAGGGGAGACGTCCATTTTCTTCACAATTTTAAACCCAGTGCATGGACTGCGTCTTGGCATATACAAATATGTGAAATGAATAAATGCCTATTTCAATGTCATTACACTACCCACTTCTCATTCTGATACATTGCCAGCTCTACACAATTATTATTATTTTTTAAATTTTATTTATACATAGAAGAACTGGGTGTAGACCAGAGGTGCGGGGGGGGGGGCAAAAGGATTCAGCAGAGACAGAGTGGGGAACAGAACAGGCAGATGCACTGAAATGCACTGTTGAGGGGAGCAAAGGGCAAGACAGGAGATGTCTGCTGCTCTCCCTGGCCGAGTATTCAACTTAGGCTGCATCGGTGATAGCATGATAGTGCTGAGACTTAACACTGAGGCCACCCAAGCATTTTTTTTGTTGTTGTTTTTTAAAAAGATTTATTTATTTATACAAGCACAGGGTATAGACAGAAGCACGGGAGGGTGAGAGAATTCACCAGAGCCAGAGGGGAGAGCAGAGTAGGCAGACTGACGAAGTACACTGCTGAGGGGAGCAGCGGGCGGCAGGAGAGGTCTGCGCACCATGTGGGACCCTCGCCCAGCGGCTGGGGATCGAACCTGCGCTGCAGAGGCTGCGGGCAGCTTTGCAACCCAGCGCTCAACCGCTGCACCACTGGGGAGGCCCCACAAGCATTTTTTATAGGAGTAAAAAGATAAAAATTAAGTGAAGTGTGAGAGCATTCATAAAAATCAAAATGTAACTGTTGGGTAAATGAAGATTGCTCAGGCTTTTGTGCCGTCGGCCTCTGTGACTGTCACCTGCAGCCTTGAATACAGGAGGTGCTTGGGACCATGGGCTTGGGATACGCATGCCTGAGGTGGACACCTGGAGTAAGGTGTGGCCATGTGTAAGTGGGCACACCTGAGCTGAGAGACTGAGCATATAAGGGCGGCATCATAGAGTGGGGGGGGCGTAGGGCGTAGAGGATGAGGTGGTGGGGAGACCACGAGAGAACGTCAGAGCCCAGAGTAAAGATTCTCCAGGGGCTGGGAGGCCTGCTGCCACACTACAAGTGGTGTAGAAAGATCATTAAGAGACTGAAAAAGCCACCGAGGGCTTCAGGATTCTCCCAGACCCATCTGCCCAGATCCATAGAGAACCTGCCCTGCTGCCTGCCTGCACTCCAGTAGCCCTGAGATGTTGGTGTGCTCAAGGTAGGGAGAGTCTATGCCCTGTGGATAATGGGGACATTTATAGGCTAGTGCAGTGTGGGAACCTCAAGGGTGTGTGTGTGAGTTTTGTATCAGCTGCCAAAGCTGCTCATCTATCCCATGTCAGCTGTCTGCTGGGTCTCTACACCTTCTGATAGAATAAAGCTCAACTGGGTAAGCCTCTTGGGTCCATTTAGAGGTTTTTTGATTATTTTTAAAAGATTTATTTATTTATGCATACAAAAGCTGGAGTGCAGGCCAGAGGGGCGGGGTTGGGGGAAGGGTGTATGTGAGAGGATTTACCAGAGACAGAGTGGGGAGCAGAACAGGTGGATTGACTGAAATACACTGCTGAGAGGAGCAGGGGGTAAGACAGGAGAGATCCACTGTGCCAAGTGGGTCATGTCCCTGGCTGGCGGATGGAACTCATGCTGCAGTGGCTGTGGATAGCTTCATAGTGCTGAGACTTAACCCCTTGCGCCAACAGGGAGGCACCCCATTTAGAGGTTTTTTACCTCTACAACCCCAGGTGGGTGAATTCAGTTGAAAGTTGGTTTGGAGCAGGCCCAGCAAAGACAATAAGGAACGCTGCTGCTGTGGTGAGAACCATCACGGACAGAGGAAGGGCCTCGGGGGGCCTCTCATGGGGCTTTTCCAAGCAGGAACTTTGAGAGTGGGTGAGATGGCATTGGACAGAAATTTCATACTTTTACACTTTACGACTGTGCCACCATGACCCTGTTGAAATAGAAAACTCTAGTTTTTTCTACCTCTCTGTTTCTGGAGTAAGATGAGATTTGTGGAATAACATATTTAAATTTCTGAGCAATGTATGGTTTTGTACTTCTATTCCCTGTGGTGGGCTGACTTCTGACAATATTTTGGAAGAGGATGGAAGCAAGATGAAACAAAATACGTATTGTCCCCATGTGCTTTAGATGTCAGGCATCAAATATCCCAGAACAAAGCCACCAATTCAGCCCTGCTTCCTCTGACTTGCTTCTCACAGTGACACAGGCATTTGTCACCATTTCCCTTCTGCAGCTTCTCTGTGCACTCCCAGGAAAGTCCCTGGTGACACACCCAATTGCCAGACCCCACAGACCACAGTGGCTCAATGGTGGCTCGTTAGGGGCTTGGAATGGCCTGCCATGTAAAATGTCTAATGAGACATTCCAGAGCTGCTGAGAGGGAGGGAGTCTCCCCCCAGGCTCTGTAAATAGCTTCTGAGGCTTTAAGAACAAAAGCCCCACAGAGCCTCTGGCTGGCAACTGCTGTGGCTAATTTTATTTTCATCGGGCAAGGCCCAAGGCAGGGATGCCTGAAAGTGATTATGAAAGGAGTATTTTCCCTTCAGCAGCTAGTCACAAGCCAAAGAGGGAGAGGTGGGAGAAATGGGAGAGAGAAAGGGGAGGGGGGTGGAGAAGTCTAAGTCACCTCTAAATAGGTGATGCATACTAAAAGCATTGTAATTGCACAAAACAAGTAGCAGGATAGAAAACTAACACCAGATAATGAACAACTGTACAAAAGGTCCTGTGGTAGTTGCTTTTCACAAACTATAGCTCATTAAATTCTCACAACAATTAAGTAGGAGTATTTTTATCCCCTGTTCAGGAAACTGAGAGTCAGTGAGCTCAACTAATTTCTCCAGAAAATGGCTAATAAATAAAAGACATAGGATTTTTTTAATTTTTATTTTTTTAAAGATTTATTTTTTATTTATACAATAGCTGGGGTACAGGCCAGAAGTGCGGGAGGGTGAGAGGATTCACCAGAGACAGAGCAGTGAGCAGAACAGGCAGACTGGACTGACTGAAATACACTGCTGAGGGGAGCAGCAGGCGAGACAGGAGAGGCCTCCCGTGCCATGTGGGAATCTCCCTGGCCGGCCAGGAATCCAACCCCGCGCTGCAGAGGCTGTGGACAACTTCACAGCGCTGCGCTCAACCTGCTGCACTCAACCTGCTACACCACCAGGGAGGCCCAAGACATAGGATTTATGAATGTCTGATTCTGAAGTTCCTGCCCTTCCCATCAGATTTTGCTCTTTCCATAAAAGACCGCCTTGCGGGAATTTTCCAACAATCAAAAAATATAAGAAGTGTGTATGGAGTGCCTGTGATGCGGCCAGCACCATGCAGGAAGCTACAATGGGCTTGACCCTTAATCTTGAATCTTGGTTGCTAGTTAAAGGCAGCTATTGGAACATGACTCCTGATAATTTAAAATATTCATTCAAAGTCCTTAGTTGTATTAAAGTATCACTAGGCTGACTGAATAAGGAAATATATTGAGATCTTACTTGTTTTTTTAATTCTTTCCTTTTTACTGAAACAGATTCCCTAATTATCCTGGTTTCATGTCTCCATTCTTTTTAATGCATTCCCTCCCAGTCTCCTTAGTTTTTCTCTCTTTTTTCATCACTAATTTCTTTAAAAAAAAAAAAAAAAAAAACCTGAGATGCAATGGACATACAACATTATATGAGTTTCAGATATAACCGATCTTTCTAAAACACCTTTCCTAGAAAGTCATTTTTGGAGAGTTTTATTTGTTTTTGATTTTGTGACTCATATGAATATGTACATCTCCACTGCAACTAAAAGAGGAATGTTAAAGATGAAAGAGAAGGCAGACATAAATATAAGGACAATATTATTTTCTGAACCAAAGATTACTTTTCTATACAAATTAGAGTCAGGTACAGACTAGAATACATGGTTGGTACTGTCCCAAATTGGGATAGTGTGATATATTTTGATGTTAACTGCCAAATGCCATCATAAGCCTTCTGATTAGGCTGTTGTAGTACATCTTATTTGGAAAATTCTACTTGCCTATTACACAGTGTTAGTCTATTCCAGATAGTTACGACGCAACAGTAAACATTACGTTATATAATTCTACCACATAGGATGGTAAAAAATTTTAGATTAAAGCTAATGACAGGACTCTATTTCCTTAGAAATAATATCTGTCCTCTCAGCCATATAATTTGAGAGTCTAAAACATTTCCACCAACACTGATTTAAAGTTAAATTCTTTACCTATCAATAGATCAGAATATGAAACTTACCTTTAGAAGTTTCCCAGCATACAAAAGAATCAATTAAAGACAAGCCTTGCTTGTAATAAAATGTAGTTAATTCCAGCCAATCAGCATCAAGTGTACTAATGACAGATCCTTTTCTTGTTACTTTCATTGACAGGATGCCTTCCTGATAGGTCCAGCAGGTTGATTCATCATCAAAAACATTGAAGACTGTGTAAAACTTATTCTCTGAGGGTAGACATTCAGAAGGAAGAGAAAAGGGGAAAACTATAATTTTATTGAAAAGATTTTTAAAAATCTTTTAAAACATAATTATGAGCTATTTCAAGGTTGATGATTAAATTAAATAGGTAGCATGTTGGGTTTGGAACTTATAGGACTGGAACTAGATACCTGATCTAACCAAAGTCAGGGTGGGAAAGAGCAAGGAGTTTAAGAGTAGCAGTAGGTTGAAGACAGTGACTCTGTGACCGTAAGTTCAACAATTCTTGTTCACTCTTCTAGTCCTAATTTTTTTACGCTGCAGGAACATTAGGGTGGTTTGCCAAGCTAGGGAATTGGTGGGAGCATGGGGGAGAAGGAGATGGTGATGGTGGTTGTGGTGAAGATGGGTAAGATGTCGAGTTGGGAAAAGTTCCTGATTCTTAAGGACACTGTTGTCGAATGGACACTGCATCAGTGTTGAGTATATGACACCATAGCCCTGAAAAGCAGATGCCACCAGTGTGTATAATTGCAGCACCAATGCTGATCAAGGGGTCAGTTAATAGCAGTTAATTTAATACAGAGTTTCTTCTGTGCCAGGCACTGTATTAAGCACTTTGTAAACATCTCTAGTCTACTTCTTGCAACAATCTCCCTTTAATAAAGAAATTGAGGGGCCTCCCTGGTGGCACAAGGGGTTAAGTCTCAGCACCATGAAACTATCTGCAGCCTCTGCAGCATGGGTTTGATCCCTGACCAGGTTGCTGACCCACATGGCACAGCAGATCTCTCCTGTCTTGCCCGCTGCTCCCCTCAGCAGTGTATTTCAGTGGATCTGCCTGTTCTGCTCTCCACTCTGTCTCTAATGAATCCTCTCTCCTCCTCTGCCCCCACCTCGCAACTCCTGGCCTACACCCCAGCTCTTGTATGTATAAGTAAATAAAGTAAACCTTTAAAAAAATAAATTGAGGTAGTCTGACTCCAAAGCTTTAACTCCAAGGTATACATGGTCTTTGATTTTTCTCTAGTAGTGCTTTTTTTTTTTTTTTAAAGATTTATTTATTTATGCAATCAAGAGCTGGGGAACAGGCCGGAGATGTGGGGGGTGAGAGGACTCCTCAGAGACAGAGTGGGGAACAGAACAGGCAGACTGACTGGAATACACTGCTGAGGGGAGCAGCGGGCGGGCGAAACAAGAGAGGTCTGCTTCACCATGTGGGTTGCTCCCTGGCCGGCCGGGGATCGAACTCATGCTGCAGAGGCTGTGGATTACTTCACAGTGCAGTGCTTAACCCCTTGCACCACCAGGGAGGCCCTCTAGTAGAGCTTTTTAAAGCAAGCCATAAAAGGTATCAGAAAATATTTAGCAGTCCAGAATTCATGGATAAAATATGCTCAATTTCTGGAGAGGACTTACTAGTTGGCAAAGAACAACAAAACTATTGTTAAAGTTATTTTAGGTTGCAGGCACTATTGTTAAATTAATTGTTTCATGATGTGCTATTTTTGTATTCTAAATGATGATCAAAGAAAACCAATTAACTTTAATGGTGAAAACCATATGTGAAATGGGAAAGACCAAAACTAAAATTCTCAAACTGTCTATACAGAGAAACATAAATCAGAACAAGTTTCTTTACTGGACCACTTTTTCAGTACATATGTACAGCTTCCATTTTATGAGGCAATTGGTGAATGACTAAATGGAAACCTATTTTCAACACCAAATTTCGTTATATGAACATGATATGAATTATATATGACCAACTGAGAGCTGTCCTAATTTATTTCTGGCTGTAAAATTGGAAAAAAATCAAGATAAGTTTAAGTAATTTATTGAGTCTTTATACTCTTTAGCAATTTACTTTGCCTCCTATTTATAAAAAAATTTCAAAAACTCATTTTGCAAAAATATTCTTAGCAATATATTCTATTTCTATTCATCTTGTCTATTACCTTCTCCCTTTCTTGATTTAGAGGAACTAGGGCTGCCATCTTGTTCCATTTGACACTGTCCACTTTCATGATGAAGTTCTTCCTCAATTCCACTCTCAGATGATTGCCCACTTAATGTTCCTTCATTCCAACTTTTATAGTTTTCCTCTAAGCTGTGTTTCACATGTAGTGTTGATTCTAAATCTCCATCATGGTTGGTTCCATTGCAATATTTAAATGGTGGATAATGCTGTGATAGGAATCCAACAAATTTCATTCCTTTTTTAGCGGCTACATTAATCTGAGGTTTAAAAAGAAGCGGTAGAACAAAATGTAAACTTCATTTACATTGATTATGTTGTCAGTTAGCCTTTGGGCTTATTGAAAAAAATCTATTAGGAGTTAATTGGTCAGTAATTAAAGATCCATTCATAATCTAATTATTACCTGCTAATACAGCACTGATTCATGTCATATCATCATTTTGGCATCTTGAAATGGTCATAATTATGAAAACAGGAATTATTTTCTCTAAAAGGTTACTATTTGGGAAGAACTACTAATTCTATAGCCTGATTTCTATAGACATATTAACAATGGTTTCTATAGTTGAAACAAAATTAAATAGTATTTCAAGCAATTCTAAAAAATGACATTACCAAACACATCTTAATTAATAAAGGAGACATTAACTTAAGCAAAACCCACATTGTTTGCTTGATGTGAATAATGAAAAATGTTAATAGACTAATTCTGACAAATGTGTGCATATGATAGGTAAGCCCAATTCAGAGTGCTGCTCTTAGGAAACTGATCTGCTTATTTTGATGCTATTATTTCCTATGTGGGTCAAATACACATGATTAGATCTGATCCTATCAGTTAAAGAAATAAGTTCAGAAGCATATCACATAATATCAGTGAGAGAGAAATAATTTGAGAACTTAACAATGCTTATTTTCATGTTCAGCACTTTTCCCATTCTCTGCTTTTGCTTCATTGCTCTGTTTTATATGTGTCTATGTCTTTCTCCTGGGTTAAAGTGGTGATTCTTTTGAGGGCAGGGACTTGTCTTTTGTATTGCAATGTTTTGTGCCTATAGGTTCTCAATAATTAATTACTAATTAAATTAAAACAAAGAATTGGCAACATCTCTTATATGGTCACTGTTTTAAACATTTAACTCAAATGTTTTAAATGTTACCTGGGAGAGAGAAAAAGAGTGATGATGGAGATTGCAGATATAAACATCTTCAGTCAGAAATGGAATGGGATGGAAATGGCCAGGAAGAAGGGGGGCAAACTATGGAGCAATGCCCACTCAGAGGGCATAATTCAGCTCCAGTGGAAGAAGAGAGGGATCCAGGCAAAGACAGAGGGCTTGAATGTGTGGAGGAATGACAAAGGACTAGGATTGATACAACGATGTTTACTCCTATAATGAACATATAGTGATTGTAACAATACATGAAGTCTTAAAAATAATCACAAATTGTCCTTTATATCTGGTATCCTGGGAGAAGCAAGGAGGTGATAAAGAGGTATGATATTCTGCAGGTAGAATGGGTGAATTTATTATCAGTACTTTTCTAGGGCCTATTAGATGCTGTGGGTGAAAAAGTGTAGAAGGCATTTTCTATTACTAGAAAGTTTTATCTGGAAACACCTGGTTACAAATAGAATAGTAATGTCTTTCCCATTTTTTCAGTTGGAAGAACAGCATTTAAAAAAGTTTTATTTGACGATCTTGGGGAAAACATTTGTAAACTTAGTTTTATTTTATTTAAAGATTTATTTATTTATTTTTTAAAAAGATTTCTTTATTTACTTATACAAGCACTGGGTACAGTCAGAAGTGTGGGAGGGTGAGAATTCACCAGAGCCAGAGTGGGGGAACAGAACAGGCAGACCAACAAAGTACACTGCTGAGGGGAGCAGCAGGCAGCAGGAGAGGTCTGTGCGCCATGTGGGACCCTTGCCGGTGGCTGGGGATCAAACCAGCGCTGCAGAGGCTGCGGGCAGCTTCGCAACCCAGCGTTCAACCGCTGCGCCACTGGGAGGCCCTTAAAGATTTATTTTATTTATATAAGAGCTGGGGTACAGGTCAGAGGCGCAGGTGGATGAGAGGCTTCACCAGAGACAGAGTCGGGAGTAGAACAGGAAGACTGACCGAAGACACTGCAGACACTGCTGAGGGGAGCAGCGGGTGAGACAGGAGAGGTCTGTCTTGCCACGTGGGAATCTCCCTGGCCAGGGGCCAGGAATCGAACCCACGCTGCAGAGGCTGTGGACAGCTTCACAGCGCTGCGCTCAACCTGCTGCACCACCAGGGAGCCCTGTAAACTTAGTTTTAAAAACAGAGCAAGCATTGGTATATTGTTAAAACCTGACTTAAAATCTAGCTGTGCAACAATCAACTCAAACAGCAACTGTTCAAAAACAGTAGTTGCCATTTATCTGCTGCTCTTTTCACAACTGGGCACTGTTCAAATATTTTATGTGCTATGTTTCCTGAAGCTTTTCTTTTCATGAAATACCCTCATTACTCTAATTGCTGAAATAACAATACTTTCCTGTTTAAATAGATCTTTAACTGTATCCAGGAAGTAAAATGCAAAACAAGGGCTGTGATGGTGATCCGTTAGTGCTAAATTAGTACTTATATTTTTGTTTCCAAAAGAAACTTTCTAGAGTAGATTTATTCCCAGAAGAAAATTGGAAATTTCCCAGAATAGTAGTAGTAAACAGTATGTGTACCTTGTTTATAAAAATCTAGTTTCAAAGACTATCCTTAAAAAACCTTATTGGATGGTGACTTTATACATAAATGGGAAATATGATTAGCAGCAAGAACTGGCTGAACAAAAACCACAGGTAATTTTACATACATAGTCATTTAAAACTTGGAAACAACAATAAAAATGGTGAACAAGTCCTAGTTTCCTGCTTCAAAAGAAATACCTTATGTTATTGACCATGTATATTTAAATAAAACTCAAACTGTACAAGTATGTCACTGCAACTAAAAACTTCACTATAAAATTCCATCAATTTACAATACATTGTATGGAAGTACGGGTGAACGAGTGAAATAATACATAAATGCACACTTTATTCCTCGGATGAAATAACAACACTATCAATATGCATATAGTATTGAATTTTTCCATTAAGTTAGTTGTATAGACTTTTCAATCTTGACAGCTAATATGGCTGTCATGTTTCTTGCCCATAAATTACTCCTCTGTATTGATAGACCATTGCTTCCTTCTCAGTTTTCCAACTATTGGGAATATGGCCCTTCATATTTACTGTTGATAAAATATCTTAAATAAAATTGACTTTTTCCCTCTTCAGTTAAAATTTTGGAATAGATTTCTAAAGAGGAAATCACTGTGCCACAAAATAAAATGGTATGGTATTTATGATTCTTATTACCAAGTTGATATTCAGAAACACTGTACTAATTTATTACAATGCCATTTGCAATATGTGAATGTTTTCTTAAAACTCTGCCAATACTGGATTTAGTATTTTCGATTTAATTTTTCAGTTAACACCGGTGAAGTAAAGTTCTCAGATTTTATTTGCTTTAAAAATTATTAGTTTAGGGGCCTCTCTGGTGGCGCAAGGGGTTAAGCACCGTGCTATGAAGCAATCCGCAGCCTCTGCAGCACGAGTTCTATCGCCAGCAGGCCAGGGAGCAACCCACATGGCACAGCAGACCTCGCCTGTCTCACCTGATGCTCCCCTCAGCAGTGTATTTCAGTCAGTCTGCCTGTTCTGCTCCCCACCCTGTCTCTGGTGAATCCTCTCACCCGTTCCATCTCTGGCCTGTACCCCAGCTCTTGTATGCATAAATAGATAAATCTTTAAAAAAATATTGGTTTAAACCTTTCCTTCAATATCTCTTTATAAGTTATGTTACCATTAATATTTGCTATCCATATTCTGTTTGTCCATTCAAGACTGAACATTACCTTCATGTGTTTGTATTAATTTCCTGTATGTTCTGAAAGTGAAGCTCCCCAGGCTGTGTTTATTGAGATGTGCTCCCTAATGCTTTTTTTTAAATTTAGTTTTCCTAGTATATACGTTATATACTTAAACACTTTATACATAATTGAATATGTTGACATTTACATTTTCTTTCAAATTTTTTATACTTAAAAAAGTACTTCTTTGCTCATCTGAAATTTGTGAAGTCTGTTTTCTACAGAATAGTTACCCACCTTCCCAGCAGCATATATTTAGTAGTGAGTGTGTTTTCCCCATTTTATTTCATCACGTTTGTAATTAAATTTCTTATATGTGTACTGATTTCTTTCCGGCATTTCCATTCCTTTTTTTCATTGTCCTGCGTATTCTGTTTTCTCTCTGTGTACTTTGGTACATGTGCTTCAATATGTTTTAAATTCTGGTAGAATAAGTCACTTATCACTTCCCTGTTTGTTTTTTTAAGTAAGAAAAGAAATTAATGAAGAAATACCAAATATTTCTCAATATCCCATGAAAAAAATGTGTATATTTATTACCTTTTCTATCAATTCCTTTGCTATGTCATTTGCTTGTGTTTCATAAGTTAGAGGACATTCCTCAATCACAAGCCTTGGGCGTCTTTGTCCACTGGGTGCTGCTGAATGCTTCTGGCTGTAACAGAAAATATGTTCACAGTTGGGAGCCAATCGCTGATATTCAGCTAAAATATTTATGTGAATATGAATGAGCAACTCACAAATAAGGTCAAAGCAATCATTTTTGTTTTTTCAAGCTTAAGTAAAAATATCAGACAAATACAATCACTTGCTACTAATTTAAATTTTCTTCATTTAAACCTCTAACTTCTAATTTAATGTGGAAGAAAAACTTCATGTCTGATGTTCGAATAAAGTTATGAGAAATCATTTTAGATCACTGCTATACCTCATTGTACAAAAGCACAAGTAAAAAAAAATCTAATTCAAAATGCAAATAGATGTCCTTTTTCCTTTTTTCTTTTTTTCCCATTTTTTCTCCTTGCTATTCTTCCATCACTATAAAGACAAAACACAGTTTTACTCTGCAGGGTCTCTGAGATAATTTGACATAATTAAAGAATTGTGTGAAAATTTTAATGTTAACCTAAGACACTGGTCTGTTTATTACCATTCTTCACTGGAAGGAGCAATAGCATTTTGAAAACTATCAAACTCACGAGCTAGGCTGGCAAAAATGGCTAGAGTATTGTTTAGGAAAGCAGTATGTAAAAGAAAAAATAAACTAAACTAAAAATTGGAAAAAGTTAAGAGGTATATTCAATTTGTGAAAATATGGCATAGTAGGTCTTTTCTGTCATAAAAGATTTAATTAGTCATTGTAGAAATTTTGGAAGGTAGAGATAGTTTCTGTTGCCACTATCTAGAGAACAGCGCAATAAAAGCACAGTGACTGTGGTCTTTTATTGGTCTAGTCAGCTCTTTTAGTCCAGGATGGTACTTGTACCTAGTAGCTACCCCAGTCACCCACTGACGTTGCTACAGGTGCTTCTTGAGTCTTTTTCTGACATCCTCACCTAGGACTTATTTGTCTACAAGGGGCTAAAATCAATGAGGAATTTTAAGTTTCCTTCTCTCAGTCTAGGCCCAGTTGATGGAAAATGTGCCAGCAAAACCAAAATCCCTATTTATTCTTTATTCTCCATCACTTTCTTCAAACTTTATTTTCCTATAGCCAAAGAAAATTGTCCATCTTAACAGCTTCTCATCACAACTGCTTTCTTGAGGTTCAGGCTTACCTTAATTTCAAGCGTGACAGCACCACCCTATATAGGTGACTTGCAGGTAGATGTTTGCGCTGGCCCGTGGGCTGTATAACAGGATGAATAGCCCCGACAACATATCCTTTAAGATAGTAGTCTTCCACTTTTGTAACTATATCCAGAACTGAATTTATTTTGATGACTTCTGGGTTTGATGAAGCTGAAATATCAAAGGCAAAGATAAATTTATACATTGACAAAATTGAATTCTGCATAATTTCTACAAATGAATAGGAAACATATTCATGTGATTTAATCTCAGTGTTACACTAAAATGTACTATGTGTTTTTTGAAATTCATGTCAGGAAAAAACAAGTGACCTTACGAACTGGCGGGTATGTAAGATTATCAATAATGGACCTCCCCAGTGGCATAGGGGTTAAAGTCTCATTGCGATCAAGCTATCGCCAGCCACTGAGACATGAGTTCAATCTTGGCCAGGGAGCTGACCCATGTGGGGCAGCAGACCTCTCCTGTTTTGTCTGCTGCTCCCCTCAGCAGTATATTTCAGTAGATCCGCCTGTTCCGCTCCCCACTCTGTCTCTGGTGAATCCTCTCACCCCTGCACCTCTGGCCTGGATACCAATTCTTATATGCATAAATAGACAAAATAAATCTTAAAAAAAAAAAAGAATATCATTATTAAGGTAGAAATAAATGTCATAATTTTTTTCACTTAATTTTTTAGACTTTCATTTGAGTGAATACATCCTTTAATAAGATATTGAAGACATACATAAGAGAAGCATTATGAACTTGATTAAGTTCACTGTTTTTATGATTCTGAATATAGCATATCAATAATTTCTTAAAGGTAAAATTCATCCAAATCTAAGAAAATTGGAAGAAATGGCGTTTGTTAAGCAAGAATTGCTCAGTGCTTCCTTATTTCAGTTGACTTCAAAAGTGTTATTTTAGGTTGCCTCAGGAAACTAAAAATATGGTTTTTTATGGAACTTACATAAATGTGTAAAAGATTTGAAAAAGTAAAGAGATCCAAAAATTCTTAGACTTAATGGACTCTATATCTACATATATACCTGCAGGTTGATTATCTCTTGAATAACAAAACATATGAAATTAATTTCAGGTATGGGGCGGTGCTGGCTGCTGGCCTTCTATCAGTGTGCTCAGTGTTGTCTGGCAAAGAACTGCTGCTAATTGCCTGAACACAGGAAAGAGGTTAGGAAGCAGACAAGGAAGAGAGGTCAGAGGAAATCCCCATCTCCTCTTACTTTAATATCCATACAATGGAACAGAAATCCACCATCAGTGGGTATCCATGCCAACTTCTCAAATGCAAAATAAGGCTCGTGGTAGAAAAGTTATATAAATTAGGATTAATCCATTTCTTCAAATGTTCATCCTCCTTTAGATTTAAACTAACCTATTCACAATGTTTTCTTCATCGTCCTGAATAGAAAGGAAACTAGTGATTCCGGACTGTGAAGAAACAGCTGGATTTTACTGTAAAATGACCCAGTTCTGCCTGGTTGTGTAGTAGTCACTCGTTATTCATTTGATTCTATTTTTTTGTTTTTATTACTACCACCACTAATTTCCAAACAAAGGAACTGAAAAATTCTCAAGTAGAATAATTTTAACGCTTAGAAATGAATTATTTAAAATATATTTTATTTTGTCTTTTTACACATACTTGCTTATTTTTTCATATTACACGGTTTCTGCCCCCAGTTAAGGTCACCATAGTTTTCCCACCACCCTTTACCTCCTCCAGCCGTATTTTCTGCTCTCTCCCTCTCCCTGAGTGAAAACTGACATTTTTTTTTTAGAACTACATACTAATCCTATAAACGTTTAAAGAAAATTGAAGTCTTTAAATGGATCTCATTTACTTAGTGTAGATGTGGGAATGCATTAGCTGATACAAAAGAACCTTCATAGTCTCACTTCTCCTTACTTATTTAATCTTCTCTCTTGCCATCCTTTCCTTGGTATGTCATGTTTTCACACTTCTGAGCTACCTGGGGTTCCTGAATGTTGTTTCATGCCACAAGGGTTTCGTTTTTTTCCCTGCTTCCCAAACCTAAGTTAATAATTTCTTCCCCTATGCTGTGCATTCTGCTAGTTCCCTTATAAGACTGTACTATAGCTATTTATTCACACTTTTATCTCTGCTGTTAGACTGAGAATTTCTTAAGGACAAGGAACCTATCTTATTTCTCATTCTATGCTTAACATTTTCCTTAAGTCATTATTTAAAGTTGGAAATATGGGCCTCCCTGGTGACCTAGAGGTTAAGTCTCAGTGTTATCACCACTACAGCCTGAGTTTCATCCCAGTCAGGGAGCTAACCCACATGGTGTAGCAGACCTCTCCTGTCTCAACCGCTGTTCCCCTTGGCAATGTATTTTTGTCAATCTGCTTGTTCTGCTTCCCGCTCTTCTTTGGTGAATTCTTATTCCCTGCACCTCTGGCCTACACTCCAATTCTTGTATGCATAAATAAATAAAATAAATCTTCAAAAAAAAATAGTGCCACTATGAACATGCATGTGCAATTAAATCTTTGAAATCTTGCTTTCAATTATTTTGGGTATATATTCCATAAGTGTGATTGCTGGATTATATGGTAAATTCTAGTTTTAATCATCCGAGAAATGGCCATAATGTTTTCCATGTGATTGTATTCTTTTACATTCTCACCAAGTGTGCAGTATTTGAATTTCTCTACAATCATCAACACTTATTATTTTCTGTATTTTTTTTTAAATTGTCATCCTAATGATGATATCTCATTGTGGTTTTGAGTTGTATTTCCCTAGTGATTATTGATGCTGAGCATCTTTTCATATGTATGTTGGTCATTTGTATATGATTTTTGGAGGAATATTCTGGCTCTTTTCTATTTTTAAACTGTGTTGATTTTTTGTTTTGGTGTGGTAGACATTCTTATATATTCTGACATTCTATTGTTTCCCATTTCATAGGTTAATTTTCTACTCTGTTGTGTTCTTTTGTTGTATAGAAGTTTTCAAATTTGACTGAGTTTCATTTATCTATTTGTGCTTTTGTTGCCTATGCTTTTAGTGTCATATCCAAAATAACCACTGCCAAATCCAAATTTTCTAAAAGTTTTCCAGTTTTAGGTTTTATGTTTATGTCAAAAGTTTTTTTTTTAAGTACAATGACACTGTTTTACTGGTTAAAACATATGCTAAGAGTTCTTCCTCAAAAAAAAGAGGGTAGAGAAACAAAGAATTTTGAGGCATTCCCTGATGTCTTACATGACTATCTAGAACAAGACAGATTGCAGAATGAAACATTAGTGAAATTTTATTTTTTAATTTTATTATTTTTTAAAGATTTATTTTTATTTTTATACAAGAATTGGGGTACAGGCCAGAGGCGTGGGAGGGTAAGTGGATTCACCAGAGACAGAGTGGGAGCAAACAGGCAGACGGACTGAATACACTGCTGAGGGGAGCAGCAGGCACAACAGGCGAGGTCTGCCTCGCCATTGGGTTGCTCCCTGGCTGGCCGAGAATTGAACCTGCGCTGCATAGACTGCTGACAGCTTCACAGTGCCGCGTTCAACCCGCTGTGCCAGTGGGGAGGCCCCATTAGTGAAATTTTAAAGCTTATTTAAAAAGTGCTATTTACTTGGCAGACAAAGGAAAATATAAACGTGGCTATTGACTGGTAATATAAGTATGTGACTAGAGAAGAATATTTCATCCTTGTGGAAAGGTGTCTTGTAAATTATAATATTTAATACAAGAATAAGGGGTGTGCCCTGGTATTTCACCTCCACTGTACGCCCAGTGATGGGGTATCTCTACCTGCATGAAGTTGGTTATTTTTCCATAGGCATGACTGGGCAATTCAGACTGCTTGAGGCTTCAGGCACCTGGTTGCTGTCTGAAAACATTCCATTGGTAACCTCTAGCAATACCAAGAAAGCTTGCGGAATGGGAATCAGATACTAGGGAGAAAACTCTAGTATTCTTCTAAGAATGCAGCATTGCCAATACTCTTGATAGCCCATAAGAGAATATTATGTGGTAAAACGGCACACGAAGCCTCTTAGTCTAAACATGATACAAAACAGGTCTTGAGTGTAAAGAAGTTTTAGAAATATCTTTACTTCACAGAATTTTCCTTTTTTAATATATCTATGAGAAATATAAGGAAAAACTTATGTTAAAAATGTCTAAAAGAGCTGTTACCAGGTAAAAAAATAAAGTAAGTGATAAATGTAAGTCATAGTTTAATTGGTGAATTCTTTTCTCTCTTAGTGGAACATAAAGTAATGGTATGTTTTACAATCAATGTTGTATAGGCAATAAAAAATGGTAAATTATATAGCAAAGAAGTGGGTGCAAATTCATTGGCTAAGAGAATGAGGATTCGAAGAGCTCTTGGTTAGGTATAAATTTATCAAAATTAAAAAAAAGAAATTTAACAGGGATAAATTCTTAGTTGTTTAGTTCAAAATACACACAGAGAGAAATGTGATTTAATATATATACATTTGTGAAGGGAGGATGGGGGAGGATCTCCTGGAGGCATTAGCTGGCCTCTGAATTAATAAACTAATCTAATGTGATCACACACCACTTGAGAGAAGATTGCCACCACAGGAGGCATAGACACACAAATATATGTATGATAAAGAAATGTGGCAAGACAGTTGATTAGAAGTAAGAGATTTTTGTCCTACTTAAAATCAAAATGCAAATGGCTAGCAAGCTCAAAAAATCTGGTACTCAAATGAGTCAGTCCTTCGTTTACAAAAAATGATCTCACAATACTCGCTCACTTTTTCCATAAACGCATATTGGGGCCACCCTCAGCTTGTAACAGGGTGGTCCCCAGGAAAGGGGGAGGTTCCCTGCCCCACCCAAGGGAGGGTGGAGCTGAGCAGGAAGAGGAGAAGCAGAAGAAGAGACTGAGGAAGGAAGGAAGCAGGATGGAGCCTAGAGACACGTGAAGAAACTGTGCTTGTCTTTTGGTCGTGGACTGGGTGACACAGATGTGGGTGAGACCCGTGGGGAGGTGACAATGGCAGCTTTTATCTTGATGTTGATTTTGCTCTTTTCCTTCCGGGCTTGTCCGGTTGTTTGTGACCCTTTGCTGTGGGTCCCCACTGGAAGATGCTTTAGACTTGTGGCAGGCTTTGGGGCCTTGTTCTGGACCAATCCCATTTGGATGGACTTTTACCCACGAGGGGACGGGTAACTTTGGGTGCTTCATTTAGAAACTAGACTCTTTGCCTTTCCTGTATTGTTTCCTAGTTTTATTAAAGTTCCTTTTCATTAAAGTCTCATATGTTTTGTGTTGATGCGGCGGATGGCAGAACCCATTTAGAATAGGCAGGTTTGCGGGGTTTGGGCTGCCCCTCTCCCTGTCCTATAACAAACTCCCCTCTCAACCACGGGCATATTGCACTGGAGTGGTATTTTGCAAGCTAAAGTCACTGAATACTCTTTCACAATTTTTTTTAATCATATTTAAGCACCACCTATACATACTTATTCTTAAATTTTTCTTTTAATTTTCACTTTAAATTTATTTCAAAAAGAATGTATGTCTCTTTTATAACTGTGAAGTCAGAATTCCCTTACCATAAGTAGAAAGTTGCTGTATAAATAAATACAATGAAAGCACTTGCCAGATGCTATCTATTGATAGAGACTGTTATCTGTCAAAGCCTGAGCTGTAATGCTGTTTTCTCTTTGTTGAAAAGGAAAATTAGCTGTTAGAGAGGTGCTAGAGACATGCTAACTTCAAACTGATCAGAAGGCTGAAAAAGAATTGAAAAGGGCACACCTTCCTGTCCATGAGATGCAATGTTACACTCCATTGACCCAAATTAATGATAATGAAATTGTCCTCTCCATTCTTTTGTTTTACTGTTTTCAAAAGCAGTGTTATGCAATAGTTTAAAAATAATCACTAATTATAATAGGATAACACTGGTGCTTAGAGAGGCTTCTGGTCACATACAGAATATATTTTTAAAGATGTGCTGATGTGTTAGTGTAATAAGTACAGCTTTTCTGAGCTAATCTACAACTTTTGCACTCTCAGGAAAGTAAGGTTATGGTCTTCACTCTCAACGCAAAAGAAATGTTAATGCATAAAGCACATACACACACAGATGGGGGTTTCAGGAGGAATTACACAACTAATGAATATTAATATTAATAAACATAACATAAGTTTATGTAAAAATCATGTGTATTTAGGGCCCAGTGTTTTACATTAATTATTCGATTGACTCAAATGTTCACATCCTCCTATCTGGGAGTCTGTCTTTTGATAAGCAGCACTCAGTGGACATGACAACTATGGTTAAATATTTAAATACTTATTGAAGGACCAATTGAACGAAAATTGGATGTAACATTAACATCTTCATTTCACAGAGTTCCAAGATGCTCGAGGAACAGTGGTTTAGAGAACAAACTGTAGGACAGGCTGCCTGGGTCCAAGTCCTCGCTCTGCCACTAGCCTGGCAAGGTATTTTGCACCCATGTGCTTTGCATCCATGTGAGAATAACAATAGAATCTATGCTTTAGGGAGGTCTGGAGGATTAAATATATTAATATTTGTTCCTTCCAAGTATTTTATTTAATAAATAAATATTATTTATACAAGAACTGGGGTACAGGTCAAAGGCGCAGGAGGGTGAGAGGATTCACCAGAGACAGAGCAGGTTGCAGAACAGGCAGACTGACTGAAACACGCTGCTGAGGGGAGGAGCGGGCAAGGCAGGAGAGGTCTGTGGTGCCATGTGGGAATCTCCCTGGGCAGCCGGGAATTAAACCCTTGCTGCAGAGGCTTTGGACAGATTCACAGCACGGTGTTCAACTGGCTGCGCCACCAGGGAGACCCCCTGCCAAGTATTTAGCATGTAGTAAGTGTATATAACTGTTGGTTGCTTTGTTAAGTGAGGTGCTCCCCTGTGGAAAGAGAGGCAAAGCACTATTTTTCCTAAGAGCATTAGGTTCTGGAAGCAAACTACCCAAGTTCAAATCCTGGGCTATGTCCTTTAATAGGCAGGTGATTTGAAACAAGTTACTTTAGCTATGTGAGACAAGAACAAACAATAGTTTTAATAAGGTGCTTTGACAGTAACTATAAAACATGAGGCCAGTGCCTCACACAAAATAAACACGGAGACATTAGATGAGCCTGTCTGCTGGTGGTCTCACTCTGATAGTTTCAAAAGAAGTTGTCATCAGAGAGAAGTCATTGTTGATTTAAAAATTCTCTAGGAAGATTATTGTAGAGAACATGGCCTGATGTCCAGCCTACAGAACTCTAGATTAAAGGTCCCGAACTCACTCTAGTTCAAGTGCTCCAAATTCACATTCAAGTCAAGGACTCCAAGCTCTAGATCTCAGATCTCTAACTGATACTGTAGATTAGGAGTCCCTAGTTCACACTCCAGATCAGGGGTCCCTATCTCACACTTACCTACTACATTGAATCTAAGTTGCAAATGTCGAAAATATGAGGCTGATAAAGCAAAGATAGGAGCTGTGCTGCAGAAGACTGTGGAACCTAGAGAATTCTCAAAATCTCCAAAGAGTAGCCCCAGCCCACTGCTTCCATATGGAAATGTGGACCCAGTATTAGTTTGGATCTTCTAATTTGGAGTTTTAGGTAGTATCCCCAAATTTGGAGTTTTAGGTAGTATCTCTCAATTTTAAAAAGTGACAATAAGTTCAAATATTTTTACACTGTATCCATCAAGGGAGACCTGTCCGAAGGTTAAATATGGCCCATGTCCCATTGGTTTGAGACCCAGGGACTCTGCAGGTCAGTGCCTGTTCTGGTGCAGGCCAGACCCCCTCGGACATGTTACATAGTGTTCAGCATCCCAAGTTACAGAAAAAGTCATTCAGTCTTCCTCATTATTGGGGTAGAGGATGATGGTGACAGCAGCAAATTGTCCATTAGCAAATTGTCCTTCTTATCCCACATTAGGACTGGCTTTAAACATACCATCACCATTCTAGAAAGGTGAGCCCAGAATAAGAAGAGAAAAATGAAATGTGGGAATTTTGTGGAAAACCTCCCTTCGTGTAATTCCTTCAATTCTTAACAGTGCTTTAAATTATGCTGATATGAGACTGGAATACTGATTCAGCTTTAAATGTGAGGAAAGGGAAGATCTATCACAAAAAGGAATTTTCATCAGTATTCACTAGAGTGAATAATTGTGTCTCTGCAATAGGCTCAGTATTTGAGGCCAAGCTTTTGATTTGATGTCCTTACTATGGGGCAGTAATATCAGAGGCTCTATTACTTTTTAAATACAGGAAATTAAGGGGGAGGGAATGGTGGTTTTGGCTAGAATCTGAGCACAGGCGGTTCATAGCAGCTGCAAGCCATCTTGCTCTTCTGAGTTTCCCAACCACCATTGGTCCTTTCTGAATAATTTGGGAGAAGGGACAAATAATAAAGTTTACAGCATTAATGGGTGTGTTTGATTACTATTAGATTGATGGTACATGATTTGTAAAAACTTTATAAAGATATTGTAAAGAACTGATAAAAGAGACATTTTACAATTGCTTTGAGAAGTACACAAATGCAAAATGGGTTTTTTTAATTAAAATTGAAGCATGCCAAAGATTAAGCAGCATAATCTCATTTATGTTCATGTTTTCTAAAATACCAATAGATTTTTTATACTCCTTTGAGTAAAAGCTTCACAAAGATAAATTATTAAAAATGGAAAAAATTCATTCCACATAATTTGTTCAATGCCAAGAGCTTTGTTCTAATGATGTAACTCTATGAAAGCCGTCCAAAACATATATATATTCTTTCCATCAATTTATTTCTGAAAACTGGTATGCATTTTTTTGAATATTTGTGAAACATTATTTCCTCAGATAAAATTATAATATGCAAACACTGACAGGTAATTTTACTGTATTTTCAAAAAGTAATAGAATGTCAATTTCTATATTATATCTGGCAATTATGATAAAATAAGTATCATATACCAAGTATGTATTTTGTGCTAGGCACTATGTGAAGTACTTTATTAACCTAATCTTAATACTCCTTGAAAATTCCATGAGGAATTTTCTCAGACAAAAAAACTCAGGAAAATTGAGATTTGATCAGTTGCCCAAATTGCTAGTACTAAGTGACTGAATCTGACAGAATGACTCCAGAGTCAGCAGACTCTTGTGCCCATGACTTCATTGATTTAGATCATGTAAATTCCGAATTTGTGAAAATTCAGACATGAGCTGGGCTAAAGCCTTTGTGCTATAATAAATTATTGAGTAATTTAACATGTGGATATTCTTTTAATATAGAAAATAGAAATGCATAGAAAAGTATATGTATTATCTTCCAATATCAGTATTTATTTATGTGGGTAGAGTGTATGCTGTTATCAGAAATTTCTTTCCCCTGCTCAGAATACAATCTTTCTCTTCTACAATAGCCTGAATTTGTGAGGTCTTATCATATTTCTAAATTAAACTCTCTCACCATCTCAAAAATAATAGAACTCTTTCTATAGTTGTTTTTCACCTGATAGGAATTATGTTGGTATTTGAGGAAACTTAGTAATTTTTAATACAAATTTATTTTTATGCAGCACATTATATTTGAAAATCTTTTGTGTGCTTGAGGAAATCTCCAAGGATTTATTAGACTGAGATATAGAAAGTTTAACTTCCTCCTGTCCCTTCCTCTCCTTTTCTCTCTCCCTCCCTGTCTAACTCTCCCCTTTCTTCTTTCCTTTTTTCCTTCCTCTTTCCCTCCCCCACTGCCCTCCTTCCCTCCCCAGCCTCAGTTCTGATCCTTTATTAATCTCTTGTTGATTTTTAATGCATTCTTTTCAATGCTGCATCTTCATTCTTCCTGAGAGTTCTCTATATTGAAAATTACTGGCCATTTCTTGTCTTTTGAAACCCTCCCTTCCTTCAAGTTCTCAGGTGCACATAGTCCTGATTATTTTCATTCTCTGTCTTTTTTGTTGAGTTGTCCTCAATATGGCTAAATATGCCTGACAACTCACTTAAGACACTTAGGGTCTTAGAGACTTTGTTTTAATTCTTCCTGGAAATTATCATCTCTAGTCATGCAATTGTAACTCGCTTTACCAGGATGTTCCACTGCCACCTAAATGCAACATGACTGTCATGGAAATGTTCTTTCATTACACACTCTCTTTTTGGTCCCTTCACATCTAACTAGCCACAGGCTAAGTGAGTCCTTCCATCTGTCTGTTAGAGCTCCCCTTTGTATTGTGTCTTTATCGATGCCCCTCACATGCAGGTCTTCATCATGAGCCTTGACCGCTACAGTTTTCTAACTTTTCCCCTCACTTCTGTCTGTCCGCACTGAAATCTCACATTAATCTCTTAAAAACACTTCTCTGTGCCTATCAGCTACCTGTTCAAAAGCTCTTACAATTATTTATTCCCCATAGAATCAAGTCTTGACTCCTTCACCAAGTCAGACTATTTCATACTCTTTTTGTTTCCACCCTTATCTTTCCTAAAAAACCATCCTGAGCTCACTACTCTCTTCAATAGCTCTTGAAAGTGCCTCAACGTCTTAATCTTTTCTGCTATTTTATTTTTTCTTCAGTATCAGTTAAAATACTTTTTAAATCAAAGCAGATTCAACTCATAATAGATTTTTCCTTTCTTCTGACACTTCTTAGATCTTGCACTGTAATTTCTCATTACTCCAACATAACTTTTGACCATTGGTCATCCGTCCAGCAGCGTGCTAGACTCAGGGGATAGAAAGGTAGATAAAACATAGTCCTTGATGCTAAGGAGTTCACAATATTAACATCTAAAATACTGGAGGGCAGAAACTGCTATATTTTTCTTTGTATATCCAGTATTTATTAGCCTCTCCTACAGAAAACAGACACCCTATGTACTTACTGCTGTTAACAGTGAACATAAAAGACAAGGAGAGTTTCTTACATTAATAATAAGGAAGCAAGCTAGAAGCTAGCTACATATTACTCAATATATTTTACATAATTCGAGCAGAAATTCAAGTAAGAGGCTACCGTTCTTCCATTGGATTTTTAATATGGTCAAAACTCATTTAATTACAAAGTTATAAATTTCTAAGAATCCATAAGGCTATTATTATTCACATTGTTTTTCTAGGATCATACAAGAGATAAACTAACCCTTGTGATCATTTGTAGAGTTAATTTAACTTTTCATTAAGGTAGTCTGTGACATACGCATACACACTCACACCCACTTTCATAAAATACATATATATACATTACAATGATCTGGATAATTTATCATAACAATTGTACTCAAACCTCACTGGTCCAGTCAGTAGACCTGGCATAAAACCAGGAGAGGTAAGAATAAAAAAAAAGTCAATTGGCAATCCAAAAGAAAAAAAATTCATTAATATTTAAAAAAAAAATAAAACCAGGAGAGATAATAATAGTTAACTTTTATGAAATGCTTACTTAGTGTCAAAACCCTTTCCAAGTAGATGATCTTGTATTATATCTCCTTTAATTCTTAAAACTCCATCATAAATCTTAAAACACCACTAGAACCTCCACGTTATAGATGAAGAAATTGAGATACAGCAAAGTTTACCAACCTGCTACAGTGAGCAAAGGGGCTTAGATTCAGAATAAGAACCAAGAAATTTGACCCCAGAGTCTTATGGGCATAGTGACTGCTATTATTTCTCCCATAGAGATGTAAGTCAGGACTCAAAGTCCCCCACACCCTTCCAAAGTGTGAGTAAGAGAGGGGAGAGAGGGAGAAAGGGGGAGAGCGTGGGAGGGGAAAAGAAAAGATGGAACTGAATGGAAAAATAAATAAGTTGTTCAAGATAATTATAACCACCATAACACAGGGCACTGGAAATTTCAAAGGGTCGCCTCCTCTTGACTGCCACTGGGACTTTACTCTTTGTCCCGTGTCCTCTGTTCGGAAAACAGAGGAGAAAAAGTAAGAGAGGGGCTCATCATGAACACACGCAGCTGTTGCCAGGCCATTTTGTTTCCTGAAAAGTTTCTCAGGGCAGGGTGGCCTCAGAGAGGCAGGGGATGCCACTATTCAGTAACAGGGATCCCACGGTATAACTGCCACTGCTAAATGGAAGCCTGGCATGCTTTAAGACCCCCCTAATGCACTATATTATAAACTGGAGTGACAGGTGAAGGTCAGAGACAACAGAAGAGAAGAAGGTCGCTTGAGGAACTGGGCTGATGTGGGAAGACGTGACTTCTGTGGTAAAGGCAGACATCAACAAGACAAAACAAAACAAAACACATGTGGAAAAACTGGAGAGGAAGGGGCACCAGGAGACTAGGCGCCTGGACCAAATAGGAACCAGGTGCAACTTTAAAATACAGGGCTGCTTTCTGTGTTAACACTTGCAAACTCTGCCCAGACTTACGACTGGAGGGTATAATAGTCTATTACCTCTGCCCGACACCTACAGTGGAAGGTAAAAGTTAACCCCTTTTTCAGAGAGGGGGCATCTCATAATAGCAAAACAAAATGACTTTTAAAGAGAGCCATCGATCTTTCTGATTCAAGGAAAACTACACAAATTTGTTTTGAGACTATTAATATTGTTGGAAGGGAAAAAAAATTCAAGTTACTTTAAGCCCTACGACCCTATAGGGGATTGTGCAGCAAATCTTAAAAAATGCGGGTCAAAATGGCTCTGGTGTAAAGTTTTTAGCTAGACAAGATTTTAAGGATGATGTGTTTGTATGCCATGGATTTACAGAAACTGGTCCAGAAAATATTTGACAAGGACAATCAATGGAGCAAACAAAGCACCAAATCACAATATTTTCTCTGATCTTTTTTTTTTTAAAGTACAGAAAAAACTCATGTTATTGTTTGGCTACTTTTCTGTTTATTACCATTGTCTCAATACACTTTTAACTTTCATAATTAAAATGAAAATTAAGAATATTTACATTTTTGGTAACCTTAGCTTTAGATAAAAATGGAAATGTGAATATGTTAAAAAGAGCTGTACAGATTTTGTGTACTTCCCTTGAGGGAGTTTGTTTGCTTCCTAGCTCAATTTTTGACAAAGAAAAATGGGCTGCTCTTGCTTTTCACACAAAGATGCACTGTTTCCAGAGCAAATTAAAAACGGAGAATTTGTACTTAGTTTGAAGCAAAATTAACATCCAACATGATACTTTAATTAGTTTAAACTTTGTACTAACGGATAAATTGTGTGACTTATTAGAATTAAAAGTATAACTTTGCAATAAGATCTTAAAATACTGTGTGGAAGTTCTCATAGAAACATACTTTACGTCTCATTTTTAGTACCCCATAAATAATCATAGAGTTTTGCTTTTTGAAAACTAAGTTTTATCTGCACTGTTGTGCAGTACTCTAAAGTTTCCAAAAGAAGTGAGGCAAAGTATTTGTGAGGTTGAGCTGCCTCTGTTCCTTCCACAGGGCTGCCATCTGGGCTTGTTTATTTGTGTTTCCAACTTTCTGAAACAGGGAGTTTTTCTGTTAGGGACAGGGCACCAAGCAAAATAGTGTCTTCCAGAAGACGACACCCCTTCCCCACACCCCCGTGCTCCCCCTTTTCTTTTTACCACATTTTCAAACTTCAAGTTTAGTTTGGTCAAAAATATCAAATGAGCAAAACAATCACAATATTTAACATAGTTGAAAATCTTAGAACTGTGTTAACAAATATTCTTCCACATGATGCAAGTAATATTTCCTATATGCTCTGTCCTTGTGCCATTCAGATCTTTTTTTCAAAAAGACAGTTAATGACAAACTGTCATTAACACTACGGCTAGTTGGCTTGGAAATCAAACATGTATCTTCTACAAATAAGCATTTGATTTAAAAATGAAAGAAATATTTTTAAGCAGTGTACTAATTTTATAAACTATATATCAGCCATGTTATAAAAAATGAAGCAATGAAGTAAACAAACTATTTCAAAATATAATTAACAAATCATTAATTTAGGTTGATTATACAACCTGATTATGATGAACAGCTTAAACATCCACAAGCCAACACTTAAAAAAAAAAAAAACTAGTCCCTTATCTATGAAACATTTACCAAATAAAATAGAAGAAAAAGTACCTTGTAAAGTAAAATCCAGCAATACATATTCGTAAGCAAATTCTGTTTTTGTTTCCACTTGTGGTCTCTTCAGAGTAGAAAATATTTTTCCAGGACTGCTATCATCAGGGTCTTCTAGCTTTCTAAGTCCGCACCCCATGGCAAAATCTGTAAGGAATTAAATTGCAGGATAGGGGAGGGAGAGCAGCAAGTTCTGTTGTTTAAGCTGCAAAAAGAAAGTTACAGACTTAACTGCTTTGATTTTTTTTCAGTTAAACCATAGATGCCCAAAAAGAAAACATTTGAGTCCAAAGAAAGGAGCTGAAAATCTTTTCTATCCATTTTTTTGCAAAGTAGTTGAACCCATGATTCTTAAGCTACAGCTCCGGGAGACTGGGCTTGATCTTAGAGAAACATGCAAGCTGCTACAACTTAGCGGAGAATTTCCATGCCACGTCAATTTACAGCCAGCCCCCAACCAGAGTTCTGTCGCTCAGGGCACCAGCAGTGCTTTGTCTATTCCAGTTGGCTGGATGATAAAAGAGGTGTCCAAAAACGGAAATAAAAAGGCAAAAGTGCAACTCAGATGGAATTATCTACAAATAGAGGTTATATTCAGCTATAATAGCATACAGTTCTTTTTCTGTTTTCTCTTTTCCCTCTTTCCAGTGCCCACCCCCTCCTTCCTCCCTGTTACTACCAAGAAACCAGAGAGAGAGAGAGAGAGAGAGAGAGAGAGAGAGAGAGAGAGAGAGAGAGAAATGAATTCTCAACATGGTTGGAAACAAAAATCATTTCCAGAAAGGAAGTCAGCTTTTTGAGGAAACTACTTCTGGAATCTAAAAAGAGAAAAGTAAAGTTAAAAAAACAAAACAAAACCCAAACACTTTATTCTTTAGATAGCATTTTTGAGGATTTCTTTCCACATGAAAGTTCTTTTTGCTGGAAAAAATTGTATGCTAATTAAAACTCCCAAATATTAAAAAAAATAAAATATTTAAATAAAAAGATTTTAATTGCAAAGGATAAACAGTTTTGGGATAGTTTCCTCAACATCCTTAATGTTTAAAATACTATTAGATGGTTTACTATAGTACCTAATAACACTTCTACAGCTCTCAAAGTGTCCTTAATAAAAACAAACAAGCTGACAACTTGATTCAGTTTAATAAATTGCTATTTACCTGAAGTAAAGAACAATTTAAAATAGACCCATTGTAATGAGTGTTTATTGCATTTTACCATTTACAAGTCACGTGCTCTCATCTAAACTAGAAACTTGGAACCAGACTGCAGCGTTCAAATTCTGCTTCTAATGCCTCCTAGAGACGCAATCTTGGCAAGTTATTTGACCTCTTCAAGTTTCAATTTCCTCCCTTATAAGATGGAGTTAATAATAGTACTTACTTCGTAGGCTTGTTATGGAGGTTAAATGAGATAATCTTATCATATCATAACACTATGTTTAGTTAACACAAAATAAATTTGTTAATATGCTTACATTATAAAACAGAATTGAGAGTTGTAATAGAAAGGAAGTAGTTCTGCCACTACGTAAATCTGATCACATTTCAGATTCTAGAGAACTTAAGCCTGAGAAGATATTTTTTCATCATTTTCAATAGCACATATGAAAATTCTCAAAGGGGAGATGGATTATTTAGTTTGGAGATCACTATGACCTTTTGTCTCTTCCGTCTGCTTACTTGTCTTTAAATAGTTTACTTCTCAGAAATGTTTTTGGCAGAGGAGAATCCCACAGTCCTTCATTCTCAAGGAAGAGCATGGTTGTTGGGAAGCAATTTCTGGGTAAATTGGGCTAAGAAGACAGCTGACTTTGACCAGTGTGACTCATTTGACTATTCACTGTGCTTTCATGCCTACCATTTTTTGTGTTCTCTTTTGTATGGTGGGCTATGGGCACTGGAAATATGAAATGGAAAAAGTACTGGAAATGGAATAATTGAAGGTCACTAGTACCCTATTGCAATGCCTGAGAAATTATTTATTAAGTATTGATTATATTTATTAAGTGCTTGCTATAGTCTAGACACTAACAAAGTGCTGGGTACACAAGAAAAATAAACATGGTTTTTGTTTTATAGAAATCTATGGTTCTGTGAGGAAAACAGATGATTTGGGTTGTTTTCACCTTTTGGTTATTGTGAGTTGTGCTTGTATGAAAATCAGTGAGAACATTTTATACTCATTTGACTGGCAAAACATGAAATAAGTAGACAGCATTAAGAATTGGAAAGACCGCCTTATGGATATAATGGGAACATAAATTTGTTTAACCATATTGGAAAATACCTTGAAATGCCAAGGTTAAATTTCTTGTGAACTTTAACATTTACATTTTTTTAAAAAAGGGATTTCTTTATTTATGTATGTAAGAACTGGGGTACAGGCCAGGGGTACAGGGATTTACCAGAGATAAGAGTGGGGAACAGAACTGGAGGATTGACTGAAA
The DNA here is from genome assembly GCF_014898055.3 of Talpa occidentalis. Lineage (NCBI taxonomy): Eukaryota > Metazoa > Chordata > Mammalia > Eulipotyphla > Talpidae > Talpa > Talpa occidentalis. The sequence goes on from NW_023603184.1 coordinate 121,068,315, forward strand.
TACACTGCTGAGGGGAGCAGCCCGCTAGACAGGAGAGGTCTGCTGCACCATGTGGGTCAGCTCCCTGGCCTGGCATCAAACTGGTGCTGCAGTGGCTGTGGATAGCTTCATAGCTCTGCAACTTAACCCCTTGTGCCACCAGGGAGGCCCTAACATTTACATTTTCTATGATCCAGCAGTATTGCTGCTAGATACATACTTAAGATAATTCAGTATATAATTATCAGGAGATAAATACAAGAAGATTAATAGCTGTACAGTTCCTAAGAACAAAAAACTTTAACGATTTAAATGTGAGTTTATGGGCATTTCTTTCAAGCAGTGCTGTTATAAAAGATAAGAGGGGAGGAAAAAGTTGCATGTTTGTGTGCTGAAGAATTGAGTCCATGGAAACAGGGGAAAATAATTTTAAGAATTGCTGGGAAATCTGATTTTTCAAACACTAGCCTAGATTTGCTGGTTATGGAGGATGTCATATATACCTACTTGTTCAAAGTTTTACTTAACCTTCACCTGCCCTTCTCAAACTGTAGGATCAAATAGCACATCAAACAAATCCCCCAAAGGGGAACTCCTTTGGAGAATTTGATTGATTCACTTTCCATATCACTATAGAAATCAGATTCAACTTACCATATGCCCCATTTATAAATTATCATACATCGAAATGAATCAATTACAGTTATAAGCAAAAATATGCATGAATTTTAGTAACAAATGTTGAGTGAAAGAGGCAAGTCTAAGAATATTAGATGTAGGTTTTTGCTTTTGAATTTTTTATCTATAAGCAAAATTAAACAATATATGACTTATACTATATATGTGGTGACATAAATGCAACAAGACAATGATTACCTCTAGAAGGAAGAAAAGGAGCAAAGGGAGATACGGATCTAAATCTTTGGTAATCTTCTAGTTGAGTGGGTCTCAAACTTTACGGTGTAGCAGGGTCACCTAAAATATTCATTAAAACCTAGATTGCTGGGTCTCACCAAGAATTTGACTCCAATAATAGTACGTGGTTTCAATATGTGTATTTCTAACTAAGTCCCAGGAGTTGCTAGCACTGCTCTCTGGAACCACACAGAGAAGGCCTCCTAGCTTTTAGGTTGGGCTTTGGATTCATAAGTGTTCTATTCTATTATTACTATTTTTTAAAGATTTATTTATTTATGCATACAAGAACTGGAGTACAGGCCAGAGGGTGTGTGTGTGTGTGTGTGTGTGTGTGTGTGTGTGTGTGTGTGTGTATTCACCAGAGACAGCGTGAGGAACAGAACAGGTGGATTTACTGAAATACACTGCTGAGGGGAGCAGGGAGCAAGTCAGGAGCGGTCTGCTGCTCCATGTGGGTCACCTCCCTGGCTGGGGATCGAACTCGTGCTGCAGTGGCTTCATGATGCTGCGTCTTAACCCCTTGCGCCACCAGGGAGGTCCTCCATTTTATTATTAAATGAATAATGTATTTATTAAAAAAAGAGATGGATAGTTACAGGTCAAAGTGTGTCATGAAGGATTAATCTTAATTCTGGGCTCACGAGGCCTCTCCCCCTCACCCCCCAAAGAGTTAAGTTTCCGTTACTAAAAGCAATCTTAGATAAATATTGCTCGAGGAGAACCTCAAGACCGTTCTAAAAAAGAAAATTACTAAAAACTACATTGGAGAAATAAATCTGGAAGACTCATTTTCCCGCGCAGTCGACAACGCAGTCCATGCCGCGTCCACTAGGGGGCGCTGCGGCGACCGGGCCTGTCGGGAGGCGCGTTTCGCGTGGGCGTCGCCTTCAGTCACTGACTGGGGGTTGAGAAAAGCTTGCACAGAAAACTCCCGTCCACAGTCTCTGCGCTCAGGAAGGTCCGGTCTATAACTATAAAATCGCACCCCACAGCACAGCACGCAGGCGGTTACGGAAAGAATGAAGATTTATTGTCCGCTATCGCCGCCGGCACACGGCCGTTGACCTCGCGCGCTTCCACAGGCCGCGGCGGCGGGCCGGGGGCGGCCCGGGGCGGGGCGGGGGGCGGGGCGCGGCGGGCGCCGGCGCGACGCTCGGACCTCATTGGCTGTCCTGCCGGAAGCGGCGCGCGGCCCGGCTGCGCACGCGCCCCTCACACGTGCGTCCACAACGCCCCCTGCGCCCCGCGGGCCAAACCGGCACCATGCTGCGGCTTCCTGCCTTCCGGGTGTTCGGGCGTCCCGGGGCCAGCAAGGCCCCGCTGCTGGAGGACTCCGGCGCCCGCCGCTGCAGTTCGCGCCCCCTCGGCGCTCGCGACGACGCCGGCGACGCGCGCGCTTTCTTCACAACACCCATCTTCTACGTGAACGCGGCGCCGCACATCGGGCACCTGTACTCGGCGCTGCTGGCGGACGCCCTGTGTCGCCACCGTCGCCTCCGCGTCCCCGGCGCCGCGGCCACGCGGTTCTCCACCGGGACCGACGAGCACGGCCTGAAGATCCAGCAGGCGGCCGCCGCCGCGGGCCTGGCCCCGTCGGAGCTGTGCGACCGCGTCTCTGGCCAGTTCCAGCGGCTTTTCCGGGAGGCCGGCATCTCCTCCACCGACTTCATCCGCACCACGGAGGCCCGGCACCGGACGGCCGTGCAGCACTTCTGGGGCGTCCTCAAGGCCCGGGGGCTGCTCTATAAGGGGCTCTATGAAGGTTGGTATTGCGCCTCTGACGAGTGTTTCCTGCCGGAGGCCAAGGTCACCCGGCAGCCGGGCCAGTCGGGGGATTTATGTCCCGTGTCTCTAGAGAGCGGCCATCCTGTGTCCTGGACCAAGGAAGAAAACTACATTTTCAGGCTTTCCCAATTCCGGGACCCGCTCTTGCGGTGGCTGCGGGGCGACCCTCAGACGATCACTCCCGAGCCATTCCATCAGGCGGTCCTTCAGTGGCTGGAGGAGGAGTTGCCCGACCTGTCCGTCTCTCGCAGGAGTAGCCACCTGCACTGGGGCATCCCGGTGCCCGACGACGATTCGCAGACCATCTACGTATGGCTGGATGCCTTGGTCAACTACCTGACTGTAATCGGTTACCCAAATGCTGATTTCACATCTTGGTGGCCGACCACCTCGCATGTTATAGGCAAGGACATTCTCAAATTCCATGCTGTTTATTGGCCTGCCCTCCTTTTAGGGGCCGGCTTGAGCCCACCGCACCGCATCTATGTTCACTCCCACTGGACAGTCTGTGGCCAAAAGATGTCTAAGAGCTTGGGCAACGTGGTAGATCCTAGGAATTGCCTTGACCGCTATACGGTGGATGGCTTCCGATACTTTTTGCTTAGGCAGGGCGTGCCCAACTGGGATTGTGATTACTATGATGAAAAGGTGGTTAAATTGCTAGACTCGGAGCTGGCAGATGCTTTGGGAGGTCTCTTGAACCGATGCACTGCCAGTAGAATAAATCCTTCTGGGATTTACCCAGCCTTCTGCACTAATTGCTTTCCTAGTGAGCCAGGGTTGGTGGGACCGTCAGTTCGTGTTCAAGCAGAGGACTATGCTCTGGTGAAGGCAGTATCCTCTTTGCCCAAGCAGGTAGCCGACTACTATGATAACTTTCAGATCTATAAGGCTCTGGAGGCAGTGTCCAGCTGTGTCCGTCAGACTAATGGCTTTGTCCAAAGGCATGCACCATGGAAGTTGAACTGGGAGAGTCCAGTGGATGCTCCTTGGCTTGGTACTGTGCTCCATGTAGCCTTGGAATGTTTGAGAGTCTTTGGAACTTTGCTTCAGCCTGTCACCCCAAGCCTAGCAGATAAGCTGCTGTCTAGGTTAGGGGTCTCTGCCACAGAGAGGGGCCTGGGAGAACTCTATTTCTTGCCTCGATTCTATGGACATCCATGTCCTTTTGAAGGGAGGAGGCTGGGACCTGAAACTGGGCTCTTGTTTCCAAGACTGGACCAGTCCCGGGCCTGGCTGGTGAAAGCCCATAGGACCTAGAATCTTAGTTCTTACTGACTTGTGGTTAAAAAAAGCAAATGTGTTTTCTTAGTTTGCATTTTCAGGAAAGCTATACTAATGTTTTCTAGATTATTGCATCCAATGAGCACTTAAGCAGTGTCCCTGTGAAATGAGGTTTCTTGTCTTTTCAGGTGCCCACCCCTATTTCTTCAGTTCTCAGTACCCATTAACCATTGTTCTTGTACACCAGTGACTCTTAGGATGTCTCCAGTGCGAAGTTAACAACTTTGCTGATACTATTTCTTCTTATTGTGTCTCCTTCCAAACCACAATTAAGTTATTTGCCCAGATTACCTCTCATGGCTTGTTTTTCATTAGCCCAGCCTCTTCTGGGCAAATGAGCGGGTATTGAAGGCTATTATTACCTCAGGGTAGGCCTACTTTGTTATGAGTTGAGTGTCCTGTTAAAAGGAGACTCTTTTATTAAACTTTAAAAATCAGTGTCCTAGACTAGATGTGTCTTGCCCATTTTTATATTCTAACCACCATAATTAAATCCAATAATTATGCTTTTATAACATTACACTTCAACCAGTAGATGGCGCTACCTTCACACTTGGTATTAACATGATTTTTGAATAGTTTTCTGCTTCTAATTTTGCAGAATTTAAAATAATCTTTATTGCTTTTCTTAAAACAGGATAATAACAACCACTTCTGTTCTACATAAATTTAAAAAAGATCAGAATCCTGTTTTTCCAAGACTACTGAGGAAATTATTAGTAAGTTAGTAAGTAAATATATCAGGTTTGTTTGGACTGTGATATAAAGCTCTGTTGAGGTACTTTGCATATTCAGGATTTTAAACTTTAATAACATTAGGCTACAGGTATGATTTAAAAAATCAGAGAAAAATTCAAAAGGGCAATATTTTATATTTCTTAGTTTTGTTACGCACATACATAATTACCTTGTGAATTTTTTTTGGTCAGTCAGAATCTATACTATACAAATTGTATAAGAGTTATAATAAATGTTAATATGTTTACTTCTAAGTAGTTTTACTGATTTTTTTTTTTTTGCTCTTTTAGGTTATTAAAGTTTAAAAGTTTGTAAGTACCTTATTCAGATCTGTTTTGTTGCATTTGTTGAAGGGGATGATGAAAGGGAGGAAGTGATCAATGCTGTAGGAATCTCAAATTGGATTTAGGAATTGCCAAGGCTTCAGAGGAACATAACGGAGATGTTAAGGGTATCAATTATACAATGATTGCAACGCAGTAAGGCAGTGTTATATCTTTTAGGTGATTGGACAGTTACAGCTAAGTGTAAAATGATACCTTGAAATGCTCATTTTCAGCATGGTAGTGAGATGCTCACTGTGAAAGAAACTATTGTGCTGGTAGTCCCCTAGATATATTCTAGGTACTACTGCTCAGCTCCAGTTTTTTAATTAGCATGCTGAGTGATTTCTGGTTGGTTGGCAAGTGTTTAGAAAAGAATGCATAAGGACATTCTAAAGGTAGAAGGCTTTGTACAAATGTTTGTTCAGGCATTCCTTCATAATGGAATCCTGGACTTTTCATGTAACGTACTTCAATTACCTGTTGGGTGGGCCTCCCCGGTGGCGCACGGTTGAGCGCTGGGTTGTGAAGCTGCCCGCAGCCTCTGCGGCGCCGGTTCTATCCCCGGCTGCTCCCCGGCCACCGGAGGAGGGTCCCACATGGCGCGTAGACCTCTCCTGCCGCCCGCTGCTCCCCTCGGCAGTGTACTTTGGTCCTTCTGCCTGTTCTGCTCCCCGCTCTGGCTCTGGTGAATTCTCTCACCCTCCCGTGCTTCTGACTGTACCCAGTGCATGTATTAAAAAAAACAACGAACGAACAAACAAATAAATAAAAAACATGCCTCTATAAAAAAATAAATAAAAAACAATTACCTGTTGGGACTACAGGGTAGATTACTGTGGTTTAGGATCAAGTGTAGTATCTCTTCTATGTCTGGATAGAACAGAGTGGTGAAAGTGATGGCATGTGTTTGTATAAAGGAGAAGACTTGGCAAATCAAGGAATGATTTACCTTTGAAGTGCCTTTATGCAGTCTTAGAATTGCTATTATGAATGGCCAGTATCTTCTGCTTGAATAACTTTTTTTATGACTTAGTGCTCTTCAATACACTGGACTGTGACTTGCAGGAGAGTATCAGTGAAGTTCTTTTGTGCAGTCTGTCATTTATATTGGTACTTAACTGGTTATTAGAGTATCTTTTACTAGAGTATACAAGAAAATAGGAGAACCAAAGAGAGCATAATTATTACAGAAGACAGGATGTTTTGAGTGAAGGAGTATGTGTGGTAAGCTGTATCTCACTACTGTGGTGATATGGAAAATGAACCAGTTGAATTTTCTGTAGGAGGCACAATAGCTTAAGCAGACAATCTTGGGTGCTCAGTGGGTGTATTTGCCTTGCAAGATCCAGCAGTGTAAGAATAGCAAGTGGCTAATAGGTGAAACTTAAAAGTGGAAAGCGTGTACTTCCAAGAGAGGACATCCTAGCCACTTTAGGAGAAAATGATGATAAACCTATAAACTTCTAAGCAGCTCACTCCCTGCTCCAGAACTGTTATGCATCTTGTGGCTCCATTAACCAGAAAGGCAGATTCTCCCAAACATTAATCTTGGAGACTCTCAAATCTTTGCTTAGGAGGCCTGGAGGGAGTGTTACTGGTGATAGACATGGTCAGGAGTTCATGAGATGTCACTTTAAAATAGTAACTAAAAAGCCGACAACTCAGTCAACCTCGGTCCTATCGATGGAGTCATGTAAAAGTTATGGTCAGTGTATGGGTTGTGGTATCACTGTATATTGGAAGGCTATCCCATAATTGAACTCACAGATCAGGCACCTCAGAAATCAGACCTATGGCTATATGAAAGTCAAGACTAGGCAGGACAATAGACAGAGCTCTTATTTCATTGAAATCTGAGTTATTCTGGAAGTAGGCCTTCTTGTTTTTTTTTTTTTTTTTAATTTAAATAATAAATTTTATTTTTATATTCCCCCATACAATTGCAAACGCCCCATTCTGACCCCAGTCCCTCCCCTCCCACCCCCCACCCCCCAAAAAGTGTCTCTGGTTCATAGTTTTTTGTTGATTTTGATTTTCACTTTCTTATATTCATTTTCCTGGTCCCTTATTTAAGTTTTCTAGATTCCTGCTATGAGTGAGACCATCCGGTATTTTTCTTTTTCTTTTTAGGCCTTCTTGTTTTTTAAGGACCTGTAAGACACTAAGCATTGAGGAGAACCTGATAAATATTAAATATTAAATTGACAGCAAAGTATTCAAAGCCCAGGTTGGAACATGGGCCCTTGAAGCATATGTCTTTTTTTCCCTCCTATAAGTTGTATCTGTGATGAGAACATAACTCTTTAGGTAGGCCAATTTTGGGAACTGAGGTGAAGCCAGTAGTAGTTGGTCAGGTCATGGGTCTCCAACTAGGATGACTTAATCATGAAGTAGCTGGGCAGCAGGTGGCAGTACCAAATGTTCAATGGATTACACCTTGGGCATTGTGGTAGGGATGGCTTCCTGGATCTTGGACTGCCCCACTCTTAGTGAATACATTGCTGGGAGTGTTATCCTACATTACTGTAACATTGTTATGGGGGAGGCCATGCCTTTTGACCAAGACTTGGTCCATAAAGCTGCTGTAGGATAATCAGTTGCTTCCAGGAGGCCATTCCCCCTATCAGCAGTTCAGATATAGAACAATTGTTCTTATTGGGGAGATCTGGTGTTCTGTAAACCCTGATGGATCCTTGCCCTCATCTTTTGACAGAGGTATCAATGGACCTAAAAAAGTGGGTACATTGATAGCCCTACCTATGTCTTTTTTGCAACAAAGGTTTACTAGGAAGAAAGTGGAGGGAGATGGAGTAAGTTTGGGGTAACCAAGAACATGGGCAGTCAGTTCCACAAGAAAGCTTCTAAAGCCCTTGTAAAAGGTAAGACGACATGTAACATGTCATTTTAGCACGGAACAAAACATGACTCTTCGTGTAGGAGCACTGGATAAGATGAAGTTAATATTGCTAGAAGGATTGTAAAGGAAGGATTTTTAACCTCCAAGAAGCCTAAGCTTCCTCCTCTATCATCAGGAAGTACTTTGAGCTAAGGGAAAGGGACTAATTAAGTTTAGAGGTTAAATTGGCTTTTTTTTTTTTTTTTGGTTTTTAGGTAGTCTGTCCTGGGCTACCCAGGATAGAGCCTCTGAATTAATGGAACCATGTAATAACTCAATAGTTGAACATATTTAAAATATCATAAGATTATAACCATATGAATCATTTTCATGATGAGGAAAGGGAGTTGGGAAGAGCTACACAAGTAACTTGGCACTAGCAATTAGCATATATACTCTCTGCTATACCTTTTCTCATGAGTAGCTATCGGGAGGTTCAGCCATATGTGGATCTTCACCTAAGTAAGGTGAGACTATTAATAGAATAGAAGTCCATCCTTGGCTATGAATGAAATTTATCCCCATATAGTTTATGGCACAGTTACTACAGACTTTAAAGTCCACAGCTCTTCATTTAAGAACAGGATAGTACGAGATCTTAGGATGTTTCAAGGGACCAAATGTGCCATCTGCAAGAAAATTTTAAGAGAGATGATCCCTGCCTTGAAGTCTACAGATTTTTAAACGAAGTATCTGAAGAGGGCCTAGAAAACTCACTGAGTAAACAGGAGGGACAGCTCCTGGAACAACTAAGAAATGGATGATGCCACCTTTCTTAGTGCATGGTGTGGGGAAAATGGCACTGCCTTCCCCAAGCTACTATTCCTAAGATCGTGCCTTATGCATGTACCCCTCATTAGCTGACAGATCACTGCTTTGTGGGATTTAACATGAAGATGAAACTTCAAAAACTAGCTTACGATGGACTAATACAGATTGCAGTAATTGTTCTTTTAATTCATTATTCAATAATAATAATTATGCATTTTACCCTGATTAAAATACTTTAAAAAAGTAAGCTTTAGTTTGGAACACATTACGTAAGGTAATTTCTGTAGTTTGCCATCCTTTGAATTAGTCTATTAGAATCTATTGGTTAAAAGCTATAAATATTACAAATATAAAATTTCCAGCATGTTATGCATTTTAGGTTAATCACTAAAATAATACAGAAAGAATATTTTTTTTCAATCCAATGAAAAGAAATTCAACAGAAGACAGAAGGAAGAAAAAAAAGGCAAAAATATAATAAAGCCCATAACATGATGGTTGAAATACAAATATATCAGTGATTGTAAAAAAAAAAAAACTAATATGTTCAATGTTCTGCTAAAATAAACAGCAGTGTTCAGGATTTAAATTTTAAAAAGTTTTAAAAAAGTTAGCTATGTGAATTTTGAATTCTCACCAGCATAGCTGAGTTCCATTTGCTCTACTATTTACCTGCATTTGGTAATTTTTAGTATTTTCTATTTTAACTGTTTTCATAGGTATGTAGTAATACATTACTTTTAAATTTAAAAAGGGAAAAGAATTAAACAGCATTGGCAAGTGTAAGGCAAGTTATCTCCTAAAGTGCTAGTAGGTAGAAATGTAAATAAGAATGGTTTTGGAAAATTCAATTTATATTAAATATTTCTTGAACACTTAAAAAAAAAAAGGTTAGCTATGTGTAGTTAAATGTATGTTTAAGTACGTAGGTAAACATAACAAACTAAATAGTGATCATACATTAACCAAAAGAAACCATAGTAATATTAATAGGCAATTCATATTGAGGGGGGAAGTAATTATTAAAATTAAGTGAGACTATAAAAAGGAATAATGTCCCAAGTAATATTTATAAACTTGTATGAATTAGCAACATAGCCTCAAAATATACAGAGCTCAAACTGAAAATTGTAAGAAATTTTTTTTTAAAAATGAAAATAATATTCCTCAGTTCAGAGACGATACAATGAAAAAGTAAAAATAGCACTTCAGTCTTTAATGCTTACCACTGAGGGTCTCTGCGAATTATTTAAAAGGGGAGAATTCCATGGCCACAATTTTGCAAAATTTTCTAATTGTTATTTCAGTAATAAGTGAAGGGGAAGGGAAATCCAATAGTTGTGTTCCTTATTTTTGTCATCTCATTTCCTTTTCCCATCAACTTTGCTAAGTATTCTTTCTCTGTTTAACTTGAGAAATTGAGGCACAGAGATCAAATAACTTGGCTTAAGGTTATATACACAATTTGTAAAACAGGAGAGACAACTCAAACTTGTCTTGATGTCAGAGTCACTACCACACTTAGCACCAACACCAGATCAATCACTGAGGACAGTGTGGGAAAAAAGAAGGTCTAATCAGATCCAAAGATCTGTAGATGGTAAGTCCAAGAAGGAATCCTTAATTGGAGTACATTAATAAGTGTTTCAAAATAAGGGAATTAGGTTTTTTTTTTAAAGATTTCCTGATTTTTTTTTTTTTTTAAGATTTATTTATTTATACAAGCACTGGGTACAGTCAGAAGCATGGGAGGAAGAGAGAATTCACCAAAGCCAGAGCCTGGAACAGAACAGGCTGACCGGCAAAGTACACTGCAGAGGGAAAGCAGTGGGCGGCAGTAGAGATCTGCGTGCCATGTGGGACCCTTGCCTGGTGGCTGGGGATTGACCCAGCACTGCAGAGGCTGCAGGCAGCTTCACAACCCAGCGCTCAACTGCTGCGCCACCAGGGAGGCCCAGGGAATTAGTTTTTGATAGCTATATAATTAAACAGATGAGTAGCAAGACAGAAATTTAGAAAATCATACTTACCTTTATCACAAAATACATTATTTCTTTTTGCTTTCCATCGTTTGCTTTATAGCCTAAACCTGCTTATTGTGTGCTGGTGTAAAGTATTAAAACTGCTAATAAAAGTATATTCTTTATATTCCTTTCTCCTTAATGTTATTTTGTTTATTTTCAGAGGTGTTCCAAATCCTTGAATTCAAAAGTTCTCTATGTTGTCATAAATTCATGTATCCGAGTATTTTGAAATAACATTTTACTAACTGATGCTTTAAATACGCATTTTCTCTAATCATGAACAGTTTTATTTGAATTATTATAGTAACAGCCAGAGAATTTTATTAGAGGTCACAAGCACTGAAACTTTCATTTTGTACATACAGTTTTAATACAAATGAAATTGAGACTCATCTATTTACTAACAAAGTTCTATGAATTTACTGAACATTTATTACTGTATTCTTATAGCTTTCCTTACAAACCTGCTGAAACCAGATTAAATGCTCTTTTGACTCCAGTTATTACCAAATCAAATACCACCCTGTCAGTTAAAATGCCACATATTGGATAATTCCTAGTAATTATTTCTCACAGGACAGTCAAAACTTGTTTTAACTGTGACAGTCAAAACATGTTCTAACTTCCCCAAATTAGAGATTTTACTATGAATCACATAGTCAATGTCCTATTTTAGATTTTTAATGAACTATAGCTATTATGTTGGACATGGTCTACACCTTGAAGAAGTGTGCTTGAACATAGGCTTTATATATCTCTTAGCAATCATCTAAATTATATTTTTAAAAAAGGTATCAAAAGGTATTAAAGTTCTTGTTGACATGAAAGACCAAGAAGACCTATGTTTTTATTTCATACTTTAAATATTTTAGAAGTCTCTTTAAATTTGAGTTGCAAATAGCTAGCAAGGTATGATGGGTACTTTTCAGTATTTTTGGAATAGTAAATTATAACTTGCTGATAGAATTAGACTGATGCATTATAAAAAATACCCTATAAACATTTAAAATATTACCTTTAAAAATCACTTACTGAAAGAATTTGTAAAAGCTTTCAAAAAGCAAAGAATCTTCAATTCAGGTAAATTTATTACATTAACTTTCTATAAAACTTATTTTATGGAAAGCTCCCTACATTTTTTCAAAGCATAACTTCTTAGTCCTGAGTTCAGTTTCATTTTATAACTCACACTGGAATGTAATTAAATAAATCAAGTGATAATGAGGAAGAAGCCTATTTTAGTATTATAGGAAAAACTTTACTAAGGTAACTGGAAATATGTATGGTTAACTGCATGAAATGTGATGTTGAATTTTCATGCCATTTTAAGATTTTTGAAAGGATTTTTTGCTGAATATAGAGGAAATGTTATTAACATTCATTATGATTGTCTGATATACAAAAAGTTGTAAATCCTCAAAGTAGAAAGTTTTTTCTTACTAAAATTTTGTCCACATAAAAATCAGCATCTAGAAGGTAATTAATTCAAAACAATTTTTAAATAAAACATTCTTGGATGTAGGTGATGTCATAAAATTCGTTTTCTAGCCTAAGGGAGAGTATATGTCACTTCCCTTCCTTTTTCCATAATCCATGGTGACTGTCTAAAATGGTGGGGCTATCACCTCTAGGGCATAAAAATAATATATAACTATAGCTAAGTGTAAAGATTAGGAAATTAACCAGATGTTAGAGAAAAAAATAGTTACAACTTACTGCTTAACATTGAGAGTAGGGAGAAGAGGAATAGCTAAGTACAATGATGTTATCAAAAGATGTTCAGATAGTCAATAGGTGAAGGTAGTTAAATCTGACCTCAAGTGTTTTTAAAATAAGCCATTCTCTAAAGAGACGTATCGAGGGCACAGGCATAAGAATCTATTTGATAAAGAGGATTTTTGTTGAGTTTATTTCATTTTCCCTTTGGTATAGATATTAGGGTAGTAAATGCATTACTTTAATTGAAAGCTATTCTCATATGTAGTTGGAGATAGTCTGAATAAAATAAACCTGAAGTTAACTTTGCTAGTCAGTATTTGGGTATTTAAGATAGGGCAGGAAAAATTTACATGTATTAGTATCTTTTGAAAATATTTTCATAATAGGTCAAACACTAGTAAATATTTTTGGAAGTTGATGTGTTGTAAAAATGTATTCAGTGGATATTGTATAGCTTTCTTTGATACCAAAGTTAGACATGTTAAAAACAAATATTCTAAATATGATTAGCAAGAAACACATTGGAAGTATTAAAAATCATCTCATTTTAATGTATGGTTTAAAATTATTATTCTTTAGATGTTTTTTCCAAAACCACAAAGAAAAAAAAGATATGCTTTTTAAAAAATCATTACACATTTTCTTTTTCTTTGATTGGTTGCTTGAGAACTGTGTGAGGCTAAGACTATTTATTATTAAATATTAACTTGCAAAAAGGACCTTAATAGTTAAAGACTACAATGATCTTTTATACTTATTAAAGCTGTTTTTGCTATCATGGATATGTCGCATCAATCTATAAAATAAGAACAAAATATCACAACTTAAGCAGAACAGGTTTTTTTGTACATCAGTGAATTTTCATGCCATCTCCATTTTTCTTTACTTTTTGTCTGGAGAAAAAAAAATGAAAAACACTTAAACTGTAAATTGTTTTGGAGCTAAATGGAATTACTTTTGGACTTCTGAAAATCTGTAAAAGTTTTAGAACAAAAATGTGTTGGTATATACTGAATAAGCCTGACTAATAAATACAGCATTAAAATGTATACTGAAAACATCAGACAAGCAGATTATTTAAATAGATTGTTTCATGATATTTTTGACTAGCCTTCTAATTACAGAATACTGGACATTAACACACAGCTTGTTATATTCAAAATAAATGTAGCAAAATAAAATATTCTCAATAGATGAAGTGGCCTTAGGATGTGCTAGAATATTCTGTACTATGACTATGCTATTACATTTTTTCCCTCAATCTAAATATTTTAGCCTGAAAATATGGTGATATAGCCAATAAATATATACATAAGTGGATAATTCATTATCCTTTATGGGACGGGATAAAAAATTAATTTAAATTGTAATAGGGTGATCATCTTCCTAATACAAGGCTTTGATATATAATTCTTATTTTTCAACAGAAGTACAAACTAACTTTGGTTTATGGAATATTCATGAAATTAAAATTCATGAATTAAAATTAATTCACAAATTAAAATTTGTGCTAGAATTGCACAAATTTCTATAAATGCTAGAATAAAGTTCCTTTTAGTCAGTTTAAATATTGGTATTTATATACTGTATTTTCACTTCTATTATTAATCCAATCTACTATAAAAGGAATATAACATTTTTATAGAAGAAAGTTGGAATATATATTAACAGGAAGGATTTAAAGTTAGCATGACCATTTTTTAATTTTGAAAAATAGTATGGCAGTTTTTAATTATAAAATAATTTTTGTAAGAGTAGATAATCATAGCGTCTCTATATTAAAGATAAAATATGTTATAGGTAAGTTTTATTCAGTCAAGATTAATGTTTTGAAAACCTAGCAACTTGACAAAATAAGACCTAAATGAAAGATAAAAAGGGGTATTAGTAAGTGTTGCTGTGTTAAAGGAAGAAACCTGTATTGAATCTGACATGATATGCAGTAAATGCTTATAAGAGCCCTAATATTTCATGTATGAATGACAGGGCCAGAAATAGATTTGGAGATACCTTTAAGTATATTTAAGAATGGTGTCAACTTTAAACATAGTAGTTGGCATAAAATAAATAGTTGATTGTGATACAACATTTTTTATGTTTTATATAAACAATTTTTATATGTATTAATATCTACCAAAATTTCTAATGTAAACCTGGAGTTTGAAATATCTTATCAAAAACATTAATACAAGCAAAATATATACAAACCTAAATCCACTGAAAACAAAATAATGTGGAAGTTAGAATTTTCTACACTAAAACAGTAGTGTAGAAACAGTATTTTTCTCCCTAAAACAGTATTTTTAGGAATTTATTGTAAACAGTCTGTTGTGTATATTCTGTATATGCCATGGCTGTCTATAAATATGACACACCTGAAATCAAACTGGAAAACCCAAATATCAAAGATGTTTTTAAGTGGCTGGATATGACATTGTCATATTGATAAGATATCCAGATGATGACCAAAATTTTAAAACTTTATCAAGATATTGGTTGTTTTATAAATATTACCTATGTTCTATTTGTTACACACTATAAGTCTATGTTACTTAAGTGTGTGTGAGTAAAGGAAACCATGCTTTTATCCTGCATCTCCGATGTTCTGGCTGTTAAGACTTTTTTAATTTCCTTAAAAGGCAAAAACATTTAATTGTAAGCACATCCAACACCCTCATATTTGTTATCAGACCACACATGGCCTAGTTTTCTATTATTGGATAAAATAGTTTTCTAAAACTCTACTTAACAGAATCAGTAGAGGAAGGTAGAGTAAGAATTGAATCCTCTGCTCTGAAATCTTTCCTAGGATGAAAAGTGTGGACTTCGAGAATATCGAGGTTTCAAACCTATAGATGACGGTTGAGAAAAGCCTCTTCTCACAGAATGTAACCTTGGTTCCTATTAAGAGATTTAAAGAAAATTAGGGTTTTAATGCACTTTAAATGGCTCTTATAATTACTTAAGGGAAAGATTTTAAAAATAAGATTAACTCGGTCTGGATTCTGAGAAGGTGTGCTTTGGGAAATTCTCATTAGAAAGAGTAGGTTATTATATAACCTGTTTCCACATAGATACCAAAATTAGAGTTAGGTCCTGTGACTGAGGAAGCAACTACCCAGAGAAAATAAGTGAATTATTAATAGATTTTCATATTAATAGAGTAACATTTTATCCTACTGTTAAGCATCTGGTATACAGACTGTTCAATAAATGATTTTATTTGATCCTTTGCCAAACATCGCATTGTTAGAGATACTGTTTTGCTCAAGATACTTGAAAACAGGAAAATTGAAGCTAAGGTATCAATAATGACTACTTATCTACTTCAGAAATTAGTGTTTAGCTAAATCCTTCTTTTCCTGAAAATCTCATCATTTGCTCTACCTGCTTTTTTTTTTTTTTTTTTTAAGATTTATTTATGTATACAAGAGCTGGGGTTACAGGCCAGAGTTGCGGGGAGGGGTGTGTGTGTGAGAGGATTCACCAGAGACAGAGTGGGGAACAGAACAGGCAGACTGACTGAAATACACTGCTGAGGGGAGCAGTGGGTGAGATAGGAGAGATAGGAATGGTCTGCCTTGCCATCTGGGTTGCTCCCTGGCCAGCCTGGGATCAAACTCATGCTGCAGAGGCTGTGGATTGCTTCATAGTGTGATGCTTAACCCCTTGTGCCACCAAGGAGGCCCTGCTCTACCTGCTTTAAATTATTTGAGTTTGAAGTCGTGAAGATATGCAAGCATCAAGTAGCCTGAGTTTATCTTACAAAGCTAAATTAAACTTTGGAAGTAGCACTTAAGCCAAATCAATTACCCATCCTGAATATGACAACAGAAATGTAACACCAGGTATCTTAGTAGTTCTTCTGAAAACTAGCAACTTAAAAATAGTTAAAGGAAATGAACTAAAAACTTGTAAGATATAAAGCAAAATATTCTGAGGAGGATGGTTGTTCATATACTGTTACATTTTTCATAATTTGGGCTATATGCCACTTTCTTGACTACCAAGACTTTGATCATGTCTACTAACAATGAAACAACTTGCAAGTGTGAGAAAAGGCAACCATCAGCGTTAAGTCTTAGGAAAAATGAGTAATTTTTTCTTTGGCATATCAGACCTAGAGGCCTATAGGATTAAAAATGTGTTATTACAGAGAATAATTCACCTTACTTCAAGATACTTTATGAAGTTATAAAATAGTCTTCTAATTAGAAAAGAACTATTTATGAAGTACTGTAAAATAATTTAAAGGTATTGAAATCAGTGTGAAAAAATTGACTTCAATGACATGAGACTATATAGTACCTTTTGAGGTAAGGAGATTTCACTAGGCAATTATGATAATGATTCACTAATCTTGGAGCCACGCACATTTATATCAGTTTAAAAAGTGGCAAGACTCTAGTACTTGTCATTAGGATATAAGAAAAGAACTAGAGTAAACCTTTCCCTAAATAACAAACACTACATGGAGTGTCCACATAAAGATTGATAAATGTCTATATTGTAGTTATTCACAACAAAAGTAGAAAGATGAAAAACAACTGAATGTTCGTTTGTTTTTATTGGCGAACTTCATGCTCTCAAAAACATGGGGAAATGTGCATGGTCACAATATATAATGAGTAGATGCCATACCCTTTAGATATCTTTTTCTACAGAGGGATTAAAGTTATTCTGGGATAATTTAGAGGGGTTTTCTTCTCACCTGGTGTTCTTAAACTTCCTTGAATGCTGACTTATATAATACTTTAAAAGGAAATTTTTGATTAACAATCTAAAAATTGAGTTCTAGGGTACTTCTGTTTGCACTATTTTAGTTTAGGAAACTGGTTAATTCTCAGTTCACCTGGTAAAAGCATGATTAAACAGTTAATCACATTTATTTTAGAATTGAAATGTTTTTCTGATCCAGACTCCCAGATACTGGATTGAAACAGACACTGTGAGTCAAAAATTTAATTTATATGAGATTTAATTTTAGTGATTCAATGAAAGTTGGTTTGTAACTCTTGGATGGGACTAAAATTACTTCTTAAAAGAACTGTATTCTCCAAGGATCTTATACTGTCATTTCTCCACCTCCTTCCTATAAAAGCATTTGCTTCTTTGCAGATGACAATTTATTAGTAATCATAGGTTTTGGGTTCTAGTACTAAATAGTAATGTCATTTGGGCCATTCTCTTAACCTTTCTAAGCCTCACTTCTCTTATAAAAAGTTGCCCGATTAGTTCACAAAAACATTGAGTGGAAAACAAAAAAATGAGGCAATGTATTTGAAGTGCTCATTAATTTAAGGTATTATTCTTACACTTGAAAATATAGTAAGCAAAAACATGATATTATAAGTATGATTTTATAGATTACCATCAACAACAAAGTTAATACTATTTTTGTAAGGAATTATTATCATGGACTTTAAATAATCTGCAGTGACGTACCAAATTTTTCTTTAGAATGGCCTAGTAATTATACAGCAAATTTAGTTACAAATGTTAAGTTACTAATATTTTCAGACTAATATCTTTAAACTTGTTGATGCTATAGTCCTTAAGTCACATGAATCTTATGATTTCATGACTATAACATAGGGGAACAGGCTTATACCTAGACATAATTCAATTTATTTAAATGGTTTTTATCAAGGTCTGAATCAAAGCTTCAGGATTAAAATAACAGAGGAATTCAGGTCTATTTTGCATGAATCAATCCCTTTGATACTATACTCTTTGATTCCAGTTTAATGTTACCACATTCATTTTGCAATATATCAGTAGTTTCATCTACATTGCAGTCTTCTTGAAACAGTCTAGGTTTGTGCCTAATAAAATTTCATTTTTGAAAAATAATCTTTGAATAGCACTATGTTGGTCAATAAGTATGTATTTCAAAAATTATATTTTAATTATTTTTGGTATACCTTTCACCTTACATGTCTTGTTTTGAATGATAAATATATCACTTCTGCATTTAGTAAGAAGTTGCAGCACATATCAGTAAAGAACTTTCTGACTACTATGAAAAGTGAAAAATATCAGAGGAACTTGTCCATAAGTAAAATATCCTGCATTTTTATAAAGATAATCAAGTCAAGTCTTTCTGTTGTTCAATGAAGGTAGGAGTGAGATTCAAGAGGAAATGTATGCTGGAAAACAAGAACTTCTAAATCTGAATCCATGTAATCATATATTTCAGAGAAGGTTAAGCTATAATTCATACTGGAATTCGGTAAGTCTCTGAGAATGTAATTATCTCAGAAAAGATGTTACATTCTTATCCATGACCCTCTTGAGACTGACACTAATTACAAGCTTGTCTTACTAAAATAGAACAAATGGTACTTTATTAATTTTTAAACCTTTTGTTTAAAAAGATTTATTTATTTACTTATGCATACAAGAACTGGGGTCTAGGCCAAAGGAGTGGGGAATGAGAGGACTTACCAGAGACAGAATGGGGAGCAGAACAGGTAGATCCACTGAAACACAGAGCTGAGTGGAGCAGCAGCAAGACAGGAGGCAAGAGGAGAGGTATGCTGTGCTTAGTTGCCTAGCCAGGATGGAAATCAGGTCACAGTGGCTGGTGATAGCTTGATAGCGCTGAGACTTAACCCCTGTGCCACCAGAGAGGCCCCAAATAGTACTTTATTAAGAACAGAAACAAGATTCTTTTGAAAATGTATGACCTAAGATTTAATGATGCCAATGAGAACTATATTATTGATTACTTTTACTTACAGATGTTTAAGATGCTTTTTTTTTTTTTTTAAATTTATTTATTTGGGCCTTCCTGGTGGTGCAGCAGTTGAGCGCTGGGCTGCGAAGCTACCCACAGCCTCTGCAGCACCGTTTCGATCCCTGGCCACCAGCGAGGGTCCCACATGGTGCAGCAGACCTCTCCTGCTGTGCCCGCTTCACCTCTCAGCAGTGTACTTGGTCAGTCTGCCTGCTCTGTTCCCCACTCTGGCTCTGGTGAATCCTCTCACTCCCTGCAACTCTGGCCTATACCCCAGTGCTGTATGCATAAATAAATTTTTTTAAAAGATTTATTTACCCACCCATACAAGCACTGGGTACAGTCAGAAGTGCGGGAGGGTGAGAGAATTCACCAGAGCCAGAGCGGGGAGCAGAACAGGCAGACTGACCGAAGTACACTGGTGAGGGGAGCAGCGGGTGGGTCAGGAGAGGTCTGCTGTCCATGTGGGTTGCTCCCTGGCTGGCCGGGAATCGAACTCATGCTGCAGTGGCTGCAGACAGCTTCATAGGTTGCATCTTAACCCTTGCGCCACCAGGGAGGCCCCTAAGACGCTTACTTTTAGGTATAGATGTTTAAGATGTTTGATTTGAGGGATGTTTAATAAAGAAAGCAAACTAAGTGGGTGATTCATAAGAAGTGATGATATTTAGAATGAATTTTGGATATTTTCTCAAATATTTAGAGGATAATAAGGAAAGCTGAATTTTCTGTAGTGTGTGTATAAAGTTTAAGCAAAGGTTATGATGACTTAGGAAGTATTTTCAAGTAGCAAATGAGTAGATTAAATGAGTCATACAATGTTAAATTTATAGTCTAAACCAGAATTTTTAAAAGAATTTTTAATTTAAAAAATGCAGATTTGCTGAAGTGTAATACAAAATGTCCATATTTCATTACTATCTAGGGTTGAACTGTGAAATCCTTTGAGGAAATGGGATAACCTTTTGAAATCAAGAATAAGACATAGACATATATAAAACCATGTGTATTAACTAACATTCTTTCTAGTTTCATCTGCCCTTTAGGAATTAGATACAAAGGTAACTCTGCTTAATTAAAAAATTGCTTTTTATAGTATTTATAATATAGAAAGCAAAAGAAATTGAGTATTAAAATGTAACATTCTAAGTTCAAACAAAAGCTATCCATGTTCTCTCTTTCCTCCTTCTCCTCTCCACTTTGAAAATGTTTACTCTGTTATTATGAACCATTGTAAAACACATGGAGATTTTAGAGTACCAATGTATTCAGAAATAGAAGGAAAGAAGCTGTGAAAACCAAGAACACGCTCTTAAGTATGATTTAGCTGTGTTTAAGTTAGATTCCTTAAAGCAAAACATTGCCTGAATATTTTCATGTTAATTGGATTTAGTTTTTTTGTTTAATAGGTTATCTCCTTAATCTTATTTTTAGACAAGGAAAGATCCTTTTTCTATTGCTTTTATTCCCTAAATCTAGAATTCGAGTTACTGTTATTAGGTATTTAGCCCAATGTAGACATCTTTTTGTGGGAAATACCCTGTGAATTTAATACCACTGATAATATGGTTAGAAGTAGGCAAAACTCTTGTAAAATTAAGTATGCTTGATTGTACTTCTAGCTTAAAGCAATATTTCAATGTTAAAACTGAGATTACAGTACATAAATAATATATACATAGTAAATATTCTTCAGCCCTATCTTTTTCAGTCAAAAAATGTTAACAGAATTCTGTGGATAAGACTCAGGTTATATGAAAATATGGATAAAGGCTATCCAAAACAGAAAATAGTGTCTTCAGAATGGTAATAACCAGAAGGGGGGAATTCTAGATGGAATTTGGTCTTTCTCATCAGCACACTTGATTTTTAAAAATTGATCCAAACAATAAGGGTATGTTACTTTTAGAAAAAGCTGGAAAGGAGAATTTTAGGTTGAATAGGTAGGAAATTCTTTTCAGATTGAAAGAGGACAAATGGTAGGCTTAGGAAATTAATGGGACAGGAAGAGTACAACTTGATTTTTAGTGTGGACTATTCTAAATGGACAACTGCTTTTAAAAGCATTGAAACCTATTAGAGATCTATAGAAAATGCCATAAAATTTGTCACTGGTAAGTAATGGGAGGAAAATAAATGCTAAGAACTTTGAAGCAGTTACTTTGAAGTCTTTACAATTCAGAGAAAAAATTTTACTCTCCTCATAAAACAAAATAACAATCAAAAAAACTATCATGGCTTCAAAGCATTATTCCCTCCCCCGGGGCGGGGGGAGGGTTTGGGCTTTCAGAGATATATCTTATTCACTGCTTTCCACAAAGAAGGAAATGAAAGAAGTGTCTAGTCAAAGGGCTTTCTTAATAACAATTCTCTCTACCCGTGGCACACTGGAATCTAATAGATACATCCCATATAAATGTGAGGATCTAGGGCCCACCAACTTTCCTCTGATGAGGAACAAAAACCCGTAAGTTAAATACTCTTTGCAGGGGAGGAAGGGAAGGGCTTTATCCCTCAAATAGAGGGTCAACTTGTCACATCTGTTTTCCAAAAGTACAAGATGTTTATGACTCATATTCCCTGTAAAGAAACACTAGATGACAATTACTCATGGGTATACATCTTGATACAAATACAAAATGGAGATTAATATACTAGCTTCATTTAGAAATTATGAAACAAAATATTAGTAAGTAAATATTGACTAAACTAAGAAATTATTCAAATGAGGAAAACTGATAACTCCACAGATGGAAACATTTAAAATTACATGTTTTAAGATCAATAAAATGTTTTAATGATTTTCTGTCCTGCTACTATATATCTTCACTATAATACAATCAGGCTTGGCATTATATTAGCTGATATTATTTAAGTAACATGGCTAAAAAGAATAAAACTGGAAATCTTTAAATCTGCCGGTTCACTAGTTTGAAATCTGTCTGGCATTTTCCATCTGCAGATACTGACAGATTAGAGAGTAGGGTAAAAACAAGATAATCATGAAACTAGTATTTAGAAAAATGAAGGAGAACTATGTCACATGAAAAAGAGAAAAAAGTAATGATGTGAAATAAAACAAGTGATCTAGGAATGACACTTATTTGTGAGAGGAACCAGGAGAATGCAGAAAATGTTAGCAAGTTCATGCAGTATGTAAAAGCACAAAGACAAATGCATATAACTGGTCCAATAGACAGCAGCCACTGTAGTTGCAGTCAATGGCATTCAAATTGGAAGGACAGAAGCTGATATATTTTCAATAATTTATGCACAGAAATGAAAATGCTGAATATAGGTGAAAGAAACAGAACCAATTATGAATTTTTATATTCTTTGGGTAAAGTTTTACCCTTTTTCTTTTTTAAGTCTATAGAGATTTTAGAATAAATTTGTAGTCAAAGTATAGATTTAGGGACCAACAATTTACTACTAACAGGGCATCTATCAAAGTTGGATTGGATGCTCTCCTAAAGTCTTAGCGACTTCTTTGGATTCTGTTCCCCGCCCCCCCCAAAATTTATTCATTCATATAAGAGTTGGGGTACAGGCCAGAGATGCGGGGGGTAAAAGGATTCACCAGAGACAGAGTGGGGAACAGAACAGGCTGACTGACTGAAATACACTGCTGAGGGGAGCAGCGGGTGAGACAGGAGAGGTCTGCTGTGCCATGTGGGTCACCTCCCTGGCCGGGGATTGAACTCACGCTGCAGTGTTTGCGGATTGCTTCATAGATTGAGTCCTAACCCCTTGCGCCACCAGAAAGGCCCTGGATTCTGTATTTTACTACTATTGAAGCACTACTTCTGGGAAAGAAAGAATTTTTATATATATGACTTTAATTCATAGATCCAGGAAACACTCCTATTAATGGGCATTGTCATGTATACATTTGTTTGAAAATATTTATTGGCAGAAATTTATAAAGTAATGTTATAAATTATCATACCTTTTTCCAAGGCATCCTTCTGAAATCAGTTGACAGAGGAAGTGAAAGTATTAATTTTCTGAGATCCTTTATCTTTTGACATGCTACCATCTATCTATTTCTGATTATATTAGAGAATTTGGAAAAACAGGTTGTGAAGTTACTACCTTGTGATTTTGGCATATGAGTATTTGTGTTATCCATTTCACTCTAAACAAAGAAGGAATTGCAGATGTCTTAAAACTGGCCTTTCAAAATGGGAACTAAATAAGTAAAAACTTTTCAAATTTATCTGTAGAAGACAGACTATAAAAAAAGGGATATATAATTAAGGAGAATTTTTGTCCTCCCATTTTGTTTTTAGAAGTAACATGTTTGGGCTATCAAGCCAGGTCATGAAGAAAGTTAATGATGTCTTCCATATATTTAGGTTGATGATAAAGTCCACAATTTTGAATAGCGTTTGAAAATAAAGCTAAATTTTATGAAAATATTATGTATAGGCATATGTGTGTAGCTTTATGTGTATATGCATATAACTCATAGATGTATATGTAGTCTATACAGCTTTGTGGAAGAAATACACTTGGGTAACATCATCAAAATTCCTTATCCAAAAATATATCATTAATTTTTATTAACAGTCCAGGATTTGTTTAGCATCATGTTTAACACTATGAAAATCAAAACATTAACTTTTTTCATTCTGAAGGATAGTGCTATTAAAAGAAGATCTTTAACATCAGTGGTTAATATTTTTTATTTACATAACAAAAACGTTTGAAATTTCATTGTGGGACTTAGTCTATTTACATTTCTAGAAACTGAGAATAATTAATGTACATGGGATCCTTGTATGCTTGTATATATTTATATATTCATATAGTCATGTTATTCTAGTGCAACCATTTGATTAGGTAACATTCATTATGGTTTTGAAAGAAATGCCCTATTGGACTCACCAGGAAAATCACTGGGGTCTATGTTCTATTATTTTTGCTCCTGATCATAGAATATTTCTGGGGATAGAATAGGAAAGAGAGGAGACAGATTAGGGTAATGCCAATATTTATGGCTTTCTCCCTCTTCTAAAATTAGGAATTCAATTAAAGAACTACAAATAAATGCAAGGACTGCTTTTATATTATAGGAATTTTAGTGATAGAAACTCTTATGATTTGTTCTGTAACTTTTGAACAACGGCTTTACTTCCCCATTTATTTTCTAATTTTATGATAAAAGTAAGATTTAGAATTAGAATCTAAAATTTTCATTTGGTATTAAGATAAAGCTTTGTTTTTAATAAAAATAATTGTCCTTTTAAAAACTGTAATTCAATATATTGTAATATGTAAGTGAAAACATCAAAAGACTAAGCATTCAAAGAACACTTAAATATAGTGGAATGTCATGGGATTAGTCATGACAAATATATGTCATGGGATTAGTCATGACAAATACAGTCAATGTTACGGGATCAAGTCAAAGGTGAGTTATTATCACAACGATTCTATTAGGTGATCTAGATCATATAAAACTTGGTACCAAGTGGCTGGTACTATATAGGAAGCTTGCAGCATTATCTCAAACATTAGAGAAAAAATTTAATGTAGTCAAATTATATGCAAAAGACAACAATAATGATCATGTTGATGGTATTTCTAATATTTGGAAAATGTTATAAAAAAGTATAAATGCTACTCAAATTCTGAAAACCAGGGAAGAAGCAAAATTAAACAGTACCAGTAACAAATAAAAATTAGACAAAAGCACAATAAATCACAAAACTGGCGAGTAGAACTGAATCATTAAAATTAAATGTACTGTACACTTAAAGGCATGGAAATATTTAAAATTCTATTAGAATTAAAAGTAATTCTTAATTCTAAATATTAAAATAAATAGCAAAAATTAGAAACATAACATCTAAAATGTTCAGAAGAGAAATAACACAAAGCAAAGCAAATGAAAGACACCTCACTATTCCCAATGTGGTTATTATTTATGGAATGGAAAAAACATGTGGAGAATGTCACTACAGTTAGGTTAACACATAAAAAAGCCAACATGCCACATCTACCTAAATAATTTTGCAGAACAGCTGAAAAAGAAAATTTCATCAAATTTAGAAAGCTAATAGTGGAATAAATAGTATGGCAAGGTATTAACGAACCCTAAGTTTCACAATGGGCAGCTTCTAGCCGGTTTGTTGAAGCTGGATCTTGGTCACACAAGGATCACTGAACAAGAAATCAGTTGAGCTGGACTAGAGCTGCCCAATTGCCTTAATAATGAATGCTCCACACTGTCTGTTAAGTAAAGAGAAATAAAATATTGATCAGAAAGACTAAGCAGAGTAAAAACAAAAGAATAAGTTAGAGTAAATGAATGTAAGACATCAATGATCATTTACTAAAAACTTGCAGAACATGTGGTACTGAATATGGTACAGTGTTATTTGAGGCTTCAGAACTCAAAAAAGGCTTGCACCCTGCTCTCTGAGTGCTTACAGTCTATTTTAGATAATCTCTAGTGTGATGGTATAAATGTTTAGCACATAAAAATGAGGACCAGGGCCTCCCTGGTGGTGCAGCAGTTGAGCGCTGGGCTGCGGGCAGCCCCGCAGCCTCTGCAGCGCCTGTTCGATCCCTGGCCCCCCAGGCAAGGGTCCCACTTGGTGCGCAGACCTCTCCTCAGCAGTGTACTTCTTCGTCCGTCTGCCTGTTCTGCTCCCTGCTCTGGCTCTGGTGGGTTCTCTCACCCTCCCGCGCTTCTGACTGTACCCAATGGTTGTATAAATACATAAATAAATCTTAAAAAAAAAAAAAATGAGGACCAGTCAATACAGAAAGCAAATGATAATGATGAAGACTTTATTAGGTGAGTTTTTAAAAACTTTTTTTTTTAAAAAAGGGGAGTAGAGATTGGTAGAAACTATTTAGAAAGTTGTTCAAAACCCCCAAAATTCCCTTCAAGTTGACATTGGTGGGGCAGGCATATTGGTATTTCTGTCATATAATCAGAAAAATATACCTGTGTCATCCTGAGTTATTTAATTTTTTGCTTTCTTTCTCCACATACTGAAGATTATTTTTTTGTGTTAAGGTTAATTTGGGAAAAAAACAACTACAATAACAACACAATCTAGTTGCTGTGATCTTTCTGGGACTTTGGGCATAATATGATCAACTCCTCATTTTAGGAGGTCAAGCTGCCTTACAACATATTTTAAATTCTGGATAGGCTCAAAATTTTTCATATTTGTTCCTTATCTCAGAGCAATGCTGTCTGATAGAACTTTCCATGTTGATGGAAAAATTGTAGCCACTAGCCACAGAGGCTATATAGTACTTGAAATGTGGCTAGCTGCAACTGCAGAATTCAATTTAAAATTTCACATTAAAATTAACTTGCCTCTTACAGCTAGTGAGTACCATATGGGGACAGCATGGCTCTAGGGAATAAAATTGTCTGGTTTGCTAGTCTGTATTTCTCTGGCTTCTCCAATACCACTTAATATTGTTCAGTGTTACTTTCAGTGTCTAGAACATTGGCTAACACATGGTAGGTGCGCAATAAATATTTACTATGTGAATGTAAGCTACTGTGGTAATATATAACTAGAATGCTTGCTACTACTCATAGCTTACTGGCAATTTGCTCTATTTTTCCTCAGGAAAAACAGAACTGTTCTATTTAAAACTGCTTGTTACCACAATTTATAGCAACTCAGTATGCTTAGAGAGAAGAGGAGCAAGTGATAGCTACATTTTGGCTCAAAGAAAAACACAAATAGTTGTATATGAATAATTTAGGTTGATAAGTATGAGGAAACAAAGGAGAATATTTAAGGGTAAGGAATTTGCTTAAGTATGAGATGAGAAGATTAAGAGGGAAAACACTAACTACAGATAAAAAAAAACTTAATTCAGACTTTATGCATGACTAAAGGATCAAAATGAAAGATAGAAAACTCTTGAGAAATATAGTACTATATAGTATTTGGTAGTATAGTAATCTGGTTAGGCAAGAATAGTGTTTAGATAAAGGATTTGGCAGGGGAAAGAGAAATGCATCTATTATTCTCAGCAAGTTAGTGAGCTAAAAAAGGGACTCAAAATAGTATAAATAGACCATAACATCAAGAGATCAGAAAAATCACCAGTAATGCTTTTAGAGAAGAAAGAAGGATTCACTAACATATAACAGGTGAAAGTTCTGAAAATAAAGTCTAAGGAACTGCATAGTCATGATTTTCAGTTTGAGGAGGTAGTGACTATCCACGTCTTGTTAGGAAGAGAATCACAGCACTGGTGTCAGATTAACACTTAGATATTATTAAAACACAGAAGAAAGGCCAACTTAGAGGACAAAGAGAACTGTACCGTGACTACCAACTGGTAAACGAGGATGAAACATATTTCTGAAAGAGACTGTAAGATCAAACTGAATGCAAGGAAAGAGAATAAAAAAAAAAAAAAGGAAAGAGAATCACATTCAAGAATTAATCAAATCTGAGTACAGACTAGTTGACAGTATTGAATTAAAGAGAATCTAAGAGGATAAGAACTAGGACAAGACTTGGGATTTGGCTAACAAGAAATATTAAATATTGGCAATAAATATTAGGTAAGTAGTTTGAGTAGATCTCTCAATATTGAAGAAATATTCATTTCATATGGGAGGACAGACATGAGCTTTTCTGAAACAGGTATGTTTAAAATATTATTAATGAACTATGTAATACAAAATCTAACTGCTTGTTATCACGTGTCCTCCAAGTAGGGTAAGACATTACCCAAAAGAGTTTAGGAAACAATTCTGTAAAAGATTAAAGTTGGCTGGGTTGTATCTTAAGTAGTGAAAAGATGTTCATTCAAGTAGTTGGTGCTAAGGGGAAGGAAAAAAGATTATGTATAAGGGAAAAAAGTTCAAATAGATGGAATGACAGGCTCAGGATGCAAGGAGAAAAAAATGGAACTTGAATGCTAAAAATGTGAAAATAAAATATGCCACATGATGAAAAGATTCCCTCTCATAAAAGATGTATAAAATTTACTCAGAATACTGTATCAACTACTATCTTCTTTATACAGTAGTATCTCAAATAATCTTTATCTACGCTTCCTCAAACATTAATGTGGCTGGAAGAACTTATGGCAAATGTAAATATTAAAGCAGTCCAGAGGCTAAGGGGCAAATGGTTGATGTGAGGCTAAAAGTAAAAAGAAATAATTAAAAACAAAAATAAAGCTCAAAGCATTTGTACAATATTTCACATTACACTTTAAGACAATACATGAACCCAATGATAGGTTAAACCCAAAGGCTGTGAAACTATGGCCAACAGGCTAAATCTGGTTTATCACCTGTTTCTGTAAGTAAAGTTTTAGTGGAACAGAGAGTATATTTTATCTCTGGTTGTGCACATTACAACAGCAGTAATGAATAGTTAAGAGAGAGACCATGTGGCCTTCTGTAAAGCTTAAAATGTTTAATACTGGGGCCTCTCCGGTGGCGCAGCCGTTGAGCGCTGGGTTGCGAAGCTGCCCGCAGCCTCTGTGGCGCCGGTTCGATTCCCCGGCTGCTCCCCGGCTCCCGGAGGAGAGTCCCACATGGCGCGCAGACCTCTCCTGCCACCTGCTGCCCCCTCAGTAGTGTACTTCGGTCCTTCTGCCTGCTCTGCTCCCCGCTCTGGCTCTGGTGAATTCTCTCACCCTCCCGTGCTTCTGACTGTACCCAGTGCTTGTATAAATAAATAAAAATAAAATAAAAATAAATCTTTAAAAAAATGTTTAATACTGGGCCCTTTATAGAAAGTTTGTTGAACCTGGGGTTAACTTACTCAAGGGGGAGAAAAACTTTAGATTGAGCAGTTCTAAAAATCTATGAAAGAAAACACAGTAAGATGCCTTGAAAGCAAAGAATGTACTCTAAACTATAGAAATAAATGATTACTAGCTTCAAATATATTAGATTTGCCTTGATAAAATAAAAGTCAAAGTCAGAAATTAGAAGTTTACCAGACCTTGAGAGAAACCGAGAAGCTATTGACAATAGTGCTTTGGAGACTTCAGAGAATAGAATTAACTAAGTAAAGGTTTTCTGCAGTAGTATTTTTTTTAGATATAATTGACATATATTAATTTTAGGTATATAACATATTGATTCAATATTTGTATAGACTAAGAAATGATCATCACAGTAAGTTTAGTTAACATACATAATCATACATAATTATAATTTTTTCTCTTGTGATGACAACTTTTAAGGTGTACTCTCTAAGCTACAATAACACAGTATTATCATCTATCTTTACCATGCAGCTGTACATTATATATAATCCCCATGATTTACTTTATATGTGGAAATGTGTACCTTTTGACCACTTTCACCCATTTTGTCCAACCCAGATTTTATTTGCTTTAAAAATTATTAGTTTAGGGGCCTCCCTTGTGGCGCAGGGGGTTAAGCACTGCACTAAGAAGCAATCCGCAGACTCTGCAGCAAGAGTTAGATCTCCAGTCGGCCAGGGAGCAACCCACATAGCGCAGCAGATCTCTCCTGACTCACCTGCTGCTCCCCTCAGCAGTGTACTTCAGTCAATCTGCCTGTTTTGTTCTCCACTCTGTCTCTGGTGAATCCTCTTACCTTCCCATTCCTCTAGCCTGTACCCCAGCTCTTGTATGCATAAATAAAAAAATCTTTAAAAAAAATGATGTCCAATAAATTTTTGATGAGTTGACAAACAGAACGAACTGTTATTTAAGGCTTACTATATGGGAGAGTCCACAGGAAATGTCTATGCATGTTACATGTTCCTATGTAAATATTAAAATTACATTTTTTTTTTAAAGTTTGATTTATTTATTTATACAAGCACTGGGTACAGTCAGAAGCGCGGGAGGGTGAGAGAATTCACCAGAGCCAGAGTGGGGAGCAGAGCAGGCAGAAGGACCGAAGTACACTGCTGAGGGGAGCAGCGGGCAGCAGGAGAGGTCTGCGCGCCATATGGGTCCCTCCCCCGATGGCTGGGGAGCAGCCGGGATTGAACTGGCGCTGCAGAGGCTGCAGGCAGCTTTGCAACCCAGCGCTCAACCGCTGCACCACCGGGGAGGCCCTACATTTTTTTCTTGACAACCTTATGTTTTTCACTAATTTCTTCATTTCTCACCCACCCCTATTCATTTAGTTTTCTTTAAACTGATGGCTAAGTCTCTGCACCCTTCAACAGTTCTGTAAAATACTAATACAATTTTTTACACACAGATAAAAATTAGATAAAAATTATTTCCCATCTCTCTTCTGCAAAGAGCCATCCTAAATCTTACTCTATGTTGGACTAGTTGTTCTCTAAATCAGCTTAACAGCCATCATCCAGAGACTTCCTTTTTTTAAAGATTTATTTATGCATATAAGAACTGGGGTGTAGGCCAGAGGTGTGTGTGTGTGGAGGGGGTGAGATGATTCACCAGAGACAGAGTAGGGGGCAGAACAGGTGGATCTACTGAGATATACTGCTGAGGAGAGCAGTGGGCAAGACAGGAGAGGTCTTCTGTGTCATGTGGGTTAGCTGCCTAGCTTGGGATTGAACTCATGCTGCAGTGGCTGGCGATAGCTTGATAGTGCTGAGACTTTAACCTCTGCACCACCAGGGAGGCCCCAAAGACTTTCTTTTATTGTCATCTTGGGAATTCATTTTGCTTCTGCTCAGCCCTATGTTACATGCCCCCCACCCTTCCACCCCGCCTTTTTTAAATCCTGTATTTTTCCTCAGTTTGTTCTTGTTTTGGTGAAATACATACACAGTAGTATCATGAAAAAGGATGCATTTGAGGAAATTTTGAAAGTACCATACTTGTCAATTATAGCAGTCTAGACTGATATTTTCCTTAAAACATTCTAAAGCTTTTCTCCATTGTTTTCTAGCTTTCAGTGTTGCTAATCCTTTGTATATGATCTATTTTCTTTCTTGTGAAGCTTTTAAGACTTTTTTACCACTGTCATTCTGAAATTTCACAAAAATTTGCCTTAGTGAGTATTCTGTAGTAATGAATTATGTCAAATATTTGGAGGGCTCTTTTAATCTTGAGACTCTTTTTCTTAACTTCCTAGAAAGTTTTTTTTTTAATTTTTTTTTAAAAAAGATTTATTTATTTATACAAGCACTGGGTACAGTCAGAAGCAGGGGAGGGTGAGAGAATTCACCAGAGCCAGAGTGGGGAGCAGAACAGGCAGAAGGACAGAAGTACACTGCTGAGGGGAGTAGCGGGTGGCAGGAGAGGTCTGCGCACCAAGTGCGACCCTCGCTGGCAGCCACTGATCGAACCAGTGCTGGAGAGGCTATGGCAGCTTCGCAGCCCAGCGCTTAACAGCTGCACCACCAGGGGAGGCCCAACTTCCTAGAAAGTTTTAAAGACCTGTGTCAGGATAGAAAGGGTAAAGTTCCTCTTAGCAGCTTTTCTCTAGACATAAAAGAAGTAGGTTTTGAGTTCCAATTTTTTTCTTTTCTTTTTTTTTTTTAAAGATTTTTTTTTTTAATAGAGGCATGTTTTTATTTATTTATTTGTTTGTTTGTTTTGTTTATACATGCACTGGGTACAGTCAGAAGCCCGGGAGGGTGAGAGAATTCACCAGAGCCAGAGCAGGGAGCAGAGCAGGCAGAAGGACCCAAGTACACTGCTGAGGGGAGCAGCAGGCGGCAGGAGAGGTCTGCGAGCCATGTGGGACCCTCCTCCGGTGGCCGGGGAGCAGCCGGGGATTGAACCGGCACCGCAGAGGCCGCGGGCAGCTTCGCAACCCAGCACTCTACCGCTGCGCCACCTGGGAGGCCCTCCAATTTTTTCTTAAAGATTTATTTTTATTTCATTTATGCATATAAGAACTGGGGTTTCGGCCAGAGGTGGTGGGGTGTGAGGGGATATGAAAAGATTCACCAGAGACAGACTGGGGAGTAGAACAGGCAGTTATACTGAAATACACTGTTGAGGGGAGCAGTGGGTGAGATAGGAGAGGTCTGCTGTGCTGTATGTGGGTTAGCTCTCTGGCCAGGGATTGAATTCAGGTGGTCGCAGTAAGACTTGACTTGAGCATGAGACTTGACCCTTAAGCCACCAGGGAGGCCTGGGATCCAGTTTTATATGTATATGCACAAGGAAGTATAGCTATTCATGCATCTGTTATTTTTTTATATTTAACATAAGTGTAATTTTTATATTACCAAGTTAAAAAATGAAGTACTTGTTTCTTTATGCAATTTCTTCTAATTCCTACTCATAGATCTAATGTAGAAAACTATATACTCTTAAATTAGAAGAATTAAACTTCAAGAATGTTTAATATTAACTTTCTTCAGAAATTTTTCTATTTTAGTACTACTCCATCTTCTCTGGAATTTATCAAATGTTATATCTTCAATCATTTGTGTGTGTATGTGTATAATTAGTAACTGAAAATAACTAACATTCATCTATATAAGGTTTAATAACACTCTAGGTTTTGACACTAGATCAAAACTGTGGTTTAATTTCATGTTTGCAGTAAAGCGGTAATGGCAGTGAAGGAAGGCAATGGGTGGTGATGGGATGAGGAGATATGAGAGTGGGGAAGGGTCCTTAATAGACTGTCTTAGTATAAGCTCAATACAGGGGGTAGGTCAGAAGTATGAACATGAATGTGAAATAGATAATTTCTCTCATTTTATTGGAAAGAAAAAGTCTACTTTCCTTACCCAAGTACACTATAAGCAAGATTCATAGCACCATTAATAGCTCATTAATCTGTGGTTTTTTACTAGAGATAGAGTCTCACATCCCTAAAGTGATGATGGGAGAGTTTCACAATAAAACAAGGTCACAAGGGAATAGGCAGCATTCTATGCCTAGTTAGGATAGTCGATATACTGAATATACACATGGATCTAACTAGATTACCACTCTTTGGCCTGGATCTGATTTAGGAAGTAAAAGCACAAGTCCTAAGTCCCAGACTGTTTTCATTGCCCCATAAATGTTACTTGCCATTAACACAGACAATCAAAATATGAGGATATGAAATATCTAGGCAAATTCACAGAGAAAGAGTATATGTCAGAGGGGAATGAGGAGGGGAAGAGAAGATGGGAAGTTACTGGCTTAGTGAGTATAGAACTTCTCTTGCGGAGGAATGAAAAAGTATGCAAATAAATAGTGGTGATGGTTGTACAACACTGTGGATATAATTAACGACATTCAGTTGTACACTTAAAAATGAATTCTAAATTGTATATTTACCACAGTAAATAACATTTTTTTACATTATATGGTTTATTTAAATCATTAGTTGGTTAAAACTAATGGGAATTATAGTTAATTTAGAATTGTATTTCTTATTTCTTTCACATGAAAGAGTTCACTAATTCTGTATGATGATTCTAAATGTGCTATCAATATTGGTTATTTCCTTTTAGAAGGAATATTTGGAAAACATGAAATATGATTTTAAAAGATCAAAACTCCTTACTTTAATTGGTTCAGGCTGCATCACTGGTGCAGGCATGGCAATGGCACTTGGAGCATAAACCTGGTGATATGTTGCTTGAACTCCATGATCAGAATAAGACTATTAGAAAAAAAAGAAAAAAATTGCCTTTTATTTATTCATTAAAAATATTTATTTAGCATTACAATGTGATAGGCATTTTGCTGCACAACAGAGAAACAGATGAAAAATACATACCTTATCTTTAACTTTTAGCCCTATAAGGGGGAAGTGGTCAAATTATCTGAAATCCTATGAGGTAAGTATAGGGGATGCATGTGAGAAAAGAACTTAATCTGTGGTTTTTTGCTAGAGATATAGTCTCATTTCCCTGAAGTGATAATGGGAGAGTTTCACGATAAAACTAAGTCACAAGGGAATAGGCAATATTCCATGCCCAGTTAGGATAGTCGATATACTGAATATACACATGGAACTAACTAGATTACCACTCGTGAATCTCTCCCATCATCACTTTAGGGAAATGAGACTATATCTTTAGTGAAAAACCACAGATTAAGCTTAAGAAAGCTGGAGAAGTGGTCAGGGGAGTTTCCAGTGGAGCTAATGCTTGATTTGAAGAATTAGGGAAAGGAGAATATATTGTATAATGGCATAGAGGCAACTAAGAACACAAGACTGAAAAATATAAGCTAAAGATGAGTTATGATACAAGTTAAGTTAGGTGGTCGTAGGATACATTGGTTGCCACTAAGTTTTTGACTTACTCTGAGTAGAAGGCAAAGTTGTATTCTAAGAGTGAAGGGGCAAATAAATAACCATTGAAATAAGTGAGAGATAATGATAACATATTAATTTTAAAAACCCAACTATAAGAATAAGCCCTTCGGTTTTTAAATCTGGGAAAAATGCATTCTCTTCATTAACTTATATACTAAAATGCACTATTAAGATAAAGGCAGGCATATATCAGTTTGTATGGAAATACAAAATTAGTATAAGTTAGTGACTATAACTGATAATAAACATCTAATATTAGAAATTATGGATATGATTTAATGCCAAAAGTTGATTCTGGCTAAAAAATCTAATGTAAAAGCATTCTTACCTTATTATACCTCCCCCACATTCTTGAAGACCAGAAAACAAGTGTAACAAAAGACAGATTTTATTAAAATGCCATCATTAATTAAGCAAGAAAATTCTCATGATCTCCAAACCACAAAAAATGTTGAATGTCTACCAGATTCTGGGCAATTTGGATCAACATAAGGAAGAATTTGATGACTCCTAAGATATCAGACAAAAACAGATAGTTCCCTAAAGTTCAGTGGTCTGAAAAGCCTATTCACAAATTCTACAGAGTGTCAAGTACAGGTGTGTGTCAGATCAAGGTAGAAGCTGGGATTATCTACAAAGAAATACAATTTTACACTGCTTACTAGCAGGGGAGGTATTCCCTAGTTGAGTGAACAGCTGATTTGAGAAATGTTTTAGACCTTGTTTGTGAAGTCTAAAATGAAGCATTCTTAGATGTAAAGTAGAACATATATGAGTAAATCAAAGAAAATACAGGATAAATGGCTTCACTGAGGGTCTTGAACAAATATTTAAAAAGAAGGAAATAAGTAAATGTTAAGATGAGGTAGTTATAGATAAATTACTTTGAGACCAGTACATACCTCTGGAACTGAAGCTTCCATTAGAGATAGTGGAGGAGGAACACATCCACCATCTGGTGCAATTTCCACTGGTTGATAAATAACCTCAGAAGGTTGCAAATATAAAAATGGAGCAGAAGAGGCAGGAGACTAAAACGATATATTAACACATGGTTTATTTAGTATATTCAATATTGAGGTAACATTGGTTTACAATACTGTACATGATTTAGAGGTGTATAGATGACTCCCCTCAGATGTACGTCACCACACCATCCCCATCCCCAAGGCATCCATGGTCCTCCACCATAGTTCACTGTGCCATTTCCCCACTTTATTCTCCCCTTTCTCCCTACTCCTCTGGTAGCCTCAATTCTATAGTCAGATCTCTAGGGTTTGATAATGGTTTGGTACAATATCATATTTCTAATTCATTTATGATTAGTTAGTTCAATTAAACCAAATGACTTACCTAACAGATGAGAGAAACATTAAGTATGAGTTCTTTTTCAGGGATAGCACAGAAGTATCGTAGCAACAAACTAGGAACTCTGGGTTATTACAAATTCCAAATTGTGGAGAGAACTCTGTCATTGTAAGTACTAAAAGCTTAGTGGTTTTGAACCTCATATGTAAATTTAGATACTAATTATTGATATATTAAGATCACTTTAAAGTTGTTATTATAACTTATGATATTTAAAATGACATAATGTCTTCTCAGCTTTATGACTTCCATGGAAGTGAGAAAATGTCACTATAATTGACTATTATCAAATGATGGGACATGGAATACTTATTTAGGAGTGATAGTCAAACTGAATCAAAATTTAAAGTAAGGTTAGAAAAATGCTAACATTCCCAATAATTCTAATAGTAAAATGTTTTCATGTTTATTTAACATTCATTTATAAATGCTTTCATTTTAAAGCATTTGACTGTTATTTGACTGTTACAAAAATTATTTGAGGAAATTTACAAATGTATAATATCATTACTTTCATTTTACAAATGAGGAAACAGAAATATGGTGATTAAATACATTGTCACAGGTATCATAGTTAATAGAAAGGGTCTTTAAGTTCTCCCAGCTCTAATATTCATGTAGTCTTCACAAGAACACATTGAAAAAAATTAATACTTACCTGAGGCACACTCCACTGCCACTGTCCTGGTAGACACTGTGCAGGGGCCTAAGATGAAAAACAAAAACAAAACGAGAACCCACCCAGATTATAAACACTTTATATATATTATAGCTTATATAATCTATAACATCTTTTGTATGTGATGTTTGTATGTTATAAACAAAGTTAATTTGAGTAACTACATGCAAAAGAATGAAGTTGGACTCCTGCACCATAACCCATCTACAAAAACTAACTCAAAAGGTAACAAAGACCTACAAGTAAGAACTATAACTAAAAAAGTTATGGAAGAATACAGGTATGAATCATTGTTATTTTTAATTATATAATTTTAAAAAATCCATCAAAAGCAGAAGAAACAAGAGGTAAGTTGGATTTCATTAAAATGAAAAATTTTTGTGCTGCAATGACACCATCAGGAAGTGAAAATAGGGCCTCCCTGGTGGCCTAGGGATTAATCTCAGTGCTATCATCACTATGGCCTGAGTTTGATCCCCTGCCAGGGAGGTGACCCACACAGGGAGCAGCACACCTCTCCTGTCTCACCCGCTGCTCCCCAAAGCAGTGTATTTCAGTAAATCTGCCTGTTTCTGTTCCCCACTCTGTCTCTGGTGATCCTCTCAACCCCCACACCTCTGACCTATACCCATTCTTCTTTGCAATTGATTCTTTTTTTTTTTAATAAGTGAACATAAATGCGCCTCCCTGGTGGCGCAGGTGGTTGAGCGCAGTGCTGTGAAGCTGTCTGCAGGTTCTGCAGTGCAGGTTTGATCCCGGCCGGCTGGCGAGATACCCACATGGCGCAGCAGACCTCTCCTGTCTTGCCCGCTGCTCCCCTCAGCAGTGTATTTCAGTCAGTCTGCCTGTTTTATTTCCTGCTCTGTCTCTGGTGA
The DNA here is from genome assembly GCF_014898055.3 of Talpa occidentalis. Taxonomy (NCBI): domain Eukaryota; kingdom Metazoa; phylum Chordata; class Mammalia; order Eulipotyphla; family Talpidae; genus Talpa; species Talpa occidentalis. Next base: position 121,105,603 of record NW_023603184.1, read on the forward strand.
ATCCTCTCACCCTCTCACACATCTGACCTGTACCCCAGTTCTTATATAAATAAATCTCAAAAAAAAAAACCTCATTAATAAAAAGACAAGTAACCCAATCTAAAAATAGGTAAAGGATATGAGTAAACATCTCAACAAAGAAGAGAGACAAATGTCCAATAAGTACATGAAAAGGTATTTAGTCTTTGGGTTATGCAAATCAAAACTACAATGTGATACCACCTCACATCCACGAGCATGGCTATAATCAAAAAGGTAGATGATAACAAGTGTTGATAAGGATGTGGAGAAGTTAGAATCCTCATAAGCTGTTGGTGTGTAAAATGGTGCAGCCTTTTGGAAAACAGTATGATACATCCTTAAAAAGTTAAACATAAAAATGATAATATGACTTAGCAATTCTATTCCACACACGCACAATGGAATTTTATGCAGTCACAGAAATGAATGAAGTTTGATATATGCCACCACATGGATAAACCTTAAAAACATTATTTCAAATGAAGGGAAAGACTATATTTTGATAACAAAACCTGGTAAAGATATCAATTTTAGAATTTGTAAAAAAACCAAAAGATTCTTAGCAAATGAGCAGTTTTAAGGTCACAATGACCTTCTTTCTAGTATTTAACTAGAAAGAAATGTGTAAAGTGCATTTTTTTCTTATATTGCAAAATATTATGTTATATAAATCAGGACTAAAATCTTTCCTGATTACATCTAGCTCAGAGTTAATGTATAACATTAAATTGAATCTTTTCAGAGTATATCTCCTATGGTAAAGGAGCTACATATAGCTATACGTTAATCAGTTAATAAAGGAGGAGTTGGACTCAATAGGTCTCAAGCAGAAAACAACTTTATTCTTTCTCACCACTGCTGCTTTGCAAAGCACTGTGTTATGCCATTCTTCCTTGCCCCTGGATAAAAATTACAACAGATCACTTTTTGGAGTGTGGCAGGTTCCAAATGTTGACTCTCCGGTTCAGGATCTTACTAGATTCTTTGATAATCTCCCTGCTGAGAACTTTTGACTGCAATTCTAGCTCTTGATGCTGGATGTCTACTTCCCGTAGACTCTTTTGCTACTGGAGTAAACTCATTTTTTTTTTTTTTAGTTACTAGAGTATTTGTATGAGAAAAATTAAATGAAAGTTATCTAACAAAGGACTGACAGTATCAAACAGAATTTTCATTGTAATTTAATGTTTACCTGGTAGTGATATGCCGGCTGCTGATAAACAGGCTGGGCTACCATCACAGGGGAACTAGATATAGAACGTGACTATAAGAAGAAAGAAAAATAGAAAAATTATCCTAGGCAAAACTCTTCAAAATTGTTTATAGTTAAGTTTATTTTTTTTTTTAAAGATTTTTATTTATTTATGCATTCTAGAACTGGAGCACAGGCCAGAGGTGGGGGAGGTGAGAGGATTTACCAGAGACAGAGTGGGGAACAGAACAGGCAGACTGACCGAAGTACTCTGCTGAGGGGAGCAGCAGGCGAGTCAGGAGAGGTCTGCTGTGCCATGTGGATCACCTCCCTGGCCAGGGATTGAACTCATGCTATTGTGGCTGTGGATAGCTTCTTAGGTTGCATCTTAACCCCTTGCGCCACCAGGGATGCATGTTAAGTTTATTTTTAATTGTTAACTAAACCGCATTAATTTTGGCTTGTGAATGGAAATGTCATTTTTCTACGTCTGATTGACATTATTACCAACTAAACTGAGTTAAAATCATCTTGGTATTCCTACTTCCACGTGGTTTAATATCCATAATGTTAAAACAATCACCAGAAAAGTTGCTTTTAGTTTGAACTGCATGACCTCCCAAGGTTATGACTGTATAGCAGTCCAAGTATATTAGAGAAAAGCAGAAGCTGAGCTTGAGGTGACATTTCTATTATGGAAACCAGAAGTAGATGGTTACTACTTACATAGTTTTTAGAATTAAGTGAATATTATATATGATTTTGCTGCTGATTTCTTACTACTTACAAATAACATCCTATTTCTGTTATATATTTAATTAAAGCAAATAAATTTATCAAAACATTTGTCAAATTCTATTTTACAAATTTGACATTTAAATGAGTTAATCACCCAATAAACTTACACGTAATTTATCTATGTTTATAGAAAGTACTTGTAACATTTGATAATTTAAAGCAATAGAGTGAATCCCAAATAGATAAAAGTCAGATGTCAAGACAGAGACATTATATTAAGTAAGGTAAAATTGGTTTTAATGATAACAATTGAAATTAATTTCTACAACAGATATGCGGACAATATCCATAATAGCTTCCAATAAGAGATGCAGTTTAACCTCTTACACTGCTGGTGGGAATGCAAACTGGTCCAACCACTATGGAAAGCTGTATGGAGGACCCTCAAATTACTAAAAATGGATTGACCTTATGACTCAGCAATTCCACTCCTAAGTCTAAAGGACACAAAAAACATTTATTTGAAAGGAAACCCACACTCCTATGTTTACTGCAGCACTATATGCATTAGCTAAGATACGGAAACAACCTAAATGCCCAAAAAACAGATGACTGGATCAAGAAGATGTGGTATATTTACACAGTGGAATACTATACAGCAATCAAAAAACATAAACTCATGCCATATGCAGCAACATGGATGGAGCTAGAAGGGATTATGCTCAGTGAAATATGTCAGAAGGAAAAAAATATTGGATGGTATCACTTATAGAAGGAACACAGGGAAACTGAATAAAGGTCAGAAAAAAGACCAAACTTGGAGGCAAACTATCGATCTGAGGCATATATTAGGGGAGGGGAAAGGAGAGGGGTCAAAACAGGGGCATCAAGAGCATAAGGGACTATGGTGACAGTTCACGATTGATATGGTGGTAGGAGATTTATGGGGACTACACCTGAGGTGAGAAATGAAATATTGCTCAAAAATGAGCACTGATATAAGAAAATAAAAAAGTTTAATTAAAAAAAAAGATGCAAGTTAAAACCACGAGATATCTCATACCTGTGAGAAGGACAAATATTAAAAAGACCCCCAATAACAAGTGCTGGAGAGGATACAGAGAGAGAGAAACCCAAATAAACTGTTGGTGGGAATGTAAATGTGAAACATAGAAATACCATATAACCCAGCAATGCCCTCTTAGGCATCTATTCAAGGAATGTGAAGCCACATTGGGACATTTGGCACTATATATATATATTTTTTGGTTTCCATAAATGTGGTAAGTCTGGGATGCTGCTGACCATCCTACAATTTGTATATGATAGGATCCCACAACAAAGAATCATCTGGTCTAAAATGTCAATAGTGCTGATTAAGGTTGAAAGACATCTCAAAGGGTTAATGTCCAAGATCTACAAAGAACTCATACAATTCAACAAAATATAAACAACCCAATAAAAAATGGGCAGAAGAGAGAAACTCCTCCAAAGATGACATACAAATGGGCAACGGGCACACACAAAAAATGTTCATTACTCACTGTCAAGGGAATGCAAATCAAAACCACAAACAATAACATTTCACACCTGTGAGAATGCCCATTTTTAAAAAAAGAGCAGGAACAAGTGTTGGTGAGTATGTTGAGAAAAAAGAACCCTCATACACTATAGGTGGGAATGTGAACCGGCCCAGTTCCCTTGTAAAAAGAGTATGGAGATTTCTCAAAATAAAAAATGGATTTGCTGTATGATCCAACAATTCCACTCCTAGGTATCTATCTGAAGAATGTAAAAACACTAACTTGAAGGGATATGTGCACTCCTATATTCACTGCAGTGCTATTTGTAACAGCCAAGCTATTAAACAACCTAATACCCAAAGGCAGATGAGTGGATTAGGAAGATGCGGCATGTATATATACTCAGCAAAAAAAAATAGTTAAACTCTTTCCATTTGCAACGACATGGAAGGAACTGTAGGGGATTATGCTAAGCAATAGGTCAGAAGGAGAAAGACAAATACCAGATGCTGACACTTACATGTAGAATACAGAGAAATAAAATAAAAGACCAGATAAAGCCAAATCAATAAAGACAACCTAGAAATCTGATTGTAAAACTCAGGCTCCCAGAGGGGGAAAGGCAAAGTGGGGAGGGGCACAGCGGACTATGGTGAGCTACGGGTGTCTTCATGGTTGGTGTGTTCAGGTCATGGTGTTAATGTATAAATCCTGTAACAGACATTGCCAGCGCAGTAACTCAATGGGGATTAAAACAAACCAAAACAAACCAAAAAACAGAAAAGAGCAGAAACAGAAGCATACTAAATTACAAATGACTGTTTTTGTATGTGAGTTTTGCAGGGTTGTGGATACAATTCAACATTTAAAATCAAAAGTATTATTACACAGCATTCACAACTTATGAGGAAGTGATTGAAAAAATACACACCATTCATAAAAACATAAAACCATAGAGTATCCAAGAATAAATCCAAAAAAAAAATTTTCAGACTTTTTTTTTTATAGAAAAGGAGTTTTACTGATGGGTGGAAATAAAATACATAAATTAATGGTCACGAATGGGAAAATTTAGTATTATACTCAAAAGCCCCTAATTAACTTATATATTTAATGTAGTTCTAATAAAAACCTTTTCACAGAACTGAATAAGCTTATAAGATTTATAATAAAAGCAAAGATTTAAGGATAAATGAAAGACACCTGAAGAACAAAATGAGAGGTCTGCCCTTGTTATGCAACAGGATGAAGCAACAGGAATTAAAATAGAATTGGGCAGAGCAAACAAATACACAGATGAAAAAATAAGAGTACCCAGAAAGAGACCCTGACACATGGAAACCTGGTATTTGACAGAGGACTCATTTTAAAACAGTGAAATCAGATGGATTAGGAAATACATAAACTCCAGAATTAAGAATTAAATGTGAAAAACAGCGACACTATAACATTAAAAAAATAAAATATAGAATATATTCTTGTAATACAGATACTTTAAGAGAAAGACACTAAAAACTGAAATAGAGAAAAACATCATGTCAACTTTATAACAAAATATTTGTGTATGACAAAAAATAAAGTCAGTAGACAAGCCACAAACTAGAAGATATTTCCAACCCACAAAATTCATACAATGAACTTAAGAAAAAGATACTCCTAAAAGAAAAATGGACAAAGGATATGAAGAGGCAGCTCATAAAAGGCAAGACTGGAATGGACAATAAATTTGTGGAAATATGGTCAATATTACCGGTGACTGGCAAATACAAAGTAAAACGATACTACTTCAAAATTTAAAAGGTTGGCAGATTATGGTGAAACTGGAGCTCTCATAAGCTGCTGGTGGAAGTACAAACTGGTACACTTTGGAAAGCTATTTGGCAACTCAGGTCAGAGATGTGCATGCTCTACAAATACAAAATTCTACTATGCAGCCCTGGCCGTAGTAGGGGAAGACAAAAAATTTCCAGTGGTACAGGTACATGAATAGGCTTAAGAGTATTAATTTTGAGACCCTAAATTTCATACGTTCTCTTTCCTTATTTGATTGAGTTTGTGTACTATGGATTCTCCTTTTTACAATTTCCTTTCCACAATCCACTTTTCCTTCCCTACGAAAGGTGTACTTCCCATTCATTCTGGATCTAGCTATAAAGTTTTGTTCTGGAATGTAAACATCAACAGGGCATCAAACAAATAGACAATGCAAGAAGGCAATACCCTTAGAAAAAAGAAAGAGCAAAATGAAGAGATTGTATAAGAAATATTAAAAAGGAGGACCTCCTTGGTGGTGCAAGGGGTTAAGCAGTGCACTATGAAACAATCCGCATCCTCTGCAGCATGAGCTCGATCCCAGGCCGGCCAGGGAGCAACCCACATGGAGAAGCAGAACTCTCCTGTGTCGCCCGCTGCTCCCCTCAGCAGTGTATTTCAGTCAGTCTGCCTGTTCTGCTCCCCACACTGTCTTTGGTGAATCCTCTCATCCCTTGCATCTCTGGCCTGTACCCCAGCTCTTGTATGCATAAATAAATCTTTGGGAAAAAAAAGAAATATTAAAAAGGAGATGGTATTTAATTTCATTCAGAGTGGACCATTACATGGTAGTCATGGGAATACTATTAACTCAATTATTTGAACTAGAAAATAAAGTCAGAATTTTCTAATAAGTTTTACTGGGTGACTAGTATTATTCAGTTGGTGAATTCTGTTAACTGAGTCATAGAGCAAACATTTTCATTCTCTTTTTATTGAGATATAAATGACACATAGCATTGTATTAGTACAATATGATTCGCTGTATGTATATTCTGTGAAATGACTACCATGGTAAGTCTAGTTAACATCTATCACCACACATTGTACAGTTTCTATTCGTAAAATCTACCAATGTCAGTTTTATAAAAATATATTTAAAGCAAATCTACAATATATAATGTGTCTAAACTATTTAAACTTTGACAAGTTCCAGACATCAACTTAAAAATGAGTATGCATAGTCATAAGTTTTCAAAAAAAGTTTTAGACAATGTAATAAAAAACTGAAGGCCACTATTCTAGATAAACTCTCACCAAATGCATATAAGATCTGGATGTTCATTGTAGTCTTGACTGTAGAAAAAAATTTAAAATGTCCATCTCCAAAATGAAATATTATAAAATACTGAAATAAGTGAACTAGATATACTAAGATCACCATGGTTTAATCTCAAACAGGATCAACATAATTTAATCTTAAGAACATAGTGTTGAAGAGAAAAATCAGACTATTTGCATGGTATTTAAAAATCACCCAGGGCCTCCCCGGTGGCGCAGCGGTTGAGCGCTGGGTTGCGAGGCTGCCCGCAGCCCTTGCAGTGCCGGTTTGATCCCCGGCTGCTCCCCAGCCACCGGAGGAGGGTCCCACATGTCACTTAGACCTCTCCTGCCGCCCGCTGCTCCCCTCAGCAGTGTACTTCGGTCCTTCTGCCTGGTCTGCTCCCTGCTGTGGCTCTGGTGAATTCTCTCGCCCTCCCGCTCTTCTGACTGTACCCAGTGCTTGTACAAATGAATAAATAAATCTTTAAGAAAAAAAAAAATCACCCAAAGCAGAATTACATATTGTTTAAGGATACATGTCATTTGTAGTAAAAATAACATAAAATGGACAGGAAAAGCTCTGAGTAGGAAAATAGGGTAAGAAAATGGGGACAAAGAGACTTTACCTGAATGTATCATATTTTATCACCCCCATTAAAATGTTAATATTTAAGAAACCTGAGTGATATTATATAGCTTGTTGGTCTCTGAAATATTTCAGACATAATAAAAAAAATTTTGATAGTAATAGATGTAAACTTTTCTAAAATCAAAATACTCACAGGCCAAGGTGGTGGGACAGAAGTTACCTCTGGAGTATGAAAATAAGCAACACCATTATGATAAGTGTAAGGATAGCCAGTAGAAGTTGTCAGATACATTGTTCCAGCTGCTGGCATTATACTGGAACCTAAAGGAAATATTAAATAATATTTGCAATGTTCAATGAAACTTTAAAAATATAATTTCTGAAAAATGTTTCTGATACTGGTTCTGTATTTTGACTTTCAGCATTTTCATTCTACTTTTAAATTATTATTTTAATTAGAAATTTTCTAGTTATTAATTCCAAATTATTATAATTACTTTTGGATTTTAATATTATCATAAAAGATTTTGCCTTTAAAGATGTAACTTTATGGAATATATTTAATTTTCATTATTTATATAAAATTTTCCCTAGTCAAAAATCTTATATATATTAATTTGTGGTAGAAAATTCAGTTGACCACCAAATTTTCTAAGGTAACGTTATTAAATAAGAGAAATCTGATATTTTAATGAATTTCTATAAAATCTAATATTTCAAGAGAACCATAAAAAAACACTGAAAAATACATTAGTTGTCAATACATACGAGGGATCCCTACTTGTTGTTTTCTTATTGCTGGACCAATGTTTAGTTTCTTATCCTTATAATTAAGTTTTTCAGCCTAAAAGAAGAAAAAATACTTTATTATTTTGGCATTGTTTTTAAAGCTATTAAGGAAAAACTAGTGAGAAGCAATTTTTAAAATTCAGATCATAACATTTTTATCTTCTCTGAAAGCAGCAAGGTATTGTAGGAAGTGTTTAGATATAAAATGATCTGGGTCTGAATCTTGACTCCAGTGTTTCAACACTAACTTCTATCTGGAATATGGCCAATCCTCTATTCGAGGATCCTGTATTTGGGAATTCACCTACTCACTAAAGTCAATACTTGTGTCAATTTAGAGGCTGTTAGTTATCAAGCAGCGAGGCGAGAAATTTGGAGTTGCCTGATATATGTGGTCCCAGCCGAGATTAAACAAGAGGTAGCTTTGTCTTTTTGTTTTTGCTTCTATACTATAATCAGGAATAATTTTTGTATTTTCTTTAGTACCATGTTTTCTGCATTTTTGTGTATCTTGTTGGTGATTTTGCTATTTAAAATAGCCTTCAAGTGTAGTGCTAAAGTGCTGATTAGTATTCCTAAGTACAAGACTGTCGTGTACCTTATGGAGAAAATGTGTTAGATGGGCTTACTTTAGCCATGAGGAATAATATTGTTGGCTATACCTTACATGTTAATTAATCAACAATATTTAAAGTCACATTAAATATGGTATTTTAAAACACATAAAACAAGGTTATATATTGACTGGTTAACCGGAAGCTGTGGGGACCTATTGCTGTATTTCTTCTAGACGTAGTAGTTTAGTCTTTGCTACGTCAGTGTTCGTGGTAACTTTATAAAAACATAAACTACTATATAAATGATGAGAACTCACTGCATATGATTTAATAATATCTAATTCAAATTCTAGTTTTTCCTAAAAAAGTTAAAGGTTACATTTGTCATAATTTATTATACTGAACTATTTTATAGGCTATGTACTTTTTCTATGAACGCTTAGACAGTTTTTTATAAGAGGGAAATAATTTCAGTTAACTTCACTGAGATTAACTACTACTCACAGTAGTGTTTTTTCAGGAATTCAAAGTGTTAGTAACTTCACAAAAGATTATCCCAAAGTTCTTACATTAAGCGGAGAATAAGGTGAAAAATTACTATACAACTTTACAACCATAGTCCTTTAATGATTTGGAATTTGCGTTCCCACAGATTAAACTTTCTTATTAATCTTATTATGTACTTATTTATTTAATCTTCAATTTATTTTCTTATAGCATTCATTTTTGTACAATATTTGATTTTAATCTTACTTTCAACTCAATTTTTAAAAGACAAATTTTAGAGATCAATTTTAGGAAGCAAATAAGTTAGAAGAATTTTTTGTAAAGAAACTGATCATTGTACTCAAATTCTATTGTTAAAATAATACCTTATAGGATTAGTTTCAAAGAAAGAAGTTCCAAAAAATGAAGTTAAATACATCAAAAGATCTTACCTCTTGTAAAATTTTTTGTGCATCTTCTTGTGTTTCGAAAGTGATGAAACCATACCTGAATAAATGCATTAATTATTTTCTTAGAACATCACATTAGTTATATTAAGGTTTTAAAAATTTTATTCTTTAAGAATTGGCCACTGCATTTCTCTATGGTATACTAGTGTGTAAAATTAAGGAGACTGATTCACAACTTAATATTTGTCACCTCCAAACTGCCAAATATCCAAAAACACTTTCAGGCCTGAGTTGTATATAAGGTAGGAAAGTATGAAATTCATGTTCTGACTTACAACTTAGGGTGAAATGATTTTCAGTCCTAAGCAATAATCTTTAAAATAATAGGACTTGGGCCTCCCCAGTGGCGCAGCGTTGAGCGCTGGGTTGCAAAGCAGCCCGCGGCCTCTGCGGCGCCGTTCCATCCCCGGTTGCTCCCGGCCACCGGAGGAGGGTCCCACATGGCGCGCAGACCTCTCCTGCCGCCCGCTGCTCCCCTCAGCAGTGTACTTCGGCCCTTCTGCCTGCTCTGCTCCCCGCTCTGGCTCTGGTGAATTCTCTCACCCTCCCGCGCTTCTGACTGTACCCAGTGCATGTGTAAACAAACAAATAAAATAAAGAAAGAAATAAAAACATGCCTCTATAAAAAAAATAATGTTTAAAAAAAAAAAATAAAATAAAATAATAGGACTTTGATTTAAATAGGAGTCAAAGTAGAAAAAAATTAGAAAATTAAAAATTTTACATTTTTTTCTATATTGGTAAATAAATATACAAAGATATCATTTGATATTACTAGCATATTTCTCAAGCAAAATTAAAAATATGTACAGCACAGACTATATCTGCTTTTCACATATAAGTGAAAATACATTGAATATAATTTGGTAATGCTCCAATAATGTACAAGTAGTGTAATGTACAAATACATGATGTTTGCCATGTTTAAGAAGCCAAAATAGGTAGGCAAAAATAAACAAAAGAAAAAAAATGTATTCCCCTAGGGAGAAACTTCAATTTACATAACTTAAGGAAACTGTTTAGAGTAGTGTTAAATATCCTGACTACTATTTTTTTCAATTTGTAATTACTGTATTTTATATAAATTTTCTTTTCCTAGCAAAGGAATTTCTGTATTTGTGTAAACATTAAAAAAAGAGTTAACGAAATAGTTTCACACTAGGTATTTTTGGTAGAACACATACACCACCCAGTGGAAAAAGCGTAAAGTACAGTTTACATTTTCAAGTGTGGTTTTCAATGACTTTAAAAAAGGTATTACACTACAAATTCTACTAGCTAAACAAAAGAGGTACAATCTTACTTCATCCTAATATTGTCAGTCTGAAGAAGTATTTTCTCTATTTAAAAATAGCTTCCCTGAAGGATCTCATCCTTCTCAGAGTAACCACAAGTCATACATTGTTTTTACTAATACAATTTTCTTCCTCCTCATCAGCCCCTTTCTTTTATATCTATAAATATGTATGCCTTGCCACTCTATCAAGGAAACAATCATTGCTCTCTACTGCCTTATCCATTTTTCCAGTAAGTACATTATGTAAGCTACCTTTGTCTTCTCTGAAATTGGCTTCTGTATATACCAATCTATTGAAACAACTCTAAAGTCATTAGACATTTTTAGACCAATTTTACTATTCTTCTCAATTTTCATTCACCTTGACACAATTAAAAATCATCCCAGTTAAGAGTTGTATTTTTGAAATTAGTCTTCTGCTAAGTCTTTGAGGTACAACCTACAGACATTTTCCTGATGTCGGCTTTTTTCAAACAAAGCTCTAATAAAGCACGTGTATCATTTGAAAAGTATATGATTCTTTTAGCTTCCGGTTCCTGAGCTACTGGACATTAGCTTCTCAACATTAAGTGCTTGCTACCTAATACTGAATGGTCCCCGAGTCCATGTAAGAATAACTTTTCAACAAATTAAGAAGCATTATAATGTCCCCTTTCCTTCAAAACATAAGGATAATTTAAATACAAACTTTAAAAAGAAACAGGAGATCAAAAGGTAACAGGAAAGAACAGGACATAGGATTCTTTTTTACAGATGGAACAAAACAGTTAGTAAACAAAATCTAGTGATCCTATAAAAATACAATTGCTACTTCTCTCACCCTCCCGCGCTTCTGAATGTACCCAGTGCTTGTATAAATAAGTAAATAAGTAAATAAATAAATAAATCTTTTTTAAAAAAAAAAAATACAATTGCTTATTCTACGTAGTTTCTACGGTGATACTAACCCCTTGGATACTCCAGCTCTGTCATTTACAATCTTCACTTCTTTTACAGACCCATATTGGGAAAAAAATTTTCTTAAATCATTTTCATTTGTCTAATACATAAAAAAGAAAACACACAAAAAACTTAATATGAGTGCCTTTCATCATAAAAACAATGCATGAAACCATTAGGTTATTAAAATCAATATAAACTCTTTGCTCTATGCACTAACCATACTGTTAAACTATTGTATCACATTTCTTTTAAAGCTGAAATGTTTTAGAGCTGCAAAGAAAGCAACTCTTCAAAGGAATTCTTGTTCTATAGTTCACCATTAAAACAAAATTTGAATTAAGTGTGGCTATAACTACAGTAAGAACATATTACTCTTGGTTCTTGTGGCTCAGAGAGACTCATAGTCATGCAAGTGGAAGTAGGTCATATTGGCCTATAACAATTCTATTTTAATAAGCGTGGTCTCTAAGAAGAACAAGGTTTAACGAATGTATTTTCAAAAGTACTTGAAAGCTTGATTTGTGGTAAGTGAAGTGGCTACAAGATTGAAAGTTTTTAGATACCTTATCTGTACTCAATATACATTTCAGCTATATATGGATATAATCAAAATAAAAATTGTGCCATAATTAGGCTGTAATTTACAATGTCAACAAGGAAGGTTTTGGGATATCTAGTTATAAGTGAAATAATCTCATTCATATTACTTTTTCCTAGAGTATGCACATTAAAATCACTGCAATTTCACTTTCTGGTTCAATTATAACTGTTTGTTCTCATAAGTAACTTTAAATACACCTAGAAAAAATTTTCTTTATAAACACAGGAAAAGACATGCCTTACAGGAGAGCTATTCCTCTTGAGTTCCATTACAACTCACTACTTACATATGTATGTTTAAATTTTGATTTTAAGTTGTAACATAAAATCTGCTAAATTGAAATGACAAATACTGAATTATTCTAAAAATAATAGAATAATTGAATGCCTCTTATTTCAACAAACACAAAAGGGAATCAATGGCAGAATAATGATTTCTATTAGAGATTTGAAAACAAATTAATTCAAACTTCTCAGAATTATTAGTTCAATTTTGCAGTTCCTTTGTTTCAACATAAAATGACAGTTAAGATTATTAAATATTACGAGGGCTAGGTTGTGGGCTTCTAAAAATAAGAGATTTAGAATGTTTGTGACTGCTTACTGCTACAGTAAACTACTTCCTTGCTGGCATTTATCTATGGTTTTAGAAAAGACATAAGGGAGGCAACACTAGTAAATACCTTAGTTATGACTACGCTTTTAACAATGGCCCCCATCGTTAGCTGAGTGGCTTAGTAACCTAGACTAACCTAGCCATATAAATGTTTACATTTATTGATAATTTATTTTAAAAATCATACTAAACTATTTTAAAATAAATTCTGAACACAAATGCCCAACTTGAATATTTATGGTTACTCATTAATATTTTCCATAGAAATAGAAATTTTTTTTCTATTACCATTTCAAAAGAAATTAGTTTTCTTATTTATATTGAGTAAATCAATCACGTACTTAAAAGACTTATTTTTACAAATACACCAAGTGTAACATTTCTCTTGAGCAGGAAAAAAGTATATCCATTAAAACTGTGATAGATTCATTTTAAGGAAATAGTGCGTTACGTCACATATTATACCCTAAAAACACAATTATTATTTTTTTAATTAAGAAAGAGAACTCTCCCTGTAATTTCTCATATGTAATATAGAAACTTGGAAATCCTTTATCTCCACATGACCACACATTCCTTTCCTGTAGGTGTTTACTAATGCCTACCACATGGGGGTATCACAAACTACTATTCTCTGAAAGAGTTAAATGGTTGATTATGTTATTTGATATATCACTGTTAAGATGCTTTATTCTGACAAGGACACAAGCCCTTTGGGTCATCAGATTCTAAGTTACATCATGTAAAGTAATTTGCAAAAGACGAAAGTCTAGGAGGTTACTCAGGAAGCAGAGATAAAAGTTGTTATAAAGAAACAGGATCTCATAGGACATAACTTGTGTGTTTTTAACTGAGTCTTTTGAAAATTATAATCACTCATTATCTGTAATTTTATAAAAGAAAGTATAATTTATATGGTATGGGGAAATGAAGAATAAAGAACTATGAGTCAGAAACCTAGGATTCTAGTCTTCACCCTATCACTGAGTAGCTGATATACTACAGACATGTCAATGAGCGTCACTTTCCCTGTATGTGAACTGGGTAGTTAAATATGCTTTATTTAAGCTAGATTGCTATGGAAAATAATTTTCAGATAAAGACAATCTGAAATCTACTAATCACTATTCAAATGGCAAATATTTCATTATTTTCATAGACACACAAAGAAACAATTTCCGAGAAATAAAATAAATTCTAATCCAAAAATACACTCTGTTGCATGCATAAATAAGTACCTTAAAATCAATTCCTCCTACAAAGATGCGATTAGGGATCACTGTTCCATATCTTGGGGCACTTGTTGGATTATTCAGAGGCCCAGGTGACACAGGATTAGGGGATGAAGATAATGAATCTGTTTGCGTTTGATTTGATGTCTGCTGTAAAATAAAATTATTTAAAAGTTTTAGCACTGGATATACACTTTGATGGTCTGAAAATATGAATCTTTCAAAAAATAATTTAGTCAAAATGGGATTTTAAATTTTACTTTTATTCTAATATTTTGAAGATTATAATTAGTTATGAACTTTGTGTAGCAATAAAAATACAAGAAATGCAGAATCTTACCCACTACCGGTAAAACCTTAAATATGTTATTTAAATATACCTATGTTAATTAAATTTATTATTTAAAGTAGAATATTCAACTCAAAAAGAAGTTTGAGAAAGAGAAAAGTAGCCCTGGACAGTTAGCTAGTTGCTGCGTGGAATCAACAAACAGCTCATTCCTGGCATTAGCCATTGCTCTGTAACTCATAGCTAAGCTGTGGTGTTCTCTTGTTAACAAAACACCAGCATAAGACAAGATTATTCCATGAATGTGATGGGTAAAGATAAAAGCAAGACTACTCCATAACTATGTTTGAACATTGATGAAAACAGAAGTATTATCTACATTATAAGAATAACCAAACATCCCTCTGCCCTGGCTGCTAAGAGTAGACAACTCCTTTATCAATTAGATTTAGTCTCTATCTAATATTCTTGCTTTCTAGGTAAGAATTAGCACACCCAATGATAGGATTACTCCCACATCCTGACATGTATTTACATACCCAATGATTGGATTACTCTCACTTCCTGACATGTATTTCAGAGTAAATCCCTCCTTCCTGATACCTTTAAAAATTGCTGACCAAGAGTCTAAGCACTGAAAGCCATTTCTAACACCCTCCTACTGAGAGTCCCCAAGATGTACATTCTTCCTTGTTGCAACAGTTCAGCAGACCCAACTTTTTGAACTACTGGTTTGTTCCTGGTGATCTTTAGCTAAAAGACATCGACAAGTTAATAAATGCTGACATTCAAGTTCACCATTTTTCAGGTGAAAAATTTAAAGATTAGATTGACTATGCAGCACTATTTACAAAAGCCAAGATATGTAAACAACACAAATAAATGAATGGATCAAAAAGTTGTGGTATGTTTATACAATGGAATTTTACCCAGCAATCAAAAAAGACACTCATGTCATTTGCAGCAACATGGATGGAACTGGAAGGGATTATGCTAGCTGAAATTAGAAGGAAAAAGATAAAATACCAGATGGTTCACTTATATGCGGAATATAGGGAAACCAAACAAAAGGTCAAAAAAGATCAAAACTAGCAAGCTGGCCATAGCATTGAGGCATACTGCAAAGGAAGGGGTTTAAAGTTAGGGCCAAACAGGGAAGAAAGAACACAGGAGAATATGATGACGGTTCAAGGGTGAGAAGGTGGTGTGAGAACAATGAGGACCACAATGATGTAAGAAAAAAATTCAATTAATAAAAAAAAAAGATTAGATTGACTAAAAATTATATAACTCATAGGTATAAATTCTTTATATCAAAGAATTAGGCTCAATACATATGCACAATTTTAAGTCAGGGAACCTAATTTAAACTTTTATAAATACAAATTAACGTAAGCTTTTGCACAAAGGAGACAGTAGACTCTTAGGGTAACATAAAAAAAAAATCAAGACTTGCAAATAGAGTTTTGAAGAAAAATTGAATAAAAAACATGCTAATTATATTCCTTCTGAGGTCACTAAGCAGACTTCTGAGACAGTATGATGATATACTCAATGAGTGCTTCAAAAAGCTTTATGTTCATAATTTCAGTTCTCTGCAGAATAAATATATGAACATGAACATCCAACGTAGGTAATGGGGTTATTCTTTTTCACATTTGTTGTCTTCTTTCACTTCATTGGCCAATAAAACCATAATCCCTAAATTAATCTTTGCAGATGTAGAGAGAAATGACTAAGCCAGCGGTGATGATGAAACTATGGGCTGGACCTTATGAACTCTAGGAACCTCTCTAGTGTTAAGGCGGAAAAACACATACCCCCTTGTGAGGAAGTTCATAAAAACATCTATTAAGACACAGAAAAATCATCACATTTAATAATTACAATGCTGTAGTTTTCAATTGCAAATCCAATCTTAAGATTTTCTCTGGGGATTTGTAACTTTATTCACCTTACTTACAAGTGCCCAGAATGGATGATTCTAGGATGCTTAGTTTTATTTTTCAACTGTGGATTTGTATTGCTAAAGAGAATAGAACAGTTCTAGTAGATACAGTCTTGTCTCTCTGCCTGATTGTTTACAATACAGGAATTACCTCTTTGGTAAATTTAAAATAGTCTTCAGGAAATTCTCTTGAAAACAAAATGAGTTCTATGGATGAACTCATTCTCTAATCTGTTTCTATAGCCATCAACTCATTATTCTTCATTGAGAGACGGATGACTTTAAAAGAACTGTTTTATTCTCAATCTTGAGAAATTAAACAATACTGAGAAAGTAAACAACAACTTTATAAACCCAATTCACTTCATTCTTCGGTTTCTAAGGCCCCTGCTCTTCTATGGGTTCCAACTGCTTAATTTTTCTCGACGACTGACCACTTTCCAACATACGTTTTATTTACTTGTCTTGTTCATAGTCTGACGCTTTATATTCATGAGGGAAGGGTTTTTTGCCCCGTTCACTGTAGCATTTAAAGAAGTGATGGGAACTTTTATCAAATTTTTTTATCAATTTATTTTTCAAATTTTTATCAAAGAAGTGATGGGAACATTTATCAAATGAATGACCGAATAAATCATTTCTTTCTGTTCACGATGTCCCAACCATTAGAATACTGGAGGCTTAAAAAGACGAGATAACAGAGTAGACTTTTTTTTAATACTTTTTTTAATTAATTAATTTATTTATATAAGCACTGGGTACAGTCAGAGGTGCGGGAGAGTGAGAGAATTCACCAGAGCCAGAGCAGGATGCAGGACCGAGCAGCCGGGAATCGAACCAGCGCTGTAGAGGCTGCGGGCGGCTTCGCAACCCAGCGCTCAACCGCTGCACCACCGGGGAGGCCCTAGAGTAGATGTTTTTTAATGCTAGGATTAACAAGGTTCTGGTAGAGGCAATGTCTCAATTTCTCAGAGGCTGGCGTTGCATTTAAACGACAAAGAATGCCTCAAATTACACGGGCACAATTTTGCAAAGGTATGAAAGGCACCTCGGTAGAAGCTATTACAGGGTTAGGAGAATCCTGAACGTAGTAAAACTTCCAGCTCTGACGGGTGTATTAAAATGTCCCTCCAGGGCCTCCCTGGTGGCGCAAGGCGTTAAGCACCGCACTATGAAGCAATCAGCAGCCTCTGCAGCACGAGTTCGATCCCCGGCCAGGGAGCTACCCACATGGCGCAGCAGACCTCTCCTGACTCGCTCGCTGCTCCCCTCAGCAGTGTATTTCAGTCGATCTGCCTGTTCTGTTCCCTGCTCTGTCTCTGCTGGATCCTCTCACCCCCCGCATCTCTGGCCGTACCCCAGCTCTTGGATGCATGAATAAATAAATCTTTAAAAATAAAATAAAATAAAATTTTCCCCCAAAGCAGTGTGCCCGCAGAGCCTCCTCCCCGGGGAAACCAGCCTCGCCCCTCCCAGCCGCCCGCCGCCGGGGACCGGGAAGGGTCTAACCGTCGCGATCACGGCCTCGGCGCTCCGTCCCCTCCGAGGCCAGCAGGCGGAGGCGCTGGGGGAAATGGCCGCGGCGACAATTTCCTCGGGTTCTCTCGGGTCATCATGAACTTGGGCACTGACACGAGGGTCCACCCCCTCCCCACCAAAGTGCGGGAGGGAAAAGAAGGCTAACCAGCGAGAAATTTTGCCCCGCAAACCCGCCAGCCGCAGTGGCGGGAACCCTCAACGGCACCGACCGGGAAGCCGGCCTCGTGAGCCGCCAGCCCGGAGGCCCCCGCGTGGCGCGCGCTGATTGGCTGCCGGCGGGGCGCGGCGGCACGTTGCCGCGGCCCCCCCCACCCCGCCCGGCCCGCGCCCCTCCCCCGCCCGGTCAGACCCACCCCGGCGCGCGCCGCGCTCGTGTGTCGAGGGCGGACCTGGGCCGCGGCCGGCCGTCCCGCACGCCCCTTAGGCCTCTCCGACCCCCCCAGGCCAGTCCAGGAAAGGAGGCGTCGGCCGCCCGGGCCAGTCCACGCCGAGGGCGCTGGGCGAGGCCCGTCCGAAGCGAGCGTCAAAGACGCAGCCCAGCCCAGTTTCGGCGGGAAGCTGTTTCTCAAGCCCCGGACGCCAACCGGGGCGCAGGGCGCGGCCGCCCGCTGTTCCCCGAAACCTCCCGGGACCCCCGCACCCCGACGCCGGCCCAGGACCGGTGGCCGCACCTCGGCGGCCCCACGACATCACCCCACGGAGCCTGCGGGCGGGCGGCTCTGGCCGGCGGTCGAGGGGGCGCCCTGTCTGCGTTTCTCCCCCACAGCAGAGCGGGCGTTTGGGCTCGAGACGGCGCCTCTCCTGCCCCTCGGGCCGGCGTCCACGCGGCTCCTCCTCCCTGCTGCCCGGCCCGGGCCCCGCCGTACTCACCGCGCCGGGCTCGCTCTCCATCTTCTCTCCGCTCTTCAGAAAGAGGGACAGGAACAAACCCCCAAAGTTTGAAAGCACCTCCACGCCGAAGCAGCCACAGCGCGTTTCCCGACGGAGACTCCCTCCCCCTGGCGGTGACGGCGGCGATGGCAGCGGCGGGGGCGCAGGCTCGCCCCCGGGCCCTGAACCTGCCACCTGAGGGTGGGGAGGGGCGGGCGACGTCGCCTCGGGCGGCGGCTGCGGTGCGGGCGGGCGCCGCAAGCGGGGCAGCGGCGCGGGCGGGCGCGTTTCGCCGGTGGCCCGGGGTCGCTGAGCTGGGCCGTCTCGGGGGCCGGGGTTGCAGGCGGTGGGGACGGGCGTGGGGTGTGCGGGTGCAGGACTCGCTTCGGGGGCCACTCTTGCCTGCTTTCGGACGCCTGGGGAGGAGAGAGCGAACGACGGTGCGAAGCTCCATGCACCGCACGCCTTTCCCTCTCCTCTTCTTTGGAGTGAAGTCGGCCCCCGGGACTAGTGGGTTTCGGGGAGTCGAGGTGACCTCAGGCTTTATGCTGAGGTGCAAGAAGCCGGTGGAGGGGCGACTGCAGAAGACTGGTGCAAGGCGCGGAGGGTGGTTTCCAGAGTCAAACTTTGACCCCCGGGGCCTGACGCGCCAAACTCGGGGGCTCCGGGGAAACTGCGGACGTCGCGCTGCACCTGCTGTCGCCGTCAGTCATCCCCGCGGGCGGGGCGGGCGGGCGGGCAGCTGGGCCGGGACCGCCGCGCAGCCCCGTCCTGTCCCGGCGCCCGCCGCGGGCCCGCGCCCTGAGAGGCTCTCGCGGGCGCACCCGGCCGGGCACCGCCTGGCAGCCACACGGCCCAGCAGCGGGTCCTCGATGGAGCCACCGCGCGCCGGAGAGGTGAGGACTGTACGGCTGGGCTGGGGCGTCCTGGCCCCTGTAGCTGTGCGATCTCTTTTGAAAGAAGATTGCTTTGTAGAAAGTATTTCTGAAAGGTAGTGGAGAAGTGCATATCGCCAATATATGGGGGAAAAAAAAAAAAAGATATGTCTGTAGCTTTATCTATCATATATACCCAAGTTGTAAATGATTACACTGGGTAAACTTAGGTAATAATGATGATGTTGATTAGTATTGTATTTAACTTTATCGAGGGCTCATCTTGCGCCAGGGACAGTGTTTTATCATCAGTATCAGTTAAGCATTTCATTCCCACAGCAACTTGGAGATCGATGTTTCTGTTATTTGCATATTACAGGTGAGGAATGTATTTGTGGTCAAGGTCTAAAGGGCGATCTAATCGGTGGTCTCTGATAACTATTCATGATTTTAAACGTTTTGTCTTATATTTTTAAAGAATCAGCAATAATTGTTAAAAATTACACCAGTGATAACTTTTGTACTGTACTGTGAAATTTGACTTTGGGTGATTGTACTTTCAAGATAAGAGTTTAAAAAAATAAGCAGTGTGATTGTGTTACAAATTTTGAATCTGTTCAGAGATTAACTCTTCATAGTATTTACCGAAATAAAATGGAGAACATATTTTTTTCATTGAATACAGTACAACTAAAGCATCTTAAAGATCATGATATATTTCTGCATGCAGTTTAAGCTCATTGCCTCAGTTTTTAGTTTCTGTGGAAACAGAATACAGATCTATTCAAATTAAAATTCCTGTTCTAGAGCAGAATGCTTTTGCTGTTCTGTATCATTAGAATTGATCTAGGGCATCTTTTCCCCAGTAATTGATGATAGTAATTGATGATAGAGTAATCATTACTGTCCTCTATTTGCCTCAATTTTTTTTTTTGATTAAGAACACAATTTTAAAGACTGCCTTCACCAGAGTAGATGCTCAGTCAGCAACACAAAATTAATCAGCAAAATGTAGAAAGCACTGACTGTATTTCAAAGCTTGTGTTGGGTGCTTATGTACTTACTGTATTTACAGTATGGTTATTATCTGTTCTACTTGAAACTACTAATTCTTATACCAAAAGGTGTTTTTTATTTTATAATTTGAGTAAATCATGTGAGACTATACTATTCAACTTAACTGACATCTGTTGAGTTCCTTTTACGTGAATAATAATGAATAATGTTGCATGCTGACATTGGTAGGAAGATGAATAAGATTAAACCTCTGCCTTTGAGGTGTTTGGAAGAAGGGGAGAAAAGACTAATTACTTAAAAATTAACATATTTAAATACACTTTCAATACATAAGACACAGGCAGTGTATATTAAGTGATAAATGAACCATGAGCAAAGGTCACAGTGTCCGAGGCTGGGTAGGGGCACCTTAAAGCTGGAATGCTCACCT
The DNA here is from genome assembly GCF_014898055.3 of Talpa occidentalis. Classification (NCBI taxonomy): domain Eukaryota; kingdom Metazoa; phylum Chordata; class Mammalia; order Eulipotyphla; family Talpidae; genus Talpa; species Talpa occidentalis. The sequence goes on from NW_023603184.1 coordinate 121,126,698, forward strand.
GGGCAGGGAAGTGGGAAAAAGACTTAGAGCTTCTGTCCTACAGCACCTCTGGGCTGGGCACATTCATTTATTTATTTAATTGAGGCAACGTTGATTTACAATGCTGTATATATTTAGAAGTATAAGATCATACTCTCGAAGTCTATGTTACACATCACATCCACCACCAAGGCACCCATAGTCATCCATCATAGTCTGTTGTGCTGTCTCCCTTCTCTGCTCTCCCCGCTCTCCTTCCCTTTGCTATCATCAATTCTACAGTCAGATTTTTTTTTTTTTTTTTTTTTTGTGGGACCCTCACCGGTGGCGCCGCAGAGGCAGCGGGCAGCCCAGCACTCAACCACTGCACCACCAGGGGAGGCCCAATTCTACAGTCAGATTTGTAGGCACTGTTATTGGTTTGCTTTTATTTTACCTTTGTTTTGTTTCTCTATATTGTACATATAAGTGACACCATCCAGCATTTTTCTTTCTCCTTTTGACTTACTTCGCTTCGCATAATCCCCTCCAGTTCCTTCCATGTTGTTGCATATTGCAAGAGGTTTTTTTTTTTAATAGCTGAGTAGAATATATCATGTCCTCTAGATCCACTAAGCTGCTTTTGGGAATTTATATTGTTTCCATAGTTTAGCTATTGTAAATAGTGCTGCGGTAAACATAGGAATGTAGATATTCCTTCAGGTATGTACTTAGTAGAAGAATTGCTGGATCATTTGGTAGATCCATTTTTATTAATTTGAGAAACCTTCCTACTGTTTTTCCATACAAACATTCCTACAGTGTAGGAGTATTTCCTTTTACTCTACATTTTTGCCAATGCTTGTTATAGGTCTTTTTTGATTTGAGCCATTCTCACAGGCTTGAAGTGGTATCTCATTGGGGTTTTGTTATGTATTTCCCTGATGATTAGTGATCATCATTTTGTCATGCGCCTGTTGGCCATCCCATCTCTATGTGTTCCTTAGAGAAGTGTCTGTTTAACTTTTCTGACCATTTTTTTTTAATTAGGTTCTTTGTTTTTGTTGAATTGTGTTAGTTCTTTATAGATCTTGGATATTAGCCTCTTATGTGGTATGCAAATAATTTTTCCCATTCAACACGGCATCTTTTGTTTTAGTGCTAGTTTCTGTCCAGGAGCTTTTTAGTTTGATATAGTCCCAACCATCTATATTCTCTTTTATCTTGTTGTTGAAGATGAATCCATGAAGACATTCCTGAAGCCTATGTCATGAGATGTTTTGCCTATATTTTCTTCTGTGTGTTTTATGTATTCAGGTCTTTATACCTAAGTTAGACAGCTTTGTTTTCAATGTATTTTACTACCACATTTTCAGACATCAGTAACTGCTTAACATTTGGAAAAATTTCCATCTCGAGTATTGCAAGTTGGGTTCCGGAGGGAACAGATTCTGGGATTTGCATGCAGGAGTTTTTGGGGACCTGAGCTTGGGAACAGTTCTTGGGAGAACTGTTATATTTATCCCTAGTTTTTCGAGGGTTTTCACCATAAATGGATGTTGAACCTTAAATGCTTCCTCACATCCATTGATATGATCATATGATCTTTATCTTTCTTTTTGTTGATGTGAATTACATTAACAGATTTTCGGGTGTTAAAGCATCTGTGTGTTTCTGGTATGAATCCCATTTGGTCATGGTATATGATCCTTTTAATGGATTGTTGAATTTGGTTTGCTAGGATTTTATTCAGGATTTTTGATCTGCTTCATTAGGGAGATTGGGCTGTAATTTTCTTCTTTTTCATGTTGTCTTTGTTTGGTTTTGCTTTAGAGTAATGTTGACCTCATAAAGAGTTTTGGGAAGTACTCCTTTTTCAGTTTTTTCAAAGATTTTGAGTCAATAGGCATTAGTTCACCTTTGAAGGTTTGGGAGAATTCACATGAGAAGTCATTTGGTCCTGGACTCTCGTTTTTGGGAAGAAAAACAAAATCTTTACCTAACACAGAAACTTTTTTTACAAAGGTGATAGAACACAGTTTCATTATTGAATAAACATAAAACCTGTGATGAGTATCTCAGCAAACTGCTAAGGTATTGTAAGACAGAAAGGAATTTTGCCACCTCACATAGACAAACAGATGCAGCTCATTACATTACAGTCATTCATGCTAACATTACCTGCTTATTTGGTGACCATATTAACTTTATCCAGAAGAAAAACAAACTTTTCATATCTTTATAACAGGTAATTTTGCAAATTGGAGCATAACATCCACCAAAGTTAGGGTTTTACTTTCTTACTGAAAATCCCAGATAGAGGAGCTGTTTCCCTTGATATTTGCATTGCAAAAAGATACAATAAAAAAGAAGGCCCTTTAGGAAACATTCCTGGATTGTGAGAATGGCATTATAAAAATTTTCATGCATTTGAAAAGGAGAGGGAAATTCTGAAAGAAAAGAGAGGAAGAAGCCTCTTATTTTTAATAGGGAGAATTAAGTCTCCTATTTTAAATTTGTGCTTGTCCGTATACTATTTCTGGATCTGTTTAAGGTCGAGTCTCCTTGAAGCACTGAAAATTTTTAGTAGCAAAAAATTCAGAGCCATCTTCAGGTGTCTGAAGTAGTTTCATTGACCATTAACTTTTGGTATACTTGGGTATTGTTATGTTTTGAGAGGTATTTATTTAAAATAGACTGATCCAGTGGTAGCTGTGGTAGGTATGGGAGGCTTTGGATTCTTATTGTGCTATACTCCTGGAGGGAGTTATATAACTTCTGTTTTTCATTGTCAAAATAAGGATGATAGCATCTACTGCTTCTGGTTATTCTCAAGATTAATTGAGATAATGCTTGTAAAAGTTATAGAATAAGCTTCACATTCATTTGGTGCTCATTGATTTGTTGTTGTTGAGATCTACTTCTTCATAAACAAAGTAAAAAGTTGATTAACTTATGTACGTTAATTGTAATATAAATATAGTCACACAAAGACCTCAGCTTAATTTAGCCTTTCTTATGGTGCTAGTTACTTTGACCCATTGGATTTATTAATTTGATTTGTGTACAGTTTATTTGATCATAAACTCAAAATGTAATCTTTTCTTTAGCTTTCTCCTTTTTTTCTTGGAGAAGATGAATAGTAACAATGACTATCCAGTGTAGGAAAATGACTTGGGAAATACTTTGACAAATCTGAATTGCTCTGATGGCTTCCTGGCTTGAATATTGTACTGATTCCTAGTGGAATGGACCGGTTCTTCTTGAAGAGTTTTTTATTTTGCTCTTGTTTACTATTCTAGAGTTTTATGTATGCTTCCTTTCTTGTCATTCTACTATTCACCATTAACTTCCTTCCTATTCTTTCCCCATAACTTAATTTATCAAAAAAAAATTCCTTTCAACCACATTGTGTTTGATAAATGCTTCCTCCACCTTCTTCGCCTAGTAAAATATGAGTAGATCTGAAGGACCTCATTCTTCTGTGGGGTCTCTTTTGTTGGCACACTCTATTGTTTTTTTGAGGATGTTGATCATTTATATTTATTTACTTTTCTATGATATACATGTTTTTCTCCATTAGTATTTATATACACATAAAACATACAAAGAGTTTTAAAAAGAAGAAGTAGACATTACTTAAAAAGATATTGTATTTGGCATCCCTGGAGGCACAGGCGGTTGAGCGTAGCGCTGTGAAGTAGTGCAGCCTCTGCAGCGCAAGTTCCATCCCGGCCTGACCGGGAGATGCCCACATGGTGCAGAGGACCGCTCCTGTCTCGCCTGCTGCTACCCACCGCAGTGTATTTCACTTGATCTGCCTGTTCTGTTTCCCCGCTTGCTCTCTGGTGAATCCTCTCACGCTCCCGCACATCTGGCCTGTACCCCAGTTCTTGTATGCATAAATAAAATAAATAAATCTTTAAAAAAAATGAAAGAGGAAGGATTAGTAGTTTAAAAAACATGTATTGCAGCCAAAGTCTGTTTTTAGCTTTGCCAAGAGTTTCCTTATATATTTTGCTGCTTTGTTTGGTGTATATATATGCTGAATGTCATGTCTTTCTAATGTATCATTGCATTAATCCTAAAATGCCCATCCCTATCTCCTGTTACCACTTTTTAAACGGAAGTTTGTTTCATCTGATATAAGTATGGCTCTCCCTCTCTTCTTGGGTCCTTTGTGCTTGTAGAGTTGTTTTCCAACCATACAACTTGAGCCTATGTTTTTCTGTGGAGTTCAACTGGGTCTCCTGCAGGCAACAGAAAGTTGAGTTTTGTTTTCTGATCTAACCAGTCACTGTGCCTTTTCATTGGTGAGTTCAGTTCATTTACATTTAAAGTGATTATTAATCTATGAATATTTGTTACTGCTAGTTAGTCTTTAGTTTTCTGTTTCTCTCTCGCTTGCGCTCTCTCTCTCTCTCTCGTTTTTTGTGGTTTTTCTTCACTTCGATTTAGAGAGTGCTTCTTGCTACATTTCTTGTAGGGGAGGTCTAGTGTTTGCAAATTCCTTAAAATTTTTTTTTTTTGGGAAATCCTTTATTTCTCTTTTGTGGCTGAAAGAGAGTCTTGCAGGATATTTTCTTCTTGGTCGATGGTTTTTATTTTTGAGTATTTTGAATACATCACTTCATTCTCTCCTTCCTTTTTATAGTTTCTATTGAGAAGTTCTGATGTAAACTTGATGTAGTACCTTCATAAATTACCTGCTTTCACCCTTTGACCATCTTCAATATTCTTTCTTTGTCTTGAACTCTTTCTAGTTTCACTGCTATGTGTCTTGATATAGGTATCCTTGCATTTAGATAAGTCTGTGTTCTTTTAGCTTCGTGGACTGGAATAATTAATTTTTTACCCAGGTGTGGAAAGTTTTCCTTTGTTATTTCCTTGAATGGACTCTCTAATCCACCCCCCTCCCCATTTTGGGATACCCTTTATTCTTATGTTGGTTTTCCTAATGTGTGAGTTTTCAAATTGCTTCTTCATATTTTTTACATCTTGTTTATCTCTTTCTACAGTTGGATCCTTGTTGCATTACTATCTGTGAGGTCACTGATTTGCTCTTCTATTTGATCTATTCTATTTCTCAACTGATTATTCTCCCCCACCCCCACCCCCCGAGTTTTGTAGTATCTTTCTGTTTAGCTTTTATGAGTTTTCTTGTATTACTTTGACTTGCCCGACTTCTTTCTCTTTAACTTTCTTTATTATAGCAGTTCTGAACTTTCTGATAGGGATATATAATCTTTCATTTTTATGGGAATTGTTCTCATGTTGTGGTGTCATGTTCTCCTCAGGTCTTGTATTGTGTTACATTTTTTGGTCTGCCCATTTTAAGAGATCTTCCTATTCTATTTTTAATTTTAATATCTTCAGCAGTAACTTGAGGGATTAAACTAGTTTACTTTTTTCCACAGGTGGTACTGCAGTTTTGTTTGGTTTTATCTATCTTATGTTACCTTATCTTTCCATCTTTTCCTCTCTTCCTTCTCTCCCTCTTTTCCTTCCTTCCTCCTTCCTTCCATCCTCTCCCCCTGCCCTTTGTGCTCTCTTTCTCTGCCTTTGCTGGCTTCTATATGTACTGAGATCTGTTTTATAGTTGCTGAGTCAGTAGGATGTGGAGGGACTTGGAAGGATACAGATATTAGCGTCCATGAGTTGGTTTGGGGCTGGCTCATGTTCAGAATTAGTTACATGAGAAATTATCATCTATCAAAAAAATCAAAAAATTTTCCTTCTAGAAATGATATCTAAAAACAGCAGTATTTGGCATTTTTTGCTTATAGTTTAAATATTTGCTGTAGGGTAAGGTAAAAAATCAGACTTTTCTGCCCTCCCGCCATCAGGATAGATGAGGGAACCCTGTGATCCTGAATGCATGCCTGATGGCTGGCACCTGAAGTGGGTACACCTGTGCTAAGACTGTGCTTTTAAGGGCGGTGTCATAGGGACACCAGTAGAAGCCGAAAGAGAAGAAGCCTGAAGCAGAAGCAGAGAATGCCAGAGAGCCCAGATAGAGTGAAGATTTGCTGGGGGCTGGGAGGACTGCCAGCCTCCCAGCCCCCTAGCACCCCTGCCTGCCACGTACCCACTGAACCCCAATAAAATACCTGCAAAAAACCACTGAGGACTCTGACTCCTCCTTTACCCAGTCTGCATGGAATCAGACAACCTGCTCAGTGTCCATTCCTGCCCTTACATTGCTCATAAAGGATCTCCTAATAAATTCTATTTGCATCTCTCAGTTTAGCTGTGTAAGGGCAGGAACAGGACACAATGCAGGTTTTCTGATCCCATGCAGACCGGGTAAAGGAGGAGTCAGAATTCTCAGTGGTTTTGCAGGTTTTTATTGGGGTTCACCAGGCATATGGCAGGCAGGGGTGCTGGGGGACCGGGAGGCTGGCTGTCCTCCCAGTCTCCAGCAAATCTTCACTCTATCTGGGCTCTCTGGTGTTCTCTGCTTCTGCTTCGGGCTTCTTCTCTTTCGGCTTCTACTGGTGTCCCCATGACACCGCCCTTAAAAAGCACAGTCTTAGCACAGGTGTACCCACTTCAGGTGCCAGCCATCAGGCATGCATTCAGGATCACAGGGTTCCCTCATCTATCCTGATGGCGGGAGGGCAGAAAAGCCTGATTTTTTACCTTACCCTACAAGCTGTTAAAATCCCATTTTGATTAGGGGAACATTTTAAAAAATTTCTCATTACACTAAATGTAGTATTGTATCATGCTTGCTGCTATTTATCCTTCTTCAGTTTAAATTTAATTTCAGTCTTTTGCTGCTGCTTAATACTTCATATGATGCCTGCAACATGCTATTTCCCTGTAATCTTTCAAAAACAATTGTGACATCTGAATAGTTTCACCAGTAAATTTTCTTATAGAATAGTGAATGGCATTAGTCCTAAGTATGGTTCAACAGCTGTTGCTCCTTGACTGCAGGTTAAGGGTAGAGGTAGTTGTATCCATGGTGACCTATGTGAATTAGTGAGGGTGGGAACTGTGGGATTCTCAGGGGTTGATGGTAGAGCAAATGCTCTCGCTCGAGCTTTTATTAGACATTTGGCCTTAAATGGAATTTTAAAAAAATCTCCTAATTTTATAAAGCAAATAAACTTGTGCTTAATGAAACAACTATTCATTGGAGAATGTAGTGGGAACAGAAAAGCGCTTACAAAGGAGACCACACTTTAGTCTTGACTTGTATTTTAATTTAGAAAATACAATTTTGTGTATATTTAAATATTTTCTTCCAAAAGGTTTGAGGTAGACTTCAACAAAAGCATATAGTTAACAGAATAGGTTGAAAAATAAGTCATGACCAAAGAGGAGGAGAGCATTAGAGAAAGAAATATGACTGTATTTACCCTTATTGGGTCCTATGGTGATAAAAAAGCATTATTAAACTTTATGTCTTGGTATAAATTGGAGGAAACACCCTCACTACATGCAGAAGATTTACAGTATGTACCTGTGATGGGGAAGAGGAGGAGAAACCTATACTACATTCCCTTCTGCATCTCAACTATCAGGTATTGGGTATATGTTTGCTTTCAAGAGGTTTCTATTTGAACTTCATGCCTGGAAAAGATCCAAGTTATCAAATAAAACAGAGAAACAGGTTTTCCAAGGGGGCCTTGCCAATACTTTTGTTAAGTACTTCTGTGGCTTCTGCACCAGTGGGAAGAATAGACATGGCATGAACTCTTAACTCCAGGGTCTATGTCAAAGTAAATTAATACATAGAAAATAAATCAACACTATCTATTTTAAAAACATATTTGCCCTGCACATATAAACTGTTCCCAGACAACTGACCTGATGTTCCCAATAGTGTATTTTGGCCTCTGGGTCTACATGGTGTGAAACTGGGTGGGTAGTGTTAATGGACAGACTCTTAGGCATTCTGTTCTGCAAGTAGTAGAAGTTTCCCACAACTGAAAGAAGCAGCCAGTAGACATTGAAGAACATTGGCTATAATTAGAGGTTTAAAATTTTATTGCTTTTCAATACTTTGAAGGCTTATTAAATTGGGGAATCTAAATGTATTCTAAACAAATTTTAATTTTGATTTTTGTAGGATCTAAGTTATCATGAAATGAATTTACTTATAATTTGAAATAAAATTAGTTGATATTTATGCTTTAGTTGTTGCAATTTCTACTTAATTGCTAATATAAGGGACAAAGGAATACTCTTCAAGAAAAAAAATTCTTGAATTTTAAGGTGATATATTTGTTTTGCTAATTTTTTATTGACTTTGTATATTTACTCTATGATATTTATACTACAAGTTTATCGTACAAATTCTGTTTTCTTGAACTACCAATCTAAAATGATTAGTGTGGGGGGCCTCCCCGGTGGCACAGCGGTTGAGCGCTGGGTTGCGAAGCTACCCGCGGCCTCTACGGCGCCAGTTCGATCCCCAGCTGCTCCCTGGCCACTGGAGGAGGGTCCCACATGGTGCGCAGACCTCTCCTGCCGCCCGCTGCTCCCCTCAGCAGTGTACTTCGGTCCTTCTGCCTGTTCTGCTCCCCTCTCTGGCTCTGGTGAATTCTCTCACCCTCCCACGCCTCTGACTGTACCCAGTGCATGTATAAACAAACAAATAAATAAAAAAAAAAAATGCCTCTAAAAAAAAAAAATGATTAGTGTGTATTTGAGAGTGGTATGACTGAATACACAAATATATTTTTTCTTTTCATATATGTGGATAAGACTACAAATATGTCTTCTATACACTGATAGTCAGTTAATCTTATTTTAAACTGGGATGACAAGAGGTAATATCGATGTTTAGAGCTTGTCATTATGCCTCACATGAGTGGTCCTGGATCTGAAGGAGTGGTTCTTCAGAATAGGTGACGATTCCAGGACTGTTGCTAGACTTGTACCCTTTGAGAGGGCCTCATGTAGCAGCTTGAGTGCAGGCTTCTAAGTCATTGACTAGGACTCAAGTCCTGATTTTGTTACTTCCTGTTTACTGTGATTCTAGGAAAACTGCTTGACTCTTTTTGTCCTTAGTTTCTTTGTCTGTATAGTGGAAATCAGAATACATCCTAGTGGTACATAAATCAGTTATCAAAATGACATTTCTCTTCCCTAACTGATTTATTTGATAGTTTATGTGAAGTCTTTTTTTTTTTTTTTTTTTTTAAAGATTTATTTATGCATACAAGAGCTGGTGTACAGGTCAGAGATGCGGGGGGTGAGAGGATCCACCAGAGACAGAGTGGGGAACAGAACAGGCAGACTGACTGAAATACACTGCTGAGGGGAGGAGAGGGCACGCCAGGAGGGGTCTGCTGCGTCATGTGTGTTTCTCCCCGGCCGGCCAGGGATTGAACTCGAGCTGCAGAGGCTGTGGATTGCTCCATAGGGCGGTGCTTAACCCCCTGCACCACCAGGGAGACCCCTATGTGAAGTCTTAATATTCTCACTGGATTCTTCTTGGGCCCAGGGTTCTGGAGTGACTTCGCTGGGCTGAAAGGACATTAACATATCTGGTTTTTGACCCTAAGCTAGGTATTTTCAGGTTTCAATTGTTATTCAGTCTAACTCTAGAATTCAAATTACTCAACTTTATGTCTAATTGGTTAGGTAGGTCTGTTCTGATTTCTGCCGTAGGATAGAATGCTAAGATTCTTGAAGGCGAGAAGTTCTATTGTGCAGGTAGTGATAGCCATTTTTCTTTATCAGAAGATTGCTTTATTCTATCAGAAGGTTTATTCTTTATCAGAAAGTTATTCTAATCTTTTGTAGAAGATTATGTCTACAGATATTTATTGAGCGCCTGCTTTGTGCCAGGTATGGTTCTGAGAGCTGAGAATACAGCAATGAACAAAAATGGAAAAGGCGTTTATGTGCATCATGATTAGATTCTCCATTTCAGAGAATGGTGCAGAGATAGAGGTCAATGTGACAGAATATGTATGTAAACAATACAAGGATAGGATAGTTTATGCTCCATCGTAAAATCCTATAAGAAAACAAAATAGAATAATATTAATAACATGACATATATATGGGATTGGTGGGGCAATTTGAGATTGATGGCTTGAGACCTGTCTTAGGTGAAGACATTTGAATTGCCAGGTCATTATTCTCATTCTCATTTACATCTCTTCCCCCTGTGCTACTTGATGAAAGGTTGGGGGTCAAGAATTTTGGGTGACCTATGTTTATTGCAGCGCTATTTATAATAGGTAAGACCTGGAAACAACCCAAATGCCCCCAAACAGATGGCTGGATCAAGAAGATGTGGTACATATACACAATGGAATACTATTCAGCAATCAAAAAAGATAAACTCATGTCATTTGCAGCAACGTGGATGGAACTAGGAGGGATTAGTTCAGTGAAATAAGTCAGAAGGAAAATATTAGATGGTTTCACTTATAGGAGGAATATAGGGGAACCAAATACAACTATAAATCAGAGACATTGTGATTTTTGAAGATGACTGATGTTAAATGTTAGTAAGATGACACTAATTTTAACACTTAAATATCACATTATTAGAGTGGTATACAAACCTGTAGGATGGGAAATCCTTGTAAATAATATTAAAATTGAGAACAAGATGACTGAGATAATTTCTCAGTGGAGAACCTAATAATGGAATTTTTTTTAGGGTACCAGAGAAAAATGAAACTGGAAACAACTATCGAAGAGAGAAATAAAACAATTATAATTTAATATCAAAGAAAAAAGATAACTTCAAATACGTTTATAAGGATAACAAGTAGAAATATTTCCTATACAGAGTAAGATGGTGATTCCCTGTCCTACTTGGGATGTAGGACATACACCATTTTAAGTTTGAATGCCCTTTTACTTCCTTTAGCTTATGTGTAGACTATATTATGAGGCAGATGAATTGAAAAGAAAACTTTGAGTTCCCCTTCCTGTCTTTTACATAGCAGAAAGAAAAGAATTTGCTATTATACATGCAGTTCTCAGAATCTCACTAGAGGGTGGTGTTGGCTCTAAAATTAGAGGTTGCTGATCTACAGTATTTTCGTTAATGGACTGTGTTTATATTTAAATAAAAGGTAAATGCAGCCTTTTCAGTCTTCTTTAAAAGTTGGTAAGTGTCAAGTCTGAAACCACCCAAGGGCATCATTCCTTTTTGGCTGGTAGTAGTCCGCAGGAGCCAGATAAAGTGCTGAAGAGATTATTGGAGATGTTAGGTGGCTGATTCTCATTTCAGCTCCTACACTAAATAGTAGACAAGAACCTAAGGCTCCCTGGGCCTTTATTTCCTCTGTAAAATAAAAAGGGTGCCTTAGATGATCTCTAAATCTCCTTGCACCTCTACAATTCTGAGAGTCTAACAAATTTTGGGTTTAAAAGGCTGAAGAGTTTCTCATGCCTTTGGCAAAAGGAACAAGTAAAATCTCAAATTATTAATTAAAATACAATTTAATGTTGTAAATGAGATTTAATATAGATTCTAAGTCAAAAACCCTTTAAATTAAAATGTCAAATATTCCATCCAACCAGGGAAGCGCAGTCATTCTTTGCACCTAAATGAGTATTCTTTGGTTAATTTCAATGACAGAATTGATCATCCAAAGATCTCTCTCCAGTTGGTTGCTAGCTTGCTGGTAATGAACAAAATATATAGGATTATCTAGAGAAAGAAGATTGAACCATTATCAAGTAAGTATGTTTTACCACGAGGACTAAGCCCACCGACCCCGTTTTGTACTTAACCAACTTCCATAAAGCTTTTCAAAGAGTCTCCAGAGGGATTTAGTTTGTTCAGCATTACCCTCCCCTCTTTTATCTGATTCTCTTCCCTTGTCATATTTACTCACATTGCAGGCTGAACTGAGGAGTCTTTCGTGGAATCTGAACCAAATTATTCAAATCCAGGATCTCAGTAAACCCCCGTTTATCTCTGCATGGATTTGACTTCTATCGGTTGGCATAAGAGCTTGCAATTAACCCCCCGAGGGTGAGAAGCTGCACTCTGCCACTCCGACATTAACAATACTCCCTTTTCTCCAAATTGATTTGCTTTGCAAATGAATGTTTCCTTTCCTCTTTCCCTCCCCCCACCCTTTCTCGGATTTTGTTGCCTCTTCAGGGTCTTTCAGAATATTTAAACTTCCTGAAGTACACAGGGAGCGCTGGCGGAAGCGCAAACGGTGTGCGCGCTCACACCCTCTCTCCAGCACCCGAGCCCGGCTCGGGCTGGCTCCGGGTGCAGAACACATTCCATTCTTCTCGCTCGGGCACGCCCCTCTCGGGTGGGGATTGGTCGGGCTGACTCCCCCCCTCGGCCAGATAAGGCTCCTCAGAGGCTCAGGCGCCTGCCAATCCCCACGGGCTGTCAAAACAAGTCTTCCCTCCCTGTCACAACAGAGCGGAGTGGAGGCCGCCGCCGCTCTTCCTGAGGCTGCCGAGCCGCTGTCCCCGGCCGGGCAGGTGGCGGGCGAGCGGGGCCGCGGCCACCCTGCTCCGGCCCGCCTCGGGCTGCGCGCGCCCCAGCCTCGGCGGCCGCCCGCCCGGGCGCCCGGTGCCTTTTGTCTGTGGCGGAGCGGGCGTTTGCATCACATTTCGGACACCTCCCTTTCCTTTTCGCCACTCCTCCTCCTCCCGCTCACATCTCCTCTCTCCCGCGCCCCCCACCCCCTGAACTGCCTGACCGCCGAGCTCCCGGACCAGAGCCCGCGGGCGCTGCTATCCTAGCGATGTCTTCTCTCCAGAAAGTTGCCGCCGCCGCTGCCGCCGGGCAGTGAAACAAAGTCTGGCGGGGCCGCCTCTCGGTGCATGAGCGCACCGGTCCCCAGCGCCTGGACTCCGCTGGCTGCCGTGCGGTGCCCCCCGGGAGCCGGAGACGCGCCGGGCCATGGCTGAGGGCGCGGCGGGCAGGGAGGGTCCTGCGCAGCCCGACGCGGCCGGGGGCGAAGATGATTCCCGAGTGGGCCTAGACGTCGCCTCCGGGGACTGCGTGGCGGCGGCCCCTGGGGACCGGGCGAGGGACCGTCGCAGCGGGGTCGCGCTGCAGGGCGCTGCAGGGGCCCCGGCGGACAGCGAAGCCGGCCTCCTGGAGGCGGCGCGGGCGACCCCCGGCGCAGCAGCATCATTAAGGTAAGCCAGGCCTCAGAGCCCCCTGGAACGCGCGGGGCGGTGGTGGGTGGGTCGGGAACCCCGGCAGGATGTGTGGGGTCCGGAGGCGTTGCAGGCTCGGCATTGTTTTCTCCCACCTCCTTCATCATCAAACCTTCCTTCCTTGTCTGGAGGTTCCCAGACTCGGCTCTTGGTCGTGAGAAGCAGAAGTGATTTCTTTTTTCCTGACCGCGGAGGAAAAGTTCCGCTCTGCGTCTTTGCATTGTGATAGCTGCTTTTCCTCACTTTCTCTGAAAGCCACACTAAACCTTTGACGAAAGGAGATCGAGACAACTCAATATAAATGCAGACCCACGGCGAGGTTGTGCACTGCTCCCCAGAGAAAGGTTAGCTTTTCCGCACTGTCAAGGGAATGTACAGTGTGCCTGCAAGTGGGAAACAAAAAGCAAAGCAAAGCAAAACAAACCAACCAACTCGAGCCCTCTAGACTCAGATGGTCCCTACGTCCCAAGAAGCTTGAAGTTTCCTGGTAGGCAGGCTGAGCTTTCAGTGAACCCTGCGGCAAAGTAAAGAGCCTTGTGGAGCCCAGAGTTTCTGCGCTGCGGGAAGCGCCATCGGAAAGCAATCAATCCCCCCAGCATCTTCCTGGATCCTTGTGGTTTCCACCTCATCCAGGGAAAAAGCCTGCGACCCCTGAACTGCCAGACAGGATTTCTCTCCATCTGTTTCACAAGAAATGTGACAACCCCCTGCCCTGCCCCCATCTTTGCCCCTCTTTCTTCCATTTGGGGCTTGTCTCCTGTTTGAAATGTCATCTTTTGGGTGCATGTTTTGGGGGTCAGATACTCCCCCCAACCCCCGCTATCCCAACAAATCCCACTTTGGAAGAGGGTCACTTAGTAGAAATGCAGTGAGCTCTCGTGTGAAAGTGAGATTAAAATCGGTTTGGTAAGGCAATCAGTATGAAATTACTTATATATCAAAATTCAAATATGATAGTGAAAGATGACTTGGAACGACTTCTATTCGACCTATGTGGTGTGCTATTATGTTTGAAACCCTGGTCCAGGTTTAAGCTGTGTAACCACATAATGCATGTCTCTTTCTCAAGCTCTAAATTGGAACACCCAGCCCCACTGTGCCCATGGTCCATCCGCCTAGCTCCAAGTATGGTCTAGGCTCTTCCCCAACACTGACACATGGAAGTTTAAACCAACGGGGAGACTTCTATATTAAAAGAAGAGTGGGTGGTAGTTGCAAATGACTTGTAGTAGTTTCTGTTATTTTGTGCCTTTTAGATTATGTGAAAAGGAGTGTTCTATTCCGGGTGTGAGTTTGGATAAAAAGGAAATGATTGCTTTTATTTTTCAACCCAAAGGTCAGAAAGCATATGGTTTTGAAACTTAAAAAGCATCACAATTAGGAAACACACATTTTGGATGATAAGATATTGATGTTACTTGTGATCCTGTGTGTGTGAAAATGAGCTGCACAAGGTAGTTCAACATGTACCATTATAAAAAGCAATGTGTTCTATAGTGTTATGAAAATAAAAGTAACAGTGTGGGGAATATACAAATTCTTGCAGCTGAATTTGCAGTTTTTAAGCTTTTAAGAGTGCTAACTCGATCTTTTCCCTGTTTAATAGTAAAATAAGCATTTAACAAGTGGCCTTTAAAACTAAAGGTACTAGAAAATGAAGTGAATCACTAATATTTTTAATTAGGTTTCACTGAAAAAAAAAACATGCATGTGATAAAAAAGCAAATATTACAAAGGAGAATAAGGGGAGAGTCCCAGCCACCCCTCCCTCCCCCTTACATTTTCCACCCCCACAAAATTAGTGTTTTCATATGTATCCTTCCAGACATACACCATGCATATATAAGCATACACATCTAAAAATATCTGTGGTGAGTTATTGATGTTCCTGATTTATATGATACAATCTGGCTGAAACTTTATAGATCTTGTGTCCAGGTTTTCATCAGTCAGTTTTGATGGCTAGAGGGTTGTCCATAGTTGTTGTGATGGATCACTTATTCTTCAAGGACAATCTGATAGGTCATTTGTAGTCACTGGTCCTTCTCAGAGGCTTTCATTCCCTTACAGTGGGGAAAAGAGGCAGGTGGTAGGGTCTGTTCCACTCCCTCTTTGAGATTAAGGACCTTTCTGTTGACATCTTGGATCTGCTGCCCCATAGCTTGTACATTGTAGTGTAGTATAAAAACTAAAAAAGGTTTAATTTATCCAAGAAATATGTAGCACATGTTATATACTGAGAGCAAATGCATTCTTTATATTTTTGCCAAGAGTTATTTTTTTTATTTGACATTGAAACATATACAAAAAGAAATGCTTTGGTACATTTTATATTAATTAAATTATTAAATGCTGTTCTGAATAGTCTTACACAGCAGTAGTTGGTATTCATGATCATAACTCTGAACCACTAAGGACTGTGAATCATCAAACATTAAATTCTTTTCAGTTCAATTTAAGGTATTATTATTATTCTAGTTATTTGAATGCTAGTTCTCTATTAACTTGACTATTGGATAAATCACAATAGTGCATTCCTCTATCATGCCAAAAAGCACTGCCTTATATTAATAAAAGGAATGTTTTCAATAAATTTCCTGTGCCCTAATTTGTGAAACCATAGATTTAGTTGAAAAAAAAAATTCCTTCTGAGCTCATGAGAACAATGACATCTATCTTTACAGATTTTAGAAAATCTTTGTACTGTAATTATGTTTTTCCCTTATATGCCTCTATAAATTAAAAGGAAATTAATGTGAGAGTTAAACTAGCAACTCTTAATCTATTTTTCCCTGTGTTTTTCTTTGTAGTTATTTTTGACAGTATTGACATTGGCAAATGTTGCATTTTTTTAAGTGTTTTGTTGTATGCCACAAAATTGTAAGACTACATCTTAATTACTTCTTGATGACTTGTGATTTAAAGTAACAAGTTAGTTGCGTACAAAATTGATAATGTAAAACTACTATGTAAGCCTCTGTTTTTGAATATATTTTTAATTAATAAATTAGCCAGGAATTTGGGGGTGATGGAAGAAGGAGGAGGTTGATGGTACACAGGGGATCAAAAATAATTAAAAGAGAAATTAGACCATTTATCTGTCTGGTACTTGATATCAAATTTATAATATTTAAAATATTTAACATTTTAGATTATAGTTCTATATCTCTGTAATATTCTGGTAATAGGAAGCAGTGCAGCTGATTCTCTATAGTAGATGGTGGGAACTGAGATTCATATGTTATAAAAATAACCATTGATTTTCTTCAAGTACATGTAATATATTGATGGGAATCTACTTTTTTCCACTTCCTTTTGATTTTACTTAGGTATAAATTCTCTAGAAGAAAATATTGCTTGGATTTCATGAACATCAGTGTGTAGGATAAAGATGGGAGTTGGGAATGAGGTGCTGAGACCTGTACTGGAGCAGCTAAAATGGGCTCAGTGTTTACATCTCATAATTTTGTGTCATGGCCAGTTTCATTCTGTCATGTTGATTGTGGGACTGGTGTAGTGGGTTTCTGCTCTGCAGCCTCAAAGATTTATCTTGGGTATGTGTTGACATGTAAAAATTGTAGTTCTCCTCAAAGAGAATTTTATTCTCTTCAGGGGAATTTTTATTCATACTTTTAAATTGCTACCTACTCTGAATCAGGTACTAAACTAAGAGCTTTTGTATTTATTTTTTTGACTTAATTTTCACAGCAAATCTTCTAAAGTAGAGAAGGCACAAAGCTATTGCTACAATGTGGAGTCAGGATTCATACTCACGTCTGCTTAAATCCAGAACTTATGCTCTTGTGCTGACTTTCAGATGCGGGAAGTACCCAGTCTATTACCATACTTTCTAGGTTAGAAACAATTTCAACAGGGCCTCCCCAGTGGCGCAGCGGTTGAGCGCTGGGTTGCGAAGCTGCCGCTGGCCTCTGCGGCGCCGGTTCGATCCCCGGCTGCTCCCCGGCCACCGGAGGAGGGTCCCACATGGCGCGCAGAACTCTCCTGCCGCCCACTGCTCCCCTCAGCAGTGTACTTTGGTCCTTCTGCCTGCTCTGCTCCCCGCTCTGGCTCTGGTGAATTCTCTCACCCTCCCGCGCTTCTGACTGTAACCAGTGCATGTATAAACAAAACAAATAAATAAATAAAAACATGCAAAAAAAAAAAATAAAAAAAAAAAAAGAAACAATTTCAACATATAAGAGAGTGATAGAAGAGACTGAATCTAGGGTGCCAAGACTTAGGGGCTAAATTATTTTTTCCCACCCTCTTTCTCCCCTAATCAGAACAACTGGAGATGGATAATTCTACCTAGAGACCATAGACTTGGTCATTTGTGAATCCTGCAATGTAATTTAAAAGGCAAGGGGCCACCCTGGTGGTGCAAAGGGTTAAGACGTGGCACTATGAAGCTATCAGCAACCACTGCAGCATGAGTTCAATTCCCGACCAGAGAGGTGACCCATATGGCACAGTAGACCTCTCCTGTCTCCCCCACTTCTCCCCTCAGCAGTATATTTCAGTGGATTTGCCTGTTCTGTTCCCCACTTTGTCTCTGGTGAATCCTCTCACCACCCCCTCCCCATCTCTGGCCTGCACCCCAGCACTTGTATGCATAAATAAATAAAACTTAAAAAAATACATTTAAAAGGCAGAACAAATTGGCATTTGTTCTCCTTGTTTTTAATATATGGAGCTCACACATGTTATTTTACACCAGGCTTTTTTTTTTTTTAACTTATGTTTGTTGAAGTAACATTGATTTACAACAGTGTATATTTTAAGGATATGGTTTCATACCTCTACAAATGTATATTATCATCATGCCTACCATGAAAGCACCAATAATCCTTTAACATAGTCCATTGGGCCCCCTCCCTGCTTTGCTTCTGCCTCCCGCCCTGCCTTTCCAGCAGACCTGCTGTTGATTGTTGAGTTTGTGAAGGGCTGTCTTTGCTTTCAGAATGATGTATAGAGGGAATATGCATTAGTCTAGGGCAGTGATGAACTAGGGAATCTTTAGTTGGAGCTTTAAAAGCATTTTATTTATTGATTGATTTATAGAGGCATGTTTTATTTATTTATTTGTTTGTTTGTTTTGTTTATACATGCACTGGGTACAGTCAGAAGTGCGGGAGGGTGAGAGAATTCACCAGAGCCAGAGCGGGGAGCAGAGCAGGCAGAAGGACCGAAGTACACTGCTGAGGGGAGCAGCGGGCGGCAGGAGAGGTCTGTGCGCCATGTAGGACCCTCCTCTGGTGGCCGGGGAGCAGCCAGGGATCGAACCGGCATGGCAGAAGCCGCGGGCAGCTTCACAACCCAGCGCTCAACCGCTGCGCCACCGGGGAGGCCCCTTTAAAAGCATTTTATATAGATGGTTATGAAGTGGAAATTAGTGTGATTTAAAAATAACTTAAAAATTTGTTACTGTAAATTCAAAAGACTTCTGTAGGTTGACCTGGAAATTAATCAACATTTATAGACTTTTTTGCCCATAGAAATATGTGTTAAAAGTTCCAAATAACCAACTTACAGATGAATTTTGGAAGACAGCTATGCTTACCACTATACTACCAATGCTGCACATGTAAATGAATTTTGGAAGAGCTACCTAATAGTGCAGTGTCCTTGACCAGAGTTTGTTACAAGGGGTGCTGTGAGTGTGCGTTCAGTTAGGGATGCTGCTCTTGAGGTATAATTCAGTTGTATAAATAGCATTGAACTTCCAGGGTGGATTTGGTTTATTCTAGCAACTTCAATCATAGTGTTTTCTCTGAAATTGTCATAGAAACATGGCCACATGTCACCTTAGAAGTGGTTACTTCTTATTGTAGTGCCTTTCTAATGTGATTTCTTATAGCATCTCTAGAGATTGGAAATAAAATTTAGATAAATGCCTGTTATTTTAGAAGTGCCTGTTTATTATCATTTGCAACTACTATCAGAATTTATGCTATTTGTTTTCATTCCTGGAAAATATATTAAGTTTCAAAAAGTGTAAGTAATTAGCCATTATGTGATTAAGGCATGCATTGCAGTTAAGACTGAATAATTGTTTTTCTAGCTTTTCCCTTTTTTTTTGGCTAGAGAACACAGATAATTAGATTTTGTACAGTAAAATGTCAATTGAACATATATTACCAAATAACAGCTCAGGCATAGCAGGATATTGTACTAAAACATCAGGAGACTGTTGACTTTACCTTCAGTGCTACTGAAGGTAAATGGCATTACCATTTTTGCATTAGGTGATGCCAGGGTAACTGGTCAGGCAGGGTGGGTCAGGGAGTAACCCAATGAAAGAATTGCAGCAGTCTTCTCTGCTTCCCCAGTCACTTCTGTTCAGCTTTAATAACTGCAAGCATTAACCATAATTCCATTTCAAGAGCAATGTCCAAACTGAGACATGTATAAGATTGTGCTTTAAAATGACTAAATAGAAGTAAGAGACAAGAGTAAAGCTACGTTCTGAGGGGGATTGCACTTCCAATCTAAATCAGCAAACCTTATAGTAAAATATGTCAGTTCTACAAAAATCCCATATTTTAGTAAGTATCTTAATAATGTAAAAAAGTTTTGTCAAAACTTATTTATCTATGTATCCCAGTTTGTTTGTTCCTCTATTTCTATAATATGGTACAATAGGATTTATTATAATTAAAGAGTATACATTAATTACTATATAATACAATTAATTATATATGTTAATATTCATTAATATTAATGAATATAGAAAAGTGATCAAAACAATTAAGACCAAGTGGTCAACTTTATAGCAATAACATTCAGTCTTATTTTACTTTTTGTCTGTGGTACTGTGTATTTCAGCTAACATTTGATTGCAACAAAATTATATGACAATGCATTGGTATAGTCCTTTGAATTTGAAATTGGATTTGATTTGTAGTTTTATTGTAATATCTTATGGAGATATGTGTAAGAGAGATATAATCTGGTTTATTTTCAGTAGTATCATTTTAACTTACCTCATTAATAATCTATTGAAAGTATAATTGTACATGGTGATTAGAAAATAATCATTATATTAACATTACCACTCCAGGAAGAAAAAGGACAAGTTAACTTTGAAAATAACACAATCCATCCAAAACAAAGCAACATAAAAACTGAACTATTTTTGTTAAGTATGCTTAATTTTTAAAACATTTCTTAATTTGTGTTTACTTTTATGAAGGTGTGTAGCTATATTGGCAAGGATATCGAGTTCTTTCTTAAGTACACAAATATGTAAAAGGGACAGAAGAACACTTAGTACTGTTAACTTGAATGAAGATTACAAGGGAGAATTCTAGGAAGTTGGACCTGACCATGTCATAGGTACTTTTCCCAAAGGCCCAAGAGATTTGAAACCAATGGAGGGTAAATTTCCCATGAGCTTAACCCCCACACCTACATACTGGATCTGATAATTTAAGATGAGAGTGCCCAGGAGCATGGCCCTTTACTCCTCATAGTGAGTAAGGAGTAAGCTGAGAACAATGTATTTCTTCTCAGGCCTTTACTAAGCTGGGTTAGGGTCCGAATCAAGAAAAGGGTAACTGTGTCAGAATAGTGAGTGCAAAATGCCCTGTTCTGCTTCCTTCCTTACAGTCAGCCCTGGTTTTGGGGTTGAAGCCAGAGAGAGGAGATGATGTAAGTGCACTCTGACCGTTAGCTCCTTTGAAAGCTTCACCACTCTAAAGCATACCTCATCAATGTCCTTGGATTTGCAGATTCTTAATCATTTATCATGACTGATTTTTGAGGAAGGAGTTAGGGTAGGAGTAGGGAATGGAGTCTGTTCTTCCCCTAGATGTTGACATATAGGATGTAAGGATATCTTCAGCATTTGTTGAACTCCTATTTTTAATATTTTGGAATTATTGATTTCATACTATAATTAGGTATTATATAGTTAGAAATGTTATTAATAATTAAAATATATCTTTTTTTGTATTTAGTCTAATAAATAAAACAGTAACATCTTGAGTTTTCTTTTTTTAATTTTTAATAATTTATTTATATATTGTACATCATTGTTCATTTTTTTACATTGTTTGCTTTCTTTTCTCATGTGTAGTTCCCATAGAATTCCTGCCACCAATTCACCCGTGCACCATCACCACAGTCACCTGTGCTCTTCCCTCCCTCATCCTGATCCCTCTCCCTTCTTCTCCCTCAATAAGGTTTTCTCAATAAGGTTTTCTTACCGAGAAATTTGTTTATGATTATAGAAAATTCTTATATAATTTCGAATATGTAATTGTCCTAAGCACTTTATGTGTATTAACCTATTGAACACTCACAACAGCCTTATGAGATGAGTATTTTTAAAAAATATTCCTTTATTGTAATATTTTAATTAATTTATTTATTTAGCATAGAAGAACTGGGGTGTAGGCCAGAGTTGCAGGGGGTGAGAGGATTCACCAGAGACACAGTGGGGAGCAGAACTGGCAGATCTACTGAAATATGCTGCTGAGGGGATCAGCGGCTAGATGAGAGATCTGCTGTGTCATGTAGGCTAGCTCCCTGGCCGGGGATGGAACTCAGGCCTTTGCAGTGGTAGTGCTGAGACTTAACCCATAGGCCACCAGGGAGGCCTCTGATATGTGTATTTTTATTATCATTATCTCTACTTCTACATATGGAAAGATGTTATGTGATTTGCCCAAGGTCACATAGCTAGTAAATGGTAGAGCCAGGAAATTAGCCCAAATCATGTTCTAGAGGTTGCTTTTAATCTTTATACTACATATTTTTTCTTAAATAATATTCATTTAAAACATAGTTAATGGGGCCTCCCCGGTGGCGCAGCGGTTGAGCGCTGGGTTGCGAAGCTGCCCGCGGCCTCTGCGGCGCCGGTTCGATCCCCGGCTGCTACCGGAGGAGGGTCCCACATGGCGTGCAGACTTCTCCTGCCGCCCGCTGCTCCCCTCAGCAGTGTACTTCGGTCCTTCTGCCTGCTCTGCTCCCCGCTCTGGCTCTGGTGAATTCTCTCACCTCCGCGCCTCTGACTGTACCCAGTGCATGTATAAACAAAACAAACAAACCAGCAAACAAATAAATAAAGCATGCCTCTATAAAAAAAAAAAAAAAAAAAAAAAAAAATAAAACATAGTTAATGTGAATGAAATAACAAATATTTAGCCACTCTCTTACAAACTAAGTTTACCTCACATGCCAAACAGAAATGATTCTGAAAACAGTTTTGGGAAACTCTTAAGGATTATTATTTGAACATATTATTTTCTCAATTTCATGGTCTTTCATGTAAAGTACCCATGCATTAGTACTCTACTCCATGTACTTTTGAGAGGAGTGAAACTAGTCCTTAGTATAATTTTACTTTTTGACTGGAATTAGCATCTTTAGCATATTGCAAGAATTTATGATCTAACGTAGGCATAAATTACAAAGGCTAAGGATGGATTTTAATTCACTACTGAATACTGAAAACTGATATGATTTATTTTATAGTTTGATAGTTTTTTCTTCCAACATCAATAAATCAATAAAGAGAATCTGAGTTTCTAATCCAAGGAAGTTGCAATTTTGTTAAGTAGTGGTAGACATGATGCCATGTGACTAGGTTTCCTCTCAATTACTTTTTGAGGTAGGTAAAAAGAAAGAACGAGGCAAATATTTGTTGAATTCCATTAAACAGAAAGTCTGCATAATTATTTAAATCATTTTTTGGGGTAGAAATTATAAAATCTATGTGTGAGAAATTCAAATATGATTATGTCATGAAGTTACTGTAATAATAGTGGCATTATTGTATTGTGCAGACATATAGTCGCATGGCCGATGGTACCCAAAAGTTTGTTGCTCTCACTTGGAAACTGGGCAAGTTGACTCCTTTGCAGAGATATTTGTTTTTGTTTTTTTAAAATATTTATTTATTTATGCATATAAGAGCTGGGGTATAGGCCAGCGGTGTGGAGGTGAAAGGATTCAGGAGAGACAGAGTGGGGAACAGAACAGGCAGATTGACCGAAGTACACTGCTGCGGGGAGCAGTGGGCAAGTCAGGAGAGGTCTGCTGTGCAATGTGAATTGATCCCTGGCCTGCCTGGGGATCGAACTCGTGCTGCATGGCTGCCGACAGCTTCGTAGGTTGCATCTTAACCCCTTGTGCCACCAGGGAGGCCCCGCAGAGATATTTGTATGGCAACTTTAATTATCTGTTTAATCGTTGAAATGACATAAAACTCTTTCACACACACACAGCATTTGCTAAATAAGGTATTTTGTCACATTCTCTTATAGATTTTTTTTTCCTGGAAAAATATGAGAATTTTATCAAACATCTGAAGCTTAAAAAATTTTTCCCTAATACTTTTTCCAGTTTAGCTAGTATGGGATCAGTTGGTTTTGTGATAAGTGCAGTATTGTGTGTATGTGTGTGCATACATATGTTATACACTTTAGCAGTCAGAAGTCTCAACAACAGGTGACTTTTTTTTTTTTTTTAAAGTCTTATTTTTATTTTTATTTTTTTTCTGGGTCTTTTTTTTTTTTTAAGATATATTTATTAATTTATACAAGCACTGGGTACAGTTAGAAGCGCGAGAGGGTGAGAGAATTCACCAGAGCCGGAGCAGGGAGCAGAACAGGCAGAAGGACCGAAGTACACTGCTGAGGGGAGCAGCGGGCAGCAGGAGAGGTCTGCGTGCCATGCGGGACCCTCCTTCGGTGGCCGGGGAGCAGCCGGGGATCTAACCGGCGCCGCAGAGGCTGCGGGCAGCTTCGCAACCCAGCGCTCAACCACTGCGCCAGCGGGGAGGCCCAACAACAGGTGACTTTTGATCCCCAGCCATAGCTGAATTTTTAGTCTTTATTCAAAGACATATTTGTCACAGAGATAACTGCGTAGACTATGGGAAGTCATACTGGGAAGTGCTAGCAGTTAAGTTCGACCAGAAGTTGAAATTTCTGGGGGGAGTGAGAAGAGAAAGAGAAGGATCAGTGTGCACTAGAAAGGACTAGAGTCAGACAGGACCGTATTTATAAATGGACAAAGTCAATGGCTCAACAGATGTCTATTCACCTGGATCATTTTGGCAGAAATTGTACATTTGGGAATTCAAAATTTTTGGATTTTGATGTTTTTTTGGTTCTTTTGAAGGGCCTTTTTAACTAATTAACACCTCACACTTTAGCACACCTAACAGTAATTGCTGAGGGCCAATCCTTTGATCCTAGAAATTCGTGGGAAGTATCTAGGAAGAATTGATTTGGGTTGTTGGTGGGAATGCATTGTATTAAAGATAAGGTTTGTTTACTTTGCTAGTTTTCTAGCCTGAGCCCTAGGAAAGTCCAAGGGAATTCTTTATAGTTATACCCCAAGCATGACAGGGTCACCATTACAGAGCTACAGCTTCTGACAAGCAAGTCATTATAGAAGTTGGTTTAACAGGATGGAAATAATTGTGAGTGCTGGAGTTAGGCGTTACAACTTACAACAAAAGGCTCTAAGATTCCACAGATTTAGGGGACCATGAACTGTTGTGTTCAGTTACCATTCCTTTCAGTCCTTCACTCCTACTTTTGCTCACCCCTCTTCCCTGAGGCTAAATAAGGACTGAGGACTGTGAGGGGGAGGTAACCTTAGAGTGGATAACATTTCCTAAAGAGAGACTGTTCCTCCCACTTCATTGTTGGGAGATATCATGACCCTTTTGGAGGTTGGGAGAGAACGGACTTAAGAGAATGTGTAAAGTGGTGGCATCCAACAGTTCCCCTCTCTACCAAGCTTTCCTGTAAGCTGGGGCTGTTGCTTATCCCTTTGCTGATAAGTACTGAGTTATTGGACCATCACAGCCCCTGATGCTGTCCTGGGTGTAGAGGAAGTGGAAAATTCTGTTGATGCCCCACCCACAGAGGCCATTTGAGTAGAGAAACTCTAGTAACAAAAGGTTGTGACAGAGGCTGAGAGAAGGGGGGGGAGGAAGAGGTCAGTGTGCAAGCCAGATCCTAGCACCATCATGACAAATATGCAGGGAAGAAATACACTGTGAAGAACTAGAAATTCCAGAGTCAGCATTTGGTTACCTGACTCACACAGTAAGTAAATGGTCAATTTAGTGTTAACCTGAGGGCCAACTAACCCAGTAGGACCTGCAACATCTTGGTGGGGCAATCTGCGGGGAGACCTTGATCTCTCCTATTCATTCTCAGCCCAACTCTAGGAGGGAAGTGCAGGAAGGAAAAGGAGAAGTGGGTAGAATAGACCTATCCTCAGTCAATAAAACCACTATTTTAGCTTGTTTTGGGGACTGTGATGTAGAAAGAGGACTTTGAATTGAACATGAAATTGAAGTTTTAAGGTGAACAGGACTGAGTTTTTAAAGACCTGAAATAACCCTTCTAAATAACTGAAAAAGACTGCAATGTTATGGCATCTGAGTAAACTATTAGTAATAGCTAGAATATGCAGGGGCAAAGGAAATACAGGATAGCATAGTTGGGGAGAAGCAGTTATCGCAAAAGTAAAACTCACAAGTTCATAGTCCTTCAGCTTTAGACTGCTTAATCATCCAATGACATTATGGAGTTGAGGAACTTAGAGATCTTTCTTTAATTCTACCTTTTTATATACTAGCATGGCTCCCAACCTCTCCTATTCTTCCAGGAGCCATTAGAAAGTATTGTTTATGATATTATGGATAAGCAATGGAGGATTCTTTTACGATTTCCTGGTATAGAATAATAACAGCCACTAACATTGTCAAGATCTTACATTATCTTTAATTCTTGTAACAGCCAGGAATGGCATAGCTATCATTATCATTTTAACCTTAGAGATGAGGAAGTTGAGACACTGAGAGGTACTTGTTCCAGGTCTCACAGTTATTAAGTATTTGTATGTGTGATAGAGTGGCGGGGGAGGGCAGACTTTTTATTCCCTATTTTCTTTTACCCTCCTATCTCCAGCCCCACCCCAAGTGTGCAATCTCAGTTAATTTCTAAAAATAACAAATAATGACTTAAGATATTAATTGGTGGGAATGGGGATAGGCAGAAAACAAAGTTAAGGTGGTTCAACCTTGCGTTGTTCTGTAATAAAAGCAACCACCATTTAGGTTTTTTTTTTAATTTTATTTCTTGTTTTTTGGTCTAATTTTAATTTTAATTTTGTATTTTTTTAATTAAAAAATTTTTTTACATCATTGTTCATTTTTAAACATTATTTGCTTCCCCCACCCCCTCAGGTGTAGTCCCCATAGAGTTTTCTTCACCAATGCACCCGTGCACCATCACCTCAGTCCCCTGTGCTCCTCTCTCCCTCCCTGATCCCTTGCCCTCCTCCTCCCCTGCAGGATGTCTCTAGTTTATAATTGTCTGTTTTTGCTTTGCTGTGTTTTGTACTGTTAGTATTTTTTTTCACTGATGTCTTATTTGGTTCCCCTATATTCCTGCTCTAAGTAAAACTATCCGATATTTTTCTTTTTCCTTTTGACTTATTTCACTGAGCATAACTCCTTCTAGCTCCATCCACGTTGCTGCGGATGGCACAATATTCCATTGTGCATATATGCCACATCTTCTTGATCCAGTCATCTATTTTTGGGCATTTGGGTTGTTTCCAATAAACATAGGTGTACAGATGTTTTATGAATCAGTGTTTTTCTGTCCTTTGGGTAGATCCCCAGTAGTGAAATTGCCAGGTCGTATGGTAGCTCCATTTTTAGCAGGTTGAAGAATCTCCACACAGCTTTCCATAGTTGTCGGACCAGTCTGCACTCCCACCAGCAACTCTCCCACCAGGAGAGTTCCTTTTTCACCACATCTTCGCCAGCATTTGTTGTTGCTTGTTTTATTGATATGTGTCATTCTTACTGGTGTAAGGTGGTATCTCAATGTGGTTTTAATTTGCATTTCCCTGATTATAAGGGATGTTGAACATTTTTTCATATGCCTGTTGGCCATTTGCATTTCCTCTTTGGAGAAATGTCTTTTCAGTTCTTCTGCCCATTTCTTTCTTGACTGGATTGTTTATTTTGTTTTTGTTGAGTTGTGTGAGGTTCTTTGTATATTTTTGTGATCAGTCCCTTATCAGTTGACTGGAATGCAAAGATTTTTTCCCAATTAGTGGGGTGTCTCTCTGTTTTGGTTAATGTCTCTTGCTGTGCAGAAGCTTTTCAGTGTGATGTGATCCCAGGTGTTTATCTGTTCCTTGACTTTCTTTGCTTTGGGTGATGAGTCTTTAAAGATGTTATTGCGATGTATGTCTTATAGTGTTTTACCTATATCTTCTTCTATATATTTTATGGTTTCAGTCTAGTGTCCAGTTCTTTTATCCATTTTGAGTTGATTTTTGTGAACAGTAGTGGTCTAGTTTCATTTTTTTGCATGCAGTGGTCCAGTTTTCCCAACACCATTTATTGAACAAACTGTCCGTGTTCCATTGCATATTCTTTGCTCCTTTGTCAAAGATCAGTTGTCCATATAAGTGTGGTTTTATTTCTGGGCTCTCTATTTGGTTCCATTGGTCTGTGTGTCTGTTTTTGTTCCAATACCAAACTGTTTTAATTATTATGGCTTCGTAGTATAGCTTGAAGTTTGGAAGTTTGATACCTCCTTTCTCCTTTGTTTTCATCAGTGGGGCTTTGGCTATTCAGCAACTACCATTTATTAAGCTAGGTGCACATACCTAATTTCAACTAAGTTGAAAGTCAGTTATCTAAGAAATAACAATAGATCAGTGGTGATAGTTTTGGCATACCTCCTAAATTAGAGGTTTGGGTTTCTTATTTTAAAACTTACATTACAGAAACCCTAAATATTAGTTTCTTAGTGCTGCTGTAACAAACAGCCAAAAACTTAGTGTCTTCAAACAACACAAATTTATTATCTTACAGTTCTAGAAGTCTGAAGTCTGAATTGGGTCTCACTGAGCTAAAATTAAGGTCTTGGTTGGACTGTGTTCCAATTGACAGGTTATATGGGAAAATTCATTTTCTTACCCCTTCAGCTTCTACCTTGAGAAAGACTTTGTAAGTTTAAGTCCTCCTGTGACAGCTCTTGACATATTTGAAGGGTGTTATGTGGATATCTTGGAGCTACAAAGAAAAATGCCCCCAAATTCTGATTTAGTTAATATAGTCAGTAGTTATTAAAAAAAAGCTTCGTATCCTTGCCAAAAATGTTTTGTAGGCCATATACCAGTATTTGTAATTGTTGTCCTATTTGTTCCCCTCTATATTGTCCTTTTGACATGTGCCATTTTTGCTAGAGGTTCAATTTTGTGCAAAGATGGGTTTCAACTTCCTCAAATTCTAGAGTAAAAGCATGAGCTTAGATATAAACTTAGTGTAGCTGCATCTAGTTTAGCAAATGATTCTTAACTCTTACTGCATTTCAGTGTGCTGTGTGCTTAGCTTTGTCATTCTCTTGTCTAAAATCTTATCTTCTTGGGGGCTTACCCCCCTTTTTATAAAAGATTTATTTTATTTATGCATTCAAGAACCTGGATATAGGCCAGAGGTGTGTATGGGGTGAGGGGATTCCCCAGACACAGAGTGGGGAGCAGAACAGGTAGATCTACTGAAATACACTGCTGAGGGGAGCAATGTGTAAGACAAGAGAGGTCTGCTGCACTTTGTGGGTTAGCTCCCTACCTGGGGATCTAACGTGTGCTGTAGTGGCTGCCCTAGCTTTATTGTGCTGAGACTTAACCCCTTGCACCATCAGGGAGGCCTGCTTTTTCCCCCCTTCAAGTTGATTCAAAGTTTAGAAAAAGCCCCCATAACCCCATTCTGGTACTAATTCAGTCTTATAGGACACCTATAGGAAACTTGATAAAGATATCTGTTTAGAAATAACTTCCTCTAATTAAGCTGAATTTGTTTCACCTTCAATTCAACTAAATCTTTTTTTTTTTTTTTTAAAGATTTATTTATTTATTTATACAAGCATTGGGTACAGTCAGAAGCGTGGGAGGGTGAGAGAATTCACCAGAGCCAGAGCGGGGAGCAGAGCAGGCAAAAGGACCGAAGTACACTGTTGAGGGGAGCAGCGGGCGGCAGGAGAGGTCTGCAGGCCATGTGGGACCCTCCTCCGGTGGCCCGGGAGCAGCCGGGGATCGAACCGGCGCTGCAGAGGCTGCGGGCAGCTTCGCAACCCAGCGCTCAACCGCTGAGCCACCTGGGAGGCCCTCTTTTTTTTTTTTTTTAATGAACAAAAGTAACTCACACAGCTAGTCACTTCTTTTCTCCGCCCCCCCTCCAGAAATTAGGCTTATTTAGGGGAAAATTTGTGAATATATACAAAATATAAATGAAAACTTTACTAAGTATTAAAATCACAGTATGTCTCAGATTCAGGCTTTCTGTATAAGTTTCTGTTTTCCTTATTAGACTATAAATTCCTTAAAAGCAATAACTCCTTCAAACTGGTTTGTGGTCCTGAAGGAACCACAAAAGGACAAGCGTAATGCTCTGTAAAGATGGGCACTTTAAATAAATAATGACTAATCTTAAAATAAATTCTTAAAATTAAGGAAAGGAGTGAACCATAAAATTGGCAGCTGTTACTCAACTTATTGTAAGTAATAGCATGGTTAGGGGGCAATGCTATTTTTTTCTGCAGCTTTTTGAAGAAAGGCTGCTGGGAATCAGAGGAGCCTACTCCTGGTCTTCTCTTGGATGTTGCCACTTTCCAGGTTCTTGATGGGTTATGTAAGTCAGTGGATGAAGAGGATATAAAATCTTCTGCCTTTCTTTATACTCATTAGATTTTAACATAGCTCCTTCCCTCTTTTTGATTTCATACAAATTTTTTGTTTATTGAGATTTAATTGACTTTAATTTTAGGTAATATAATGATCCTCTTTCTCTCTAACTTGTGAAATGATCACTGCAATAAGTCTAGTTAACATCCATCACCACACATAGCTACACAATTTTTTCTTGTCATGAGAACTTTTACTATATAACCTCTTAGCAACTTTCAAATTTATAATACACTATTATTAACTATAGTCACTGTGTTATATATTACATCTTACATTACATCTTTAGAACTTATTTATTTTACCAGTAGAAGTTTGTGCCTTTTGATCACTTTCACCCATTTTTCTCCTTATTCCATTCCTTGGGCAACTACCCATTTCTTCTCTGTTATATATTAGTTGTTTTTTTTTTTTTTTTAGATTTTTACATCCCCCCCCCCCACCGCCACAATCATATAGTATTTTCTTTCTCTGACTTATTTCATGTTGCTGTAAATGGCAGGATTTTCTTTTTTTGTGACTGAATGGTATTTTATTGCATATTTGTGCATTTATAAATATATACACTATATCTTCTTTATCCATTCATCCATTGAAAAATTAGATTGTTTCCATGGCTTGGTGTAAGGGGCAGCAATGGACCACAGTGCAGGTTTTCTGATCCAGCAGACCGGGTAAAGGAGGAGTCAGAGTCCTCAGTGGTTTTGCAGGTTTTTATTGGGATTACCAGGTACACAGCAGGCAGGGGCGCTGGGGGGCTGGTAGGCTGGCAGTCCTCCCAGCCCCCAGCAAATCTTCACTCTATCTGGGCTCTCTGGCGTTCTCTGCTTCTGCTTCGGGCTTCTTCTCTTTCGGCTTCTGCTGCTGCTGGCGTGCCTGTGACGCCGCCCCCAAAAGCACAGTCTTAACCCAGGTGAATCCCATCCACCTATGCCCACACCCTATTCCAGGTGTCCGCCATCAGGCATGCATTCAGGACCGCAAGGATCCATCATCTATCCTGATGGCGGGAAGGCAGAAAAGCCTGACATTTTTCCTTACCCTACACTTGGCTTTATAAATAATGCTGAATTGAATATTAAGGAAGTGCATATATATTTTCAAGTTAGTGGCTTTGCTTCTTTCAGAAAAATTCTCGGAATTGCTGGATCCACAGCTTCTTTTACTAAGGCATCTGAAAGAATTGGAATTTCGACATATCGATCATGCATTCAATCTGAAAATTTGACTAAGAACTAGAGATAACTTATTTGCTGCTGAATGACACTGGATTCAATCTTAGTACACCCAGTAAACTTAAACAAGGACCAAAGAATTTAAACACAGGTTTAAGGGCTATATGCCCTTTCAATAGCACATTTAAGCAATATTCTCTTAGCTTATCAGCTGTAAGAAGTAAATAAATTAGAAACTATCCTATAAATATTAGGAATTCACAACAGCCTTTGTTCATTCTTTATTAGTTTCATTTCATCAACTTTGATGAGGAACATTATGTCACATTTTACTTGTGTCCGCTATAGTTCCTATTAAGTGTTAGGCACTTATTTGATTTATTTCTCTCCCCAAATTAAATCAAGATGACTATTCTCTTCCATATTCCTAAAAGGATCCTTGACCTGAGTTAATGAGGTCCACTGTTGTTAGTTTAATGTACTTCTTAGGAGCTTATATCTTTGGGAGACAGCTTGAGCAGGGAAGAGGTCACAGACTTGAGATTTGACCCAGGATCCTAAAATCTCAGCTTTGCTACTTACTAGTGGTGTGATAATGAGCAAATTTAAAATTTTTGAATGAGCCTCAGTTTCTTCATTGGTGTAATGGGAATTATGATATTGCAGGGTAAGGTAAAAGTATCAGGCTTTTCTGCCCTCCCGCCATTAGGATAGATGAGGGAACCCTGTGGTCTTGAATGCATGCCTGATGGCGGGCACCTGAAGTGGGTACACCTGGGCTGAGAGACTGAGTTTATATGGGTGGCATCACGGGGACGCCAGCAGAAGCCAAGAACGAACGGAAGTTGAGAGAAGAAGAGAAGCAGAGAGAACGCCAGAGAGCCCAGATAGAGTGAGGATTTGCTGGGGGCTGGGAGGACTGCCAGCCTCCCAGCCCCCCATCATCCCTTGCCTGCCATATGCCTGGTAAATCTAAATAAAAGACCTGCAAAATCTACTGAGGACTCCAGGACTTTTTCCTCCTTTACTCCAACTGCATGGGATCTTAGAAAATCTGCTCAGTGCCCATGTCCTGCCCCTACAGATATCTATCCTGCAAGTTTGCTGTGAGGTCTGGAGGTAAGAAAAACTATAGCTATATTAATATATTTAAGGACATATATAAGCTGTACTGAAAAATGAGATGACTTGAAAATCCTTTTAATAAGATCCTTTAAAAAATAAGACTGGTTAGTAATGGGAAACATAATTCTATAAAAGTCTTTAGAACAAGATTCATATACTTTCTCAGTGGTTGTTGCTAGAGTTTCCTTCTAAATGTTTTTTTCAGTAAACCTCACAACACCAGTAAACAAGTACTATAAGAAGCAGGACTACATGGTGCACCTGCACTTTGACCTTTGGAGATGGGCCACAGCTTTTATTTATAACGTTCGCAAAGGTAGTCACTGCACATCTCTGGGCGTATGATCTAGAGGGCTGGGTCAAGCAACGACCCAATACTCCCACATAGCTTTAACGAGCAGTTTCACCAAAACCTCTCAGCATAAAGAGGCTGCTGCTTATTCAGGGATTATGTCCTGTCCCTCATGCTGACCATGCCTTCCAACCTCCCCTCCCCCATGACTGTGCTGTGTCCTGAGGACTCCTGTCTGTGTGGATGGCAATCACCTGAAAGACCCTCAGCAGCTGAATCATGTCATTGCTCGGTTCTGCTGCCTTAGCCACCTGTCCCCTGATAAACAGGGCTGAGTGCCGCATCCATTTGCCTTCATGGGGCCCTTTGGCACTGAGCTCCTAGCAGGGGTCAAAGTCACTCTGTGCAGGGATGTTAATAAACCACACTGATTGCTCAAAAAAGAAAAAAGGAATCCTGTGGGTACCACCAATTCTTTATCAAATTATGGATGACATACATTCAGTCAAATTATCCTCCTGTCATATTAAGCTCTCTTGTCCACAACTTAAGTCAATGTGTGTGAATATGGCATCCAAAGTGTCTGTCATCTGAGCCCTGTCATCTGTCTATACCTTATCCTGTGAGATGCAACTAAAATAAAGACAAAAAAATGTTAACTTTTTGGTTAGTTATAATAAAGGAATTTAGTTATGATGGATTTTGACTCATCAAAATATTGAAAGTTGAATTAAATAATAATACATGTCAAGACAAAGAAGGGTGTGGGCCTTGTCTCTTGTATTTAATGTTTTATATTATTAAATATTTAAATATATGCTTAATATCTTTGCTGTGGAGCTAAGGCCATTGAAATTTGATTCTACCAACAGCCTTTTTGGTGCTGTTCATCAATTTTTTTCATGCTGTGGTACATTTGGCTAAGTTACTTTTAGTGATTGATTCATTTCTTCATTGATGCTTTTGTTATTTGTGACAAGACTATACTTTGAATATAGAAATTCAAAGGTGAGGCAGACATACATTATACCCAATATTAAAACTATAATCTCAGAAAATAGGTGCTATAAAAAGGTATAGATCTGAACTTCAAGCTAGGTGTTTAAAAATGCTTATGGAATGAGTGAATGAATGATTGTATCCATCCTGTATGTTTGTTAGATATTTCCACATCCACAGTTTTGGCCTTCTCTGTATTCCCCATTGAACAGTACAATTATTACCTATCTGCCACCCTCAATTGCTATTGCTAACAGTCTTGAGATCTTTCTTTTTTCTCCCATCACATCCTGTTATTATTTTCTCTTGGTTCTATCTTCTGAGTACTTCTCACTGCTATGCTAGTTCAGTATGTTTCTATGCTTGACAGCTATCATCATATCTTCCCAGCTGCCTTTCAGTTTCCAATGGACTCCTTTAATCCAGTCTCTGCATTAGTTTTTAGTTATTTTTAAAAGGCACATTTAATTTTATTATTTTCCTGATTAAAACTTTTTGATGACTTTTTACTCTTTTCACTGCCCCAGAAATAAAATGCAAATGCTTTTTGCATGGTCCAGGAAACCCAGTACAATGTGGGCTCTCCTTATCTTCTAAATCCACCCCCTACTACTTCCTACCTCTCACATTCCATGCTACAAGATGACATATACAAAGCATAGTGCCTTGCCCACAGCTTCTCAATACACTTTGGCTATTTTTATTATTTTCAGTGTGTCTTTTCTGAAAGTGAGATAGCTAGAAAAAAAATGCTTGGGGAGCATTAAATAAGGTGAGTTGGAAGGGAGAGAAACTCACATTTGGCAAGAGGATATAATAATATAATCTAAGTTCTGACAACTCAATGGATAATGGGTACCATGAGAGAGATTAAGAAAGTATTACATTCATTAAACTTTTGTTTGGGTTGACTTTGAAAAATAATTCAGTGTAGCATATAAAAAAAGGACTCTGTTGGATCTTACATCTGTTTCTCAAGATTATAGTCTAGTTTACAAAAATCACAAAATATTCACTATTTCACATTTACATTGTTCCAAAGTCCCTCAAATGGTCATTGCAATATTGTTAAGTGTTTTGTTGGCCACAGAATTTCCTTAAATTGTGATTTTCAGTCAATGGACTATGATGACTCACAGGGAATTTAACTGTTTTCTGTTTTAGCTTAGTGATCTTTATCTTTATGTGGTCAAAAGTCTGTTACCATAACTCATAGATTTGCAAATGTGTATAAAAGGAAGTAAAATTTAATTTAGCTAACGTCTTGTGTCTAAGGTGACAAATATTATTAATAACTTGAGATTGAATCATTTGATCATGCTTTAAAGATGCATAAATTTTGTCACTACTGTTTTTCTGTAATATAATTTTAGTTAGAAAGTTCACTTTCATTTGTTTGGAGTAAACAGGTCTTTTGAAAATGTCAGTATTTCAGTAATGTTGCTTTGTTAAATGAAATCCTTTTCAAGAGATCTATTGGCTTATGTGTGAAGACTGTTTGAAATATCTTTGGAATAGTGTGAATACTAAACAGAGGATTTTCTTATATTAA
This sequence comes from Talpa occidentalis, assembly GCF_014898055.3. NCBI lineage: Eukaryota > Metazoa > Chordata > Mammalia > Eulipotyphla > Talpidae > Talpa > Talpa occidentalis. The sequence continues at coordinate 121,161,655 of NW_023603184.1, forward strand.
GATATTCTGATGATCAAAATTATCTTTTTTTAGTGCAAAATTTAAGGTAAGGAAGCTGACAAACATTTTATTTAATGCCTTTGGGGTTTTACATTGGATTTGGTTTAAATTTTTTGCTAATTCAACATGTCTGTTTGATTAAACAAAATTATTATCTAGCATAAGATTTAAAAATTCTTATGTTTGAATGATTATGACTTACCTGTCAAGATTGGATTTTAGAAAAACATTCAGTAATGACAATTGGGAGATTTAGAACAAATCTTTTAAATTTTCTCATAATTTTGCCATGGCCAGGGAACCTTTTTATTTTATTTATTTATTTTTATATTTTTACATTGTTCATTTTTGTACAAGTTTGATTTCTCCTTTCAGGTGTAATCCCCATAAAATTACCACCACCAAGACATCCATGAACCATCACCATAGTCTCTTGTGTTTTTCAGGAACTTTTTTGACAGAATCCACATAGTAATGTGAAATGCACTTGTATAGGCAGATTAACTAATTGCTACGATCGATTTTATGACTGTGTATAAATCCATTATTGAATGTTCTAATCATTGCCATTTGTGTAAGAGCAAATACTAGAAGTTGTTATGTCCCCTTAGGAAGCATATCAAGAATAGATGGAAATAGACAGTCTTTAACTGTCCTAAAACAATTCTATAAATGTTACCATTTCCACCCAAAAGTTAGAACTCCTATTGAATCCGTTATAATTCTTGGCTGCCAGCTGATTGTGACATGGGCTGCCAGCTGATTGCCATATAGCACAAAGCATGATTTATGAGATTGTTATGGTGTGTTTACTAAATAGAAGAATGAAAAATTGTTAAGTATAGGATTAACAGTAGTGCTGTAGGTAGAGTTGACAGACAAAATACATAATGCCTAGTTACATTTGCATTTCAGTGAAATAGCACAGATTTTTTAGTATAAGTGTCATATGAAAAGATTATTCATTATTTATCTGAAATTCAACTTCAGGTATTCTGCAATTTTATTTGTTACAACTGGCAACATTAGCTGTAGGTGTTTGGGTGAAATATACATAACAATAAAGGAACAATTTTTTTTTTTTATGAAACAGAATTTTTCCTTGAAATTCCTCCAGAATTAAATAAAGACTATTTTATTAATAACTGGCATGTTAAATTGGAGCTTGGATTTGAACCCAGGGAGTTAGCGTAATATATTGTGTTTGTGTTAGTGAAATTAAAAAGTGTTTTAGTGATTTAAAACCTTCTGAACTTTATATTAAAATTATAGAATTTGTAGAAAACCAATAATATGGTTATGATGTTTAATGCTATTTTTTAAATTGTTGTAAAATGTATATAACATAAATCTAATATTTCATATAACCACATCCTGTTATATATTGATGTTTTGCATCATTAAAATATCTCTTTTATTTTACCTCAAGAAATTGGTTAATAATTTTTTTTCTTTTCTAAAGTAAGGTATTTTTTTTTTTTTAAAGTAAGGTATTTTTAACTTGAGAATTTTCCCAAAACATTTAGATTTTTGCTGTTCTGTTTTGAGTGGTGGTCATTAGTTTAACCAAATATTTTTGCTTGCTTAATTGTATGATTAATTGTAATTTGCTTTTAATTTTCTTGTTAAGACTTAATTACTGAGTTTGTGCCATGTAACCGGGAAGCAGCCCTGATTTGGAGCTGCACACTGCTCTGATGGTTTCTTTAGCTTTGGCAGTCCTCTGTCTCTTCTCCTGCAGTGCTCTTTCCTTGATACAGGATTCATCCCTCTCTCCCCTCCTCATGAATGATAATAGTTACCTTTTATGACTTAGTCCCCATTATTAGTCTAACGACATATGAGATCTTGCAATGATCATGATCTGTTTTCATTCATTTATAAATATAATGCATAAAATCTGAAAGTTACAAAATCTTGAAACTGGAAACTCTTAAATACAAAGATGAAAACATTGTCAGCTATGCCAGTTAAAAATAGGCTCTTGAGAATGGTTGAAAAGACAGCTTGTTTTTTGTTTTTAAAATCTTTTTGTTTTTTCTGTTCTAATGGAAACTTTCTTCAAAGGGACATCCAATAGTAATCAATTTAGAATAATGAAGAGTAAACAGAAGGAGGCATTTTGATTAAATAATAGAAAAACATACTATGGACTATTTAGGAAGATGATTTGGGCTTATTCACTAGTTAATTAATTTAGGCATATTGCTATTGGACTATAACAAAAAATGGACTAATACCTTTCAGAGTCCTTTTTCTTAGTCTACCTTTTTTTTTTTTTTAAAGATTTATTTATTTATTTATACAAGCACTGGGTACAGTCAGAAGCGCAGGAGGGTGAGAATTCACCAGAGCCAGAGCGGGGAGCAGAACAGGCAGACCAATGAAATACACTGCTGAGGGGAGCAGCGGGCGGCAGGAGAGGTGTGCGCGCCATGTGGGACCCTTGCTAGTGGCCGGGGATCGAACTGGCTCTGCAGAGGCTGTGGGCAACTTCGCAGTCCAGCGCTCAACCGCTGCGCCACCAGGGGAGGCCCTCTTAGTCTACATTTTATATTTTAAAAACAAACTCTTTGACAGAATCTAAAGAGCTAATAAGTGGTATAAAAAAGTATCAATTACTGCAATACAGTATTTGCATTTAAATGTTTATCATTATTCAATCTTCAGCCTCAGGTTGTCTTGAAATGTATCACCATGACAGTAGAAATATAACAGAAATATTAGTGATTTTAAACCTCTGAACTCTATATCAAAATTATGGAATTTGTAGAAAAACGACAATATAGGTATGATGTTTAATGCTATTTTTTAAAAATTGTTGTAAAATATACATAACATAAAATCAACACTTTAGCCATTTTAAATGTAAAGGTCAATGGCATTAAATGCATTCGCATTATATGCAACCATCACCACTATCCATCTCCAGGACTTTTTCATCCATCCAAACCAAAACTCTTTACATATGAAACAATAATTCCTCCTACCCTCCTCCTCCACCCCTGGCACCACCATTTTATATCTGTTTCTGTGAATTTGAAAAGGCCATTTTTAACAGTACTAAACATTGGTGCCCATTTGTAGGAGGAGTGTGAGAAGATGGGAATAATCTGGAACTAGTAGCAAGTCTTTTCTGTCATTTTCAGTTTGTAGTCTGTACCAATTTTCTGACTTTCTCTGAGAATCAGTTTCCTCATCTCTAAAATGGAGTTTGTAATTTGTTGTGCTGTTGAGAGGGTATGATGAGATAATGAGATACAGCATTTGGCTGATAATGTGTATTCAAAATTTTAACTCATTTATTTTTCAGTAAGAAAAATTTTTAAATCGCTTCTGCAGGAGCCAGTAAAAAAAGTAATGTTAGTGCATTGTTAATTCAAATCTACCTATTTCTCAGATTATTTACAATATGTAACATATTAAATTATTTTACCTTGGAAAGCAGAAATTTCAAATTATTGAATTGCATAAATAACATTTTAAACAGCACGTATATATGTATTTTTAAGCTATTACCAATATAAAGGTATTTTTGGTCAGTTTTTTTAATTACTATTTTTCTTATTCAAATTATCTTTTTTTTTTTTTTAATAGAGGCATGCTTTATTTATTTATTTATTTGTTTGTTTGTTTTGTTTTTATACAAGCACTGGGTACAGTCAGAAGCGCGGGAGGGTGAGAGAATTCACCAGAGCCAGAGCGGGGAGCAGAGCAGGCAGAAGGACCGAAGTACACTGCTGAGGGGAGCAGCGGGCGGCAGGAGAGGTCTGCGCACCATGTGGGACCCTCCTCCGGTGGCCGGGGAGCAGCCGGGGATCGAACCGGCGCCACAGAGGCTGCAGGCAGCTTCGCAACCCAGCGCTCAACCGCTGCGCCACGGGGGAGACCCTCAAATTATCTTTTTTGTAAGCAATCCATGTTCTTTTGCCCAATTGTCTGTCTGTTCTTCCACCTAAGAGCATACACAGGAAAAAAGAGGACGTTTAACTTAAGTAGCCAAAACTTTGTTAGCTCTGGTAAGACTTTATAAAACAGGGCTTCTGTATCACGGAAGTCAATGAGTATGTTAAATTACCCAAATAATCAAGCTGTGTGATTTGGTCAGATTCCTATATTATTGTTACATATATAACTATTTTTGATTTATCCATTGACAGATATTTACTGAGCATTTTCTTATTTTAAAGTATTAGCAATTAGTTTCTATGAGGGATTTTTAAAAAGTTTAGATTATGGTCTCTTCCTTCAATCAGCCCCCATAGAAAGAGGCCACTTGTGCATTAAAGTTTAAGATTATAGTTTAGTAGTTTCAGGGTATGGATTTTGAGAGAAAAACAATTTATATTGTAGCCTTAGTGTGTTTCAGGTGAAGATGGGGTATTGCTAATTTAAATGAGACCCTAAGAATTAAGATGGGAGAATTACATAGTGGGTTTTATACACATCAATGAAAAACAGCAAAATATTGACACAATTTGTAAATTTTCCTTCCTAAATAGTAAGTACATTTTAAATATTTGACAAAATGACCAAGTTTAATAATAGTTTTTAGTTGTACTTCTCTCTGGTCTCCATTTACTTAACCAGTTCTCAGAAATCATTGATTTCTTAAAGAATCTGTGTCTGAAGGGTATCAGGAGTATATTAGGATCGCACCTCCAGCTCAGTGCTCCATTCACTTCAGGCCACACATCTTTATCACTCCTCCTAAGGGATGGAAACAAAAGCCCAGTTTGACTGTATGAGTGGGAATTGAAGCATGGGGAATGGAGAGCAGACCTGGACAGAGCAGATGGAAAGGCTTCCTGTAATGAATTGTTGATTCAACTAAAAGTAGCTTTCTGGAAAAATTTTTGGGACTTTATTCCAAAAGCGGTGTCAGTGTCTTAATTATCATAGGAATCTATGATTTGGTCCATATTGAAAGTGGAAGAAAACATATGTCCTAACTAGAATATTATACCATTATAGTAGCACCTTGGAAGGGAAATCGCAACATTTCTCTTTAAAATTGAAGGGGCGTTCTTCCAATTACATTTAACTTGTGATTTTTTTCAAAGAACAAAAAGTCATTAGTAAATTGAATTCAGCTATGCATTTAATAGTTCTTGTATTCTCAAATTTGTATGTAATGTATAAGATTTCTTTCCTCAGGAGCTGAAATAGGAAAGTTGTCAAAGATGAAACTACCTAGCATGGAAATTGTTATTAAAGGAGGCAGCATGTTTTTGAAGAAGTCCACACCCAGGGGTTGTGGGCTGAGTTCTGTTGTTATTCAAAATGCTGGTCTGTCTTTGAGAGTTTTAGTTTCCCTTTGGCTAGTTCAAGAGGTTGAGTCTGATAAACTGCCTTTTGCTCTTCCTCAATCGGATGAAGGACCCATGCAATTCTACACTTGAAGACCTTTTGCTTTTCCAAAGAAAAGCGTTCACCCAACTAATAAATCATCAGTCCTAATGCTTTTCATTGTGAATATTTAAATTATTTTGTCTAGTGTTAGAAAAATCTAGAGCGTAGTTATTTTCACAGTTTTAGTTCTGGGAAAGGGCAAAGCTGAAATTTTCAGGAAATGAATGACTTAACTTGAGAAGTATTAAATCACAAAGAACATGCTTTTAGTTTCTTTTCGAAAAAATATTCATGAATTGAAAAAACCTTTAGTCTTGTGTTTATGCTAGGTACTTCCATACCATTAGGATCTAAGTCTGGGGACACTGTTCAAAAGAAATAAAAATTTCACAGAATAATTGAAATTTGACTTTAAGGGGTGAGTAGCAGTGCTGCTTTTGCTAAATACCTTCCTGTTTTACAGAGGAGGGCTGAAGTTGGCAGTATAGAAACTGACTTGGTTCTGCTTGGATATGTCAATAACATGAGTCAGGGTGGTCACTTCCTGACCTCGGTAAAATCTGTGATACAGTTGTAATTGACCTGTGAGTGATTTTCTACTAGATTCATTTAAAAAGGCCACTTTGAGAATTTTCTTAGTAACCAGCTTCATCTTGGAAACATGATGACTAGTAAAGATGTAAAGATGAACAATCACTGTTTTGGTGCATATACATTTAAGTGAAAGACCATTCAGTGGAAAGGTAATGCCTTCTGAAGACCATTCAGTGGAAAGGTAGTAAATTACCCATATATTATCATATATTATCATTCACAGGTCAATTACAACTGTATCACAGATTTTACCGGGGTCAGGAAGTGGCGACCCTGACTCATGTTATTGCCATATCCAAGCAGAACCAAGTCAGTTTCTGTACTGCCAACTTCAGCCCTCCTCTGTAAAACACGAAGGTATTTAGCAAAAGCAGTACTGCTACTCACCCCTTAAAGTCAAATTTCAATTATTCTGTAATATATCTGCTCTGTTCAGTTTTTAATCCTTAATGCTAGTGGCAACTATTTTAAGAGTTTAATATTATTTCTTCTATTTTTGAAAAGCAACTGTTCTCAACACTCTTAAAAAAAAGAAAAGCATTTCACTAACACAATATTATTTAATATCTCCCTGTCAACAATGTACAGGTAGTTTTATAAGAAACTTTGAAAACAATCTTCAGAAATAGTCCAGAGTTATAATTCATGTCAAACAAACTTGTACTTTAAATAATAATTCTAACAAGTCATCTTACTATGTAATATGGTAATACAGAGCACAATAGAGTAAAATGCTCTTTAAAGAAACAGGTTTTATATTTCATATCTCTAGGGAGTTCTTTAAGCCAATCTATTCAGCAAAATTACCCATATATTATTTTTTAAGAAACTGCATTAGTATGCCACAAAGCCGCATTTTTATTTCTTTTGTGGTTTTAACCTTAGAAGACTATAGCTAGAAATACCTATTAGACCTGAATTCTAGGAAAATAAATGTAAACAGAAACTCAGGGTGAATTTATTTTTCTTCTCTACAAGAACCTTAAAACCTGGCAGTAGAAGACTGTTCCCTTGTCTACAAAGTGTTATAGTAGAAAATGCAAGATCATCTCTAAATACAAAAGACTTTAGATTTCTAAGGAGAGAATGCATCTTTAGAAGGGTAAATGAAATGGTTGACCACAGGGGAAGGGAAATTTCCTTATTTCTCCCTGAATCTTGGCACCATTTCTGAAACAGCTTAAAACTTGGGAGGAATTAAAGATAATTTGGTTCACCTCCTTTAGTAGCTCTTTTGCACCCAATTTACTTTCCCCATGTGGAGTCAATAAGGGACTTAATCTTCAGAGATTTTGCAAAACTAAGCTGGTTGATTAAAATCCAAGTAGCAACCTTTTGGTGAGAAAATAATTTCAATTTTGTGAGGTTTTGATATCTGTCCATATACACCATACATGAAATGAAATCTGTTTTGAAACCTGAATTTTTATGTAGTCTTGTTCATTAACTATTTTTTTTTTTTAAAGATTTTAGTTTTGTTTTTGTACAAGAGCTGGGGTACAGGCCAGAGGCGTGAGAGGGTGAGAGGATTTACCAGACAGCGCGGGGAGCAGAACAGGCAGACTGACTGAAATACACTGCTGAGGGGAGCAGCAGGTGTGAAAGGAGAGGTCTGCTGCGCCATGTGGGAATCTCCCTGGCCAGCTGGGAATCGAACCGGTGCTGCAGAGGCTGCAGACAGCTTCACAGCGCTGCACTCAACCTGCTGCACCACCGGGGAGGCCCCCTGAAGCCCATTCTTTCAGACTACTTTGCTTTGTGTATTCTGGGGGTACAGAGTCGGTAAGTTAGAGATTTTGGCATAGCTCAAGATGCTCAATTTTAACTCTTTATGAAAGGAAGAGTCCTACTCTCAGCACGATCTTCTATAGACATAGGATGAAGATACTCTTAGAGTAAGGAAGGACAGGCTAATGGCTCTGGCTGGCGATCTATCTATCATTATCTATATGTCTACCTATATCCACTCTCTACTACCTCTATCTTTAAATGTATGGCTCTTTAATGCTGTATCCATATATTCTGTTCAAATCAACACATTAGGTGAGTTTTGATACGGTATATATACGCAATAGCAGATTAATAAGCTATGCAGTCTTATTGCTGTTTTTTTTTTTTTTTTTTTGGATTTGAGTCATTTAATATCTGTAGAACTTGCATAAGATAAAAGATCAAGGGAGGGGATGACACCAAGAGCTCTGAATTCCTACCTTTGAAGAACAGCTTATAATTTTGTTAGGAGAATGACAAATGTGGATAAGATGGAGTCCCCTAGACCTCAGGAAGCTGACAATTAAATCCAATAAGGGACTTAAGATAATTGGATTGAAAATTAAGATATTTTGTCATATATGAGTGGACAGCAATTTGCAGAATAATTATTTCCTAATTTAACTTGATGTAGATAAGAAAGAAGTAGTGTAAAAATCTTCAGGGGAAAAAAGGAAAGTTATGAAAGAATAGTAGTTTGAAGGTAAATAGCAAGACAGAGTCTTACAGAGAATGTTTTATGGTTGTAATATATTGATGATGAAAAGCAGGTCATGTCTCTTAGGGGACGACTGGAGGAGTTGTGCACTTGTACTGCTGGTATGAAAGTTATGGCTTCTTTTTCACATTTTACAAGTATGAAGTAGTGGGCTGGGTCATTGAGCAAGTGTGTTCTTTGGTTTGCATGAATGGTATGTACTTTGAATTCTCAAAATAGAATTCCAGTTTATTTTCTAAGCAGTCCCAGTGAGAAAAGATATATTTCTTAAATATGCTCAGGGAGTACTTGGGGGAGGAATGTTTACTGTTAAGAACCTGTGATTGTTCGCAGGCACCAGTATCAGTATAAATATGTTTCCATTCCTGAACCCAGGGGGTAATCTTATTATTAAACCTGTGCAACATTTAACTTAGGTTTTTAAAGCTTGGCTAAGTATTGTTAAGGCAACAAGTGGACACTGAAAAAGGTTAAACAATATAATAGGGTAAATAATGAATGGTAAGTCCTAGATCCCCCAGTACTTTAGAGCTTACCACCTTACACACTTTCTCTTGTCTTCCCACTATGAATGTTTTTATTTTTATAAGGGAATGATTTTTATTTTATTCCTGGGAGGTATAAAGGTAACTCCCCAACAATGTAGTCAGCAAATCCTCTTTAACTTCTCTTTCCAAGGTGATTTTGAAACATCAGTTTTGAGCCATGGGATTGAATACTGACTTAAGAGACAGATATTTAGATTTAGATTTCTGAGAAGGCATGTTCCCACTAATATTGAAATTGGTAAGAACTATAACTAATAGCTTTTTTCCTCATGCTAAAATATTGGAGCTTAATGCTTTGTCTTTAGTTATGCACTTATGTTATATTCTGAATGATGCAAGGGAAAATATTCAAACATTTTAGAACATCAGAACATTTTTGCCTGCTTTCAAGGTTATCTTCCCCATTGTATTTGTGCTGAAATGACAAGCTGTGTATAAGACAGTGCAAAAGTTGGCAGTATCTCTCTTAGAATAAGCTTTCTTTTGCAACTTCAAACACCTTTGTGGTTTGGGTTGTATTTTGACAGTTGCTAGGAAGCTTGAATTAGAGAGTACAGCTGTGCAATTTAAATGATTTTTCCTATTTCAGCCCCTAAAGAGTGCTAAATGAAATAAAAACTAAAATCAGATTTCTGAAGTTTTAAAGTTGACCAAACTATTTAGGACCCCTACAACAGAACAAAATGGATTTTTACTAAAGCACACATATACAAGGTATACCAGTGAAGTTAAGACTCAATAAAATAAATCAATCAATTTAGCAGGCTCAGTGTAAATGATGAACTTTTGAAATTTCTAAACTTTTGTTGAATGGAGGCTGCTGGGATTGGGTGCACACAGCCTTCTTGGCATGGGTGAGTGTTTGACAGTCATGAATTGCTAAATTCCAACATGAACATGTTTATGATGAAGAGTCAGGGAGAGAGACTGTTTCTGAAAAGAAAAGCAAGAAACCAGATTACCTGGCAATTGGGAACATTTCAGTTTCTGGAACTTAAAAATGGGTTCTTATAAAAAGAGAAATAAAGATAGCTTATAAGAGGCTTCTTGATCTGAGAGATTTTCTTGTTGGTTTGTCTGGAGACAAAGTCTAGGTTGAGTATGTTTGATGGAAGTGGGGACAGTCATTTGTTAAGGACTGAAATGGATTACTGTGAGCTTATTGTTCACAAAAGAAACAGAGTAGGAAAATAAAAACTTTGTGGAAAAGTTATCCAAGGTAGATCCAGGAGAAGGAAAGATTAAGGAGATAAACTAGTATACAAATGGCTTTGGAAATAGGTAAGGTCAAGATTTTTCTGGGCAAGTGGGCCAGTCAAACCATCTCTAGGTGTTGTGTTGCTGCATGGAAGTTGGTTTGGGCCTGATGCCTGTGATTGTATCTGAAAAGCAAGAGTTTTTTCTGGAGAAATATAGGATCATGAGGACGGAAGAGTAAGTGCTGCCTCCCTGGGGATAGAGTAAGAAATGAAGGGAAAGGATATTTCCCTCTTTAGAGGGAATGGTCCCTGCAGCCATCATGTCTCTGATCCTTACGTCCCTGTGTTCTGAAGCACTCCACAAGGTATATATTATTCTCTAGCTGGTTGACAGAGTGGATGGTGAAGATTCAGTATCGAGGCACTGGAAGGGTAGGCGGGACTCTGTTCCCTAGGCCACAATCCACAGAGTATAGTTCTCCTCTTTGCCTCCTTTAATCCCTGGGTGATGGTAGCAGGTGATAGTAGGTTTGCAGTACTGCTGGCATTCTGCCATATGTGTAAATTAAAACCCACAACAAAATAACAATAGAAAAGAAAATAGGATTTTTTTGAGGGGGATCCTTTTTAAACTTTGCCTTGAATTAAAAAAAATATTTACCCACCTATATGATCAAACTAACTAGGAGATATCCAGTTGACAGAGTAATGGAAAACTTTAAATTTTCAGTATTACCTTTCCCCACCTCTCCAGTTATAAAAGCAATACAGGTTCAAACCAAGAAATTTGGAGAAACATAAAAGTAGAAGAGTGATATTTTCAACGACAGGTTGAGGGTGGGATGGGAAGAGGGGATGCAACTTCACAGAACTTGAGGGGATCAAGAGGGTTCAAAGAGTAATAAAGGAGATTACACACATCTCCTTTAGGACATATGCAACTGGTCTTAAATCAATTCTGTCAAATGTAGAAATACGTACCAAAGGAAACTTTCTCTGGGGAGATCATTAAAATGAGCGTAGATTGTCAGTTGAGAGTCTGATTAAGTTCACTCAGGTCTTTCTGAAGTGCCACTGATTGTTGAAGTGCATATCTAAAATTGCCTTTTCACTCAAATTTTCAGTGCTTCCATTACAGATTAAACACACACACACACACATACACACACACAGGAGACCTGGGTGCCTGGACCATTCACTGAACAGTGGCATGCCCCTTGTCAAATAATTGAATCTTTCTGAAATTGAAGGATTCCTTCATTAGTGGTGTGATAGGCTAGAATCAGATTTTCTCTAACATTCCATTTAACCCTTTTGTTCTAAGACACTGATATCATTCTGTCTTTCTCTGTCTCATCCCAAGGTAATTAAACTAATCCCAGTTAGTGCTTGTCTGACTATATGAACTAAAGGAATGTAGGAATGATTTGAGAAAGTGTAAATCCTATCTGGAATCCAGGATGTGTGATTGCTAGATTGTCTGAAATTTGAAAGTGTGGTTGTGAGATAGAGAACATCAATAGGAGATGGGAACAAATGAGTAAACTTACAATTTTTAGTAATATTTGAATAGAGAAGAATTACATTGTGCCATACTTAGTGAGAATATTGGTTTCATAAAAAAAACCCCACAAACCTGAAAGTCATATACATTTCAGGAGTTGTTTTATTGCTTATACTTTGCTCTCCCTTCAAATCTTGAATATAAGTCATATGTACAACAACTATTTAGTGGCACAACATCTTCATCTTTTGTATGTGAATGCTATTTTCATTACATGAACATAGGATTTCTGGAAACTAAAGACTTAGTGAGCAGACTACATTCACAAAATACAGAGAACATGTAAAACAAAATCCTCAATAAAGATGTTTTTGGTAATCAAGTAGCTGAAGAATATCAAGCAACAACATCATAGAAGCTGAAGATTTTTTTCTATTGCAGTGATGAAAGTATTGATTAGTTTGCTGCCTGAAAGGAAAGCAATATTTTGCTTGGCTGCAGGAGTCTTGATTTAAAGAAGCATATGAAGTAGTTGGTGTTTATGAGAAGGCTTGACACCTGCACCACCATGTTTAGTGTTATTGCTTTGGGAAATGTCTCCCATGATCCAAATAATAAAAAGAAAGGCTTATCCAATGATAACCTAAACCCTGGGTACAAGTGATTGGAGAGAGAAAAGACCAGAACAGGGGAAAGCGGTGAAAAGCAGCGAAAATAGTAGGGGAGGAAAGACAGCAACTGTAGAGGGGGTGACTTTGCTTCTCTTAGCCCTCAGCTGGAGGTCCTGGTGCAGGTGGAAGCATGGCTGAGAGGCCAGGAGGGTAGGAAGACACAGCTTTGGATGAAGTTCAAGGGGTTTTAAACCCATACGAGGTGGAAAAGAAGAACTGGCACCTGGCTCCTTTCACCTGGCTCCTTCTCCCCTAAGTTCTGATAAGGAGTTATTTGGGCTGAGTGTGACATGCATCACAAATTGCTTGCCATTAGTAGTGAAAGGTATAGAATGATTTCCAAATGACCTCCTTTCATATATAAGTAAGGATAGTTGTCATTTGATTTTACTGTGTACTTGAAAGCTGCAGCCAATGCATTGAATGAATTCAGTGACAGAATTTGACTGTGTTTTTGTTGTACTGGGTGGTGATAGTTGGAGGTAGGAGGGACCTAACAGCATGCAGAATGAGGGCAAAAATGTCACTCATAGCAATGTGCCTCTCAATTCCTGGCAACTTCTGCTGCACAGCTGCAGTGTGGCAGGGCGGGGGAGGGACAGGGAGGATGACAAGGAGATGACACCACTGTGTGCAGCAGCCTAGCCTGGCTGGCCAAGCTCTGACACATCAGCTGGAGAGTCTCAGTCCCAGCTCTAGCTAGTCATCTGATCACATAGTATTTTACCACCTTTGTTACTGTTATGTGTTTACTATACCTTTTGAATAAACCTTGATGCATGTAATGATTAAACAGGCGGCACTTAGTATATTCATTCACCTGCATTGAAGGTAGATTAAAAGAGGAGATGAAAGTCTGTAACTATCCTTTTAAATCACTTTACTTTCAGGATTAATGCATCACATTGCTTCCTTTTACCTAAAATTGTCATCTTTGCACTGATTGATTTTTCTTCAGTATTCAGATGCATACAGAGATGTTGATCGGTGCCAGTCACTGATAACTGATATTAAGATTCTAAGGTGGTAGGGAGCTGTTGTTAGCTTTCACTCAACTTTTCTTTTAAAAACCTTCCTTATTTGGCCCTGAAGATGAAATTAATTGATCTCGAGGCAGAGCTATGCTTGAGTCCCAGTGAAATTTATTTTTGTGGTAAAATATACATGGCAAAATTTACCAAAGTGAATGTCCAGTTCTGTGGCATTCTTTACATTGTGGTATAATTATCACTACCATCTCCAGAACTTTTTCATCTTCTCTACATGAACCTCTGTACCCATTAAATAGTCCCCACCTCTCCTTCCCTCCAGCACCTGGCAACTACTCTTCTATTTTCTGTCTCTGGATTTGTCTGCTTTAGCTACCTCATGTAAGTGAAATCATAAGATATTTGCCCTTTTGTAACTGTGTCATTTAATTTGGTTTTATGTCTTAAGGTTTCGTCCATATTGTAGCCTATAACAGAATTTCCTTTATTCTTAGTGTTGGATTATGCATTATATTTTGTTTATATATGTTCATTTGCTGATAGATACTTAGTTTCCCCCCTCCCATTTTTTGATTAGTGGGAATACTGCTGCTATAGTCATGAGTGTACAAATATCTAAGTCTCTGCTTTCAATTATTTTGAGTATTATATATCCAGAGGTGGAATTGCTGGATCATATGGTAATTCTGTTTACTTTTTTGAGGAACTGCCTGTCTTAGTAAGTTTGAGCTCCTGTGACAGAATATAATAAACTTTAAGGCTTATCAACAACAGAAATTTTTTCTTACTGTTTTGGAGGTTGAAATGATCAGATCAGGGTGCCAACCCTCTTACTGGTTGTAGACTGCCATCTTGCTGTGTCCTCATATAGTGGAAAGAGGGAAAGAATTTTCTCTTCTTTCATTGGGCACCAATCTTATGAGGACTTCACCCTCATGATTGAATTATCTCCCAGGGGCCCCACTTTCTCAGACTATCACGTTGGGGTTAGTATTTCAGCATATGTATTTGGGGGGACATGAATGGAAATTTAGATAATAGCACTGCCATACTATTTCCTAGGACAAATTTTAATCTTTGGGAGTCTCACTTTCTTCATTATAAAAATAGGAGTAATAATTCTTACTGTGAAGTGGGTTTGAGTGTTAGAGACAGTGTGGGTAACACTCCAGCATAATTTTTTTTTTCCCCAAGAGACTTTAGCAATAAAACTTACAGCTTCTGCTCAAATCTTGTTTTTTCTGACCTGTTTCTGTTCTTGCTGCCTCTCTGTAACACTTCCTCTTGCCTGGCTTCTGCCTCCTTGTCCTATTACCCAGGGACTACCTTCTCCAGGAACTTATCCCTGCTTCTCCCCAAGCTATGTTACTTGTCCCTCTTTTTGCTTTTATGGCACCTTTATTATTGTACCTGCCATAAACTCATGACTATTATCTTCATCCTTCTGTCTAACAACTTGTAGATTGATTCAATACATACTGAAATACCTACTATATGCTCAAAGCTAGGGATTCAGAGGTCACACACACACACACATAGAATCTATTTGTAGAGCGCTCCTTCTGGACCATTTTATCAGGGTTTGGTCTAAAAGACCACCCACAACGGAATCACTTAGAAGCTTTAGAGACCCACTTTGAACTTGGGCATTTGAATTGTTACATTCCACTTTGGTGACTCTTGTGCAAACTGGCCTGTGACTTCATGAGATTCTATGAAGGTGGACCCCGTGTCAGATTAGCACTTGATTCTTAGCCCTAAGCATAATTCCTGGCTGTTGGATAAGGTAAAAGGTATCAGGCTTTTTTACCCTCCCACCATTAGGATAGATGAGGGAACCCTGTGGTCCTGAATGCATGCCTGATGGCGGGCACACCTGAAGTGGGTACACCTGGGCTGAGAGACTGAGTTGATAAGGGCAGCATCACGGGTACGCCAGCAGAAGCCAAGAACGAACGGAAGCCGAGAGAGGAAGAGAAGCAGAGAGCATGCCAGAGAGCCCAGCTAGAGTGAGGATTTGCTGGGGGCTGGGAGGACTGCCAGCCTCCCAGCCCCCCAGCACCCTTGCCTGCCATATGCGTGATAAATCTAAATAAAAGACCTGCAAAAACCACCGAGGTCTCCTCCTTTACCCGGTCTGCTGGATCATAGAAAACCTGCTCAGTGGCCGGTCCTGCTGTTATACTGGCACAATGTAAGTGTGCAGAAAATATTTTTTTAAGAATTAGGGTACTCTGAACTAAAATGTGGTCAAACTACAAGCTCTGGGGCCTCCTCGGTGGCGCTGCGGTTGAGCACTGGGTTGCGAAGCTGCCCTCAGCCTCTGCAGCGCCGGTTCGATCCCCGGCTGCTCCCCGGCCACCAGGCAAGGGTCCCACATGGTGCACAGACCTCTCCTGCCGCCCGCTGCTCCCCTCAGCAGTGTACTTCTGTCCTTCTGCCTGCTCTGCTCCCCACTCTGGCTCTGGTGAATTCTCTCACCCTCCCGCACTTCTGACTGTACCCAGTGCTTGTGTAAATAAATAAATAAATGAATGAATGAAAAATAAATGAATCTTAAAAAAAAACAAAACTACAAGCTCTGTATGTGTCTGTCAGTAAGCATGACCAGAATTATCAATAGTACAGGGTGGGAATTGGAGCAACCTTTTCCCAACAAGTGAAGTGTTCAGGGGCTCTGAACATTTACTGATTTCTTGCCAAGGGGGGCTTCTCTTTGCCTTAGTCTCCCTTCTAAGAAATTTGCGTAGGGGAGGAGATGGATCATTCTTATATTACCCACAGATTCATGCCAGTCTTTTAAATACTGACGTGTTAGTGCCTAGGGAAAAGGCTTTTTGAATTAGCTCTTATTAAAGATTACAATGCCTTGGTATTGGAACAAGAACAGACATACAGACCAATGGAATCGAATAGAAAATCCAGAAATAAACCCACAGATTTATGGTCAACTAATCTTTGACAAAGGAGCAAAGACTATGCATTGGAGCAAAGAAAGTTTGTTCAATAAATGGTGCTGGGAAAACTGGGTCGCTACATGCAAAAGAATGAAGCTTGACCACTACCTCACACCATACACAAAAATCAACTCAAAATGGATTAAAGAACTAGACATAAGACCTGAAACCATAAAATACATAGAAGGAAATATAGGCGAAACACTACGGGATTTGCACATCAAAGACATCTTTACAGACACATCACCCAAAGCAGTGATAGTGAAGACAAAGAT
Organism: Talpa occidentalis; assembly: GCF_014898055.3. Classification (NCBI taxonomy): domain Eukaryota; kingdom Metazoa; phylum Chordata; class Mammalia; order Eulipotyphla; family Talpidae; genus Talpa; species Talpa occidentalis. Next base: position 121,178,232 of record NW_023603184.1, read on the forward strand.
AAACAGCTGGGACTACATCAAATTAAAGAGCTTCTGCACAGCAAAAGAGACAATAACAAAAACAAAGAGAAACCCCACCAACTGGGAGAACATTTTTGCACCCAACACTAATGATAAAGGACTGATCACAAAAATCTGCAAAGAGCTGATGAGACTCAGCAACAACAAAGAAAATAATCCAGTCAAAAAATGGGCAGAAGAGCTAAAAAGAAACTTCTCTGAAGAGGAAATGCAAATGGCCAACAGACATATGAAAAAATGTTCAACATCACTCGTAATCAGGGAAATGCAAATCAAAACTACCATGAGATACCATCTCACACCAGTGAGAATGGCACATATTAAAAAAACTAGCAACAACAAATGTTGGCGAGGGTGTGGAGAAAAAGGAACTCCTCTGCACTGTTGGTGGGAGTGCAAACTGGTCCAACCACTATGGAGAACTGTGTGGAGATTTCTGGACCTACTAAACATAGAGCTTCCATAGGATCCAGCAATTCCACTCCTAGGTATTTACCCAAAGGACACAGAAACATCAATTCCAAAGAGCACCTGCACCCCTATGTTTATAGCAGCACTGTTTACAATAGCTAAGCTTTGGAAACAACCCAAATGCCCAAAAGTAGATGACTGGATCAAGAAGATGTGGTACATATATACCATGGAATATTACTCAGCATTCAAAAAAGATAAACACATGCAATTTGCAGCAACATGGATGGCGCTGGAAGGGATCATGCTCAGCGAAATAAGCCAAAAAGAAAAAGAAAAATACCGGATGGTCTCACTCATAGCAGGAATCTAGAAAACTTAAATAAGGGACCAGGAAAATGAATATAAGAAAGTGAAAATCAAAATCAACAAAAAACTATGAACCAGAGACACTTTTTGGGGGGTGGGGGGCGGGAGGGGAAGGATTGGGGTCAGAATGGGGCGTTTGCAATTGTGTGGGGGAATATAAAAATAAAATTTAAGATTAAAAAAAAAATAAAGATTACAATGCTTGAAGAAGTGTGTCATGCAAGAATTTGAATTAACTTCTCTGGGTGACATAATTTATATTAACATATGTATGGTGATTTAATTTAATATACATTGTATGTACATAATATCAAAACTTGTATACTAAGATATTTGTATACCAAGACTTGTATACAATAATTTTTTGCTAAAGTATAGAAAAGTCTATTTTTGAACATTTGTGTGAAGGAGAAAGGTGGATATTTGTGAATTATTTAAGGACCTGTAATTACTTGCAGTCAGGATCTATTTGAGTTAATTATGGGGTAGCTCAATTAGATGACATCACTTTTTGTTTTTAATAAAATGTCACGCTTTACCCACTCCTTGGCTTTTTGGTTTAGAGCTTAAGCTAAATATTGTTCTGACAATTACTTGTGTTAAAGATAGAATTTTTGCAGACAGTCCTATGATCATTGTGAATATTCTTTTGGGTAACTGAATTGGTCAGGCGCTGTGATAAATATCCCTGTGGTAACTGAGGTCCTCTTTCGGCTAATATCCTGGGAACAAATAACTTAACACTCTAAACTATTTAGGTCAGTAAATTGATTTCCTCATTTAGTTTGAAGAAATTGTGGAAAGAATTTTGATAAACTGAGGGTTGAACTAAGAGAATAAGATCATTCCTTGCATCCTTACTTGTGATTGGCACCTGACATCAGTTTCTCATCTGAAATGCTTGCTTCTTTGTCTCCATCTAAATGAACCCCAGTCTTCATTTTAGCTTTACCATCTTTCCCAACATTCTGCTATTTTTTTTAAAGCTGAAGCCACTGAATTCCATTTGTGGGTTCTGTTTTATTTTAGGTGTTAGTACCAGTCCTGCTCTTAGTCAGCAGCTTAGTCTGGTTGTTCACAACAAATTAGTCTTTGATTTTTCTATGACCTTGTCTGAGTCTGATAATGGATCTTTTTCTTCTTCCTTGTGATTGAACTTCTGTATTATTGCCTTCCTTTTACCTTGTCTGGTAGCTTAGTTATTCTGGACCTGGGCTCCTCCTTGACCTCTCCAGTCCTTTCTGGAACAGCCTAGTTGGCTGGCTTTTATTTTACTTGCTGCCACCCATATCTTTCTAATGCCAAAAGCTTGGTTACCCAGTCCTCTGTCTAATTCTGCAGTTTGCCTAACACAGGCTTACACACTGATGTCCTTCAGCTCCCCACTTGGGTGAGTCTATTTAGTCTTTGTATCCTAGCCTTCCTTACTATGACCTATACTGCTTCAGCTGAGTCCAGGTTTGGAGAACCAAATACCATTTCCATGGCTAAATTATCAACATCTGTGCTTTTAATCATTAAAAGATAAATGTCCTGGTTAACCTCTATCTCAACCAGTTGTTCAAATGTGCTATTTGAGCACAATAAAAATATGTCATTTCAGAATGTTACTCAATAACATTGAGTAACATCTGTTTTAGCTTGGCTGTCTCTTTTTGACCTAAAACAGAAATCAGCCATATCTAAGGAAAGGTCACCACCAATTTTCTCCCACTGTATAAGCCTTTATCTTCAAAGGTGATGCTGAGCTGACCTTTAAGAACACAACAGGCAGGGCCTCTCCTGGTGGCGCAGCGGTTGAGCGCGCTGGGTTGTGAAGCTGCCCGCAGTCTCTGCAGCCCTGGTTCGATCCCTGGCCACTGGGCGAGGGTCCCACATGGCACGACAGACCTCTCCTGCTGCCTGCTGCTCCCCTCAGCAGTGTATTTCATCAGTCTGCCTGCTCTGCTCCCTGCTCTGGCTCTGGTGAATTCTCTCACTCTCCCGTACTTCTGACTGTACCCAGTGCTTGTATAAATAAATAAATAAATCTTAAAAAAAAAAAAAAAAACAGGCAATTTTTGACTTGCTTGTTTAATTGTGCTTTTTAATTGTGCTTTTTTATTATTCCTAGAGAAATCACGTGCATGTACCTTTTGTTTATAAATAAAGGAGTTCATGGACCCATTAGAGGTCCATAGGATCAGCCTCTTAGGTCACAGTGATGCTGTGATAAAACTTTTTCCCCCCTCCCATATTTGTCATGTACTGCTGTGAAGACAATCTATAAATGCAGAAATAAGTTAGAGGAGAATGATACTAAATTTCTTTAGCGTGATAGATTCTTAGATTTATGCTGTTTGGCTTGCTGGTACTACAGTGATAATTTTATAAATGTTACTTTCATAAACAATATCAAAAGCTACATATGTATGGAATGAATGTGAAAAAATAAGTGTTTATTTTGAACAGAATGTTATTGTCAAAACATTTTTCATTTATTATAAGTACACAATTGCAAATTACATAAAAGTGAGTTTTGGCAAGCTCCCAAAGACCACATTTTATTAAAATAACTTGGAATTTTATTAAAATTGAAATCTGGAATATTTTAATTGGAAGTTGTAGTTTTATAGTTAACTCAGTGATTTATATAACATATAAGACATGAAAACCACTTTTGAGGACATTTTACTGATTTATTGCCCATTTTTTATAACCAGTGTGTAGTAAAGATGAAACGAGTCATTATTTTGCCATTGTTTGCAATATTTGTGACTTTGCATTTATCATCTATCTGCATTGTTCTCCATGACCTTCATTCTTTGTTTAAACCACTGTTTCAGGAGGCCGTTTGCAGGTTTTTCAAAGTCTAACTTTGAGAAAATTCTCACACTTTACAAATATTTATTGAGAATTGAACACTTAAAAAATCACTTTTATGAGGATAAAGTAGAAAGTTAGTAGATTTAGGGAGTTTTACAAAGGTTGAAGGGACCTGAAAAGTCACCCAGACCAAGTGTCTCAAATGGAGACCCAGAGAGAAGACATGTTGCTAGTTGAGATCTCTGATTTCTTTCTGCATTCTTTCCACTATAGCAGGCTGCTTGGCATGCTTAAATCACCATGAACCCTGCCTCTGCAGAGAGCTTCAGCTATTTTCCCCCACCAACTGAATTTTTATCCCAAGGTTAAACCGTACACAAAAGTTTGTTCTCTGATAGGAATAAGTGAATAAACTGCAGTACTGCTGATCAGGACTCTGACCTTGAAACTTAACTGCAAAACAAATGATCAGCTGATTGGATCAGCTTACTGAGGTGAAAAGCTAGGAATTCCTTGCAAACAAGCATTCTATGTAAATATTAAATGAGAAGAAATCTGGTTTCCATGTGGTAGCAATGACTCACAGGTTTTTTTTGTAGAGGTCATTTGAAAGGAGAGGGAACAGTGAAGGATAGAGATGAACACAGGAGTAGACATTATTAAAATCTGGCTTCACTTTGGACTTATTCTACATAGGCAAGTTTAGGTATGAACTTGTAGGAACTTGAATAGACTTTAAGGGACCATGCTAGGGAATGAACAGAAAAGTGGAGTGGGTAGGGCATCTCATTGGAACTCAAGATAACTGTACTCAAAATTTTGGGCATTACATGACCTTGCCTGTAAGGAAATTGACACATGATAAGGTGATCTTGAAAAACAGGAAGTCAAAAAGGTCCTTGATTTAGGGCATTCACCCCACAGTTTCTTTTTCTTTTGGTCTCTCTTTTATGTATTTTTTACAGCATTTTTCATTTTTGCACAATGTATCCATTTTCATCTTGCTTATAGTCCCTGTACAATTCTCACCCCCCTTGTTTTGATCCTATTCCCTTCTCCACCCCCTCCACCCCCTCCACCCCGTAATGATTTTGATTTTTGCTTTATTATAATTCATCTTTTTCCTAGTCCCTTATTTAGGTTTTCTAAATTCCTGCTATGAGTGAGACCATCCAGTATTTTTCTTTTTCTTTCTGGCTTATTTCGCTGAGCATGATCCCTTCCAGCTCCATCCATGTTGCTGTAAATTGCATGAGTTTATCTTTTTTTTTTTTTTTTATTTTTATAGAGGCATGTTTTCTTTGTTTGTTTGTTTTTTGTTTATACATGCACTGGGTACAGTCAGAAGCATGGGAGGGTGAGAGAATTCACCAGAGCCAGAGTGGGGAGCAGAACAGGCAGAAGGACCGAAGCACGCTGCTGAGGGGAGCAGCGGGCGGCAGGAGAGGTCTGCGCGCCATGCGGGACCCTCCTCTGGTGGCCGGGAAGCAGCCGGGGATCGAACCGGCGCCGCAGAGGCCGCGGGGCAGCTTCGCAACCCAGCGCTCAACCACTGCGCCGGGGAGGCCCGAGTTTATCTTTTTTGATTGCTGAGTAATAATATTCCATGGTGTATATGTACCACATCTTCTTGATCCAGTCATCTATTTTTGGGCATTTGGGTTGTTTCCATAGCTTACCTGTTGTAAATAGTGCTGCAATAAACATAGGTCACCTCACTATTTCTTCAACTCATCAGAAAAATGCACTGGAAGCCAGGCCTTTTTGCCCCCTCTTCACAAGGCTGTTGAGCCTACCTCATGAGATGAGAAATGTTCAGCTGGGTTCTTTCAAGGAACTTTCATTTATGTGGGGATACATTTGGGAATATTGAAATAGAGGTGTTTTCAAGTGATAATAAAACGATGTGGAGTGGACACAAGTAAAAATGAAAACAAGAGTAGTATAAAGAGCATATGTTTGGAAACAGGAATCTGAGCTCAAATCCTGGATCTTTAGCTCAGCACCCTTGTGCTCTTAGACAAGTGACACCACTCAGAGTTGTAGCTACTTTACGTTAAACAGAGTAATAATGTTCACTGTTGAAGAGAGTTTCCTGGGAAGCTTAGTGAATGAAATTTCCTGGAAGTGCCCTAGCTATTATATGTTCCTGTGTCATATGTTTTTATTAAATTTATTTCCATTATGATTTCTATCATACTTACCCTTCTGGGGGTCGAACTGAGTGGCCATTGCCATTTTTGGGTATTGTTCTATATATTTAATGTCCTTTGTAATTTTGTATTATTTTTGTGTTGTGTGCACTCTTTTCCCTAAAGAGAATGTCTCAAATGGTATGAACTACATGCCTTACAAAACCTGGGTCGGCACTATTTCACCTCATCATAATATTCTTAGTAAGATTAAGTGAAATAACCATGTAAAGGACTAAATAATAATCCCTCCCCGTATCCCCTAAATTTAGTGGCTTAGAATAATACTTTTATTTGCTCACAATCCTGTTGGTTAGTACTTTGGTCTGTGCTCAGTTTGATGATTCTGCTCATCTGCCCTGGGCTCACTGCTGAGGTAGCAGTCATTCATGGCTTGGCAGGGACCGACTGGTTAAGGTGGCCTCTCTCAAATGTTCTACAGTTGTCAGGCTGGCCATTAGTGGCCCTGATTCTATTCTCTTGGGCCTTTTCCATGGGCCAGCTCAGAGCTCTTCACTTGGCACAGCATTCCAAGCTCTTCACTTGGCACAGTGAAAGCTATAAGGCCCACAACTCCCGTAATGCCAATTGTGTTGCATTCTGCAGGTGGAGATACTCACCACTATACTAACGAGGAGTTGTGCTGCATTCTGTTTGTGAAAACAAGTCACAAAATCATTCCTGACTTAAGGAGTGAGAAATGGACTCCATTTCTTGATAGAAAGAACTGCAAAGCATTTGTGACCTTTAAAAATCTACCATAGATTCTGTGCCTGAAATAGAAGATGCTGATACATGTTAGTTTTCTTTTCTTCCTTCTCTTCCCATCTTGCTTCTTATTGAAGAGAGACTTCCATGGAAGAAGAAAAAAAAAAATTGGACTTAAATTGAGTTTCCATTGATGTGTCTGATATTTAGTTTTTTAGATTCTTTGTCATTTACCTTAGATTGAATTTTTAACCTAGTTTTACCTTTTAAAGAATGAAGTACTTAGAATTTTTGTGGCATTTTAATAAAAAGGTATATTGAGACATTATGTGTCTTGCCTTTCTTTAATTTATATCAAGTAAAAATTTGCTGAAGAAAGATTGGTTTGGAGTAAAAGTGAATTAATTGATAATTTAAAATATGGAAAAAGGTATATGTTTAGTGTTTCTTGATAGTGTTTCTTTAGTGTTTCATGCCATTCTTCTAGTTTAGTGGAATAATATACATGGCATTAGAACAATCCAATAAAGCAAGCTTCTTGGCTTTCCCCCTTTAAGTGATAGTTAATTGTGTACTTGTTGCATAATTAAATCAGTTTAGTAATGAATTAATGCTATGCTTTAATGATTTAGATAGTATCTATAACTTTGAAAAGCCCTTTAAATGTTGATGAAAGCCAACTAGGTCCTTTTGTTGATGTTATCATCACAACTATAATCAGCATCACAACTAAAAGCAATTATTTGGAGAATTAGTTTGAAACATTTGTTTTTTATATCATTACAAGGCTAAATGTTTTCTTTGCAAATAGTAACTTGACTTTATGATTATTGAAGAGATAACAATACAGATATACAGAAATGAGTGAAATATATAGAGAAATAAGAGGAAGTACAGCTGTCTTTAGGTTCTTAATTTGCAAAGAACAGAACTTATAATAAAGGGAGAGTTAAGAGGAAGATGTTTTGGTAAAGCTGGAGGCCTAGTCGGGTCCCAGTAGGAATCAGGGGCTCCAGTAGGAATCAGGACCCAGTTTTTCTCTTTCCATGCTTTGTATCTTCTTCATCTGTGTTGGTGTCCATCTTAGGTTTAAGTACATTGGAAAAGAGTGATTGTTTAAAAAAAATCCCTGAGATTAGCTTTGATCTGTCCTGCCAGGTTTGGTGTGAGTCATGTGTCTGTCCATCCCTAGACAGACTAGTGTAACCATAAGGATGGAAAACATTAATTGTCTCAGGCTTCTCTCATGCTTTGCAAACTCTTATGGAACTAGATTGGGGTCCCTCATCTCAACTGCACAGACTGAGGTTAGGGAAGAGTGGCTGACAACAGTCAGGGGCTATGCTAGAAGTAGTGCAAAAAGCTATCATAGCTTAAGGTCTATTACAAATGTAACTTGCCTGTTCCTGGGATATAGGAGAAGCCCAATGTCTTGAATTGGTGTCTGTAAACCAGAGATATTTTAGGCACTTTTTGTGTGTGGTTATTTTGTTAGCAGGTTTCTGCTGGCTAGATGCAGAATAGAATTTGTACTTCTTGGTCATTGTTTCAAAGCCATGTTAATGAAATATAGCTTCTACATAATGATTTAGCAATAGTAATGCTACCATTTTACAGAGGAAGAACACTGTATATGATGAAGAGGCTTGATGCTATTTATAAAATGCAGTTTTGGAAATCTTAGAGGAAAATATTTTCTCTAGAATATTGGAGAATTCTATAAATTGTGTTAAATTTAAAGCACTCAAAAAAGATGCAATTTACTATACAGTTATCTCAGTATCTTCTGGGGACTGGTTTCAGGATCTCATGTGGACATCAAAATTCTTAATGCTTAAGTCCCTTACATAAAATGATGTAGTACTTATATAAAGACCACACACATCCTCCCATACTTTAAATCATCTCTAGGTTAATTATAATACCAAATGCATTGTAAATCCATGTACACAATTTTTTTACTGTATTGTTCAAGGGAGAATGACTGGGAAAAAAGTGTACATGCTCTGTATGGACAAACATTGTATTTTTTTAAAATTTTTTTTTTAATAGAGGCATGTTTTATTTATTTATTTGTTTGTTTGTTTTGTTTATACATGCACTGGGTACAGTCAGAAGTGCGGGAGGGTGAGAGAATTCACCAGAGCCAGAGCGGGGAGCAGAGCAGGCAGAAGGACCGAAGTACACTGCTGAGGGGAGCAGCGGGCGGCAGGAGAGGTCTGCGCGCCATGTGGGACCCTCCTCTGGTGGCCAGGGAGCAGCCTGGGATTGAACCGGCGCTGCGGAGGCTGCGGGCAGCTTCGAAACCCAGCGCTCAACCACTGCGCCACCGGGGAGGCCCCAAACATTGTATTTTTGATCAGCAGGTGTAGAAAAGCTGACTTCATTTGCTCTCGTCCGTTATTTTTAAAATCCAGGTACTCTGTTTAAATTGAGGTAATATTGGCTTACAACTTTGTCTACGACTTAGAAGTATAGATCACACCCTTCAGGTGTTGTTACCAAACCCACCACCAAGACACCCATTGTTCTCCACCATAGTTCATTGTACTCCCTTCACATTTGCCCCCACCCTCTCCCTCCAGTATCCTCAATTCTACAGTCAGATTTCAAGGGTTTGTTTTAAAGATAGTCTCTGACTGTTAGTTTGATAATAGAGACATGTGATGTATTATTGCTTGTCTTTGGGAGACCTGTCATATGATAGTATTTGTAAAACTTTTGGACACAATGTATTACCTTAAAAACCAGAATAGATATTCTTATTTATTTTACATGTTGGCAGAATTCAAATTGGACATGAATTAGATACTACCAACTTGGCCTAAATTTAAGAATATTAGGGGCTTTATAAGGTATCATGAAGTTGTCTTCTATTGTCAAAGACAGCTATATGAAGAGGTGATCATAGAGTCAGCTGTCCAAATGAGGACATTTTTGCAAGTGAAAAGGGAAAATTACACTGGCAGACCAACTGAAATCTACACAAATCAGGACTTACAATTACACAGTGTAACTTATTAACTGTACACTTAATATTAAATTCTCTGTGTGAGAATCAGTTTTAGAGTACTTTTTTATTATGCAAAGTACTCCAATAAGTGATTTGTTAATCATGTGAATTTTGGAGCCTGAATTGTTTTTCCTTTAAGAGATAAGTGTAATTTAAGCACTCACAGATAGTGATAACATTGGAAAGTCTTACTGTTTCTTTCTGCATTTTCTGGTTGAGTGCTTACTAACAGGAAGAATTAAATTTTGAGTGTCAGGCTTAACTCTCCAATCATGTCCCTGGTTATCTTTTAAATTAACTTAGACATACAAGGTAAACTAAGAGATTAGTGCCTGATATAGATATATTGATGGTGTCATTGACAATTGCTCAATGAAGCAGTGGAGCCTGCATGAACTTTGAGAGATCTGCTACTGCTTTCCCCCCTTGGCCCTGCCAATTTCAGTCTATCACATGGAAGGTATCTTTTCCATATATTTTCTCTCTGGATGGCATTTAAGAGGAATAAAGAATGAAGTCCACAAATCTCATATTCTTTTTTGTTGTTGTTGCTCAGTTTTTGTTATTTTTATTATTTTTTTAAGGAATGAACTCTTTCTGTTAAGTATAATTTCTGTCCTACTGTAGAAATTTAATAAATATGTAATGATGTGAGTTCATATGTCAGCAACATTTTTAGAAGTCATAAAAATGAAAGAAAGAGCAGGGATCTTTCTTGTGAAAAAACAGTGCACACAGTACTTATTCTAAGTCATTTGAGTGCTCTTAATACCAACTACACATTCATCAGAGCCATATTATATGAAACAATTTTATTTAAAGTTAGTTGGATCTTGAACCCACTGCATAGAGGCCCTGTAATTCTGTGTAATGACTTGCACTTTAGTGCTCATTAGGTGCCAGAATCAAGGTAATGAGTAGCAAACAATATTTTTTTTATAATTGAAGAATCTATGGTAGAGCAAGATAAGTGACTTATTGAAGGACAGAAAGTTCAAAATAAAATCCAATGAGTGTTCTGCTGGGAAGTCTCCCCCAGTTCAGTGGTTCTTTACTGAAACCCAGGAATCTAGCAGGGGAGACAAGACAGACAGACAGTTAATAAAGGTGAGTTACAGATTGTATATTATAAAAGAGCAATTCTCAGTATTGGACAAAGTCCACTAGATTCTGATTATCCTTTCCAAACTATTAAAAACAAAATGGGATTGGTTTAAAATAATGGAAAAAAAAATCTTGTTAAAAGCTTGAAAAACATCAAGAAGTTAAAGAAAATTAAAACCTCCTTAATCATCAGAGAAATCATCTTTTCTTGTTTTCATACGAGTCTTTTCTGATTTTCAATTTTTTCCCCTTTTCTTTTAGTATATATGCACTTAAACATTGCAAAGAAAGGGTCATAGCATACCTAGTTTTGAAGTCTGATTTTAAAAAAATAACAAGCCGATTTGATTATATCCTTAAGTTATTATTATACACACACACACACACACACATTTTGCATTGAATTGTGAGATGGAAATACTGTAATTTGTTTAATGATTCCCTTATTTATTTTCTTTTTTATAAAACTGTTGTAAACATTTTATAATTCTGTGGCTTTTTGTATAGTATATAGTCCTTGACAGAAATGTAATTTTTTAAGGCTTTGGATATGTACTGCCCAATTGCCATCTCAAAGGTTCTTCTAGTACATTATCAGAAGCAGTGTATGAGACCACCAATTTTATTGTATCTTTTATAATGGTGGGTACTTATAATTCTTACAACATTTTTCCAAGTTTGTAGATTAAAAAGTGGAATAAATGTTTTAATTTGAGCCTACTCGATTTTTACCAAGGCTAAATAAATTACATTTATTGCCAATTATATTTTTCTTTTGTAAAGAAAAAAAATGGTTATATAGAATAGTTGTACTTTGGGGGTTCATGTATTTTTCTTATTGATTTGTAATAATTCTTAATATATTAAGACAAACAACTTTTTCTCTCTTGTGTGTACAAATATTTCCCTCCATTTAATATTTACTTTTGCTTTTAGGATATCTTTTAAAAATAAAGAACAAAAGTCTTAAATTTTTATGTAGTCAAAAGTAATGTTTTACCACATGATGAATACTGCCTTTACATGTGTGTTGAAGAAGGTCTTCACAATTTTTTAAAAATGAGATACCTGCTTATGTATTTTTCATGAATCCATCTGGAATTTACTTTGGAGTATAATAGGGCTGAGTCATAAATTAATCTTCCCCTAAGTATTTAAATGTTAACCACAGACTATAAAATGAAAAATCCATTCTTCCCTAGTGAGTTTGAAAGCAAACTTTATTATATATGTAGTATCATATAAATTTCTTAAGTACAGTAAACATACTAAAGCTGGCTGTTGTTTTTCTATTTAGTTTCATTAATTTTCTCACCTTTTTTACTACCAAGTTTTGAGAAGGAAGTCTTGTTTTGCAGCATGGTTAGTGGGGTGAGTAAGGATTTTGGCATGATCAAAGTTTGACCTCCACTCAGTCCCCCTGATAGCAGAGCTCAAGGTTTCCCATCTGTAAAATGGGAACAATAGGCATCTATCTACCTTGCAGACTTCTTGAAGATCATGGATAATTTTGTCAAATGCTTGCTATGTAGATATTTTTCTTATATTGCTCTTCCTAAAATACTGCTCTGACATCTATAGCAGTTCCTTTTTGCCTTCTCTGTTGCTTACAAGTCCCTATCAGTCTAGCCTTTATCTACTCCTTGACTCTATTTCTAATATTTACTCAGCACATTTTCTTATCATGTGGCAGGTACAGGCCAGGTACTATTTTAGAGACTGGTGATAAGCAATGAAGAAAGCCAAGGAGATCTCTGATTTGTTGTGTAGGTAGATTCAATCAAGTAGGAATATTTCTAATCAAGTTAAATGCCATGAGGAAAACAAAGCAGAATTTTATGACAGAAGGTGTTGGGGTGGTTGACATTTGAGCTAAGATCTTTAAGGGGGCAACCTTGCCAAAATTCAGAGAAAAATAGTTCAGGCAGAGCAAATGGGAAGCACAAAGGCCTGAAGTCATTCTAGTGGGGTTAGAGTTTAGAGAATGAGGGAAGGAAAGTTGAGAGATGGAATCAGAGAGTTAGGCAAGGACCAGATCATGTACCTTCCCAGTATGTATCCCAGATCCCTTTCAGACAGATTCTTCACTGACCCTGACCCGTATTATACTGCTAGATGCCTTTGCTTATGCTGTTTTCCCTTTCACTGAAATACTTTATTTTCTCCTTTCTGTTTTTCCAGAACAGAACAGCTTTATATATATATATATATATATACTGGCTTTATATATATATATATATATATATAAAGCCAGTTAAAGTCTTATCTCCTCTTATCTTGGAGTGAATGTAGCCCATATTGGTCTCATTCTTCTCTGAGTTCCTATTACTCTTATGGCCATATCCATAGTTTCATGCCTTGGTATCCTCTTGCTTTCGTACTGCTGAATTGAGATCTTCTTGAGGATAGGATGGCTGGATCTAATACTTTGAGATAGACATTATTATTGCCATTTACAAAATAAGAAATCAACTGAGGCTCATATAATTGAAATGATTTCCTCTAAGCTAAGTAGCATGATGGAGCCAGAATTCAATCCAAGAATGTCTGATTTAAGTGCCTCTGTTATTTCTGTCATACCAAGTTGCTTCCATATGGAATATTCTATAATGTATTTAGTGGACTCATTATTTTAAGAACAATACATTCCTTAGGGGCACTTATTAATAACCTCCGATTCTCCTGAATTCATATCTTGTCTTTTTGGCCCCTGAATGGATATGTAGATTATTTTCGTTTTTATCTGTATGAAAATGAATCTTTCCCAGTTTGTGTAGATTCAGTTTTTAAATCTAGTAATACTGTATCTGGTCTCAGGCCTGACAGTGTCACACAATCATGTACTTGCTCTTGAATGATTATGGTGAGGACTCCTGTGAAGGAAGGAACAGCCAGAGAATCATTAAGACTGGAACTTTTCTCAAGATGATTGTGACTTTAACCCATGATGGTACAGGGATTAAAGTTACATAAAAGTAATTTCTTTGTTGAGCCATCACTGATGCAGAGAACAAGGTAATGGGGACAGTTGTGATTATAGAAGTTCTAATGCTAACCTAGTGTTTGGTTTTAATCCTCAGCCCTTAATATTGATTGTTATCTGTCTTGTAAAAGCAGAGGAAATAAAGTGTAGTTGAAGGTATGTTGTAATAGCAGGTTTTATGATAAGACTTCTTATATAATTCAGGGATCACATGAAAGAAAACCACAACATTATTTTCTGGCTTCTTATCTGATTTAGTAAAAAGATTTGCGTATAAACTTTTTATAGGTGTTATTTACTAGAAATCATAATTGGTGGATACTAAACTTTGTTAAACATAAAGGGTAATAAAAATTCCAGCATGGCTGGGCAACTCTGTTTCTCTTTCTCTCTGGACTTAACTGGTTTTAGTATATCTACTGAATTTTAGTTAACAAGAGTTAAAAGAAACTAAGTAGGGTGTATACCAGAATCAGAAGCATGAACATTATAAAGCAAGCAGAAACTAGAGTAAACTTTAAGGGTAATGTCTTCCAGTTTTTAGGGTATTTGGCCTATCATGAATTCTGATTTGGTCACTTACTACCATAAGTCCATTTGATTCCAGAGGGATACCATGTGAGGGGGCTCAAGCACATGCAGATTCCAAACCATGTCTAGAATTATCTTGGTGAATCGGTTGACCAGTTTTTATATTTTAGCAGAAAATGTAGACTAGAGGCCCAGTTATCCATCCTAAATTTCCTTTTACTGGAGTTAGAGATCTACCCAATACCTGTTACATTAGAATCTCTTGTCATAGGGCCTGGAAATATATCTGAAATCTCAAATATAATTCCCAGGTACTGCTCGTAAATATTTGGGAGCTGCAGCATAGGTCTCCTAACTATGATAGTGCCTCCTAAATATATAACATTCTAAGCCTCAGAGAGTATTACTGTATTTGTTGGGAGGGAGAGATGAGAGACAATTGTCAATTTTTTTTTTTTAAGATTTATTTCTTTATGCATACAAGAGCTGGGGTACAGGTCAGAGATGCGGGGGTGGGGGAGTAAGAGGATTCACTAGAGACAGAGTGGGGAACAGAACAGGCAGACTGGCTGAAATACACTGCTAAGGGGAGCAGCGGGTGAGACAGGAGAGGTCTGCCTCGCCATGTGGGTTGCTCCCTGGCCGACTGGGGATCAAACTCATGCTGCAGAGGCTGCGAATTGCTTCATAGTGTGGTGCTTAACCCCTTGCGCCACTAGGGAGTCCCACAAGTGTCAGTCTGAATAGTGGAGAACTTTGAACCTCTTTATTTTACTTGCAACACTTCTAAGTCCGACTGACTGGGCCTAATAATTTTATTTTAACATCCATATTTTCCTTGAGCTCCAAGAGAGGATTTGGAATTGAGGTGGAGTGGATGGTAAAAGATTCACAAAATTTTAAATAATATATTAAAAAAAAAAAGACCAGGCTGTCTCTATTCCCCTCTATGCTCTGTCAATTTTGTCATTCTATTTCACTGTATCTCGTAATTGTGACTTGGATGCTTATCCCTGGGTAAGATCATGTCTTGTCCATTCAGGCTACTGTAACAAAGTACTATAGACTGGGTGGCTTATAAACAACAAACATTAATTTTTCACACTTCTGAAGCCTGGGAAATCTGAGGTGCTAGGAGATTATTTTTTTCTTGGGGTCCCTTTGATAAGGGTGCCACCTTCATCACCTAATATGATCCCAATTGCCTTCCAAAGGTCCATCTCTTAATACTATGACATTGGTGGGTAGGGTTTCAACAATACATTTGGGAAGGACACTGACATTTAGTCCTTAATAGCTATTTTTCTAGAGATTGGAATAGGTGACCAAGAGTGAACATGTCATATTGGTGTAAAATTCTTAGGGCTGGTGTTATAGTTGTGGTACTTCCCTGGGTCTTCCACCAGTCCAAGAGACTTTACACTTACTCTCAAGTGGAATAAAGAGACACAAACAAATTTCTTCACCCTACTTTAGACTTCTGGAGAATTAGTTGAGAGGTGTGAAGGACAGGTAAAGATTCATTTACTTGACCCCAAATAGATCATGTACTGAGGCTGGAAAGAAGTCCTTGGTCTTCTCCATGGTCTTTCCTTCAGATGTCTCTTGGACCCATTCCCAGAATGAAGGACACAAGAGGAGGGGTTTGTGACCCTACTGAGGTCAGAGGGAATGGTATGGGTCAGAGGTTCACAGGTGTTAATAAGCACCAGAATCACCTGGGGTGCTTGGTAAAATGCAGGTTCTCAGGCACCAACCTGGATCCACCAAGGGTTGTATGTTAGTTTTCTAGGGCTGCCATAATGTATAACCACAAACTTGGTGACTTAAAATAGAAATTCATTGAGCTTTCAAGGCTTCTGCTGGGAGACATTGTACCCTAAAGATTAAGGGCTGTACCACAGAGTTTGTATTTACAGCTCTACCATTTACTAGCTTGTGACTTTGGCAAGTTATTCAACTCTCTAAGCTTTAGTTTTTCCATATGCAAAATGGGGACAAAGATATAATGACTATGATGATGGTAATGATTCCCACTCAGGATGATTGAGAGGATTAGATGAGGTAAAGTTTATAAAGTGCTTGGCACATAATAAGTTCTCAGTGCTAGGTACTTTTGGGATTTCTGTATTATGATAATTATTATTTTATTGTTGCTGATGCTATCTAAACTTTGCTTTATTCTGTCTTGTTTAAAATGCATATAAGACTTGGGCAAAAATGTTTTCACATAATAGAGAAGTCAGTAACCCCAGGATGATAGGTTAAGGACAATTATTTGGAAAATGAACATTGATTAGGTTTACAGATGTTAGCATTCTAATGGTTTCACATGCACGATCTCATTTAGCCATAAAGTATGGAAGAACTATTACTATTGATCCGTATTCCTGATGAGGAAACTGAAGCACAGAGATATTAAGTAACTTGTTCTAAATTTCTACCACATATCATGTTAGTCACTCTTTCTTCAGTGGAATAATGGAGAGAGCATTTCTATATTACTTATTTTTATTGTAGAATTATTCACATGAACTTTATGTTCATTCAATAAAATTTTCCACTATAAAATTTTTCACAGATTTTTTTCTTGTTAATACACATCAATAACACATACATTTGGGAGAAAAACCTCAGTATCTTAACTCTCGGTGGGACCCTGCCAGCAGCGAATGTCTTTTTCTCTCTAGTGGCTACCTGGTCTGGTGACATGAATTCAGTGCCTGTGACTGGTGGGGGAACAGTGGGCCCATGCAGTGATATCATCAAGCTGTGATAATTATGTTCCTAAACTCTGTGCTTGAGAATTTTCTTGCTGGGAGAGGCTCTTCTAGACTCTGACCACTCACAACCAGGCTATAATTGGTCTCTGAAAAGCAGCAAGCATGTGGACTCTACTAACTCTACCCATCTGGCTATGAGGTTTACACATATGCAAATAATGGAACCCTTATTTGTGGCTATGCCTGGGACTTAGGAGTCACAACTCTTGTGTCCGTATGGTCTACAATGTCACACAGTTCAGGGTGAGGGTAGAGTGAGCATTCAGATTCAAGGTGTCTGTCTTTATTACTCTGTGCTTGCCACTGTACTAGACCACCTTCCATGAAGAGAAAAATCTTAAAAAAAAAAAAAAGAAAAAGACTTGAGGTTTGTGTAGTCTTTGTAACATTCTTGGCATACCACAATCAGGACTTAAATTGTGATGCAAAACATTCTGGACAAGCCTTCACTAGATTGAAAAAAATAAAAACATTTGAAGTCCAATGGCTCAATATTTCTAATTGCTTATTTGTTTGTTTATTCCTGTTGATCTCCCAAGTAGTTCATTTCATCTTCATATTCAGCTATAAGCTGGTAACATTTTCCTCTTAGAAGAAAGAATTTTAATATTTGCTATCATCAACATGGGCAGCATACTATCAATAGTATCTAGAATGGTTCTTTAAAATTTAAACCATTTAAAAATGGTTCTTTTTTAAAGATTTATTTATTTATGCATATAAGAACTGGGGTACAGTCCAGAGGTGTGGTGGGTGAGAGGATTCGCCAGAGACAGAATGGGGAACAGAACAGGCAGATCTAGTGAAACACACTGCTGAGAGGCGCAGTGGGCAAGGCAGGAGAGGTCTGCTGCGCCATGTGGGTCTCCTCTCTGGCTAGGGATCGAACTGGTGCTTCATAGGATGCAGATAGCTTCATAGGCTGTGTCGTAACCCCTTGGGCCACCAGGGAGACCCCTAGAATGGTTCTTTAGCCAAAATGTAAGCATATATTAAAAGCAAGTAAATAAAATTACTTATAAATTTCCCATTTCATAGATTTGCTCTAGAAAATGGCTACTTGTTGAAATGACTGATACTAATCTCAATGATTTGTAGTAACATTTCCATAATTAATAAGCAAGCAGAAATCCTTCCTGGCATTTCTAATGTTCTTACTTTAATATTTGAATACTTCAAAAGTAAAAATAAATGTGTAGATAAGTGAAAAGAAGAAAAAAGTTTATGATTCAATAGTTATATTTTTGTATTATATAGCATCATTTTGTCTTGGAATATGATTTTCATATGGTACACTGAGTTTTCTTACATATAGATAGTATATTATATACTTATTTTTTGTAGCATAACCATTAATTTAAATTTATAATAGTAAAAACTTAATGTTTACAGTAAAAGAACCAATGCTTTACATTACAATATTATATGGAGTACTGCAGCAGCAGAAATGCGTGCACTACAACCATGCACAAAATCATGGTAAATCCCACAGACATAATGTTTGAAAGATGTCAGACACAAAATAATACATGTACTGTGTGATTGTTTTGTCGAGAGTTAAATAAGGTTGGGATAGTAAGGATACTTGGGAAGTCAAGTATAGTTAGGAAATCAGGTATTTCTAACTTTTGGTGTGGCAGGAGGCAGTGATTGGAAAAGTTAGAAGGGACAGCAAAACCATCTATTGTTGACTTGGGTATTATTTACAGAGTTATATTCACTTTTAAAAGTAATACATTGAGCTTCATTTACATTTTATGTTCTATATGTATGATATACTCCAACATAAAAACTTAAACAATTATTAAAGAAGTCACAATTTGGTATCTACTCTTTGCTGGTGATGTAACATTTAATTATATCATTCAGTTTTTCCTCTGAGAAATATGATCTGCTTTACTGTTATTCATTCATTGTTTTCAAGGGTACACTGGAGTTAAAAAAAAAAAAAGGTAGAACTACCATTTGTTTTTTTCTCTATTATGATAAAATTTCCAAGTCTTCAAGATGGTTGATAATTTTTATTAATTCTTGTGCACAGCAGATGTGTGAGACAGGCTGGTATTGCTGTCTCCATTGTTCAGATAAAGAAAGTAGACACAGGGAGGGTAAGTGTTTGGCTGATCTTGGAGTTGGAATGCAGTTCTTTTGACATTCCTCTGTGCCGTCTGATTATAAAGCTCTGCTACAGTTATAGATATGTTAAGATTTCAAAAAACCTTGGACTCTAAGGGAAAAAGGATTTTCATGAACATGAACAGGCTCTAACTATACAAATATTTTTGTAGGTTAAATTTACATTTGTATCTAAGAACTATGGATAAACACATCATGGGATGGGGAAGATTGGAGGGATATTCATTGATTCATTAAGCATTTTTGAATCCAGGGTATTGGGCTCCCTTCTAGGGGAAGCAGACTCAGGAATACAGTTATAATATTTACACAGGACTTTGTGAGACCATAGAGGAGGGCCTGGTAACGAACTTCACTTAAAAGGAGCACCCAAGAGGTTTTCTAAAGGAAGGGTGCCTGAATCTAATCTTAAATAGGTAGGATTGCATTAAAAATTAGATAGTTCAGGGGGTCTCCTGGTTGGCCTAGGAGTTAAGTCTCACCACTGTCACTGCTATGGCCTGAGTTTGATCCCAGGCCAGAGAGCTAACCCACATGGTGTAGCCGACCTCTCCTTACTCTCCCTCTGCTCCCCTTAATGATGTATTTCAACAGATCTGCCTGTTCTGCTCCCCAGTCTGTCTGGTGTATCCTTTCATCCCCAGCACCTTTGGCCTGCACCCCAGTTCTTCTGTGCATAAATAAATGAAATCTTAAACAAGCAAACAAAAAACTAAATAGTTCTGTTAGAATTCCTACATTTTTCCCTTTTGATATTTCTACTTCCTAGTTTTAGGAAATGTTAGATTTTCAGAGAACAAATCTTTTTTTTTTTTTTTAAAAGATTTCTTTTTATTTATTTATGCATACAAGAGCTGGGATACAGGCCAGAGATGCACGGGCAGGGGGGTGATGGTGAGAGGATTCACTAGAGATAGAGCGGGGAGCAGAACAGGCAGATGGACTGAAATACACTGCTGAGGGGAGCAGCGGGCAAGACAGGAGAGGTCTGTGCCATGTGGGTTGCTCCTTGGCCGGCCGGGGATCGAACTCGTGCTGCAGAGGCTGCGGATTGCTTCATAGTGTGGTGCTTAACCCCTTGAGCCACCAGGGAGGCCCCGAACAAATCTTTTTCTGAGTTTGAAACAGAATGGATTTCTGGAGATGGCAGCTGGATGGTAAGCTATTTGAAGACAGTGTCTTATTAATACTTTGCTTTGTTTGCAAGATTCAGCAGCATCTTAGAGTTTTCATTAAAACTATTATGGTACTGATTTTGGATGTGGTATTTTTTAAAATAATTTTTTAAAAAACAGTTTTAGACTTATAACAGAAATGAGAGGAAAATAGAGATTTCCCATTTACCTCCTCCCCCACAGGCATACCTTCCCTAGTATCAACAGCCCCCTCCAGAGTACTCCATTTATTACAATTGATGAACCAACATTGACATCATAATTACCCATAATTCATAGTTTACATTAGGGTCCATTTTTTGTACTATACTTTCTGTAAGTTTGGACAAATATGTAATGATGTGTATCCATCATCGTAGTATCATGCAGAGTATTTTCTCTACTCTAAAAATACTCTCTGCTCTGTTGAAGGGGCTATATTTGGTATTTTTCATTTTTATACCACATTTGCCTTATTTGTCTGCAAATGTAAAGTGCTGAGCTGTTAGGTACAAGGTTGTTCAGAATTTTTATTTCATCCGAATTCTAACATCATCAGATTATGCATATCAAAATCCAGTTGTATATAAATCCAGTTGAGCTGCATAGATCCTTTTGTTGGTAGTAATTAAAAAAATAGACTATGCTATGAATTTCACTTACAGATATTTACATGCACTTAAAGCTCCCCAGAAGCAAAAGCTTACGTATATTAGCATAAGCTCATGTATATTACAGGATGCCAAAACAGGTGATTTTCCAAGGCTGACATTTTTGTTTCCAAGATCTAATGTCTGCATCATCTTACTCTTTTTATTGAGTTCAGTATATGATCGCTTGTTTGTAAACAGAGGCCAGACCTAACCACATTTCAGCAATGAGATACAGAAAGAGACTATAATAGGATCAAAACTTTTATTGGGAAGCATTATTTTGCATTTCCTAATAGACATATTCTGCTATCTCTATGCCATTCACTAAGGTGACCTTCTAAAATATTTCACTGCTAGAGTAGTTAGGTAATAAACAGGTAATCCCTTAAATTCTGTGCCCTTTTTTGTAGTAAGAGTGTTTTTTGTAGTAGGAGTGCTTTGAGTGGGGGAGAGCAGGACATTAGTGATAAAGCAAAGGAGGAAACTTGTGGGGGGCCCTGTGTTTATTTGTGGATTTTGAGAGTTGATTATGCTATTACAAAAAATAGTGAAATGGAAAATATTGGCCCATCTTACATAGTATCTATGTAATATCTTTGTAAAGTGGAAATAGCTCTCGAAAGTGATACTTTTATACTTTGCCCTTTTCCATGTCATATAAATATTTGCAACAACCTAATAATAGAAAGGAAAAAGCACTTATGGTACAGAAGTAGAGAAGGCATATATTTTAACAAGTGAATGGTAGTCTATTCTTAGCTAATACAGTGGCTTAATTTATTTGCCCATGGCTGACTTATTTTAAATTACTGTAATTCTAAAACATGAAAGGTTAAATATATGTAAATAAGAAAGGAAATGGATGAAGTACACTGCCTTAATTTCTTAGATTATATCCTGAAATAAATATTTTTGGAGGATAAATATTATCCTGAAATAAATATTTTTGGAGGAAATAAATATTTCTTAGATTATATCCTGAAATAAATATTTTTGAAATAAATGAAACAAAAATGAAATTATACTGATTTTGCCATTTAGTTCTTAAATAAGTACCTTTGGATGGACTTCTTCAGGGCTCCCTGAACCCCTAAAATTGTGTGCAAAATGTGGTTTATCAAAGCATTTTTTCAGGGGCAGGGTGAGGCCTCCAATTTTATCAAGTTCTTAGGACCATGAAGAACCAATGATTAAGCTAGTATGACCAGTGTGTGTTTATTAGAGATAGTGGGTAAATAGTTGAAAATATAACAATAGTTGAATATACATTCAAGTATATGGTGACAAAAATGAATGATGCTCTTTTTTTCTGGGAAGGCAATAAAATGAGACCTATGTTAATAAAATATTTGCATAGGTTAATTTATTATCTTAGTTGAGATGTAAAACTTTTATTTTCCTCTGTGCCATGCTGCACTATTCTACAGTGAGAAATTCTTTATTATCAGAGCCATGTATAAGCGAGAAGTTTGGATTTTCTGTTTATTCTTCTGTTACCACACTTTGCTGTGCCACATCACAGCCTCAGTGATGACTAAAGCAAGGGCCACCTAGCAGCAGCAAGCATTTTACTTGTCACTGGGAACAAGCTTATTGGATTTTGAATGGGTTATTTCAAACAATTTGCAGTTATTAAGTACAAGTTGCTTTTTGTTAAGACCAAAGGAAACTATAATGAAGGTCCGTCTATCTTTTGCGATGTTAATGTGTTTTAATGGGTCTCCATTTTCTTGATATGCACAGGAAAGATCTCTCTTGAGTTGATAATGGAAATGCTTCAGTAATAATTTGTAATCCTGAATCTGTTGGGGAAAATGTGTGTGTGTGTGTGTGTGTGTGTGTGTTAATCTCACTGAAAAAAATATGGTAGAAAAGTAGGATCAAATTAATTTCTCCAAAGCATTTTTAATTCTCCTTTGACTAGACTCCCACAGTTATCTCCAAGACCAGGCATCACCAAGTTGGCAGAGGGAGAGTCAAGGAAATATTTTACTTCTTTCTTTCTCCAGTTTCCCTGAGATTTCAAACTGACAGCCAGCTGGCTGAATCTGCCCACAGACATGTTTTATTTGGCCCATGCCGTGCTTTAAAAAAATTTGTGCCAACATTTTAATAGGAAGATTTCACATACTAATCAGCATTTCTGGCTTGTCTTGAGAAATCAGAAGATTGGGGGTGGGGGGAACATTGGCTGGTATTGAGAGGCAGCCGTTCCCCACCCACTGGGCTGCGGCCCCCTTCTCTAGCTCATTCAACTGCTCCCAACTCTCACTATGAATTTATCTAATTATTTACCTGCTGGACTATTGGAAGCATCTGAATTTGAGGCTGGCTTAAGGCTAGTTTTCTGTTTAATAGCTAGTTTTCTGACTAATAACTAGTTTTCTAATAATGGTTATCCACTTAATCATCAAGAGGCTTATTTATTGTCATGTTTACATCTGTCCATCAAATTAATAATTTTCAAGTTCAAAGGATATGGAATTCCTAATTTGGATCTAGGATGGGCAGCAGATACAGATAGAGAGAAACTAACTATATAAAATGCTAATTATCTTTTCTAGTATCAAATTTCTGTTGTCTACCAGAACTGACGTGAAACTAATTTTTGTGGTACTCTACTAAATTGTGATTTTTGCTTTTGAACTTTCATCATGAAAAATGTTTTTGTTTTGGATTAAGAAAGACAATTGATTCATTTAAAAGGCATCAAACATGTAGGCTCCTGGCATATTATCTTTTCAATTAGTGAGGCTTCAAATATCTAGTTTCTAAACTTTCCATTATTTTGATCAGGATAGAGGGCCAGGCAAATTCAGGCAGGCTTTGTTTCCAGTTCTTCAAATAATTCTTTTTTGGTGAAGACAGAGACATCTTTTTAAACATTTTTTTATTTTATATATTTTTTACATCATTTTTCATTTTTGTACAATGTATGCATTTTCATCTTGGTTATAGTCCCCATACAATTCCCACCGCTCTTGTTTTGATCCTACTCCCCACCCCAGTAGTGTGTCTCTGGTTTATAGTTGCTTGTTGATTTTGATTCTTACTTTATTATAATTAGGAAGACAGAGACATCTTGACAAAACTCATAATGAATTTGTCTGAGAGGTAGCTTTTATCTTGTTATTTAAGGTATGTTTAAACCATATTTTTAATCCCAGTAAATTCTTCAGTGTAGTTAAGATAGAGAGACATGAGTTGTTTGGTATCATCATGAATGTTAAGATAATTAGTATTTAACTTTTAAGAAAAGAAATAAAACTTTATTTTATTTTCTTGAAAATAACTTAGTGTTTATATTCTGCTTGATTACCAATACCATAGAAACATAACATTAAAACTCCAGGGATTTAAATGTGGGAACAGATAAATATTTCATAATGAGAGAGAATGCTTATCTGATTTTAGGAATAAAAGCTCTACAAAATTATGAATGTCCAATTCAATAGCATTTTTATACCTGTAAATTATTTTTGGCAATGCTTATTTATCAACAGAGAAGTAATCTAATAATTATGAAATTAAGTCCTCCTTCCCATTGTTTCTTTCTTTTCTCATAGAGCAGTTAAAGGTTTTTTGATTCCCTTTAACTTTAAATTGCTAAGTTTCCCATACTGTGAAGTTTTTGGAAATATTTTTGAATGTTTTGAGTACAGATTCTATTATTTCTGTGATTTTTTTAATGCTGACCAAAGGAAACATTTGTTTTTCCATGAAAAGTGAAAAAAGATATTTTAAGACAGTTGAATTTTTTTATTACTTTTCCAATTTTAAGTTATTCTATTGTTTTACTTGTCTTCAGATTTCCTGCTGTAAGATGGAAAATACAAAAAATGATCCCATTTCTAATTTATTTGGAAAAAGAAAATCTTCTCCAAAAGAAACTAGAATAAGTCTGGTTAAGATCTTATCTAGCATATCTAGTATTTAGGATGAAAAGCATTAATGTATAGAGGAAAAATGGAACATTTGTAGTTTATAGAATTTGGTTTTGTGTTGGTTCCTTCATGTATGAAATGAATCTAACATTGTAAATGGACATTTATACTCTGCTAGTTTGTCCCAGAAGGGCTAAATCATGGTCTTTGTCCTTGAAGATCTTATATCTCCTTGAAAGTCATTCATGTGGCTCCTTTTTGGTAAAATCACTTGGAAAAATAGTCAAAATATAGGTTTTGTGGTCAAAAGCAAACATTTACCAGACAGTTTGGTCTTCTTTTAGGAGGTTGCCCTCACCTTAACTAATGCCTGACAATTTACTGCTTAGATTTACTTATCTTGATTTACTTATCTATGCAGTTTTATTTCTTTGAAATTATACATATCCAAAAATGTCTAAATGTGTACAAGTGTACCTTTTAAAGGTCAATCTCAACTTAGAGCTATAGAAGGGATTTAGGTGGTTCTTCCTCAGAATTATTTGTTTAGTAATTCTGTACCAGCCTGTGAACTCCCAAGGGCAGAAACTCTGCTTATCTCTGCGGTTTTTCCAACTCCTAACAAGACTCTTGGCAGATAGTAAGCACTCACTGTATGTCTTGTCTGACTGACAAGTGATTAGGCAAGTCATCAATCAGTGGGGAGGTTTCTGTTGCTCCTACATAGATCTCAGCGCCCTGTGACTTTAGGACAGCCATTCATTCAAAACCCATGCAAATAAATGTTAAATTTTTTGCCTCAATAATCAGATTTTCTCTTTTATAGGTGGTCAGTCTCTTCATTTTGTGGGCAGAGTGCAATTTGTGAAAATAGCCTATGGCTTTCAGCCTTACATGGTATCTCTTTTGTATGAGTTTTTACCCATTCATTTGAATTAGTTTCATACCTCTCTTTTCTTGGTGGTGTCTTAATTTTAAAATGCCAGGGTTGGAACTCATAACTACCTGTGACTGCCTTAAATTCCAATTGGCTACCAGAATGCGTATATTAGTGTTTCTTTTAGCTTGTATACTTCTGGAGGTCAGAGGTGGTTGTCTTATACATTTTTTGAGAACAAAACAAAAACCAAAAACCAAAATCCAAAAATCCAAAAAAACTTTTTATTACAATGAATTTGAACGTAGACACAAGCAGACAGATCAGCTTAGCAAACTCCCTAGGATTCATCACCCACTTCCAAAAATCAGTTCCATCCATTCATGATCAATCCTGTTCTATCCGTTCCTGTTCTCTAACCCTCCTTATATTTGCAAGAACATCTTAGATATAGATATGTCACTGAATCTGAAAATATTTCCTGTGTGTGTTTGCCTGTCAGGCACATAACACAGTACCTTGTACATTAGATAACAAATAGACAAAAATTTTAATAAATGAATGAAAGTGGGTTGAGAAAGGGTAAGAAGTTACTTTCCAGCTCACAACAAAAATTATACATATTTAAAATATTTAATTAAATGTGTTAACTTTTAATTTCTTAACATGGAAAAGGAGGAGAAATCAATACTTCCACTTATTGGGAATCCTTATGTAGTTGGAATATTAAAGAACTTCTTTAATTACATGTAATTATTCCATCACTAGGGAGCCCTAGCATGCACCAAGAAGTTAAGGTATATGCCAAAGATCAACAAAAAGTCATTCAGCTTTGTGGGTGCAACATGAGAAAATATCTTAGGTGGAAGACACAATCTAAAGATAAAGCTGTAATCATTTGATTCATTGGGACCTTTAAAACTCATAGAAATAATGTGACTTAGCTACTTTATATTTTGGATTTCCTGTTTCCTAAGCTTTCTATATCTCCTTTGCAATGCCTTTTTATTTTTTTTTTTAAATTTTTAAAAAAGATATATTTATTTATACAAGCCCTGGAGTACAGGCCAGAGGCATAGGAGGGTGAGAGAATTCACCATAGATAGAGCAGGGAGCAGAACAGGCTGAAGGACTGAAATATACTGCTGAGGGGAGCAGCGGGTGAGACAGGAGAGGTCTGCTGCGCTATGTGGGAATCTCCCTGGCCAGGCGGGAATCGAACACGTGCTGCAGAGGCTGTGGACAGCTTCATAGTGCTGCACTCAACCCGCTATGCCACTGGGGAGGCCCTGCAATGCCTTTTAAAACTTCCTTTCTTTCCTTTTATTATTATTCTAACAATGTGCAACTTTTCATGGGGTTTGCTCAGAACACTGAATTAGGCATATGTTTTGACTTTGGTTTCATTTTTTTCTCTATCTCAAGCTAACTGACTTTGGGTAAGTAACTTCTCTGACACTCAGTTTTCTCATACTTAAACTGGAGATTCTATCTACTGAGATATTTAGTAGGCACACCATATTAATCTTTACATTTCTATATCAGTTTGTTTTCTGAATGCATGAATCAGAAAACTCAAAATAACTAAACACACAAGAAGTTATTCCACTTAAAGGAAAGCATTCCAGCACTGGTATATGTCTGCTCTCTGAACTCACAGCAACTTTTGGCTTCATTTAAACTTTCTCACCTTCTCTACTCATTATATGACTGCTGCAGCTCCAGTCATCTCTCTTATTACAGGCAACAAGAAGGAAGGTGGGGCACTGGGCAAGAGGGTATAATCCCTGGGCCTTCCCAGTGGCGCAGCATCTTGAGTGCAGCACTGTGAAGCTGTCCGCAGCCTCTGCAGCATGGGTTTGATTCTTGGCCGGCCAGGAAGATACCCACGTGGTACGGCAGATCCCTCCTGTCTCACCCGCTGCTGCCCTCAGCAGTGTTTTCAGTCCGTCTGCCTGTTCTGTTCCCTGCTCTGTCTCTGGTCAATTCTCTCACTCTCTCGTGCCTCTGGCCCTAGTTCTTGTATAATTAAATAAATCTTAAAAAAAAAAAGGAATATTAAAAAAAAAAAAAAAGAGGGTACGACTCCTAGCTGAGTTAGTCTCCTGGTTGTCCCAGACATGCTGTAAATATTTGTGCTGATTTCTTTTCTTAAAGTTATTTATTTAGTTGATATAATGTGGCTTTACAAAATTGTTTATGTTTTAGGGGTACAGGTTCACATCTCTTCAAATGTATTCTACCACACTATGTTCACCACCAATAACCCTTCACCACAGTCCACTGGACCCTCTCCACCCTTGGCTCTTATCCCTTCTTCCCTCTGATGACCTCAATTCTGTATTCAGAATCCAAGGGTTTGTTTTGTTTTGTTTTTTACTTATTCCTTTGCTTCGTTTCTTTATATTCTACACATGAGTGAAATCATCTGGTATTTGTCTTTCTTCTGATTTATTTTACTTAGCTTAATTTCCTGTATTTTCACAAATGGCAAGCGTTCATAATTTTCATAGTTGACTACTAGTCCATTGTGTATATATACCACATCTTCTTTATCCACTCATCTGTTGTAGGGCTTTCAGGTTGTTTCCATATCTTGGCTATAAATAGTACTACAGTTAACATAGATGGGTACATATATTTTTGAATTAGTTGTAATCATGTCTTATTGGCTATATCACCTCACTTAGCAGCGGAAGGAGGCTGAAAAATGTTGTCTTTTAACTGGAATTAAACTGAAGTTCAATTATTTAGGAAAAAGTAGAAAGTGAATTTCAGTTGGCAGCTGAGTCTCAGCCATGCTGTTCACAACAAAACATCCTCCACCCCTGGCCTTATCTTAGTAAACAGTATCATCATCCACCAGATAGCTTCGTGTGAGAATCTGGAATTCATTTGCCAGTCCTTCCTGGGGTTTCATTATACCCCATATCTAAATTATCAACAAGTCTTACAATAGAATATGTCTTGAAATCTGAACCTTCTCTCCATCTCCACTTTCAATCGACAATTCAAGTCCCATCACCTCTCCTCTGCATTTTTTATGTTGCTTCCTGACTGATCTTGCTTGTTGTATTGCCTGTCTATAGATCTTTATGAGCATAGAATATAGAAAGTATGATTTTTTCAAAACATCAATGAGATTATATCATTCTCTGGTCTACAGCCCTTAAACAGCTTCCCATTACAATAAAAACGAATCTTACACCTTCCCTTATCCTACAAGGGCTTCTATGGCTTGACTTAAGTCTTTTTAAATCAGTGTTTTGCAGTATTTATTAATTATGTTATTAGATGCATGTGTGGCATAATTAAGGAAAACTTTCACAAATGAATTATTTTTTAATTTTCATCATCTTTTTGCTTATTCTTTAGTGGTTTTTTTTTTTTTTTTTTTTTTTTGGGGATAATGTTGGTTTGCATCATTGTTTGTATTTTGGGAGTAGAGGTCCATCCCTTCATATGTTGTCACCATAGTGTACCCACCATCACAGGACTTGCAGGTCACCGCCCTAGTCCATTTTGCTCCCTCCCCACCTGGCTCCTCCTTCCTTCACTGGGTCCTTTAGTTCTATAATCAGGTTTCAAGGGTTAGTTTTTAAGTTTGGTTTTATCTGGACCCTTTTTTTTTTAGATTTCTCTATATTACACTTATAAGTGACCCTATTTGTCATTCTTCTTCTGACTTACTTTGCTAAGTAAGTCAGCTCCATCCATGTTGCTTCCATCTCCATCCATGTTGCTGTGAATGGCATGAGTTTGTCTTTTTTGAGTAATCTCCAACCATCGTCTCATCCACTCCTTTGTTTCTGGATATTTAGGTTGTTTCCACATCTTGGCTATTGTAAATAGTGCTGCTATGAACATGGGAGTGTAGGTTTCCCTTCAAATTAGTGTTTTGTGTTCTTTGGTAGGGCTTTGGCCTTTCTAAACTTGTCTTCTACCTCTCATTCCCCAGTTCTCTTGCTCTTTTCATAGTGCCTTCCTTTCTATTCCTTGAATGTACCAAGTATGTGTTACCTCAGACCTTTGACTTGGAAATTCATGCTCACTTTTGTATAGTCAACCCTGTGCCACAGTTTGGGTCTCAACTTAAACATCCCTCCTTCACCTAGGTTTTGCTGACCAGTTGGCAAAAATAGTTCTTTCTAACCTCACGTCAGTCTGTCTCACTATCTAATTATACTTGATTCAGTGGGTGACTTCTAACTTCATACAGCTCTGCCAACTAGACAAAAAAATTAGCCATGTGTTGAAATGACCATGGTGTAGGGAAAGAAGCACTCTCTATACACAATCCGTGGAGAATGCTTTGGTTAAACCTTCTTTGAAAGGCAATTTTATAGTATTCATCAGTGCTGAACACCATAGCTTCATGAGGGCAATGGACTGTAGCCTTAATAGGTGTTCAATAACCTCTTGAACGAATGATGATTTTGAGGATTAAATAACAAAGTGTTTAATCCCAATTTGTTTTTAATGTTTTTCCCCCCTTCCATGTCCCTCATCCCATATTTAAGTATCCTTTGCTAAGATATTAACACATAGCTTTTACAGTCATGTTCCTCAAATTGCTGCATCACAGTTCTGAATCAAAATTTCATGTGATTGTCAATTTTATTTGAAGTTTTGTGAGAATTTTTTTTTTAATCAAAAAAGTGTGGATATATTAAAAGTTTGAGGACCTTTTGATATACCTCTTAGGTTCCTGAGAGAACAAGATTAGTACCTTTGACATTAGGGACAATTTGGTGGAAAAGTTTGAGAAACATTGCTTAAAGGTGTTAGTTCTCAGATGGATATTTGCATGGTAAGTGAGAATTCTTCAAGTCATCATGAAGTGTTTATTGAAGAATTGTGCTTACTAGGTTTAGCTCAAGGCAGTTGAGGTACTGGGGTTATAAAAAGTCTTTCTGAAAGTAATAAAACTATCACCAGGATGCCTTCCATTTATATATTCTCTTTATTTGGCTAAATGTTTTAGCATACATTATTTTGTCTAATTGGATTGTTTAATTAGCCAATTTCAGTATAAGCATGGAAATTGCCTGCAGCCTACAAATCATCTCTAGGCACACAAAGCATTAAACATTTCAACAGCCTTACATTTTAAAATAACTGAAAAGTAAGTCCCTCTCCCAAGCTGGGTTGCAAAGCTGCCCTCAGCCTCTGCAGCACCGGTTCGATCCCCGGCTGCTCCCCGGCCACCGGAGGAGGGTCCCACATGGAGCACAGACCTCTCCTGCCACCCACTGCTCCCCTCAGCAGTGTGCTTTGTCAGTCTGCCTGCTCTACTCTCCGCTCTGGCTCTGGTGAATTCTCTCACCCTCCTGCGCTTCTGACTGTACCCAGTGCTTGTATAAATAAATAAATAAATCTTTTAAAAAAAAAAATAAAAAAAATACCAAGTGTTCTGTTGTTTGAGGTATACACAATCTGTTTAATTATTTCTGATGGGTAGACATTTGTATTTTTGTCAGAAT
Organism: Talpa occidentalis; assembly: GCF_014898055.3. Lineage (NCBI taxonomy): Eukaryota > Metazoa > Chordata > Mammalia > Eulipotyphla > Talpidae > Talpa > Talpa occidentalis. The sequence continues at coordinate 121,209,339 of NW_023603184.1, forward strand.
TTTGCTTTTGTAGTCTATGTGCATGGGAGCATCCTTTACAGGAGATATTTTTTTATTTGTATACATAAAAATAAATTCCTAGAAGTGAAATTGTTATGTCAAAGGCTTTATGTTTTTTAGTCCTGCTAAATAATATAAAATTGTCTTTCAAAGAGGGTTTCAGTAGTGCATTCTCTTTGATGGTGCAGAAGAGTAACTTTCCCTCTGTACCATGGTCCATTCAGCACCTGGTTTTAAACTTTTGTTGATAGGATGTGGCCAAAAAGTTTATTTTTTAACTTGTAGTTATTTAATTAATTGAGATGGAGTCTTTGTATAGCAAAGATTTCAAAGTTATTTGCATTGATTTTTTGGTAAACTCTGTTATCATTCTATTCTAATTTTCTACTGAGCTGTTAATCTTTATTAATTTTTAATTTGTAAGGACACATCTATAAGTATAGGAAATGAATCCTTTCCTGTCATGTGTTTTAAATATTTGTTCCTAAGTATTTCTTTATGGTTTTTGAGCAAATATTTAAGTTAGTTCAAAATATGCTTTATTTGAAACATTAAAGGATATGAACTCGTGGAATGTCACACACAGAGAGGAAAAGACCTGAAGACTGAATCATGACTCTGGTGCTTTCAAGCCTTGTGACCTCACACAATTACTTAATGGCAAGAGTCTTAGTTTCCTCATGTAGAGAATGGGAATGATTACATACTTCCTCAGAGAGTCATGAAGATTTAGTAACATCAGGCATGTGAAAGTGTTCTATAAATAGTACTAAGTGAATATTAATTTCTGTTACTGATTTGGTATCTGAGCGCTCTTCTACATTGGAAGATATTATTTTGGAAAACTGGAATTTCTGCCTTCAGTTATTTTTCTGGAAATAAAAACTAATTATTATGTCTCAGCTATTTTCCTGCCTTTAGTTTATCTCATGATTCTTGCTGATTCAGTAGTTAGAAAGGATAAATTTCTTTCCAGTTATGGAACTAGAATAAAAAGTATGACAATAATGCTAAAGAGTAATAAAGGAGGATACTAATATTTAAAAGTAAAATGGTAATGTAAAATGGTAACATTATGTCTCATTTTTCAAAATTTTAATGTAAAAAATATGCTAAAATGCAGTTCTTTTATTTGTAGCTTTCATACAAATAAAGAGAGTGTAAAATTAGAGCTTTAAACATTTCTGGAAAGAACCTAGACATCATGTAGCCCAGTGTTTGTTTTTGCAAATGAGGAAGTCAGAAATTCTGAGAAGCGGAGTCACCAGCTTGAGTCATGTGGTCACTCAGAACAAAGGGGAAGAAGTCTTCTGTATCCTCTTTGCTGTCTTAGCGCCTCTTTCAATGTCCTTTGACATTTTGAGTGCCCAAAGTGCCATGTTGATGAGTTTCGGTTTATGACAAAATCTGTGCTTATTTTTTAAACCTGGGGGGTAATAAGTTATGGTCAAATTCTGCTTTTTTGGAGAGATTATTTTAAGCTAAAGAAAATGGGTTTTAAAAATTCTTATATTTCAGCACACACTGAATTTTAATATCCTCACTAGCCTTTTACATTTTTTCTCTATTATGTTTTCGTGTGGTAAGGACATTTTAGGAGAACCAGAGATGGAAATGCATTCAAAGTACTAATAATGCATGCAAAAGTATAATAGATATACGCAGTACTATAATAATGTTTTTACGTTGAGGCTACTCAAGCCAAATATATATTTAAAGCATTAAGAGTTGTTCAAAACTCTTAATAAAATCCTACCAATAACTAATAAGATAACTTCTGTTTTCTTCCCGCAAATTTTAATTTTGCTTTACGTTGAATATTGAAATTAATAAAATAAATTTCAGATTGATTTACATATTCTTCCTGTTTTTGGAGGTACAATTTAATTTATTTTAGTTATTTTCTTCAAACCATTTGCTTTTAGCTTCCCCTATGGTAGAAGGAAAGAGTGAGACAGCCCTTCATTTTCTTAACCACCTTTCTCAGAGCAAAGCAATGCCCCAATTTGGTAATAGTCCTTGAAAGTCATTGATATCTCTAATACCTCCAGTTTTGGTATCCTAATAAATAGAGTAAAATATAGTATTTAACAAATTCATCTTGGATAGTGAACATTTAAGAAGGGAGAGGAGCGCTAACAGGAGAAGTGAGATGGGAGTGGAAGCTGATTTTCACAACTGAAAACATTGACAGCAGATAGCTTCTTTATGCTAAGACTAATTGCTGCTGTCAAAATTGTTTCCATATGGAAACTATGGAAGTCATAGTGTTCATTGAAAAAATTGTTATGTAATAAGATATTAAAGGGCATTTAAATATTTTTCTAAATCATAAACAATAGAAGGAACATTGGTGAGAGCCAGTTGCTAAGGACTACTCATTTCCTACTTTCTCCTTCTTAGCAACATGGATCACTGCCAGCATTTGGATCATTGCCAACCTTTGGAAATCCCTGTCTTTGATGCAGAATAAGTGAAGCCATCATTTACTATATACTAATATTCATTTCATAAGCTTTGAAATGGGAATAGCTTTACATTTTAAAGTTACATATAATTATTAAAATAATAGATCAAATAATAGATATAAAAAAGAGAACAAAGTCACTCACAGCCCCACCACTCAGATAACCACTTAGCATTTTGATGTATGTTATCTAAGGTCATTTTGTATTTGTTTATAATTTGATTTTTTTTTTTTGCTACATATATCCCAGATAGCCTTACAATCAAGACATAATCCATGTCATCACTTTAAATGAATGCATACCATTCCATTGGATGGTTGTACTATAATTAATATACTTTCTGAATGATGGTGTTTTAAGTTTTTTCAGGAAAAAAAGTTTTTTGGTTTCTTTTTTCCTAGTGTAAACAATGCAGCAGTAAATCAGCAAATGTGAACACTTGCTCTGTCAAAAATGTGTTAGATGTTGATGATACAAGGATATTCAAGGATTCAGAGGCATGGCAATGTGTAATTGTATCTGAGAGGTGGGCAACAACAGAGCTATGCATGGGGGCCAGTGTTGGTACTAAGGATAAAGTGACCTCCGCTGCTTGGGTGCATGGGGAGAAACTTGAGCAAGGATGACAAACTTAATCAAAGAGGAGGGGTGATATTTTGTCCCTCAAGAATTACTTGGGAGAGAGCTGGTTAAACTTGCTCCTTCCTAGTTGTAGAGAACATGATTTGGAAGGTTAAGCTTGGGGCATTAGGTGGTGCTGTTACAGGTGGTCTTCTTTTTACACTTTGAGAATAGGCATGGAGCACGTGAAAGGGCTAGGGTGGAAGACTGAATTAGGAAGGTGCTGCTGCCAGGTGATGGGAGTACCCTGACTATCAAACTAAGGACTTTAGACTTTATTTGGTAGGTGATGAGAAGTCATTGAAAGCTTTGTGTCTCATTATTTGAACTGTGTTTTAGGTAAACTAATCTGACAAGTGGAATATTATGGAAGTGTTTTCCCAGATTCTTGTACAGAGGTAATTAATTCTTGGCTTGCTGTTTTTTTTTTTTTTTCCTTTTATCAACAATCAGAACTAAATGCTGGTTGGGCAGGAATCAGTACTTCTCAAACTTTAATGTACCTCTCAATTACCTGGAATCTTGTTAAAATATAGATTTCTATTTCTATAGGTCTGGAGGGAGAACTGGGGTTCTGTCTTTCTAAAAAGTTCCCAGTGACAACTGTGTCAGATAATCACAGATTTTTATTTTATCCTTATGATTAGGGGACTATCATTTTAGTACTTTGCTAAACTCAATTTCTAGCCTATTATGGTAATAACTCCAACAAAATTACTTTTCAGTTGATCCCTTTCTCTATGCAAGTAACATCCTTTTTATTTTTATTTATTTATGACATACAAAGTGAAAGCTTTGGGCCTCCTTAGTGGCACAAGGGGTTAAGACGCAACCTGTGAAGCAATCTGCAGCCTTTGCAGCACAAGTTCGATCCCTGGCCAGCCAGGGAGCTATCCACATGGTGCAATACACCTCTCCTGACTCACCCGCTTCTCCCCTCAGCAGTGTACTTCTGTCAATCTGCCTGTTCTGTTCCCCACTTGGTTTCTGGTGAATCCTCTCACCCTTCATACCTCTGGCCTGTACCCCAGCTCTTGTATGCATAAATAAATCTTTAAAAAAATAAAAAATAAACAACAAATATGTTTGTGAAAAATACTTGAGAATTAAAAAAAACAAAAAACAAAGTGAAAGCTTTAATGTATATGCCTGAGAACCAGATTTTCACTTAAATCTTAAGCCCTTTCAAAGAACTAGAACATGCTAATCAATAGAAGTAGCTTTCACAGATTAAGAGGTTTGAAGTTGGTTAACTGTATTGAACCACAAAGCCATTATTGCTTATTTCTTGGTATAGTTGTTCTTTGATCAAATACAACCAGCAGATGAATTAGAATGTAGGATTTAGAATAAATGTAACTTTAGAGCACCTCTCTTGTTTGCATTGACTACCCTATTCTCAGTGGGTTTAACTCTTTTCTGGTGTATCGATTCTCTGTTGGCTAGAAAGGTAGCTTATATGTCCTATAGGGGAAGATAATTAAATAACCTATTAAGTAGTTCCTTGTTTTGTGTTCTTCAGTTAATGGCAGTGCCATAGTTTATTTCCTAGACCATTTGGGGATGGGCAATATAGCAATTACATGTATACAAGGAACATACATCTTTTATATTCATGTAACACTTCTGGGTTTATTCATTTTCCCTCATAGTAATCATGTGAGATAGGCAGGCAGACAGCATTACCCTATTCTATAAATGTGAGAAAACTGAGGCTCAGAGAGGTAAATGATTTGCCTGAGTGATTGTCAATGTCTGGTTTAGAATCTTGTGTCTTATCCATCTTAGAGTGCAAAGCTCAAATTCAAAGTAAGTTAGGTGCTGACATGCTCTAGGTTAGCTTTACGATTGACACGTTTTATCTATTAGGGGCATGTCCAACTTCAAATAACAGAGTTTGACTGAAAGTGGCTTAAATAAATAGGGGTTCAATGTTTCATGTAAGTAGAAACCTGGAGATAGGCATTTGCTGGTGATTTTACCGCTCAGAGACCCAGGCTTCCTCTGACTTTTTGCTCTGTTATTCTTGTCCTCATCGACTTTCATCCTCATGCTTATTTTCACTGTCCCAGTTTTGGGTAGATAGTGAAAAGGAGTATATGTGCAGTAGGGAGATACTAGCATCATCTGTCCCTCTTATCAGGAAAACAAACAACTGCCTTAAATTCTACCCACTAACTTCAATTTAAATCATATTGGCAAGAGTTGGCACATGTACCTGAGTCCATGCCACATTCCTGCCCGTTACAAAAAGAGGCAGTGCAAGTCAATATTTAGTGCTGGCATCCTTAAAACAGTGGTAGACAAGGGAGAAAATGTTTGGCAATAGGTGTTGAGGGAGCCAACCTACCGTGGCTGTCACAGTCTTACTGTGCTTCCATTTGGAGCAAATAGCATTGGATAAGCATCAAATGACCATCCCCATACACTCCTACCACTTTATGAATTGCATGATTACTGCTTCTGAGAGCTGGGAAGCTTTTTGTCTGATTATCTCCAGAGAAGTTCAAATATTAATAAATCCCATTTCATTTACTTTGGTGTAATTACTTTGGGGGGTGGGTGGGAAGTTGTTTTTTTTTTTTTTTTTTTTGCTGAGTAGTTTTTTGCTTATATATCTACTTCATGAGATTTTCTGTGAGATAGTTGCACATCTACATTGTCATCTTTTGTAAATATTCATTTTCTGCATGCTTGTAAATTAGTAAAGAATAGGAGTTAGAATGTGTTTGCGGTCTCCAAGCATTGTTGTGTAGGATCAATAGGTTTTGGATTATGTGTTTGCTTAGAGCTGAGTATTTTTTGAAGACACTTATTCATGAATCTATTTTAAGTTGTCACAAAGTGATGACAGGTGTTACTTTTCCTAGGCTAATGGAGTAGGAAGAGAAGTTTTGGAGTCAGATGAACTAGTTTTATCATTCTGAACACCCCTAAACCACAATGTCTTTTTTCAAGCTCACCTCTGAACTATGAGGATTCATTATGTATCACATCTCCCTGGCAACACTGCTGAGCTGGGCTTGAGAAGGTCTTTGCTGTGTTTTATTTCCCCTTTCTCCATATAGTTCCTTGTTTTTCCTACAACACCCTGGTTTGTTGAACTTGGAAGGAGTTTATCTATTTCCCTTGGTAAAGAGGTTTAGTTTTTGTTTCTTACAGAAAAGGGAAGTAATTGAGAAATTTTGGCCCAGTGGATTTCCCTTTTGATTAAATACACAGCAATCCCATCTAATGAAAGAAAGACAAGTACTCAATTAAGTTATCATTAAGTTGTCACATTGGAGAAAGGATACTCCTTATCCAGGATAAAAGTGTACCCTAAAATGGAATCCATTGCCATCATCCCTTCCTTTTCTCTTCATCCCACCAAAGTAAGCTCTCGAGTCAGGGAAAAAAAAACTGCCATTAGTCTCAGGTCCTTTTGAAAGGGAAACATTAATTTGGATGTGTGAATTAAAAGAGGAATATAGATAAACAAAAGAGTATTTAAACTTTTCTTTTTGTTGTGTATTTTGCATATATGTGTAACCAAAAGTTCATGTAATTTTTCATGAAGTCAATGAGGGCTACTCCGTGAGAGAGTTGGTTTTCAAGAGTTATAAAGCAAGTTGAAAATATAATTAAATGCTACCAACCCTTTGGTTTGCTAGTTCCAGTGAACATTTTAGACAGAAACATCATGTTTACTTTAAACAGTAAAGTTTGGAAAACTTTTTTCCCCACAAATTTGCTAAATAATCAAGAAGCGCTTCAGCAGTAAGTTGATCTCGCCATACAAAGGTTGTTTTTGTGTTTAGTAGAAGCAAAGCTTGGGACTTCTCAGTTTAGTGTCATAGAATGATCATGAGAACAAACTAATGTGTGAAATATGGACTGTAGGTGAGAAGACTTGAAGGAGAATGAAACATACCAGAGAAGCTCTAATGCATAGTGGTTTTAAAGCTTATTGGAACCATACTCTACAATCCCTATTGAATTGAATGTCTTTTGGTGCTATTGCCCCATATAATGAGGTCTTTTTTTGCAGCTGCTGTCCTCATTCAAGGATTACACATCATTCTTTGTTTTATAGACCGAAGTGAATTTTGAAATGGTCAGCTGATATTAGAATTATAAATGTGAGGAATAGAAGAAATCAAACTAGGTCTTAAAAAATTGGAATCTGTGATTTTCATCTTCTTGTCCCAGGGGTTCACTGAACTAAGTGAGGCAGATTATAAACTGTACACAGTTTAGTGGAGACATTTGTATTTTGATCATATTCTGATTTTTAAATTTTGGAAAGATATTTTATCTGGCCTAGAAATTGATACCAAAATTAATGCAGTACACTACATATCTTAAAATTTCTTAAACATGTTAGAAAAACCCCTGTAAAATATATGCAGAATTAGTAGAACAGTACCAGTAAAACAAGAAGAAACACGTACCTTCACCTTCATCTATTTGTTATCCAGCTTGAACAATTACTTGTTTCATCTGCTCCTCCCCCCACCCTTCTTTCCTCAGTCCAAATTATTTTGAAAGCAAATCTTCTCATCTCATCCATATGTGTTCTATTATGTGAGTCTAAAAGATAAAGACTATCCCAATATTAAATAGTTTGAAATGTCTTATTTTAGCTGATAAAAGATGTAAAATGTGAGATTGGCACTTAGCATTAGGCATATTAAATTGAGCATTCACACGATGTGTGCTCCCAAGCTCATTTTCTACACACCACCACTTTTGCTGCTTAATGTTTGGTGGTCTTTGTTTACATCTAATTTAGTTAAAATGTTAAAACAGCTTTGAGTTTGTTTTCCTTTAGTTGGTGACTTTTCTCCAGATGGAAATTTTTGTGTCCACAGAATAGTTGACCTTGTTTTACACAGAAACATTATCTCTGAGAACAGTTCCATATGACCTCTGATGACTCTCCAATGACAATCTTCTGTTTTGAAACCATCCCCTGTATTTGACTACAGATGGAAAGAAGACAAAAAACTTTAAAATTTGGAATTTAGTATAGATATGCCATTTTCATTTGGAAAACTCTGCATTGCTTTCAGTATTCTCTGAGTGAGCTACAAAGTAGTCAAACATTTTAATAATAATTTTTCAGGGGAGAGGACTATAGTCTTTTTTGGGGAGGTCAATTCTATTATATGTAGTATTTAATGGTTTTGGATTAGAAGACTTGGTTTTATATGGATGGATTTTCAGATAAATGTACATATATTATAATCAAGTTTTATCTTTGTGTTTTGTAGAAGAGGAATAGAAGGCAATAAAGTAGATGGACTAGAGTGTGATCCGAGGCTGGGCTGCTCACAGCTTGATTACATCCAACTAATAGTCATGTGGTCTTGGCTAAGCCTTACCAAAACATCAGTTTCCTTTACCTGTAATATCAGGATAATAAAAACATTTTAATTGTAAAAATATATGGAGGAAATCTGGTTACTTTGAGATCTGGTAGCTACTAAATATTTTGCATGAGCAGTTTTCAATTCAGGCCTATATCCATTCTGCTCTAACTGCATATGCACTATCCCCACAAGAAGCTTATGATTAAAAACTGAAGGTGATCTTTGTCATCTAGAAGTGGTTCTTACTTACCTTAAATTCCACTTATATTTATTTAACAAACTCTTAATCATGTTCTTATTTTCCATTTGTGCCACATATTGCAGTGATGAGTTCGACTGTTCATGACCTCTATATACTACAGTCAGGTGCTTTGGCTGGAAAAAGGCTGTGTACTACTTTGGGGAGGCACAGCTTTAGCTGCAGTGTTGGGCGTTAGTTCCATGAGGATTAGTCCTTGCTGGGCTCTTTCTGCTCCACAAGGCTTGGTATTCTACCCTGAAGTACAAACCTTTGGTTTTGGTTGACTTTCAGCTCTTGGCTCTCTTGGTTAGTCTTTGGGTCTTTCAGCATTAGCTTTGCAATAGATTAGGTTACCAGACCCAAGGACCACCCTAGATCAGTGGGTGGTGGAGCACACAGAAACAGAAAGTGGTACTGAAATGGAAATTAGAGAGATACTTACCTACTTCATGAAGTTGCCAGATCCCATTCTTGGGTGCTGTGAACTTATAGCACATCACTAAATGTACTTTGCTTTATTTTTGTCAGGTTGGCATTTCACACTCTAGAGATACTCAATGTGTCATTTGCAAAATTTGAAACATCAGATTACTCAGTCTCTTCTAGTACATTTATAAAATGTACAGCGAGGCTGATGTTGGCATTACTCCGAGAGCCCTCATGTTTTGCCCTTCTTCCATCTGAGAAGTACCTACACCCCAAACTTTGTGCTCAGTTCCTAAGTTTCATATTCTTGATAGAATATTTAACTTAATATTTATATTATATAAAAAATGAAATTTTTTTTGTTCTGTGTGTGTGTTTTATTTTTTGGTGTACATGAGTGTTTCCCCTTGTATTTTGACTCAAACATCCTGGGTTCATCTGTGCTCTGGAATTTACACATGGTTACTTCCATCTCTCACCTTCTGTTTCATCAACTGTAATATAAGGATAACTTCATAAAGTTGTGCATATTGCATCCTGAACTGAAAAACATTCAGTACAGTGTCTGCCATCTCTTAAGGACTCACAAAATATTATTAGTTTTGTTATTACCATACCATCATATCCTCAACCACATGAACACAGCACATTTCTGTCTCCTTTTTGTCATATTCTTACTTGCTTTTCAGTGTTTATTGAGGATCTAGGGGATAGCTTAGTTGTTTTTTAGGCATTGGGAATAGTGTTGAGCAAAAACAGTTTCCACTGAAGTCAAGCTTTTACATCTTCTACTTTAATAAATTTGTATCTGCAAAAATCTCTAGTGAACTTCTTGCCAAATCTAAAGGATATTTTGATCCTGCTCTTACTTGATGCCTTGTAATATTGAGGCTATTAACTATTCCTTTCTTCAAATGCTCTTTTTCCTAGAATGCTCTAACATCACATCTTATTTTGATTTTCTTCTTAATTTTCTGATTTTTCCCTTTGACTATTGACCTAATTTCTTTATCTTCCCTTTAAATTATTTCTTAGGTCCCTGCTCCTGATTATTTTTGTTCTCTGTTACTCTTCTCAGAGATTGTAAACTCATGTCCTGTATGCTATTGTGACTTTTATTTTGGTCCGAATAGAATTTCAAAGAATTTTAAAAAATAGGTTATTAACTTATAAAAATTGAGAGATTTAATAGTAACAGTTTGAATTTCACTTGTTCTTGAAAAAAATTCTCATTTTTTTCTAGTACTAATTACGTACTATCAGACCAACATATTTTTTTTAACACTTGAAGTTCTGTAGGCATCACAAATTCCATCTGCTCAGGATTGAACTCATTATATTTCATTTTTTCTTTTCTAGTTAATAGAGTGCTATTTACTGAGGCACTCAAGACAGGGCTTGATGAGTAAGAAGTCTTTGGTAGAACCCAGGTTATCTAACTTGCAAGGCCTTCCTACTGTGCCTTACCATAGCAATAATACATATGTTGAAAAATTCTATCTAGTAGTTTATATACATTTATGTTGTCATCTCATTTGCTTAGACAGACTAAAGCCAAGAATGACAACAAGACTTTGAAGGAACTGAGTTAGTATCACACAATGTTATATATTACATCTGGAGTGCTTTAAAGCCAGGATCTGGTTTTGTCCAGGTGGATTATTTGAATAGTTACTGATACTCAACAATATTAATTTAAGAGGATAGTATAGTTTTGATTATTTTGCATTTTATATGATAATTTTATTGGGAAGGTAATTAAAAATAGCAGACAATTTTGAGCCTTAGTTAAATGAAGTCTTCAGCTAGTATAATATGATGTGCTATAGTTTCCTAATTATCCATTGCTACTCCTTAACTAGACCAAAAAAAAAAAAAAAAAACCAACCTCCTTCCTCAGGACCTTGGCATTTAAGTTCTTCTTCCTGGAAATGTTTATCTTCTAGATATTTGTAAGATTTTCTCTTCCACTTCACTCTTCAATGCTCTACCAAAAAATAGTGCTCTTCCCCTAGGACTTTTAGTTCCTTACTCTGCTTCACTTTTTTACCGTAACACTTAATACCTCCTAATGTGCAGGTGTCTGCTATCTCCTGCACTAAAATATAAGCTCTGTGAGAGCAGGAATTTGTGTTTTGTTAACACCTTATTTCCAGCACCTAGAATAGTGAATGGCATATAGCAAGTGGTCAACAAATATTCAGTAAGTGAATAAATCAATGAAAAAAGTACTGACTTTGCAGAGGAAATATTTTAAATACATTAAAATACATTAAGACATTAAATGTTAAAGATCATGATTGCTTTTATAAGAGGAGTAAGACAAGTAATGATTAACATTATGTGAAGGAAATAAATCTCAGGGGGAATTAAGAAAAGAAATTAAGAAAAAGGAATGGGGTAGGCAACCTAATCTTGTTATTCACTTGAGTACATTGTTCAAGAATGTAGATGTTCAGAAATATTTGAGTGAAGAAGATGCTATGGCTCTCATGAGTATGTGAAAGAACAAAGTCCTTGGGCTTTGGGTTCATTGTTTAACTCATTGTTTAACCCTTGTACAAAATTCCTGAAGAATCTGAGCAAAAGATGTTGAGTGACTGGTGTTTGTTATTACCTCTTAGTCTCTTATGCTCTTATTGGTAAGTTTTTTTGTTTTCCTCAAATAATATTTATTACTTAAAAAGTAAAGTTGTCATAGATAAACCTTTCAAAAGAAGAGAAAAAGTTAAGATCTGACGTACAGTGAAGTGGAAGATGTTTGCTTGAAGGTGCAAGAGAAAGTTGTTGGGAGTGTATATCCTGTTCACACCTACAGTGATTTTTCTCAGAAGATTAGTAAACATTCTTTAACCCTCTGTTGTCAACCTCTCTCTTTTCTAACTTTAATAATTGGGATCTTGGGGGGGAAAAGTCTCTAAACTAGAGAACAAAAAAAGGGATTAGATACATATGATTGAGAGGTGATGTCTTTTGAAATTGAATCTGTGACTAACTGGCAATTTACTCAGTGATAGAGATATATGTTTCTTTTATGGTAGAGACTACACACAATGGAAATTAAATTTTTACAAATCAGAATTTGGAGTCAGTATGTAAGTAGACTTTTGAATCCATTTGTCATAATTCAGTGCAGGTTCCACATAAATATGTGTGTACAACATTATATGATATGCAGAGTAAGAAATAAGGGGTTGATAATCTAGAAGAAAGCATGAGACAAATATATTATCATTGCCATGCAGGTGAGTACTGTGATAAATGAACAAAATGAAAGCTGGTAAGATGCACAGGATAAAAGGAATTTCTTCTAGTCAGGATTCAGAAAAAACAAGAGGCAGTAAGTGGTACTTCGGTTAGATTGTGAATAAGATTTTCTCATGAATGGTGTGGCAATCCATATGAGCAGAGACATGGATTTAGAAAATTATGAGTCATATTAATGTATCAGCAACATTCAGAAAAGGCAGAAGGGGATGAAAATGAGAGCTGGCATAGAAAATTGACCTGTGATAAGAAGAAAAAATACTTCTTAGAAAATAAAGATCAAAAGGGAAGACTAAGAGCAAATTGATGTGGAGGGGTACAGGTGGTCTTTTCATAGCTTCAGGCTCATCAGGCTAGGGGTCTTGATCATCTGTTGAGAAGAAGGGGAATTGAAGTCATCTTTATTATTTTATTTTTATTTATTTATCTATCTATCTATCTATTTATTTATTTATTTATTTATTTATTTATTTATTTATTTATTTATTTATTTATTTATACAAGCACTGGGTACAGTCAGAAGCGCGGGAGGGTGAGAGAATTCACCAGAGCCAGAGCGGGGAGCAGAGCAGGCAGAAGGACCGAAGTACACTGCTGAGGGGAGCAGCGGGCAGCAGGAGAGGTCTGTGCGCCATGTGGGACCCTCCTCCAGTGGCCTGGGAGCAGCCGGGGATCGAACCGGCGCTGCAGAGGCTGCGGGCAGCTTCGCAACCCAGCGCTTAACTGCTGCGCCACCAGGGAGGCCCTGAAGTCATCTTTAGATCCACTTATTCCAAGAATTTTATTTCAGAGGTACATGTCTTAAAAGGTTATGGCCTTGTCCAAGGCGATAGTTAATAAAGGAAATTAGAACTCAGGTCCTCTGATTTTGACTCCAAGTATTCTTTCTTGGCAAAAGTCAAAATTCCCATAAGACCTATATACCAAAAATAATTTTCAAAGTTAAGTACTTCTCATCAAATAAATAGCTTTGATCTGTGAACATGATAACGCCCACTATAAAAAATATTAAATGAAATCTTATAAACATCTCTTTAAGAGGGAAACAAGGGAGATTTATTGCTTTCAACAGAAGTACTATGTGTCAAACAAGGAGAGTATCCTGGTTGTGGCTAAAGAGACTTTTGGGGCCCACTGAGTTGTCCCCCTTAGTACTAGTGGTTTTTGTAGGCCTGGCACCCAGCTGTCTAGGAACAACCAAGAAAGAGAACTCTGGAACTGCTGCTCTTTATAATACAAAAGACCCCAAGAAGGATAGTTCCATTGAATGTCTTAGTTTTGTTTAATTTCATGGGTTTTGCAGGAGTCAAATGGCTTCTGGTCATACATTCCATTTGATTATCCAAGAAAGGAATGCTAACATCAGTAATGATTGGATTTTAGGTCTGCAGCATGGCAAGTTTGGGGCTAGCAAGTTTGGAGCGTGGGGTTTATAAGGAGTTTCAAGTGTGAATGCATCATTGGTGTCACAGGAGGGCACAGAAGAGAATGAAGAGTTAAGTTTATAAAAGAACAAGTTGGGGTAAACAATATATCTTTGACTTTTATATTTGTCAGTGGCAGCTCCCCAATAATTTTGTAGGCCGAAGAATTTGTTTGCAAAGATATAAAAATGAACTTACTGGATGACAGCAGGCTGGGCTTGCTACTCTTGGCATTTAAAATGGCAAATGCCAAGTTTTTCCATGTGTACACATGTACATGCTAAAAGATTAAAAATCTGTTTGATATCACCCTTGGGCCAACATATGGGGGGAACATTAGTATAAGTCCTGGGAATGAACTTCTCTGATTCTAAATAAGGTGAGCCATTTTGCAAGAGGGGATATTTTAGGTTCTAAGATTTCCCAGTTAGGATTAGAGTTATGAGATTTAGTTTCAGGGTAGCAGATGATTGATTGTACTACACTCATGTTACTATACTACTATTTAGAGAAAGCTACATTTTGTACCAAATTTGCATTTAAAATCTATTTTACATGGTGTGGGCATCTAACCTAAACAAACTATTTATAGAATGTGCCAAAAAGAAACGTTGGACTAAGTAGTGTTAGCATGTTTTGTTACTACAATTTTTTCCTTAATGTCAGTCTTTGTTGATTGGAAGAAGTCATAATAATTCTCTAGCTCAGCTCTGGGGTTCTTTTCTTAAAGGACTAGATAGTAAATATTTTAAGGTTTACAGACCATATAATCGCTATTGAAAGTACTTCAAGATAGGTATTGTTATAGTAAGCTAAATGTTTATTGAACTGTTGTAATGCAAAAACAACCACAGATAATATACAAATTGTTGTGGGTATGCTCCAATAAATCTTTATTCTGGAAGAATGTGGTGAGTCATCATTTGGTGGCCTTTGTTCTAGTCCAGTGACTATAATTTACTGAATTCTGGAGAAGTAACTGGCTATTGGTTACACATGGCAGACTTCGGTATCTTTCTTTTTACACCATCAAAAACTTTTAAAAAATGTTTTAATTATTAAATAATTACCAAAGAATATGCATTAGGCACTTAGAAGATATAAAGAATAGAAATAAAATGAACATCATGTAGTCAATTTAAGACACAGAACATTACCATTTCCTCTTCATACTTCCCTTCCCAGTCTCTTTCCATTTTCTCTCCACCCCAGAGAAATTCACCTGCCTGAATTTTGGGTTCTTTAGGCCCTTATTTTTCTTCATGGTTTCACCCATGAGTTTACATTTTTCTTGTGAAGTTTCAAAAAAATTATTAGATGATTTTCTAACATTTATTTAGTATTAGAAACTTTAAGATGATAGCCAAATTGTGTTTAGTGAGTAGTTGCAGATTTCTTTTTTTGTTTATTCTTGGCAATATGCTGGGAAGGTCCAGGGAGTCAGAGCAACATGTCTATAGTATCTGATTTTAATTCACTTAATGGCCTATTTTTGGGTGTCTTGTGCCAGAGCAGAGCATGTCATGGGCTGATAGATAAGTGAAAGAGTGTAATGGCTTTCGACACCTACTCCCCCTTCCTGAGAAACTCGCTGTGGTAAATCTGGGCTGTTTCTAGGAATGGAAAAGTCTACTGGGTTGATTTTATCTTTGAACTAAGTGCATATGAATATGATAGTACCATAATTTTTCCAGGTTACATTAATTTGAGACTTTTAAAAAAGATTTATTTATTTATGCATACAAAAACTAGTGTACAGACCAGAGGTGCAGGGGGTGAGAGGACTCAACAGAAACAGAGTGGGGAACAGAACAGGCAGATTGACCAAAGTGCACTGCTGAGGGGAGCAGTGGGCCAGTCAGGAGAGGTCTCCTGTGCCATGTGGATAGCTCCCTGGCTGAGGATAGAACTCGTGCTGCAGAGGCTGCGGACAGTTTCATAGGCTGTGTATTAACCCCTTGCGCCACCAGGGAGGCCTGAAACCTTTTTTTTTTTTTTTTTTTTTAAAGAAAAACTGTTGTAGCATATAATAAACAAAAATCAATCCCAAGCATATTTGATGAACAATCAAAAATACAACTAACTTTAATGTTTGTAAATATTAGATATTAGAACAAGATTTAGGTAGGCAGTCTTTGTTTTCCAGGCATCCAAAATTTTTTTAGAATCTAATTTTTCAGGTCATGCCTTTGGTGATTCTGTATGAAAGCGTTTTGTGATCTTCTTAAACAAATGCTCCAGTCCCCTCCCTCTGTTCTGTATATCTGTGGATAATTTACCTGGTTCACTGTAGGTTGTTCTCAGGGAGAGTAAGTCTGAGCTGATCCATCCACACACCTTTACCTGGTGTCTTCTCTGAGATGACTGGCAGGTGGATTATAATCTCTGAACATGGCATGAGATTGAAAAAAACTGGTTTTTGTCTTGGAAAGTTGGCAAAAAGCTCTACTATCTCTCTCAGTCATCTCAAAATTCCAGATTTTTATCTCAACTGCAGTTGACCTAGTTCATATTTCTTATTTCAATTACTTCAATTCCTCCTACTTCACCTGCTTGTCTATTTTTCAGTGGTTTCCAGTTCTGGTTGCACATTGGAATCACCTGACAGCTTTAAAAAATACTGATGCCTGGTTCATCCCACAAATTTTGATTTATTGGTCTGAGGGTATAGTCTGGCCATATTAAGATCATACTACATTTTTTAAAAGCTCTTCAGTTAAGTTTAGTGAGCAGTTAAGTTTGAGGACTACTGTTCTAGTATAAGGAGGTCATCTGTTTTAACCTTTTACCTGATGTCTAAAAGAGATTTGACAGTGAGAATGGGTAGGACTTAAGGAATTATAACATGTTTAAGATGAGAAAAAGGAAATATATAGGATGTTTAGGTTTTGGACTTGGTCAGTGGATGTATGATGGTATCATTTACTGTGAGAGCAAAAACAGGTGTGATGCGTCAAAGAGAAAATAATGATTCAGTTTTGGACTGGGAATTTGAATAACCAATAGCACATTTATTTGGAGATGAGAAAGAAAATCTAAAATGTCAGAGTTGAAATAGGGGTTTATTCTCTGCTGCTAAATATATTAATGAATCCCAGCCAGGTAGTTATCAGCTCTTGCTTAAATATTTCTAAATAGGGAATAAATTACCCATTCTATCTTTGAATAGCTAAAATAGTTCAGAAATTCTTTATTTTATTGACCCTGAATCTGCCTTGTTCTTAATCTTTGTCCAGTCATCCTTTCTTTGCTTTTGGAGCTATTCATTACAAGTCCATCTTCTCTTCCATAATACAGAAAAAATTTATTCTAAAATGTTTTCTTGTCCAGTGTTACCAGTTCCTCATTTAACATGCTTGCAATAGTCATACTTTCTAAAATATTTTCATACCAAGCCAGTTTAAGCATAAATGTTAATTAAATAACTTATACTCTATTAGTTAAGGGAATAAATATTTTTTGATGATGTCTTTACTGACATTAAATATCTAACTTTTTAAAAAATTATATGTTTGCAGTGCTGGTAGGCAATGTTCTATGAAATATGTTTTTCTTTTTATGTTCCATTACGTTAAGAATATAATTACATTTAAAATAGGAAATTTATATAAAATATTTTATACTTTGCTGAATAAATAATATACTTAAGAATTTATCTTAATGTGGAAAAATACTTGACCTCTTTGTTCTAAGAGTGAAGATGGTGGTCGTGTAAAAAATTGGAAAGAGTGTGTAGTCATTTTAAAAAAGGCGAAACATTAGACTCTTGCTATTCTTTTTGTGGAAGATTTAATCTTCAAGGATACATGTGGTGTTCAGTTTCCCACTGCTATTATTCCAGAAGGTATGTGCACATTTGGATAACTGATGTCCCTCTTCTTCTCTTGGAAACTGTTTGAGCTTGGAATTTGTTGTTTAGATCATGACTCTTAAGTCAGAAAAGAATTGGAGAGTCTCCTTTAGGTACTTGGCAGAGCCAGGATGTATTTCTATATATAGCTGGAAAAACCTTTGTCTCCCATTCTGGCTTAAGAGAATGTTATTAAAAGTTCATTCAAGTCCTTTTTTTTTTTTGCCAGGGAACAGCAGTGGGCACTGAAAAGTCATGCCTGGAAGAACAAAGGCTTGATTTGACATTGTGGGCTGGCCGTGTGTTCTCAGTGTCCTCGGTCACTCCCTTCATAGCACTTCATCTCTGGGTGGCAGTTGTCGATTCCTTCCCAGCCCACTTCCGACTTATGGCCCTGAAAAGCCCCAGGGCTAGTCTTTGTAGAGATGGGTCAAGGCCATGCTTAATCTCCTGAGTCATAACCAAGGCTCCTCAGTTGGATGGACACTGTTTACCTCAGAGTTCCCTCTCTGAGAAGACATTTGGAATATTGGATGGTAGCCTGGAATTTTGGAGAGCTGTGTTCTCTAGGGAAAAGCTGTGCTGGTAGCAGCTGGCTTATGAAGTTTATACCGTCTGCCCTTTGTTAAGGGTCATATGATGTAATAAATGTCCTTTGGGAAATGGAAAATCCAGTAGACCTTCAATTCTGGCTTTGCACAGTTGTGACCCCCAGGCATCAGTCTAGGAAAAGGAGAAGAAAACTCCTTTGCACCTTTCCTTCCATCACCACACCACCTACTGAAGTTCTGCATAGCTTGTTAGCTTCTTCAGTCAGAGTGAAACAGACCTGTGTTTGACTCTTGGTCCTTCCTCAAAGTACAGAACTTTTGTCAAGTTAATTTACTTCTTTGGATTCATTTTTCTCACATGTGAATGGGAGTTATCAGTACCTATTGCATAGGATTTTAGGTGGGAATTAAATAAGATGAAATTGAGTATAAAACAGCTAGCAAGTCTCAGGAAAGCAAATGTCTTTAGTCAAAAGAGCATGGACTATGGAACCATTAACATTTGGATTGTATCCTGTTCTTTCCTAGCTGTATGATTTCTGACTAAAGATGTCCAGTCATTTATATTCTGTAGTCTTTAGTTTCATTCTCTGTAAATTCGTATCATCTTTAGAAGACTGTTATAAATTTAAGTGGACCATCTTTTCTTACTTAGGAAGCAATTAGTAGGCACTCAACAACACGCTAGTTCTATTTCTCTCTCCCTTTCTCCAAAGTTTTCTCCCAAGCTTTCATCCACTCAGTCACTCCTCAGAGACAATCATTCCTTCTCTTGCCCTTTCAGTTTTTTGTTTGTTTTTGTTTATAACCTTACTCCATAATTTATTTCATACTGTGGTCACATGTCTGTCTCTTCTCCACTTGATGGGAATTACTTGGATGCAGAGTTTTTTTGTCTTTGTTCTAATAAGTCTAAGATTTTGAACCACAGTGCCTTTTTTCTCAGAAACCTGGAAAAAAGTTCTTAAATTCCCTTAAAACTTAAATTCTATGTTAATCTCTTAACATTTTCTACCCAACTCAAATATTTTGCTATGAATTACTAAAGAGGTAGATTGCTTTGTGTTTAATATAATGCATATTACATTTGGTATTCACTTCAAAGTCCAATAACTTTGTGTTTTCATTGTTACTTTGTAAGAGAGAAGGTAGAATAAAGACTACCCAGAAATGAAGTTTTGCATTTTGATACAAAATTTATGCACATGATATTTATGTAAAACAAACTAAGCTTGCAGATACGTAAAATGAATCACTATCCATAAGGTTGATATTTTGAGTACAATACACCTTATTAAAAGCCCCAATAGCATGTATTTGTGATTGATTCAGTTATTTTTAAATAATAGTTTGGTAATTTGTAAAAGAGAAGCTTTAGAGAGACTGTCTAAAAATCAGATTTACTGCAAAGATGATAAAGGTTTAAGAAACTGTTTGGCACAGCATATTTTATTTACCTTTTGAATGTCATTCATTGCTTGCAGATCATGAGTATTAGGTATACAGAATTTGGACATTTCTCTCATTGTTAGTCATTCCTTTCATTTCTTCTTTCTCTACCATCTTGCTTATAATATGTGGGAAATGTGTAATATCCTGAGTGTGATACCTGGATACTTTTAGAGTATCACATTGATTGGACTCACAGACCAAAAGTAGTTTTCAATATAACAATGAGAATTTGCTCAATGACCTGTAACATAGACTGTGCCTTTTATCTCAGCCTTCAGTATCTGCTGTCCAAGGTCTGCCAGAATACTTGGAGAAGCAGTCCAGACACCCCCTGGAATGCATTCTTTGCATGCATAGCAATCTTCGGAAAGTTATGCTTTTGAAGAAAATGGAGAGAAGTTCTACAAGTGCTACAACTTCATACACTATAATACTTCCTGGGTTATTTCTTAATAGCAGACATTTTAGACCTCATTCAAAATAGATTTGAATGGCAGCATTGGGCACTTCTACAGAAAATATTTAAGTTCTATTCATTGTTTTAACTATCACATGAAGTGATGGTTGAGGAAGAGGAGGGTGCTTGTCTGTGATCCATCAACTTGGTTTTCTGACTAGGCAAGGAGTATTATAACCTTTCTTTTTTTTTTGTTAGACCTTCAGATTTTTGATTTTAGAAAGGTCCTTTGACTTTGATACCATGAGCTTAAATATCCACAGGTAAAATGATGGTAGTAAAGTTGACATGTATTTTATCGTGTTGGGTAAGATGGGGATAGCTTTCCCTGTGGTATGGTATCATGGGTGTTCCTCACTTTCCCTCTGTGGCTTCTAGTTACTAGGTACAAAATATCTATGTGAAAAGACTTGGAAAACTTGGAAGGTTTTCATGTGTATGTTGAGTAAGAGTGCTACTTCAACAACTATGAGTCCCATACCTAATGAGCTTCTTAATTTTGTTTCTATCAGTGATGCTTAGCTGTACAAGAGGTTACATTATAATGAAAGCTTTCTTAGCATAAAGTGCAAATAAGATAAAGGCAGCAAAAGGAAAAAAAGAGTAATCAGGTTATAGGGGTCTTGCAAACTGACCTAAGCCAGTGTGTTATGCAGGACTAGTATGTGCTTTTAGATAGATAACAGCTATAGTAGTTACAGGTGGGCAAAGGTTAGTTTCTCTATTACATGAAAGTGAGACTTTGGCCAAATTCCATCACACACAGGCAAATTTTAGATGTTTTTAGATACACACTTATTAGACAACTTGTTCTATGAATTTGAAGTTGCCGGTGATCAGGGAAGAAATGCTTTGTCTGCATATTGCATGATATATTTACTTGAGGCAAATAAGACAATATTGTAGGGGCAGGATTCTGTTAACTCTTTTCCAGCATCCTCAAAATCTATGTTGGACCCAGGAGTGCTAAGGAATCAGCTTTCAAGCAATCTTGGAAGATGGAGGCCAAGAGTCTTTTAGGGTCTTATGCCCTTTTGTGCAGGTGTCTCTGTTTTTTTTTTAACCAGTTCACATCTCATGAATATCATTAATTTTCTCAATGACATTCAATTTTTAACGTCCATTTTACTAAATAATTAGCCATTATTTTTTACTGATGAAAACCCATTACAAACATTCATTATGCTAATTAGTAATGCCTTTGGTTATAACTGGAGTGAGAGATTTGAAGCATTTGTCATAGCCTCCAGAAGTGTGGCCTTTCTGATTAAAGGTTAGCTAACTATTCCAAGTGTGTGTGTGTCCCTGATTAAGATAACTGAAACACTTTGGTGTAGCTTAATTCACATATTTGTAATGTTAAGGCATTTGGAAGTAAATCATAGACATCTTGAAATGGGGTATAAAGAAAAAGAAAAAATGAAAAGTGAGTATCTGATGTACACTTTCATGTAAATGCACAGGTCCTATTTGGTTTAATACTGTATCTGTGTGGTGAAGTAATTCCTCAGTGCAAGAAAGAGACACTACTTACCAGTTTTATCAAGTAATAGTCCTATGTATCTCCGGGTGATTTATTAAACCGGTCAATTCAACAAATATTTATTGAGTGCCTACTGTGTGCAGGGGATTTAGAGATGAGAGTATAGTCTATCTCTATACCCATTTTTATGGGTATAGGTAGGTCATGACACGAGACAATTGCTGTACAACTGTTGCAGGGGGGCAGGGGCACGATTTGTTACATTGAACAGTGGGCCCCGAACTGGTGACTGTAGGGAAGCCACACAGTCGCTGAGCAGAACTGGATGTTTCCTCCTAAAGTAACCTGGAACATGACTCATCTTGTTGGAATTATGAGTTGGATAAGGGAGGATTTGTTTAAAACATTGTTAGGGACATGGAACGTTCCCAAGGAGCCAAGATACCATTTAGAATTCCAGAGATCCTGAATTCTTATTTTAGTCGCACTCCCTAGATTGCAGTTCAGTAAGAACAATATCATCGTTCTAATGAGACTGAAGTGATTAATGAACTTGGAGCTCAGAGGGGGTTTAATCTTCAAATAATTTGCTAACTTTTCACTTTTAATGTTTGGAAACAATAATGATTCACATGATTGAAGCTATCTCAAGGATCATCCAGTAAAAGAAGTAATAGCAATGTCAGCAATGCGAAATAAATAACAGAATTTGTATGTAAACATTTTACATACAGCCAAAGAATCTGAATCTTACGTCCTGCCCATATGTAAGTGGAGAATGAGTTCTGGAGGGGGGGGTTAAGTATCATGTGTGAAAGAAAGTAGAGAAAGAGTCAGAATAAACTCTTTTTAGGAATTCCACGGATAAAGGGAAGTTTTTGTCTAAACTTAAATTTTATTTTCTAAAAGTAGATAAAAGAAGAGAAAGTTCTGGTGACAGCAGGATATAAAGTGCTGCCTGTACACCTGATTCTCTGAGTGACTATGATGAGCACAGCCCCCAATGACCTGTGTTGGACTTGTAACTTGAAGTGAGAAATAGACTTTCATTGTGTTAAGTCACTGGAGGAAAAATTATAAGCTCTTATATCACATTGCTTGGGTTTGAACGTTGTCTACATTTATTAGTTTTGTACTCTGGAAAGCCCCTTCACTTTATACTTTGATTTCCTCATGCATAAAATTAAGATGATGATAATGCTACATCTTAAAAGACTGTTGTGATGATTAAATGATAATAACACATGGTTAATAACTTTGGGTTTTTGTGTATCCTTTGGTCTATTTGGTTCTGTGTCTCAATGTAGATCAGCGGTCCCTCAAATTATACTTTTGAATAGACTATATTAAGGTTCAAATTAGCACAGTTATTCCTACAGCATAGTGTTACAGGGTCAGCTGTTCCACAGACTCTCAGAATGTGCTCTGGGAAGTTCACTTGTATCAGCTTTCTCTTTCATGCTTTTGATGTTGAGTGGCTTGTGAAACATGAAGAAACTGGATACCACAGTGAAGTATTAGATGCTACGTTGGCCACAGGCAGAGGACTGACTGCCTGGGGATCACTGGGATTTCTTTTTTGGAACTGAAAATTATTACTATTTTTCTAGCTCCTGAAATGGTATCCTCATCTTTTATTAACTAAAGGCCTCCTTCATTTTATTATAATGTATCTGCAAGTGAAACAATGGAAATTAATGAAATGATTTTAAGATAAAGCAAGTATAAAATAACAAAAACAAAAAGTACCATAGGTTAGTATGTACTCAAATTAGTGTAGTTTTATAGTCAGTTTCTAGTGTAAAATGATGTACTTGCTATGGTCTTGTACCTGTAAAAGAATATCTTCTCTGTAGATAGCTAAGAATGGAATGAGTTGGCACATTTTCCATACATTTATCTAAGCTGTTTTTCCAAAAGTGGACAAATACTCAGAATTATTTGCAAGCCAATTTAATGTTCATTGTAAATCAAAACACACTAACCCTTCATATTTTGATTTATGAACAGTTTAATTTTCCAGCTCAATATTAAAGGATATGAAGATGAAACTTAAGGTATGATTTTGCCTTTAGTAGGTAGTGATTATATTTCTTTTGAAAAGTTGGTTTATACTGAAAGATGCCAAGTGTTTTAGATTATTTAGGTAGCTATAACAGAATACCGTAGACTATGTAGTTTGCAAATATTCTTAGATCTGGAGGTGGGGAAGTCCAAGATCTCTGGCCCACAATTGTCTTTCTCAGAATTTCTACAAATCTTGTAGCTGGTATCTTAAAATCTAACAGTTATGTAATCTTGTATTACTAGATCTGCAGTTCATGTTTCTGTATTATTTACTTTGCGTTAGGGCTGCGTTATTTAAGGAAAGTACATCATCTATAGAATTCTGGACACCAAGAGAGATCAAGTGCAGATTGATGGATGATTCTTAATCACTGGAGAGTTGAAAAGCAGTTATATCACAACATACGAACATCTTTTCAGAAGAATTGACAATGAAGGAAGCTCTGATAGTTTCGTCTTTAGATTTGAGTTGATTTGCGTCGTGGTAAATTCTAATAACAACAGTAGCAGCTAAAATTTATATCGTGTTTACTCTGCCGCACATTATACAAAGCATTTTACACACATCACCTGCTTAATCCTCACAAACAACCCCATGAGCAATTCCATTATTATTGACACTTTGCAGACAAAGAGACTCAAGCAGAGAGGGTGGAAGCTGTTTATTGAAGGCTCCACAGAACTGGGACTTCCCTGGAGCTCTGTTCTCCAGCACTATGCGAACCGCCTGCCAGCACGGGGAAGGTAGAGCTCACTTAAACACCCTCTCACTTTGTGTGTCACAAGTGGAAAATTAATCATCATTTTCTGAGGATTTAAGTGGGTGGCAGAAAATTCTGAGCACTTACAGCTTAAACATTAGCGTTTCCATAATAATTGGAAATTATTTGAAACTGAACATAGAATAAAGTAAAGGGAATACAGATTTCTAGCTCTGGTTTCCCTATCAGTGTGTTGATATATAAGGGAAGTAAACCACCCAGAGTTGTAGCATAAAATGATTGATTTTTAACATGGAAAAAATGGCTTATAAATAAAAAAATTAAGAATCCCTCTTAATTTTGCCTGATGGAATTTTATGAACAGTGATATAGTTTTTAATAATTTCCAATTTATGAATATACTGGCTGGAATTTATCAACAACACATGCAGTTTTCCATGCTGAAAACCATTTTAGTAGTTTTAAAAAAATCTGTATTCAGGTGATAAAGTAAAAAATATAAAATAAATTTTTCAGAGTTGTCGAGGATTTGTTTACATGCTATATAAGTGTGTTGGGGAAGTTTAAAATATTATGTAGCTTGAAGTTTGGGTGGGGTGACTCAGTTCTAGTCAGCAGATTGCTTGATCAGTCATCAATGTTAGGTTTCTGGGAAGCAATTTCTTCCCAAGTGAAATACAGTAGATACTTGGCTTTCTCAGATTTTAACATTTTCAGTTTCCAATATTTGAGACTAGACTATAAGCTCTGCAATGTGGTGATTTACGATAATGTCAAATCATAAATATGACATTGAGAATGCAAGTCTGTTTTGTTGGAGCCACTCACAGCAAAGGAGAAAGTCTATACCTGTATCTTTTCAAATGTATAATTTATAGAGGAAACATATGCTATTTTTGGTATTTGCAAAAACCTGACTACAACCATTACAAATGTTAATAGTCTATTAGTTGTACTTAAATTACAATTTTCCATTTACTCAGTCACTCACTCACACATTCACATACTCAGTCCTCTTCTGTGCCTGCAGAGCCTCCTGCCAAACCTTTCCTAACCTTTTTTAGACCATTCTCATTTTGGTCTCTTCTAATCAATGACCTAATTTTTCTACTTAGTTTCAAAGGCTCTTAAGTATAATATTTAAGTTTGCTTCTTTTATAGCCATCCATCTTATTTTGTATTCCAAACACATTTTGAATGCAATTCAGTCTTGTTTCGAAGGTCATCCTTCATTGTTTTCTATACTATGTTGTCTGCCTGTTAAGACTGCCTGTTTTGTCTTTGAGGACCTTGATTTTCTCCCTTTTCTTTATGAATCCTTACTTGCTGGTCTACAGTGTGCACGAACTTTTGTTCACAGAATGCCAGCTTGTCAAACTGAATTCTTTGTGAAATTTTCTTAAGCTCTAAAATGTTTATGGAGTAGACTCAATATTGAAACAGCAATGTAAGGAGCCCCAGAACCACCTCTATGGAAGAGGTTAAGTTGCCCTTAGATTTTACGGTGAAAACTTTAGAATAAGTGGTGACATCTAACAGGGAACATCAGAATATGTCAAGTATGGTCTGAAGCCACTTCTGGATTTTGTACTTTATTTTATCTCACCTAAGCAAAATAACAAATTTCTGTTTCTGGATCTCAATTTCTTTCTCTCTCTCTCTCTCTCTCTCTCTCTCTCTCAGAACCTTTCTATGTTAACATTCTTTATCTCTTTGTGCAGTTCCTCAAATGTCAGTCATTCACAACTATTCACCCTCACAGTTTTTTGTTACAAGCTTTCAAAAATATAATTTACTTGATATTAAAAAAATTGTCTCTTTAATTTAAACATATGAAGTTTTAAAAATCATTGCCATAAATTGAAAAACTCACTAACAGTTGCTGTAAACATAAATAAGATTAAGTAGGGCCTCCCTTGGTGGCGCAGCAGTTGAGTGCTGGGCTGTGAAACTGCCCGCTGCCTCTGCAGTGCCAGTTCGATCCTGGCCACCAGCGAGGGTCCCACATGGCGCGCAGATCTCTCCTGCCGCCTGCTGCTCCCCTCAGCAGTGTACTTCAATCCTTCTGCCTGTTGTTCTCCCTGCTCTGGCTCTGGTGAATTCTCTCGCCCTCCCGCCCTTCTGACTGCACCCAGTGCTTGTATTAATAAATAAATAAATCTTAAAAAAAAATAAGTAAACAATCTTTATATTTTCTGCTGTTGACTTGTTGACTTGACAAACCAACCCTATTTTCTTTTTCTTGAAAAGGGAGAGCAGGAAGTGTTCTAGTTACCTAGTGTTCTAGTTACCTGTTGTTGCAAAACAAACCACTCCAAACTTGGTGGCTAAAATAACATTTTATTACTATCTGTCATAATTTTATAAGCTGACTTGAGTTATTTAGTAGTGCTCATTTAGAGTCTCTCTGTGGTTTCAGTCAGCGGCTGGGTCAGTAGTCACCTGAAGGTTTGACTGGGCTGTATGTCCCAAATGTTTCTCAGCATGTCTGGGCAATGAATGCTGGTTGTTTTCTGGGATTTCCCCAAGGACTGTTTGCTTTAGTACCTACATACTGCCTCTTCACATACTTTATCCTTCTCGTGCATCATAGCTGAATTCTGAAAGAAAGTGTTCAGTAGTCTGGAGATTCACCATGAAGCTTCTTATTACTTAGTCTTTGCAGGCTTTGATACCATAATCACTTTCTGTGGGCTAAGAAGTCATTAAGACTGGTCCAGAATCAAGGAAAGAATGACAAAGAATTTGTGGTCATCTTTAACACAGCTACTGTTAAGATGGTGTTAAGGACCACACCAAACGTAGATATTCTCCATGATGTAATCAAAAGGATTGAAAGGGGACTGGCTTTTTCACAATGTAGTTCAGTGTTAATTAAATTTTTCTTGGTGGTGCCAATGGCAGGGAGTCCTTCCCTAGCATTTTCACCCCCTTCTGCATGTCTCTTGTCTGTAGGATTCCAAATATTAATTTGATTGGTATGTTCTCACATTCTCATTCTGAGGGTTACCTTCTGCCTTTTGTTAATGGTAGTAATACAAATAAGAATGATAGAAAGTCAAAAGACTGACTATAATAAAATTAGCTTTTTCAGGGCAAACAGTCAGGTATTATGTAAGATATAAAGATACACACATACATATATACATATGTATGTATATATCTTTACAAAAATTCTGGTGAGATGGTTATACTGGTTCTCTTGGAGGGACTATTTGGACTATTTGGTTATACTAGTTCTCTTGGAGGGACTATTTGGGAGGAGGGATTCTCAGTAGACATCTCTCTTCATGGGTCAGACTCTGATTCAATATGCATGGGTGAGATATTAATATTTTTCTCAGGAGTTAAATGATACGCGTCTGTTCCTAAGATGAAGTAATTTGAGTATCACCATCTTGTGAATTGTGGAAAATTTAAATTTATGCATTTTGCCAAGCTATGCAATTTGTTAGAAATCTAAACAGATACTCATAATTAGCATTATTGAAGGCATATATGACAAGCTCAAGTGAAAATTGATATAGTTTTTTTTCCCTTAAAAAGGAAAACTACAAAGAATGGCCTCTTTAGTAAGAAATGCACAAAATATTAAACTTAAATTTGGAACCAAGGGTCATATTATTGAAATTGAGGGTATGAAATTCTTCTGAATTGGGATTTTACTTTTTAGCTGCACTTTATTATGTGCATCTATTTCAATTGAAGGAATACAGTTTCAGAATTTTCCTTCAATTTTTCCTTAAGCATTGCTCAATACATTGTGTTGTGAATAAACATGCTGAATGATACATTAGCACTTTATTTTAAACAGGCAATTTTTTTCTAATTTATAGTATCACTTAACACAAATGGTTTATCTATCAAGGTTAAATCTCCTAAGCCCTGTCCACAGCAAATTAGACAAGCAATGTTGCTTATTTGATAGTAAATGCCAGCTGTGAAGGGCTGTTATGAGCTTCTAAAACAGTTACAGATACAAAAATTCTCTTTTGACCCCATCCGATTTTTTTTAAAGATTTGTTTATTTTTATATAAGAACCGGGGTACAGGCCAGATGTGCGGGAGGATGAGAGCATTCACCGGAGACAGAGTGGGGAACAGAACAGGCAGACTGACCAAAATACACTGCTGAGGGGAGCAGCAGGTGAGACAGGAGAGGTCTGCTCCGCCCTGTGGGTATCTCTGCAGCCATGGGGGATCGAACCAGCACTGCAGAAGCTGCGGACAGCTACACAGTGCTGCGTTCGACTGCCTGCACTACCAGGGAGGCCCCCCATCAGATTTTTAAAGAAACAATATAGACACTTACCAATGCTCGGGATATGTTTTTGATAATTATTCAATATGTTCTGAATGCAATCCATGCTAAAGCTATTATAATTGGTACAATTTTAGCTCTGTAGAGTTCTGAAATGGATTGTATTTTTTGAAAGTATTGTTCAACATTTTAAGGGATCTCTTTCTCTTCCAACCCCGCAATTAAGAAAGTATTTATGTGAACAATATGGAGAAATGTTAATGATGGAAAAGTATCTTTAACTATTTTTTTCTTGAGGTGTTGTCATTAGTGAGTCATTATCATTCCTTTTGCCTTTTTTCCAAAGTTAAATTCAGTGATAAATATGGCCTTTATGAAGAATTTTTAGCAACTTAGATGCTGCAACAGTAGATGAAACAACAGAATTCATAGTACACATCTGGGCATAACAATGTAAAACTAAATATTGAAAAATATATCTGAAGAAAATATGCCAGTATATCAACAGTCATTGTCTTAATATGTTTGCATGATATTTTCTCCCTTTGCTCATCTTTTTTCTTTACACTGGTCTTTAATTTTAACTTTTCTAGAATGAGAACATTTTAGCATGGGTGTGTGCCAAATCACTAAATGAGATCCTGTAATTGCTATTGTTTATACTTCAATTGAATTTTTTTTTAAATTATGTTTATGAATAAACAATCAAGGAAAACATTTCTGGATCAGCCATTTTCTTCATTTGTGCCACAGTGACAATACACATCTCTCTCCTACCCCCATTTTGATTTTCTGCATTGACATTAGCAGTCATCCATGCTCAGGTGGGAAGAGCGCCACCTTCCAGGGATGAGGCAGTATGTGCCTTTACTGGTAAATGATACTTCCCCTCATTAATCTTTGTTCAGTGGCCAGAAAGGTTCCCATTCTTCACTCAAATGTGACTGTAATTCTGTTATTAGCAAAGCAATAGAAGTGACCTGGTCCATTTCTCTGACTCACAGTAACTCACTGGGATCCTAAGCAAAAATTCCTCCTCATTCTTTTGTCAGTTGTCTAGAGCTTCAGGGGGTTAGATAGAGGGAATGTGAGCGATTAAAGGATATTTTATAGTAATAATTGAAAGTTGGCATTTTAGGAAGGGCAAACTACACATTTGAATTCTGGGCAGGTATGAATTCTAATAAGTAATCATGTGAAAAGGTGAAAAAACAGTGCTAGGTAACAAAGTGAAACATACAGATTTTTTTTTAATTATTATTTTTTTATTTTAACATTTATCTTTTTTTAGTTTTTTTAGACAGTATTTGCTTCTCCCCATCCCCTCAGATTGAGTCCCCATAGAATCTCCTTCCCCACGGCACCCATGCACCATCACCACAGTCCCCTGTGCTCCTCCCTCCCTCTCTCACATCCCTCTCCCTCCTTCTCCCCTGCAAGATGTCTCTGGAAACATACAGAATTTGTTCCAGTGCCTCTTCTTCCATTTTGTTCCTTATTCTTTGACTTATGACATCATTTGTGTATTCTATCAGTGTGAGGTTATAGAACAATTGAAAGAAACATAGAGCTATTATTTTTCTTAAGCATGTAATTTTTTTTTTATTGAAGTAATATTGGTTTACAACACTGTATATGATTTAGGGGTCTAGGTTCCCATCTCTTTTTATTTTATTTTAAGATTTGTTTATTTATGCATACAAGAACTGGGGTACAGGCCAGAGGTTCTGGGGGTAAGAGGATTCACCAGAGACAGAGTGGGGAGCAGAACAGGTGGATTCACTGAAATACACTGCAGAAGTGAGACAGGAGAGGTCTGCTGTGCCATGTGGGTCACCTCCCTGGCTGGGGATCGAACTCATTCTGTGGTGGATGGCGGGGTGGGGGGATGAGAGGATTCACCAGAGACAGAGCGGGGAACAGAACAGGCAGATCTACTGAAATACACTGCTGAGGGGAGCAGCAGGAGAGGCAGGAGAGGTCTGCCTCACCAAGGAGGTCACATTTAATTATGGAAGCCACTTTATTTGCTTAGGTCTGCTGGTTTTGTTTTGTTTTTTCCTTCTTTTTTGGTGAGGCTTAGTGTCCATGTAGAAAAAATGAAGGAAATACTTTAAAGAACTTGATCTTAGAAACAAAGCATGTGTGAGTGGAGCATTAACTGGATATTTACTTTTTAAAGGCTTGCCCTTCATTTAAGGACATGGAATGAGAACTTTAAAAAATTTCAGTGAGTGAGGCAGCCACCATTTCTTAACTGATTTTTAATTATTTAGGAGCTCATTAACGAAAAAATTATCTAAGTTGCCCCCTTCTTTTCTTTCTGCCATTCATCTGATCATTGTGTCATTTCTATATATTAATTCCTCCATAGCCAGGAGAAAGGAAAATAAAAAGATTAATTGCAAATCTTTAGAAAGGCTGGTTGAGGAAAAGACCGGTGTTAGGGCAAAAGGAGGTTAATTGATTGATTGGCTATTTGTTCTGCTCTTTCATCATCATGAATAATGATTGATGGGAATCAATGGGACTGAGTCTGCTTAATGCTTTAAGATCAAGGTGTGTCTTGGACAAGAATGGTAGGAAGGTTATTGATGTTTATAGGTTTTTTCCTTTTTTTATATATTATCTTGAACTATGGGCTGCTTTATATGGTGATTTTCTTTTTGTGTGTGGATACAGTATTTAAATTTCTGACTCTAAAATAAACTTTCTGAAAGAGTAAGCTGGGTTAAAAATGGTTATAACTCTAGAGATACATGCTGTGAGAGGCTTCCAGAAATCTGTAAGACAAATGTGAGGATATTTTGACTCAGCACATAACTCTAATGCATCTCAGCCAATTACAGTTTATGGCAACTGTCATTCAATGTTAGCAGCTATAGTTAGCATGATTACTTTAAAATCAATGTGTTTATGGTTCCTTCTCTTATCTCAGGAAAAAATGGTTTGGATTGGCAGCAAGTGGTTATTTGTCATCCCTTCTAAGCTGTAAATGGACAGGAAGATGTCTACTGTGGGATTTCTCTCTTCAGCTCTCATAAAAGTAGTAAGAGCAAGGGATGATGTGTTGAAATGTCTAATGAATCCTGAGCCCACATTCACTGAATTCATGGGAGTTTAGAAATGTACAGCTGTAGTGGGGGAGTGTTCCTCATTGCTGAGGAGGTTACTGTTCATGCTTCTGGCTTTGTGGAGGCAGCAAATCTGCACCTACAACTCCTTTCCTACAAACATAACAAGTCAAGAGCTTTTTCTCTTCTATTGAAAAGCACTATTGCAACGCTTGGTATTATCTGAATGAGTACTGTCGAGTAAGAAAGGGATAAGTTTGAATCTTGACCTCTGGGTAAACTTTAGTAAAGTTTGTGACCATCAAGCATTCTATGGTTTTCTCTAAATGTTGCGGATTGTTTGGACAAAGACATTTTATTTTATTATTATTATTACATTTTTACTTATTTTAAATTTCGTTAAGGTAACATTGCATTTTGACACTTATAGAAGTTTCAAACTGTAAGTTCAAACTAGTTTCAACTATGCAACACCTGTACAGGCTGCATTAAGTTTGTCACTAAAAGTCCAGTTTTGTCCTTTTTCATACAATTGACTCCATTTACCCAATTTATCCACACTCTTCAATGCTTCTTTCCTGGCAACCACTATTTTGCAAAGACATTTTGTTACAGGGCAGGGAGAGGGGCAGCCCAGACCCCGCAAACCTGTCTTTTCTAAATAGGTTCTGCCATCCACCGCATCAACACAAAACATGAGACTTTAATGGGAAGGAACTTTAATACAACTAGGAAACAATACAGGAAAGGCAAAGAATCTAGTTTCTAAATCAAGTACCCGAAGTTACCCATCTCCTCGTGGGTAAAAGTCCACCCAAGCAGGTTTGGCCCAGAGCAAGGCCCCAAAGCCTGCCACAAGTCTAAAGCATCTTCCAGTGGGGACCCACAGAAAAGCATCAGAAACACCCAGAGAAGTCTGGAGGGAAAAGAGCAAAACCAAAATCAAAACAAAAAAACCACCATTGTCATCACCTCCCCACGGGTCTCTCACCCACATCTTTGTCACCCAGTCCACAACCAAAAGACAAGCGCAGTTTCTTCCCGTGTCTCTAGGCTCCATGCGCCTCCTCCAGGTCTCCTTCTGGCTCCATCGGCTTCCTTCCTTCCTCAGTCTTCTCTGCAGCTTCTTCTCTTCCTGCTCAGCTCCACCCTCCCTTGGGTGGGGCAGGGAACCTCCCCCTTTCCTGGGCACCACCCTGTTACAATTTTAGAAATGAACTTTTGACATAGAATTCTGAAAACAATTACAAATAATACACAGTTACAATGAAATATTAAATAGAAATCAATCCAATGTTTGATATAAGGATTAAAGGGCTTAAAGTCAATTAGTCCCAAGGAGAAAAGCTGTAAAATAAAACCAAGGGAGAGCGTTAAAGAATTAGGAATTTTCTGTGTAGAGGAATGATTGACTTGGGCCCCACACTGTTCCCTAAGTATTTGAGGAAATTTCAGACAGCTTTCCATAGTGGTTAGATCATTTTGTATTCCCACCAGCAGTGTAGAATTATGGAATATTTTAAATCTTTGAGTAGAGACAAGAAAATGGCAGCAATGAGACTGCTGCCAGCCATCAGTGGTCACAGCTTTCTCCCAGACTTTTCCCACAGGCAGCATCTGTAGCTCCCAGAAAATACCTGCCCCTCCCCCACCCAGACTCTGAGGGTTTCCCAGGATTTACTTGCCCACAGTAACTGCAGGAGGGCATGTTTCCTGGGGAAAACTCCATCTGTGGAATGTGCTGGGAGCAGGTGGCTGTTATAGCTACCTTCAACGACTTGCTTTCAGTTAGCTCCTGTGGGCCCAGGAAATATCAGCCCCTCCTTTACCTGAGCTTGACAGGTTTCTAGGCAATGTGCCCACTACAAAGACTGCATATACTTGTGGTATCTGCCTGTGGCCTGAGATCCCAACCTATGCCCCAGCCCCCTCCCTGGCGGCTTGGCTCTGCTCTTGCTCAAGTCTTAGAGGATAAACTCATTTTGCAAAACCTGCAGATATCAGAGTTAGGATCCAACTGATGAATCAAGAGAAAGTCCTGGGAAAAAATCCAAATGCAGCAGAACTAAGTAAATTACTAGAAGAAGACTTCAAAGCAACAATCTTAATGTTGCTGAAATTAGAACAATAGAGGAACAAAATAAGAATTGCAACAAGAATAGAGAACGCATGAAAAAGTTCCAAACAGAACTCATAGAGCTAAAGACCAAAATAGTTGAACTAAAAATTAAAATAGGCTTGTTTTGGGAATTAAATAAGTTAATAAGTTTAAGCACTTAACATGTGTGAAGCTTAGAGTTCCATAAATAGTTATTGTCACTGTTGTTCGCATTAGTGATAACCAATTGTTATTGACTAACACTGCTTGTTTTACTAATGAAAAAGTACATTAATATCACATTAAAGTCATATGTACATGCACATTTTATTGCAATGTATAGTTGTGTGTGAATCATAGCTGTTCTGTTGCCTGGTCACTCTTCTGATGATTTTCAACTATATACAGTTTTACTCTGCTAAATGTTGAGGTTATAGTTTCCAAAAATGGACTTGTTATTTGGAGAAAATAAAGCTGGTACCTTTCCTTAACCTTCTTCAGAGGTGGATAAATACAGAGAAATGAAATATTTAAACAAACAGAGGCATACAAATATTGGTAGGTGATATGGGTGAATATTTTAATATACATGGAATCTTTTCTGTTTGCTGACATGAATATCAGAAACCCTAAAGTAAAAGATTGACATATTTGACTAAATGAAATTTTAACTTCTGATTGAGGGTGGAATCACCAAAATAAAGTCAAGAGTGAAATACAAACTGGGAAAAATAATGACAGCATATATGATAAACAAGAGTAAATTTAGCTACCAATCAACTAGAAAATGGCAACCAGCCTAAAAGAAAGCCACAGAACAGGCCTTTCACAGAAAAAGAAGTTAAAAATGATAAAGATTATCAGATATCCTCACTATAATCTAAAGAAATTTAAATCAAAACAATGATATTTTTCATTTAGTGGGAATGATGGTGAGGGTGGGTGGTAAGAAAAGACACACACATATGAATAAATAATCAGCCTTTCCAGAGACCCTGAATCAAGGGAGAATATCCTTTGGCTAGGGCTTATCTTGGCATCTGATTATCTAAGCCTTGTCCTTAATCTCTGCTTTCAAGATACCTTCTTGAGTGCTCTTCTGCAATTTTGTTACCTTGGGAAAAACTTCTGGCAAGTTACCTGAGGTTGAATGAGGCCTGCAAACTGCATGAGTCACTGGTAGTAATTACTTCTCATTCATATGGGCCAAGCATGTTTAACATTTGAAAAGATCTCCCTTCTGAAGGAGCCAGAGCTGACTGGTGTATGGCCACTCAGTTGTGTTTTGATACTGTATTCTGAGAACTTCTGTAGGTACCAGGACATATATTCCCCAGGGGCTCTCTAGAGGAAACCCAGTCCAACCCAATTTAATCTTTTGGGCATTTGAGGGAGAGCGAGACTAGATTAGCTTATTTGTAGGTTCATTTATTCAATAAGTATTTACTGTGTATTGGACAGTGTACTAATCATTGGGCATGTAAGAGTGAACATAAGTTTTTATGGACCTTATATTTTATCGTGTGGGCATGGATAATTAAAATCAGCTTGTTAGGGGAAAAGGATGTCCTAAAGCTAATCCCATACAGGCTTTGTGGACTCCACCCCCACCCCAGGCCAAAGCCAAAGACACTGGGAACTCCAAATCCCATCACCACCAAAGGGAAGGTGGCTGGGATCTGAGGGTGGGGTTAAGTAGCCAGGTTTGTATAAAGCCAGACACGTGGGCTTTGGAGGGGTCCCCCATTTTGACTTTCTGACAGTTTGCAGTGTCCGGCCAGTTCGGAGAGTGTTTTTTGGGTTTTCAGGTCGGCAGATTGGGTAGGACGCATTAAAGACTTTATTTTTCTATTTTTTTCTGAGTTGTACATTTTTCTTTTTTTTTTTTTCTTGTAAATCTTTTATTAACCTTTTATGTATGCCTGTAGTGGAGTATTAATAAGTCCCTTTTAAACGCGCGGGTGAGGACCCACAGCCAGGCGACCCGTTCAATATCGGGGCTGCCCTATAACAGCTGGTGCCCAACGTGGTTTCCAAGCTTCACCCATGGTTGACCAGCCCAAAGTAATTTTTCTTGCGTTGGTCACCATAAAGCTATGGTAAGCTGTCTGGAGGTTCCTCAGTCTACTAAAAGTGGAGCTACCATAAGACCTGGCAATTCCACAACTATGGATCTACCCAAAGGACACAAAAACATTGATTCAAAAGAATACCTGTACCCCTATGTTTATTGCAGCACTATTTACAATAGGTAAAACCTGGAAACAACCCAAATGCCCAAAAATAGATGACTGGATCAAGATGTGGTATATATATACACAATGGAATATTATTCAGCAATCAAAAAAGATAAACTCATGCCATTCGCAGCAACGTGGCTGGAACTAGAAGGAATTATGCTCAGTGAAATAAGCCAGAAGGAAAAAGAAAAATATCGCATGGTTTCACTTAGAGCAGGAATATAGGGGAACCAAATAAAACATCCGTGAAAATTAATAACAGTACAAAACACAACAAAGCAAAAATGGGCAGTTATAAATCAGAGACATCCTGCAGGAGGAGGGAGGAGCACAGGGGGCTATGGTGATGGTGCACGGGTACATTGGTGAAGGAAACTCTATGGGGACTCAATCTGAGGGGGTGGAAGGAAGCAAATATTGTTTATTTTTTTATTTTTTTATTTTTTAAAGATTTATTTATTTATACAAGCACTGGGTACAGTCAGAAGTGCGGGAGGGTGAGAGAATTCTCCAGAGCCAGAGCGGGGAGCAGAACAGGCAGAAGGACCAAAGTATACTGCTGAGGGGAGCAGCGGGCAGCAGGAAAGGTCTGTGCGCCATGTGGGACCCTCCTCCGGTGGCCGGGGAGCAGCCGGGGATCGAACCGGCGCTGCAAGGCGCATGCAGCTTCACAACCCAGCGCTCAACCACTGCGCCACCTGGGAGGCCCAAGGAAGCAAATATTGTTTAAAAATGAACAACAATGTAAAAAAAAATTAATATAAAAAAGAGGGAAAAAAAAACACAGGGAAAAAAACAACCAGATTGCTGGGCCCCCTCACTCTCAGAGTTTCTGATTCAATGGGGGCCTGATGTGGGTGGTGGCCAGCAGTTTGCATTTTCAACAAGTAGTTGGGCGCTATTGCTGCTGCTTTGGAGACTAGAATTTAAGTATCACTGGCATAGATTATTGAATGTTCTCAGTAAAGCTTTCCAAAGTGGTGATATGTGGGTAGAGACCAGGATGGTGATGAGGAACCAATAATGTAAAGATGATCTATGGTGGGAGTGCTTTCAAGGTAGAGTAGAGAAATTGTGATTTTAAGGAAGAGAGTGGTAGGCTGCAGGATAATGAACAAAGCAGGTAGAGGCAGCAGAAGAAATCAGAGGAAGATAGAGGTTAGACCTTGGAGAGCAGTGGCCCATTACTCTGAAAGCACACTTAAAACAATGTAAGAGCCTGCCTCCAGAGACTCTGATTTAATTAATCTGGGTGTTACTTAGGTATTTTTAAAAGTTCCTTACATGGGCCACCCTCGTGGCACAGGGGTTAAAGTCAGCGCTATCAAGCTGTCGCCAGCCACTGCCTCATGAGTTGGATCCCCAGCCAGAGAGCTACCCACATGGCACAGCAGACCTCTCCTGTCTTGCCCACTGCTCCCCTCAGCAGTGTATTTCAGTACACATGCCTGTTATGCTCCCCACTCTGTCTCACTCCTTCCCCACACCTCTGGCCTATACCCCACTTCTTGTATGCATAAATAAATAAATATTTAAAAAATAAAACCTCCTTACATGACCCTGGGAATGATGGCTACAAGGCCTTTGCATCTAGGTCAAGTTAATATTTTGTTTTGAGTGTGATAGCAAACCATTGAGTAGTAGAGACATCATTAGATCTCTTTTGTAGCTCTAGAATGGAGTTTGTAAGGGGTTAAGAGTGAATGAGGAGACCAAAGCAAAAACAGACAATTGTAAACCAGAGACATGCTGCAGGGGAGGAAGGGTGAGAGGGAGAGAGCGAGGGCAAGCAAAGATCCATCATTATTGTAAATCCCAGAACCAGCACCTTGAAAATACTTTGTGTATATTATAAATATCAAAGTCAGCATACATGTTTTTTGGGTGAAATAATTAATACAGGTGAATATTTAGATAAAATAATTAAAATGATAAGATAAATTATTAAAATAGTTTAAAATTTTTCTGAGTATTTTTTTCTATTTCTGACTTTGGTAAATGTAAGTGTCCAGAATTATAACATAGGAATGTGCTTTATACATGGATGCTGACCTTTTGACTTCACTCTAACAGTTGCTTAATATTCTCTTCTAATGAAATTGTTTCCAGTAATAAAATTGCATTGCAAAAGCTTCTTTGGTTATCAGAGGCCAAAATTAGACACCTAGAATAATAAGAAATAATTCTTGCCTGAGGGCAGCTCTAGACAAGAGAAATTGGTTGTGAAATCATTGTAAATATAACCCTTCCTGTACAAGAAGCATTTTAGGAGGCTCACTGTGTTCCAGCTAAGAGTTTGAAAGTGGGAATGTTAGAAATTGTAGGCTGAGAAGGTGAGGAATATAATAAGTTGCCTGACTGAATGGCTATAAAGTTTATGGCCCATGGTTAAATTTGCTGAAAGTTTATTTGTCAAATGAACAAACATATTTTATGTTATGCTGATTGTTGAAATAAAAATTGCTTATAAATACCTGCAGTGGCCTGCCATTGTCTATTCCACTCTAACCTCAGTCTCTGGTCTGGGAAAGTGCCCCCTTTCCTTTGGGAATGGCTGGAGCTACCAACTCCTTCCTCCTTCCATACTCTTATTATGATTTTTTTTTTTTTTAATAGCAGGGCCACCTTGGACTGACCAGGAGCACGCATTTGACTTAAACTGGTTTTCCCCCTGAAATTTTCAAGTGAATGGGGAAAGTGTCAGTTCCCTTTGGCTGGGGAATTTATTAGATGTGAAATGTACGAGGTTATAGCCAGGTTGGCTGCCCCAAGAAGGAAGTTGGTCTTTACTGAGAAAGTTAGATCATGGAGCGATACATACTTTGTGCAGTGTTAATCCCTTAATAACTCAGGAACCCTAGCATTTGTCCTAAGTATTGTCCTAAGCTGGGTTTCTGTCTCATAGCAAAA
The DNA here is from genome assembly GCF_014898055.3 of Talpa occidentalis. Classification (NCBI taxonomy): domain Eukaryota; kingdom Metazoa; phylum Chordata; class Mammalia; order Eulipotyphla; family Talpidae; genus Talpa; species Talpa occidentalis. The sequence goes on from NW_023603184.1 coordinate 121,248,305, forward strand.
AGAATCATGACAAGAACATAGGTGCTGTTCATAGGGAAAATGTTTTATTAAAGGCTGGAAGGCTGCTGGTTTCAAAGTAATCCTGGGTTTAAAACACTGAATTGATTGGTTATTGGACATGGCTGAGGAATATGGACTTGTGTCTGGAAATCCATTAGCTGAGTGACTGTCTTCTAATAAATATGTGGTGACTGACTGTCTTCTAATAAATACGTGGTGGTCCACAATGCTAGTCATGAAAACCAATGACTGGTAAGCCTCTTTTGGTTAGTCAGGACAGTTGTCCAAACTCATTCATTAGCATGATGAACATTCATGATCAATTCCTAGGACTGATAGAACTCTGTCACTGTGCTGGTTAGCTGATTGAATAGGTGCTTTTTGAAAATTCAGTTGGGACAGCTTTGTAGTATGTATACACATGAGGATGTTTACTGGCAATATAGCCAAGTAATGAGTGTATGTGTCTTGTCTTAGCCTTCTCAGACCTGTTAGTTCTCTCCCACTGATCAGCTAGAGATTTTTCACTACTCTCTGCTGAAGTGAAATTCATTGATAGTGGTTTATTTTGTTGCTTTTTGTGTTTAGTAATTACCTTTTAATTCATTGTTGTGAGTTGCTTGTGATTTTATGTCATTATTGTAAGAAGAGGGGAGAAACAAACTTTCTGTGGGAGCAGGATCCAGTTATCAGTAGTAGAAGCCATTACATTTATCAATGTTGAAATTCTTCCTGGAGTTGAGTCTATCACAGAGTATAAATATTCTTGGTAAATACTATTTTATACCATATATGTTCTGAAGTGGTTCCTCCATCGTCGTTCTTATATGAATGAATCAGATCTCCAATATACTATAAAAATAAGTATTAGATAGTACGAGAGAGATACTAGATACTGATGGTACTTTCACGCTTTATCTCATTGAATTAAATCTTCAGAACAATTTTATTAAGTAGATATTCTCATTTTATAGAAGAGGAAAACAGAAATTAAGCAACTTGGCCAAGTTATGGGTAATGAGAAGTCATAATTCAGAAACTGCTTTTTTCATATTGGATTCCTGGCCAATTTGAGTCACCTCTTTACCTGCCTTTATGAGGGGGAGTGGATAGTGGTTGCCGTGGTGATCCCAAGGGAACAAAAAGACTTTGACAGCTTGTCATGGATTATGATCTAATTCAACTGTGGAAGAGTCTTGATATCAACCAAGAATCACTAGATGATACACACAGACTGAGTGTGGGTTGATTGCCTGCTATTTTGATCAGAAGCTAATTCCTTGGGTTTTTGAAAATATCAAATGATATGGTGATTGAGAACCTATGGGTCTCTTAGTAACTCCTTATGATTCTGATTCCCAGATATATGTCAGAAATAGTTCATATCTGAATGTCCTAAATGGAATTGCTTATATATTAATATATCAATAATTAGTATATTATCATTAACTGTTTTCGAGGCATTGGGATTGATATCCTACTAAATTGAATTAGAACTCTAATCAGTCTTTTCTGAATGTTTTTATTATTTTTTCAGCATTCTTAATAATACTTTGTGTATTCCAGAGTTTTAAAAAGAAACCAGTTTTCTTTTTAGCTTTTTGTTAGCTTTTTTTGGTTGTTGTTGTTGTTAGCTTCCTGATACCTCATCATTTGGATACATGAATTTAATCTGTTCTAAATGATTTCACCAAGCTGAAGGCTTGTGATGATGGACAGTGTGGAAGACAATGGAAAGAACCTTTAATTTCAATGGAAAGACACTTTACCAGGCAAGATGTACAATATTCACCCTCATTTTTCTTAACTTTAGAATGAGGTGACTGAGGTAAATGATCTGCAGGTTTCATTTCAACTTGAAAGCTGGGATCTGGAATTTTCTAATGCCAGAAAAATTGGAGGTTTGTTTCCTGTTGTTGGATCACAAACTTTAGGAAATAGAAGAAAATAGCACAAATTACATTTTTTCATTGGGATAGAAAAGGCAGTAAGGTCTGCAGAGAGCCTAGCCTTAGCTTCTCAGATGATTTGCCTCCTGTTTCCTTCAACATGATGGGGAGAGATTTTAATCTCTATCATGTTTCAGCATCTGTGGTTTCTTTCAAGAGCAAGTTTCATAGTGGGTGTCAAGAACCATGTGCTACAGCAGCTCTCAGAATAATGTCTCATTCGAAGTTGTTTCATTACAACTTGATTAAAAAAAAGATCCTGGAAGAGGTTATTTTAATTTACAGGCTTAAAAGCATTGACAGAAGTGTTCTTTTTGGGGATGATATGTAAAGTACTACAGTAGAACTAGAAAATTTTCTAATTCCACCAGCATATATAGATTCCCAATTTCTAGACAGCATTTATGCAAATAAATATCAGAACATTCCACATTTTTGGGTATGACTTTCATGAATCCTTTCCCCTCCATACTTATACCCCTTGCCTTATTTTAGACTTATATTACCATTCTTTTGGGTTACTAAAGGAGTGTGTGAGCTTTTTTTCTTGGCTCTCACCCTTTTTCAATCCCATCTTGTACCTGATCAGATAGCTCAAACCTAGTCAGGATCAGGCTAAAGCTTTTGGTGACTTCCTCCTGTCTAGCAGATAAAATTCAGACACTGTAGTGTAGCAGTGAAGGTCTGTGACAGTTGGGTGGGACACTAGCCTCGTCTCCCATAACTCTTGAGCCAGTATTCTAAGTCCTCGTGGATTCAACTACTTCTTCACTTGATTGTTTTCTGTTCTTTCCTTCATAGATATTTGCTGGTACCACTTCTGTATATTGTTCTCCTTCCATCTTATAGTCAGGCCTGACTGTTCAGACCTCCTGAAAAGTCTGAACAATAGCCCAATATAGAATATTTCCAAAAAAGTTTTCTAGCTTCTGTTAACCTTTCCTTCTCTTGACTCTTCAAGAACACAGAAAATCACTTTAAACAACTATGGTTATTCCTTTGTGTTATTGTGCTTCTTTTATATATGTCCTTTAGTATATCCTTTGACATAGATTGTGATTTTTGGGGTAGGGACTATGTATTTTTGGCTTTGTTTATTTCTTTTGAATAGTGCCTTGCACAGAATATTAACTGCTGTTTGAATGGGCTAGTGGATGAAGAGTTTTGGTGAGACCTTTTCCTTTGCAGCTTCTTTATTCTTGCTTCTTTCTTTGATCTAGGACACTCTCAGCAATGTGAAATTGGTGAGTTTTCTGTGATATTGGGGACATGTAGATATGTCAGACTGCCTTTTGGTAGCTACATTGTAATCATGTGTATACTAATTCTGAATCTAGTTATTGGATCGCTGATCCTCTCACTTACTCTCAGACCACCTTTCTTTACAGCAACCCCACCCTTAGCTCAGCTGCCTCTGCTCTACCAGGAAAATTCCTCCTGCACCACCCCTCATTCTGATTCAAGTTCTAAATGGAAGAATGATGTTTTTTTATGCCCCAAAGTTAAGTTTGCCCATAACCTAATTTTCTTGAACATATTCCCTCGGTTCCAAGTTAAATCCTGTAGTAATTATTAATCTTTATTACTTTAATTTTCACTTTTATTTCCTTTGTTGTGCTACTTAGGACTTCAAACTATTTTCCATATATCAAATTGTCCTAAAAAAATACACTCTGCTAAAAGACTGCTTTCAACCTTTTCAAATGCAAATGTAAAATGATCCCAAGTTTATATTAAGTTTCGATCATTTACATGATCAAAAAGATCATTATATTCTTCTCTCAATTTTCTCTCACATGTCTTCCCTGTACTTGTGTGCTACTCCTGTATTTATTCAAGTTCAGTTTATTAGCTGATAAATGCTCTCTAGAGTGGTGGGATAAAAGGTTGAAAGATGAATGAATTGGAATTTCAGAGGAGAGTGGAGAGAAGACCTATGTTCCATATGTCCATATTATTTTTAGCCTACTTTTGTAGCTACTGTATGTATATTAGCATACATAATACTGTTGCTATCATTAGAACTTGTTAGTGTTTGATTATGTTAGTGTGAAAATTTACCTCAATAAATATTTATATATGAACGTCTATTATGGAGACTGAATAAGAAACTGGAGTCCTAAAACATGAATAGAACATAGCCTCAATGTTTAAAGAAAATATAGGAAGACAAGAATCAGTGGATTGCTGAAAGAACATAATAGTTAGGACAATCTCTTTTGCCATCTTCACACTGCACACTATAAATATAGAGAAACTATTATGTGCTATAGTCAAATGTGGTATTCAGTCTAATCAAATGTTTGAATCTCTAAAAGTTACCATAGATAATACACACAAATTATCAAGTTAGGGAGAATTGGTATGAAATGAATCGTAGTATCGTACTACATCAATCATTGCTTTAGAAAGTATTTCAAGATCTTAAAGTGTCACTATAAAGTCATTGTAAATGTTGATTAGCATGATACTGAGAATATGCCAGAACACTTGGATGAGAATGTTATAATAATAGCTACCATTACTTAAGTGCTATCTATATGTAAGTACAAACAACCTTTCTTCAATTCTCATATCACTTCTTGATATGAGGTGTGAATACACTTGTATTCCAAAGTGCAGGAGGTAAGGAAGTGACTCTAGGTGAATCATGTAGCTAATAAATGGTGGTGCGGGGCTTTAAACCCAAGCAATTTAGTCTCACAATCTATGCTCTTAACTGGTAATCTATGTTATCTCTTATTTACTCCAGTGTTCTCAAAATATGATGTACATAGCTAATCACTTTGGGCAGCTGATAAGATGAAGATTCCTTAGCCCCAAACTTGATCTACTGGAGTGAGTAGATCTGGAACTTGGTCTAGGAATCGGTATATAAACAAGCCTCTACATGATTCTGTTCACTGAGAAATACATGTCCTATGTGTTGTCTCAGGTTTTTTATAATGTATATAAGATAGACATATCTATAATAGCCTTTCCAGCTCTGTGAGGAGTGTTGTTCTGGTATAGTATAGTATAGTGGAACATACTCCAGGCAAAGAGTTAGAAAAATTCTTTTTTCTTGTGCCAAACTAGCTATGCAACTTTGGCCAAATCAGTTGTATTAGTTAGGGTTCTCTAGATAAATGAAACCAATAGAATACGCATTTATATAGAAGATTTATTATAAGGAATTGGTTGATGTGATTATGGAGGCTGATGAGTCAAAATTTGCACTATGGGCAAGCAGGCTTGGGACCTAGAGGTGCTGTTGATGTAGTTGAAGTACAAAAACTGTCTTCTGGAGAATTCTCTTTTGCTCAGGGAGGCCACTCTTTTTGTTTTATTTAGGTCTTCAAATAATTGTACAAGGTCCACTCACATTATGGAGGGCATTTAAAATGTTAATCTCACCCAATAACATTCTTCATGTTGGTATATGACATTAACTATCACATTCTCAATCTCTCTGGATTCCATAGGAAAATCCCATTGTTTGAAATCAGGGATTAAGTCAGGTGATCACAACTGTGTAAAAGAGGCACCAAACTGGTGGCCATGGGACAGTCCTGACAACTGATGGTTTTGGTTTTGTTCACCCAGAATTATTTCAGCCAGTGTTTGAAAAAAATTGAACAAGGAGTTTCTAACAAATTTCAGATGAAATCTGTATTTCTAGGTTCTTAAAAAACTCAATGTTCTGGCAGTATTGTATGGCAATAATGTATCTGAGTCACAGTGGCCACTTGTAGGAGGAGTTTTCTTCTCCTGGATCTCCATCTCTCTTGTCTCTATATCCATGCCATGTATTTCTGTTAACAGCTGAGTCCTTATAGGTATTTGAGTTTTCGGCCCTTGCCTTGCTAGTTATTAAACATCTGTGGCAGTGCCACTTCCCTGATGAAAAATGACAAAAGGAGAAGTAGGAATTCTGAGCACTTAAAATTCTGTGCTTGCTTGGAAACATCACAATTTCTTTTTTGCGCTTGGTACATATCATTTTTTTCTAGGGCTGCCTTCTCTGGACTCCACAGATCACTGTCTTTTTTTCTGAATTGAAGAAAAAGATATTTTTATATTCCTGCATAGTTTTTTGGTAAGAGATGAGAGAAGTTGTGAACTTGGTTCTTGAAGACCGGGAATGGGGTTTTTAGATAAAAAGATAGAGGAACATTGATGTAAAAAGAGAATCTGCATGGAGTTCAGTAAGTTTAAGAAGCCATTTCAATTGTGAGAGTTACTTTTCTTATCATAATCCTGGCTTTACAGGAAAACAGAATGAGCAGTTGTAATAGTACAATTTCAAAGGTAAAATAACCTCAAAACTTCTTCCCCAGTTGCTCACTTAATGCTGATATTACTTCCACTAGGACAAAGCCTTTTATTTCATAATGGGAAAGAAAACAAAGACCTCTGAGAGAAGCTACGTGCTATTTAAATTGACACAGGCACAAAGTGGTGATATGAGATTTGTATTGCAAATACATTTGGATGGAGAACTAGGGAATAAATGAAACCCAGGGGCTTTGTAGGTCTGGAAATAGGAGAGGGAAAAGAGTACAGTTATAGAGAGGCTTAGAGGACCAAGATTTGCCTTACTGACTGCTCAGTATGGCTAACCCAGCCACCTTTATTTTTTTCATGTTAACATGCCAATGGCCATGAAAATTAATTCCATCAGGCCTATGGTTTGCAAGCATGCTCTACTTTCCTGTGTTATAAAAATGTATTTCAGATGTATAAAATTATTACGGTTTCTTTAGAAGTCACCCTTTATAAAAGTAATTCAGGAATATTAGAATCCTTGTCATTTTCTTGGCAAACTAGTTCAATTATATTCTTATGCTGTACAGGACAGGCAATTTTAGAAGTACTCTGGAATATTTCCAGATTTTGTCTTGGAATTCAGCATTTGGTTACTCTTTATTAATCCCAATCAATAGTAGTTTACAAGAGTCACAAATGTGTCAGTTTTAAATAACTGTTGTGTTCCATTTCAGAAAGAATATTTTTGCTGTTCCATTTCCCAGGGTGTATATTTGAATACTGATTTTTGTGTGCCACAATTTTCTCTTTGACACTTGGATTCCTGTAGATAATTTGTATGAACATCATCCAGAGAGAGATGGCACAGGCTTTAATGTCTAATATTAGATTTTCTGTGTGGGAGGCATATGCTTGTCGCTAGATTTTCCATTCTGAGAACATTTCTATTACTTTCTCCTATTAATTTTGAACACATGAAGGTCATCATTAACTAACCAGTTGCTTATTTTCATCTTGAATAGATTTGTAGCTTTCTCATTTTTAAATCCACCTAGTACTTTATTTCTAAATCCCTTTCCTTTATTATTTTTTTTTTTATAGAGGCATGCTTTATTTATTTGTTTGCTGGTTTGTTTGTTTGTTTTTTTGTTTATACATGCACTGGGTACAGTCAGAAGCGCAGGAGGGTGAGAGAATTCACCAGAGCCAGAGCGGGGAGCAGAGCAGGCAGAAGGACCGAAGTACACTGCTGAGGGGAGCAGCGGGCGGCAGGAGAGGTCTGCGCGCCATGTGGGACCCTCCTCTGGTGGCCGGGGAGCAGCCGGGGATCGAACCGGTGCCGCAGAGGCCGCGGGCAGCTTCGCAACCCAGCGCTCAACCGCTGCGCCACCGGGGAGGCCCTAAATCCCTTTTCCTTTAAATCATAGAAAGAGAAATATTATACTTAGCAAAAGTTTTATGCTTCCTGTGCTGTCTTTTGGAATAATTTTAGTAAATTACTGGCTATAGCTCTTGGAAGATTGCTTATTATGCCATTCTGTTAGGAACTGTAGTCTTGTTTGGCTCAGAGACAAAATAAGCTTAGGTCCTAAGGCCATGCAGTTAGCATCTTTTCCCTCCAACCAGATAATAGACTCTATGCAAGGGGTAGTTTTGGAAATGGAACTTCAGACCTCAGGGGATCTGATCTACAAGGATAGGTGATAATGGTGCTTTCTCTTGGTCCAAAGGCTAAGATACCACCTCTTCTCTGATTCAGATAAAGGGTGGAAAGTAACAGGAAATGTATTGGGTTTTAGAAAAATAAATGGACTTGGAGGAATACTGTATTTGTTTAAAAGTAGTTATTCCATTATAATTAGAAAAAGAAGGATGCCTTGTAATAAACTCAATAGATACCAAAAAAGGATCTTACAAAGCCAAATATCCATTTACGTATGCCTGAGAAAGAGACCTGAGACCTAAAGAGAGTCCTGATTCTGGTGACAGATTGATTCATCATAGTATAATTATTATATATTATTCTAGAATTGATAACAGACTCAAAGCTCAGGGGAGATCAGTAACATTTTCAAAGATTCACCTCTGATTAATGGTAGCACTAGGAGTCAGATGTTCTCCTCTTTATCTCCTTTTGTTATGGGGCAGCCCCAATATAAAACGGGTTGCCTGGCTGTGGGTCCTCACCTGCGCGCTTAAAAGGGACTTATAAATACTCCACTACAGGCACACACAAAAAGGTTAATAAAAGATTTATTTACAAGGGAAAGGGAATTAAGGAAATGTACAACTCAGGGAGAAAATAGGGAAATAAAGTCTTTAGCGTCCTACCCGATCCGCTGACCTGGAAACCCAAAGTCACTCTCTGAGCTGGCCGAAGGCTGCGAGCTGGTGGAGAGCCAAAATGGGGGACCCCTCCAAAGCCCACGTGTCTGGCTTTATACCAACCTGGCTGCTTAACCCCACCCTCAGGGCCCAGCCACCTTCCCTTTGGTGGTGATGGGATTTGGAGTTCCCAGTGTCTTTTGGCTTTGGTCTGGAGTGGGGGTGGAGTCCACAAAGCCTGTATGGAATTAGCTTTAGGACATCCTTTTCCCCCTAACACTTTCCCATACTGTAGTGTCTCCAATAGAGAAGTGCTAATTACATTGAGAGAAACTGCATGAATTACTGTTAGGAAAAAACCCCACTATTTCTACTAAAACAAAATAATTTTGAGTATATATTTATGAACATATTTTTGAAACATGAATTCATTGTGTAAAGATTGGTATTTTTTCCCCCTTCATGACTAATTTAGGAGTAAATACAGTTTTTTGGATCAGCAGATTAAACAATCTGGAGACCCTCTTTAAAAAAATGAATGCAGTACAAAATTACATACTAAAAATTAGATATAAACATGCATATTCACAAGGCACTAATTTTATAAAGCTTATAAATATCACAAACAGAAAATTTTTATAGAATAGTAGCAAATATTCTTACTAATTGCCTGCTTCATCTCTATTTTATTTTATCTTTTCTGACTCATACTTTTTTTGTTTTTATGATTTTTAATGGAGAGACCAGAAAGATGGCTTTTTTTCTCTAGCATTATCAGATGAATTTACTAATAAGTAATAATGAGCAGGACCAATAGTGATTAATTATTAATTATGATTAATGATGTTGAACTTATTTTCATGTGTGATTATATTTAAAATGCAGGATGTAATCAAAGGTGACAGCTACTTTGTGATGATAATCTGTAGATTCTTATGGCTTTACTGACAATTATGTTAAGTACATTAAAAATTCTAGTGTCTATTGCACTTTCAGAGAACAATATTGACTTCCATATAAAGCCTTCAAGATTTACTAAATAATTGTCTGACATTTGGCTTTTGTGTGAAAAAATTTAGGTGCTAGATATCTTCCGATGAGGAAATCTATGAATAGCCAATATGTTTGTAACTTATGTAATTGGCAGAATGAGATGAATCTTTTGGATAGTGGATTCATGGACATTCTGTGAATTATTATGTTCTTTTCTAGATTATACATTGGTAAAAAACTTGCCATTTCTAGAGTCTGTTCTATTTGATTTCTGAGTGAGGATGTCGTTTGGGGGATAAGGTTATATTTGATGAGAAATACAATAGATTACTTTGCATATTTAATATAATTTTAATGACCAACAGAATGGAATATGTCTTCTTCAGTGTATAGCATATCAGTCGATATTATAGAAGGTGTAACTCTCTTTTTTCTGAAGTTTGTTATTGAACCCACCTATCTAGGAAGACATGTGAGGAAAGGTTGTCATCTATTTTCTATGAGGTTCTCTTGAGAAGGTGGCATCCACCAGTTCTAGATTCCTTTATATCTTGTAATACAGTAATCTTACAACTCTATAATATGTAAAATATCCCGAAGTTTAGCTAGTGCCTTTGCAAATGGCTCAGGAAGCCTATAAAGGCAAAGAAGGTTTCTCAACCAAATGGTCTCTCAACAACTTCACAAGGTATTGCTTAGGAAATTGAAGTTGTCTTATGGCCCCTCCCTTGCCTTTTCCTGAGATGTTATAAAGATCAAGTAATTTTTTTTAAGATTTATTTATTTATGTGTAAAAAAACTGGGGTAAGGCCAGAGGTGCAGAGGGTGAGAGAATTCACCAGAGACAGAGTAGGGAGCAGAACAGGCAGAGTGACTGAAGTACATTGCTGAGGGGAGCAGCGGGCGAGCCAGGAATGGTCTGCTGTGCCATGTGGACAGCTCCCTGGCCAGGGATCGAACTCATGCTTCAGTGGCTGCAGATAGCTTCATAGGCTGCATCTTAACCCCTTGTGCCACCAAGATCAAGAAATCTTACGGCTGGTTCAGAGATAGCTGTTTTATAAGTTCAGAGTGAATAGTTTAAAAGGACAGTTTGCCCTGAATTACCCTCAAAATGCAGGGTGACTGTAATGTTTAGTATACTGTACATTTTTTATAGCAATGACAATTTCTACTTTATAATAGAGAGAGATGAGATAGAGATACCTGTTTTCTCAAGGCTAGCCTCTGATGTAGTTAGGTTGCACTGCCTTCCAGAAGTGTACAGTATTCAAGGCAACTGCTCACAAATTCTCCCCTGTACCTTCTTAGCATTTCAGCTGTCCCTTGCTGAGTGTGCTCATCACCTTCTACATCCTGTTGTAGATCTCTATCTAGCTGCAGACCTCTTTATCTCCCTTCCTGCTTTTCATGTTGTTTGACTCACTGTGTTGTGTTCACTTAGTAGATGTGGTAGTCATTGGTTTAGGCAGCAAATATTCCAGTCTTCAGCTTTCTTGGCAGGTGATGGGAGCATATTTACCACCACCTTTGGTTATGTGGCTGGCTTTGGCACAGAAGTAATACTTGTCACTTTTACATTGTTTCAAACTATTTCAGGCTATTAAATGCTTCCATGAGCCAGTGCTCAACTCCTCTCTTTCTACCTGTGACTGTGATAATGGGTTGGGATGGAGCCAGAGGCTGCAAATGGCTGTGAGAGCCAGAGAGCCCTCTGCTGACCTGCAAAAGACAAGTTAGCTTGAGTGAGAAATATATTTTGGGAACTTGAAACACCTGAGATGTTGCAGTTGTTTGCACACAGCATAACGTAGCCCGTTCTGACAGATGAACTACGCGTACACTTTCAGTTTGAGAGTCAAGACACATGTTGCTGGTTATTGAGCCTTTGAAATATGGTCAGTCTAATTGGGTGTTAAAGACTCAGTATGTAGAAATATCTCGTTAGTCATTTTAAAATTTTGCTTACATGTTGAAATAACATTTGGACATGTTGGGTTAGGTAAAATATACTATTAAAATTAATTTCACCTGATTCTTTTTACTTTTTAAACAATTTCGCATGTGGCTTATATTATCTTTCTGTTGTTCTATGCTGGTTCTGCCTATAGAGGCAGAACTATAAGCTTATTGAAGACAGGAGTTCTGTCTGTTTTACTCTTATTTTACAAGAACATCTAACAATGTTAAGGAAATGACATGTTAAATAAAAATTTGATGAGCAAACTGTATTTCCTTTCATATTTATTTAAAAAATGCAGTCTTAAAAATTAAGTTTATTTGTAATTTTATGTTTTAGCATTCCCCTCTCTTAGTTCCTTTAGCTAAAGAATAAAAGTAACCTTTCAATAATCAGAAACTTGAATGTTATTTGTTTTTATGTTATATTAATGTTTTTTAAATGTAACACACTATGAAAATGCTGGGATTATAGTCTTTAAATACTTGCCCTAATCAAATTTTCAGCTTGGGCATTTCTTATGGCGAGTATTTTCTTTTCTTTGTAAAAATAACCAAGAAGCCCTCTTTGTTTAGTGACCTTTATTTATTTGCCAATGACATCCATTTACGTTATTTATTATATTTTCTTGCCCTTTGTTGGAGACCTTGTGCTACAAATCGAAGGGAAACAGAAAGAAAAAATAGAGTGTTCTAGTGGCCTTCCACTGGAAGGGGGACCCCTCATGTGAAAAAGTAGGGCTTTTAGTTTCTAGATGAGTGAGACAGAAATTAAAATAGGAGCTGAAAGGGGCCCTTGAAAGTAACAACATGTCTTTAAGACATAAAGGATAGGAGACACATGCAGTAACAAAGATGCTGAAAAAGACTTAAGCACTTACTAAGTTATAGCTATTGGTGTAAGAGTGTATGGACCCAGGGTCTCCCCGGTGGCGCAGCGGTTGAGCGCTGGGTTGCGAAGCTGCCCGCGGCCTCTGCAGCGCTGGTTCGATCCCCGGCTGCTCCCCGGCCACCAGACGAGGGTCCCACATGGTGCGCAGACCTCTCCTGCTGCCCGCTGCTCCCCTCAGCAGTGTACTTCAGTCCTTCTGCCTGTTCTGCTCCCTGCTCTGGCTCTGGTGAATTCTCTCGCCCTCCCGCGCTTCTGACTGTGCCCAGTGCTTGTATAAATAAATAAATAAATAAATAAATAAATAAATCTTTAAAAAAAAAAAAAAAAAAAAGAGTGTATGGACCCAGAGGGAGCTATGGAACGGCAACTAGTAGGAAGTTCCTCTGGCTAAAAAGGGAGGGTGAGTTGGCCCATGGGAAGGGGAGATAAATGTCCCCATCAAAAGACTAGAATAAGGAAAGACTTGTTCATAAACCATATTATATACTATTTAATTTGCATAAAGTCATATATTCTTTGTGTGTGCATAGAAAGATGTACAACAAGGTGGTCACCAGAATATTCAGGATGATTCCTGTCTGAACGGTAGCTGAATTTCAGGTGATTTTTACATTGTCACATATTAAATTTTTTTTTTTCCAAATGAGTACTTATCACTTGTATTATCAATAATCTGATCCAGTATTTTTGCATTTATGGAATCATCAGGGCAAAGTTTAAATACCCAATGAGAAGTTGTCTGTTTTGTTTATATTCTACTTAAACAATAGATAAAAATTAAAAAAGTAACGTGATCAGAAATGTACTAAGTGAAAACATTCACTTTAGTTATCAGGGAATATTTTAAATGCTCATAATTTAGGTGTGGGAGCCTTTTCCATGACAAAGGGAAAGGCTGGTTCAGATAAGATGTGTCTTATCTGAGGGTGAATATTTCTTCAGAAATAAAAATAATGCTTTTGTAAGATTATAGAGGATTTGGGAATTATGCCTGAGGGTACATGCTGAGTAATGTCAGTTTTCAAGGCAGGTTGCCAGATTTTGTCAAAGAAAGGCAAATATGGGGTTTGTTTTGCAATATCTGGAAAACTTGGAACTCTAATTTCTTGGAAAATCTTTCCAAGATGAATTTACTGTGAAGACACTTTACTTCAAAAAATTACATGTAGCAAGGGGAAAGGAAAAATAGTATAACAAGATATGAGATGAGAAGCGAAGTTTTTTTCTGCCCCTGACTCCACCAGAGATTGTTACCTTACTGAATTCAATTACATGTCTGACAGCCTCTTAGAAAATATTCTCTAGGTTAATTTTACTGAAACTCCTGAGCAAGGGCAAAGGAAAGAAATGGTCCTCATAATCAGTTCATTTATCTTCACCAGTTGAAAATATTCGAAAGATAAGGTATTATGTATCTAAACATTCTGAATTGCTGGGGGACCTTGAGGGAGTCATTTAAACTTTTCGGTCCCTTATTTTCTCATTTGTTTGATCTAGAGGATTTGGATGATAAAACCTGCTATGGTGTCTCCTAGGTTTTATTTTTTAAAGTAAAAAAAAAACCTATTTTATCGCTTTTAACATATTAAATACTGTTTGATATATATCAGCAAAAAAGTTTTCATCAAGTCTAATTTTCTGTGGTGTGAAAAGTGTCGTGGGTGATTTTATAGCACTGTCTAGACTTTCCCAAAGTCCCTTCAAGCTCTCCATATACTTTGAAAGCCTTTGTATGGTTGTCACAGGGCCCATCGTGATTGATAAGAAGAATCCAACTGCTACAGCTTCCTGCCTGTATGTACAAGAGGCTGTACAGGGGCGACTCAGTGGTATTCTCCCCATTGCAGGGGCAAGTGACCCTTGCCCTCAAATCTTCTTGAAGCTGCCCTGCTGCTAGTGTCTGCCTGCCTGCACTGGGAAGTCTGCTCAGGTCCTTGAAGAAACACAATCTGGGTCTTTGTCAGCGGAGTCCCAGCTGCTCTGAGGCTTCTTGCCAGAACAGTGCATGGAGGGGTGAACTCTGAAACTGTAGAAGACTACAAGTGCATTTTGTTCTGGGACTGTTTACCTCCATATCTCTTCATTAACTTGGGAGCTGGTGGGAGCAGATTGCTGAGCAACTTTGTAATTGCTGCTGAATTCCAGGTGACTTTGAGACTTGACTGTCTCAAGTAGGATGACATTTTAAATCTGTGTGATGTGTTGACCGTACTCCAATTGAAGAAAATTTGTGGGTGGTTTATTTAATAATTTTACATTTATTGAGTGACTGCTATATGATTTCTTGGTGATGACAAGTATGGAAAAAATATATTAGTGTGGATGCAATAGAGAGAGACTAAAGGGAGAAATTAACGTTGGAACAGCCTCATTGAGGTGGTAACATCTTTCCCTGGTAAGAAGGAGATGGCAATGTAAAGGTCTGGTTAAGATAGTCCAGGCAGAGGATTCTAAGAAGGAAAGGTGGGGATGAACTTGGCATGTTCAAAGAATAGAAGGAAGGCCAGTGTAGGCAGAGAGCAGTGTGTGTGGAAGAACGACAGGAGTTGAGGTCAGAGAGGTGGGCAGGTATGAGGTCACATGGACCCTACAAGGAAAAATTTGGATTTCCTTATAAGTGCAGCTAGCCACTGGAAAGTTTATGCAAGAGAATGACGCAGTCTGATTTGACTTTTATGGTCCATGTTTCATGGTTCCTCACTGGTGCAGAATGGCTGATGGGAGAGTTGGGGAGGATGTTAGAGAGTTAGTGACCTAGTAATCCTGGTGAGGGAAGATATTGACTCAGCAAGATTAATGGCAATTGAAGAAAGCAGCTTCATGAGTTTGGGACATTATTTGAGAGGAGAACCTGCAGGACTTGTTAATGACTTCTTGTTGGAGAATAAGAAAAACATGAATCAGGGATGATTTTGATGAGTTAGTCTTGAATAACTGGGTAGGATTTTGGTGCCATTTGCCAAAGAGGGAGAGACCTGGGAAGAGACTGGTGGGGAAGCATATTAGTGTTTTTGCTGTGTTAAATTTGAGCTACCTGTTAGATATTGAAGGGGAGATGTCAGAGAGGTGGCTTGCACCTCAATGGACAGGATCCCACTGAAGATTTAAACTCAAAAATCATTTATATAGTATGAATTGTGGAAAGCTAAACAAAATTGTGCACTATCCTGTAATTTATCTTGAGTGTGTGCTACTTAAAGTCAGAAAAAAAAATTTCCTTTATGAAATGATATGGTAATTATTACTTAGGCTTTTTGTAGTAGTTGATTATCAGGCAATTAGAATAACCACATCACTTTTATCAGATAATTAGAGTTAATTTGTGAGTGCTGATAATAGGCTGACTCACTGAATAAACAAAATACAGAGTTCAAAGCTTGTCTCTACAACTTCTGGTCTCTTTAGGCTTAGCATTGCTGAATTACTGTAGTTTAATTCAGAATTTTTATTCTTTTTCATTGCCAACTCAATGGCTTTATTTTCAAATAGTATTATGTATTGTGTACTTTGGTAGGTATACTGTTGGGGGAAATTCTTATCTCTCCACTTACACTCACCTGATCTGTACCATTAAAAATTGCTTGCACTGGCAGTTGGAGAAGTCTGGAAGCCAGCTACAGCAATAGAGTGACACCTCTCTACTGAGTGCCTACTAAATACCTGTCATCATGTTAGTTGTTTTGCACAGGTTATCTCTAAGTTTTATTAAAAAATTGCTGCAAAGTAGGCTTTTTTATTCTGAGGAAACAGAAGCTTAAGATCACATGACTAGTAAGTGGCAGAGCCAAAACTCAGATCTAGGTCTGTTTGCTTCCAAATTTATTTACAACTTTTATCCTGCCAGGCTGTGAAATTTCTAAAAGTCCCTGTAGTTTATTCAGTCAATTCCATTTTCCTCTATCAACTCTTTTATGGCTTTATAGCCAGAGGCCCACTTAGCTACCACCCACATTTCTCTTCTAAAAAGTGATGATCAAGGTACACATGCCCACCCTCAGCTACTTCTGTTCTCTGTCTGTAGATTTCAGCCTCAACCTCCCATGCCATACCTGCTTTCTCCCCAATCATGACCCTCCATCACACTCTAGTATTTGTTAGTTAAACAAACCTCATACTCTTCAGCTTTTCTTTTCAACATTACCTTGCACTCTTGCCAAAACTCAATCTTGGCTTTATTCTACGTTCCTGAGCCAAGTTCAACACTGGTCATCACTTCTCCTACATTCTCTGGTTCTGAGAGTGAGGATCAAGGTCAGCAAATTTCCTTCCCACTATCACTTTCACAGTATTATTTGTTCATTGTCTCTCAAGAACTTGTGTTTTGAACTCCACTCTATCTTTGCATATCACGCTTTTTCCACCTTATATTCAACTCATATTTACTGTTCACATCTCACCCCATTAAGAGCTGACCTTTCTTTTGCCTATCATCTTCATGAACCTAACACTTATCAGGTTTTTCAATCCCTTGTCCTCAGAGAGCTTTGGCCTTTGTACCTTAAGCAACTTTATTCTGTGACATTCTAGCTCCTTATATAGGCACAGTCATACCCCAGAGCTGCTGAACATCTGAAACTGTTACTCATCTAAAATGATCTTCTCTGATGACATCACTTGTGGCTCCCCCTCTTCTGAGTCTTCTCTCCTATTCAGCCCTTGACTTTATTTGTTCTGTACAGCACCTGCCCCACCCATCACTTTGACAAGCCACTCTGGTTTCACTTGCCTCCCTGTCCAAATGAACCTTTTGTTCTGCCATTTAACTTGATTCTTGCTACAGCTTCATGACCTTCAGGTTCTGATCCCCCATGTCCTCTTTTACTTGCTGTACAAACCTGCAATTCTGGGTAGATTCCTCCACTTGAATTTCTCTACTTCTGTTCTCACATTCCTGGGTATATAAAAAATAGTCATAATCACTGATTTTTTTTTAAATAGGAAATTTTAAAAAGAATATTTTAGCACATAGCCAGAAGTTCCATGGTTAAGTCATGATTCAACAACATCATCAAAGTTTTCATTCCCCTTTTCTCCTCTTAGGTCAGCTTCGGTCGACCAGCTCTCTTCATGATTGCAAGTCAGCTGCTGTGGTTCCAACGGTCACACAGAGATAAGATGCAGCAGAAAAATTGGTCTGATTGGGTTTACCACAAATATCAACCCACAATTAGACATTCTTGGCTCCATTGCAATCTCATTGTTAATTATCCTCTATTTGTGTTTCCCACTGGGACTAGTCAGAGTTTTTTCTAATCCCGATCTTTCAAGCTGGGATTATTTTTCCTAACTGAAAAATTTCCCCCATATCTGTTCCTGTTCCCTACTCTGTGCTTCCACCTATTCACTTCCTTTTACCTACACCAACAGTGACTCCTCCTGAAGCCTGGTGCTGAATATGTCACTACCCCCCCCCTTGATTGGCTATTATTATTGATTTCTTTTTTTTTTTTTTAAAGATTTATTTATTTATACAAAACTGCCATATTGGCCAGATGCGTAGGAGGGTGAGAGGATTCACCAGAGACAGAGCAGGGAGCAGAACAGGCAGATTTACCGAAGGTGCTGCTGAGGGGAGCAGCGGGCGAGACAGGAGAGGTCTGGCGCGCCATGTGGGACCCTTGCTGGCCAGCCGGGATCGAACTGGTGCTGCAGAGGCTGCGGACAGCTTCACAGCGCGGTGCTCAACCCACTGCGCCACCAGGAAGGCCCCTGTTCCTGGTTTCTTGTGGGTTCTTGTAGAGATCCCTCTATGTGTAATTTATTATCCAAGTCTATATATTAGGAATTGTTTATCTTCTCTCGAATTTCTAGTACCTACTTCCCCAATCTCATTCTTCTTTTTTTTTTTAAAAATGTATTACTTTTTATTGGGGTAATGTTAGTTTACAGCCCCTTCATTTGTATGTCACCACACCATACCCACCACCAAAGCATGAGAAGTCCTCCACCATAGTGCAGTTGGTTCCCATTGTCCTTTGCTCCCCTCCCTCAAACTCCCCTCTGGTAGCCTCCATTCTGCAGTCAGATTTCTAGGTTTTGTTTTGGTTTACTTGTGTCTGTTCCTTTGTTTTGTTTTATTCCACATATGAATGAAATCACCTGGTGTTTGTCTTTCCCTTCTGATTTATTTCACTTAGCATAATCCCCTTCAGTGCCATCTATATTGTTGCAATTGGCAAGAGTTCTTATATAGCTGAGTAGTATTTCATCATATGCATATACCACATCTTTTTAAGCCACATATGATTCCTGTTCGTGATTCCTCAGTGCGCCAGTTAAACTGGAAATCCCTGCCTATTCCTTCAGTGTGCCCCTAGTTTTCCCACCTCTGCCTTTGTTCCCCTTTTTCTAAAGAGTATTTCCCCTCAACTCTGAAAGTAAAATTGCTACACATTTTCATGTCTAACTGCAGTGTCACTTATTTTGAAAAGTTTCCTCATCATTCTCATCCCCAGCAAGAGCTTAGAGTCTTTTCTAAATTTGGAAATTGATTACTGTCTTTGGTAATTATTAATATATCTCCACTACTGATTGCACTGTAGCCCCAGTTTTCATATTTTCCATTTATATCATTTGAAAAATTTTTCAAGTGCTTGTTTTTTGTTTTATTTGTGTAGAATTTTTTTTTCTGCCCCAAGGAGCTACCAAAGCTAACAGTGTCTGTATGTGCTCAGAGGATATCGGTTTAGGGACTATACATAATTTTGCCTGGAAAAAGTCCAAACGCTATAGTGAAAATTGCTCCCCTGGGTGTTTAGATTGATCGACATGAAGCTGTTTGTGTCTTTCAAGCTTTAATACAATGTCTTAGTATGAAACACAGCATGAAAACTGTTCAAACACATATTAACCAGTTAACATTGAGGTGTTCAGTTTTTTCTAATGTTAACTTTTTATTGAATCTACTTTTAAAATACCTGTGAAATCTATATCCTTTTCTCCACTCACATTGCTTGGGCCTCATTTCTGACCCTCCAGATCTATCTCTGCCACTCCATAGTTTCATTCCACTGCTCCCTATCATGGCAGAGTTGTCTCCCCAAAACAAATCTGGTAACCCTACTTTCTTCTGTTTATACACATTTTCTGATACCTTGTTGTTCCCAGAGTTACATCCAGATTCACTTGTGGGGCCTAAAGTTTACTTCAGATTCCCTGTTTCCTTCCCTTCATCTGTTGCCACACACTCAGTAGTATCTCTTGTATAGTCATCCTCAGGTTTTCACTATTCCCAGGAAAGCCCATGGTCTCCTGATGCCTAAATTATATTCTTTATTTCTTATTCTGTGCAATTCCCGTGATCACTTAAGAGTAACTTGATTATTACCTTGTTTGTGACTGCTTCAGAGAGTGATTCCCTTTTTCATTTTCTATACCAGTCAGTTATTCCCCATACACATAACATTCATTTACTCATTCATTCATGTAGGAAATCCTTGTAGGGAAAATTCTGGAGATACAGAGACATATAAGTTCTCACATTTGGACTGTAAGGAGCTATGTAGGGTATGTAGAAGAAAATGACAATGCAGAAGGAATGGAGGGGGTCAAATTTGAGAGACCTCGATACATTAGAAAGAAATTCTAGGACTTAGAGCCTGATTAGATATGGTAGCTGCAGAAAGTAGAAGAGGACAGAATAATTTCCAGATTTCTGCCTTGAGTGACACAATAGATATGGGAACATCCATGGAGACAGGACATAAAAGGAAGGAGCAGGCCTGTTGGGAAGTATAAGTTCAGTTTTGAGGTACCTCTAGGATATCTGAGTGAGTATGGTCAGCCGTAATTGGATACGTGGGCAGCAAAGAGCTCAGGAAAAAAGATCAAAGTAAATTCTGGGAGATTTCAATTAGCAAAGGCAGTTGATGACAGTGAGATTTCTGAAATTTCCAGTTACTCAAGTAATACTTTTTTTTTCCCTGGATTTTTGTACTACTTTGTAATACAATGTTCCATTGATTTGCTTTGATTCCCCCATAAGGACATAGAGTCACATCAATTTACCTTATATCTGCAGTACCTATCATACTAACAAAGTAAAGAAAACATTAAGAGCCTTACATATCTATGTTTTTCACATTATTTCCACTTCCATTGATGCACAGCCATTTTCTAAATTTAAGTATATGACCCAGAGAACAGTTAGAAATTTGCGAGTGGACAGTAGAGAAAGCTATACCTATAGCTGTCTTAGACTTTACCCATGGAAACTAACTGGATATCCATCCATGGGTGAAAGAGATAAAGAAAATTGGTATATACATACAATGGGATATTGGCAAAGCTTCAGAAGGAAGGAAATCCTGCCATGTGTGAAGGTGTAAATGACCGAAGTGACATTACGTTAAGTGAAACAAGCTAGTCACAGTGAGCAAATACTCTATGATTCCACTTATATGAGGTTAAAAATAGTTAAACTTGTATGGGTAGAGAGTAGAATGGTGGTTGCCAGGAACTGAGAGAGATGGGAGGAGTTGCTGTTCAATGAGTATGAAGTTTCAATTATACAGCGTAAGTTCTAGAGATCTATTGTACAACATTGTGACTAGACACAACAATAACATGTTATGCACTTAAAATTTTTCTAAGAAAGGTGATATCATACTAACTTTTCTTACCACAATGATAATAATAATAATAATAATAATAAAAGAAACCTCCTCATGTTTTTAAAGAATTTATCTTCTCTCTATTTTTTGATTTGTCTGTTTTATCTGGTACTTGGCCAACTCTTGTCATTCTTCTGCAGTTTAATCCAAATTATGTCTAGAATTTTGTAAGTGTGAAGAGTTTGAAAATTATTGGCCATTCTGGTTATAACCTTTAATATATCAGCTTATATTTTAAGTGGACTCTACCATTGTTTTGGTTTCTTTTGTTATATAAGCATGAGGTAGCCTTAGCTGTTGAGAGAGTATTTGTAATCCAAAGATTTGAGTTGAATGATTTCCCCATTATATTACAAGCTAGGATTGGAGTCTTGAATAGCCTGCTTCCATTCCTTGATACAAGCCAAACCACTTCCCTTCAGAAAAGAAGGGCCTGAGTACTTTATGATTTGCTTCTAAAATAGCAATATTTTTCCTTTTACAGTTTTACTTGTTTAGCTTTTAAGGTATGATCTTTCTGTTGGATAAATGGTTGCTTAATTTTAAAGAAACATAAAAATTAGCTTACAAACGAACCGTCTTGATAGAATAATTTTAAATCCATCATTAGTAAAGTATTGTTCGTCCTTTTTACACTACTTTTCAAGTGAGGTGAGTGATTAATTGCATTGTAAAACTCTTGGGTTTATAAATGGACTTGCTGAGGAGCTCCTTTTAAAAGCATACTTCTTATTTCATTCGAAGTACGATTACAAATATATAGGTTAATATAGTAATTCATTTATTTGAAATGTACTTAGCACTTAGTAATATCAAGTTGCTTTGGGGATTAAATGTTTCTGTAAAACATTTATTGGCACAGAAACCTGCCATATGGAAAGAATAGAATTAGTTGTTGTTTTTACTATTATTATTGCCAGACCCTCTACTAGGCACGGAAGAAAGAAGAAGATAAAAGGACACTATTTCAAAGGGATCAAAGCCTAGTAATGAGGCCTGCAGGGGTGGATTAGAATTACCATTGTTCTCTGAAAATGTAATTTTTGCTTTTTTGTAGTTTGGATCCAGAGTGTTTTGCCAACTTATACTCCAGGTCTGTGCATCTTTTCTTTAAAGTAGTATATAGATATACAAAATACACAAAGGATTACAGAAAGATAAAGTATACTGTTGTCATCATGATATGGCATTAAATTCCTGCACCCTCTATTTAAAAAGCTTGACTGTGCTACCCAGGTTTTTGATTTTACTTTATCAGTTGCATCTTTCATATCCCTTCAAGGGAAGCATAACTGGAATACAACTACCAGTTGTGTTTATACAAAGCTTCATCTAATTGGTTATAAAAGCACAGATCTTGCTTTGCTGAAGAACTTTCTGGATTTGTTTTTATTAACGTAGTGATTAGGCTCATCTATGGAAAGTGGGTACTTTCCAATTTCTTGAAAATCTAAACATGTTTTAATCGTTTGTTTGAATATGTTTTACTTTCCTGAGTAGCTAAAGGTGTATTACTGATTAGAAGACAGAGACTTTTGATTGTTTTATTAGATTTATATTTATTCTTTATGGTGACTTATAGGAAACTTGGTTGTCTTAAAAATAATTGAAACTAATTTTTCTTAGCACCAAAAAATGGTAATGTTCAGATGTTATAAGGTTTTCAACAATGACTGGTTCTGTATTCTAAGGAAGTGGAAGGTACATTTTTGAAAACATTTTCAACATTAAGGAAATATGTTAAAACTATTTAAATGTGGTTAATAGATCTTTGGTAGAAATAATACCATGTTCTCATGTTCATGATTTTTTCCTGATAAATATTTGGACTTTTTAATAGTGGGATTTTTTTTTTTAATGATTGTCTCTTTGGTGACCCATAATATCAACTTTGTTAGACTTGCAAAATAGATTTGTATTTCAAATTTAAGCACAAGAAAAGACAAGACATGTTTCTAGTGACATTGTTTGTAGTGAAAGAGTGAGAAAGTCCAGTGAAGATGCCAGAGAAATGATTGACTATATTTAGAAAATTTTTCTGCATTAGAAGTATCCAGTTATGGCTTCTTTGGCTTCTTTACAAAAGAGATTGTAAATAAAATTTTAGGCTTAGTTGAAAATGAAAGGATAGTGAGTGGAATTTACCTTTAATCTTCCTTTTGTGCTAAGGCAAGTTTCA
Source organism: Talpa occidentalis (assembly GCF_014898055.3). Taxonomy (NCBI): domain Eukaryota; kingdom Metazoa; phylum Chordata; class Mammalia; order Eulipotyphla; family Talpidae; genus Talpa; species Talpa occidentalis. The sequence goes on from NW_023603184.1 coordinate 121,271,462, forward strand.
TTTTAGCCAAAATTTTTGTAATATTTACTTTCATTATGAACATTAATTAATGAAAGTTTAACGAGTTTCTATATCTTAGATAAGCTCAATAATTTTTGGAAGCATTCAGAATGGCCAACAGAAGGCTTTGGTGGAAAGGCAAGGTGGGGCCAGAGAGATCTAGGATGAAATGCTATCTTTATCATCTGCTAACGATAACTTTGAGCTAATTGCTTTAAGTTTTCTAAGTCTTACTTTCCTCGCTGGTTAAATAGGCAGCAAATAACCACCTCATAGGGTTGTTTTTGAATAGAAAGTGAAATTTGTTTAGTGGAGTATCTTCCAGTGTTTTGTTTGTCTTCCTTGGCATCCTTTTTCATAAAAATAATTCTTCAAAGGTTTAAGATCATCATATATTGAATATACTTCCCACAATGAAGTGAATAAATAGTCTAAGTCAAGGCTTGGCAAACTGTGGACTTCTTCCTATTTGGTAAATACAGTTTCATTGTAGCACAGCTACATTCATTTATATGGGGACAGTCTATGGCTGTTTTCACACTACCACAGCAATGTAGTTAACAGCAGACACCCTGTAGCCTATAGAACTTGCAGTAGTTGCTGTCTGACCTTTCACAGAAACAGTTTGTTAACCAGTGGTCTAAGTTGTGTGAGGGGATTGCTTAACTGGCATTAAGTGCCATGATTTGCACAAATGGGAGGATCCACTTCAAGTGAGGCGTCATGACAGCATTATCTAGCTATTCCTGGGGTAAACTAGAGAAGTTTAAGGATTATCTGTGATGAGCAGTGAGGTCCCCTGGAATAGTTGGGAATAACAAATCTAACACTTAAAGAAAGGAATTTGGTTAGACCAAAACTCTTCTTGTGGTTCAGCTAAGTAGGGTGGAAATGACACGTGATCTCTCCATAAATGAACTCTCCAAGTGGTGTCCTTAATCAGTGTAAAACCTAATTGGAAATTGTTCAGAGTTGTCATTATACAGTGTGGGTTCAGTCACTTTTTAAGAATTAAATTAAATTTTATTTGTTTATAATTATTTTAAATAAATTATATCTTTGTTAATTTTTGGATCGTATTTGATTTTTGCCCTCTGGTGTAGTGCCTATAGTTCTCCCACCACCATGTTTAAAGCTGTCATTATACAGTTTAGCTTCAGTCACTCAAAATTAAATTAAATTTTAATTTTTTTGTTTATTATTTTTTAATGAAGTACCATTGTTTGACATCCTTGTAGTTCCACATGGTTCATCCTTCATCTAGTGTTAAAAGATTGTCACCAGGTCTTATTGTCTAAATTCCCTGGGTTCAGTGAGTTTTACCTTGTCATTGTAGTGGATGCTTCAGGTGCTAGAGTGGGCTAAGTATCACTGCATTCTACGTATTTTAATAATTTTGATAGATTTAATGTAGAAACAATTGTTAAGCTTATCTGGAATTGCTGAGAAATCTCTCATTTTTCACAGTAAGTGATATTCTGCTGATCTGAAGTATGTGCTTTTCCTCAGCTGATCTTTGGGGAGTTAGAATATACAGTAATCATCCTGAGAGCCATTTAGTGCATTAGTATTTACAAAGTGCTTCCAGTCACACCATTTCATTCAAATATCACAATCACTCTATAAATTAGAAGAATTGGAATTATCCCAATTTTATAGATGCGAAAGCTTTAGTTTCCAAGATGTTAAGCCCCTTGTCTAAAGCCATACAGTTTTACAGGGTGAATGAGGAACTTGAATTGTCTTCTGACTTCATATCCTGTGTTCTGTCTGTCATGCAGTTTTGTCTGATGTTCCTTTTCAGCCCAGTTTATTATAAAATGGTAAAATGCAAAATTAAAATAAGCCTCTAGAGGGTAGAACATAGAGAATTTTATATTAGAAACAAAGATAATTTAAACCTGAGGTTGCAAACTGTTGACCCGTAGGGTCTGCAGATGCGTTTGACTTAGCCATTATTTGCCTAGGTGAATTTTATTAAAAAATGAATGAATTAGCTGTCACTATCACAACTAAATCCTGATTTCCAGCTTCATTGGACAAGTCAGGAGATCTGGCTATACTGAACTCACATTCCTGCATAACTGGATTTAAATATTAAATTCTTGTTTCCTTTGGAGGGGACATTTGCTTTCATTTCCGTTAGTCTCTACCACTCCCTATTGTCCTTGAGCTAAACTCACATCAGTCATTGATAGCACCTGACTGGGTCGTGTAAGTGTTTGAGTTTGTGACTCCTGATCTAGACTAGAGTACTTTGTGAAGTACTTTGTGAGATAATGAAATTAGAAGTAGCAAGATAATTTGGCAGCACCAAGATTAAAACTTGTTTTGCTTAGACAGAGCTCTTTTTTGTGCTCTGATACCATGTCCATATTATTCCTTATTACTGAAGAATAATGGAACTGCAAAAGAAGAGTAATTAGTCAAGGAATGATACATACCTTTTAATATATTGATAATGTTTTAGTGTGAGTAGGCTATATATTTTTTTATTGATACCATGAAGCAAGATTTCAAATATTTCATTATCAGATTATATTTTGTAGGTTTAAGGTCAAAAAACATGGGCATGTAAACTGAATGAATGAAGTTTATTTTCTTATGTTGGAGAAAGTGAGTGGAGGATACATGGTGGAAAGGTTTTTACATAGAGATTGAGTTTCAATTTAAAAACCAACTTATGTTTTTCCTTCATGTGTAATGGAAGCATCCTCAGGCATTTGATAAATGTCTCCTTTGTGGAAGGTCACATGTTAGGCAATAGTGTATATTGAGGAGAAAATCCTAGGAAAAGAGAGGCAACTATAATTGTGAGACTAGGACGGCTGGGGCACACTGGCACTCTGTCACAAGCAGATGTAGAGGCTGTGTGTGTGTAGGAGGTTGAAATTGATGGTGGGACCAACCCAATGATAAGAAAAAGTATTGGGTATACAGATGGAGTAAGAAAAACACAGTGTTTATCACTTACTTTTTCTGAATTGTAATTTCTATAATGGACTATATTGTTCAAACCCAAGGGGATAATTATATCCTATGGAATGAAACTAGGGAACTTGCAAAAAAACAAACAAACAAAAAAAAACCAAACTCTAATAACTAATGACTAGTCAACATTTGTGTTTTGGATAAACCTTTCAAAAGCATAGAGCAAAATGTTGGATGAAAATATTTCCAGATGAGTATGCTGTTCTTGTTACTCATTTACAGCAGTTTGTTCCAGCAGTGGGGATTATCTGGAGATTGAATTACTAGTTCTTGCCTTTAAGTTACTTTTCATTTCATTGGGGAGTTGAGATACAGAGATATGAAAAATTTGAAAGAATACAAGTCCATGTAAGTCAGTGTTTTCCCAGGTTAGGGAATGAGACACTACTTCCCTTAGCTTGATCTGGGAGAAGACTTTCTGAGGGATGAGGACTAGGGATTAGAATTAGACCTTGAATGGTGCAAAGGATTTGAAATGCCAAAGGAATGGCAGAAATTTCTTTAAAGAGGGCTAGTGGCAGAACAAATCCTAGTGGCAGTGAGTTGTAAGGAGAATAGTGTGGCCAGTTCATGAACTTCCTGACAGAGTAGACGAGTACAAGACAGGTTGAAGGGTGCTAAACTGTGGAAAAACTTTGACTCCTAGGCTAGAGAGTTTGCACTTTAAAGATATATTTTCCATAGTTAATCAAGGGAACATTATGCCAAAATTATTGTATACATTTAAATGTTTGGGAGTGGGCAACTTGGTGGAGCTTGTAAAATGCCTTTGTTAATTGATGCAATTCACAAGATTTTTTGTCCTGAGAGAATCCAAATCTTTCTAAGTAGAACCAACTCCCCAGACTCTTACTAGGAGTCTATTTGGAGACTTTTCAAGATACAACATAGGATATCTAGAGACCAATGTACTATACAAAGGGCAAATGCACAGGGGACTGCCTACCAGGAACAGATTGCAGTTGGAAACCTTTTTTGCTAAAGAAAATATCGAGGTTGCAATGTCATTTTATTTTCAGTCTGTATATGCCAATGTCACCATATTTTGGAGTCCTTATAAAGTCTCTCATCTCATGTTATATTCACTCAATTCCTGTATTTTGAACAGCAAACTACAATTTGGGGAAGACACATTAGACTGATATGACCTCAATTGGTGCTATTTTTATTTGTGTGTAGAGGTGTGTTGATGTGATGGGGAAAAAATTTAATTACAGTTTCTGTTATTATTCCTAAAGGTATGAGTTTGCAATTGCAGGTGGTGGATATAATTTCAAGCATGCCTTTTAAAGCAGTACAGTAGTTATTTATATTGTGGATATCACAAATAAACACCTCAGGACAAAAGGAGACCAGCTCTACTAACCTAATATGACTGGAAAATCATGAGTTGTAATGTAATTTCCAGTGAGGGCAGATTCAGAAAATGCTGTTTCTCTAATAACATAGACAGATGTGAAGATGTGCTATTTGGAAAACTGTTGGATGACTTCATGTTTGGGCAGAAATGGAGAGTCTGGACAAAATTATTTCATGACATTTGCGATATTCCAAAATTAATATATAATTTTAGAGGATTTAAAAATATATGGACAATCGGGCCTCCCGGGTGGCGCAGCGGTTGAGCGCTGGGTTGGGAAGCTGCCTGCAGCCTCTGCAGCACCGGTTCGATCCCTGGCTGCTCCCCGGCCACCGGAGGAGGGTCCCACATGGCGCGCAGACCTCTCCTGCCGCCCGCTGCTCCCCTCAGCAGTGTACTTTGGTCCTTCTGCCTGCTCTGCTTCCTGCTCTGCTTCCTGCTCTGGTTCTGGTGAATTTTCTCACCCTCCCGAGCTTGACTGTACCCAGTGCATGTATAAACAAACAAATAAACAACAAACAAACAAATAAACAACAAACAAACAAATAAATAAAAATACATGCCTCTTTAAAAAAAAAAATATGGACAATCAAATTAAGTGTATAGCCCTTAAGTTTAAACAACTGTTAATCATAGAAGGTCATCAGAAAACAACGTGTCGCTCACTGTACTTATAAACTATGCTCCGACTTATTCTTCTTGCTCTTACTTAAAGTTTAGATATAACCTCACCACTCTTCTAGTCACTTCCACTTCTTCAGATGATTGTGAAACACAGCTTCTGTTTAGTAATGAATGTGTCAAATCCAAGGAATTTTCCTGAATTTTATTAAAATGAAAGCATCCCCTTTCTCCCAGGACAGAGCTGTTACAGGCTGGGGGTGATGTGTGATTTGTGGAGAAGCTTCTCTTTCCCACTGCTACTCCTTTACCGCCTTCTTAACCTTGAAGTGTGGCGGGGTGTGTAATCTGAGAGGGGAAAACTTGGGATAGGAAAATACTATTTTTTTGTAGAATCTGGAAATTTTCTCCATCACTGGAGTTGCTCCACTGCAATTTTGTTGCACAGGTAAAAGCATTTCTCCTGACTGGGCCTTCTTGATGCTCCTGGCTTCTGGCCAGATACCTCTGCATCATGTTGTTGAGACCTCTAACCTGCGCACCTGCATTCTTTTTATTTTGTTCATATTTTTAGAATGTAGTTAGAAGGACCAACATTCAGGAATAATTTAGAGAATATTTGACATTCTTTTAAAAAATTGTGGTAATACAAACAGAAAATCTACCATTTTAATGAATTTTAAGTTCCTAGTATTAAGAATGCTCACATTTCAGTGCACTTATCACTGCTGTATAGTCCTAGAATTTTCTCTTTTTTTCAGAACTGAGCCTGAGTACCAAGTAAACAGTAACTCACCATTCTCCCTACGCCCCAGTCCTTGGCACCCCACCTTTTGTCTCTATGAATTTGATTATTCTGGGTGCCTCATGTAAAAGTAGTATACATTTGCTCTTTTGTGACTGGCTTGTTTCACTTACCACATATCTTCAAGGGTCATACATGTTGCAGACGTGTTAGAGTTTGTTTCCTTTTCCATTGTATGTATCTTTAGCTGTTTATCCTTGCATCCAGTGCAGGGGCAAGTCCTTCTCTTAGCACTAGGCTTATAGCACACTGATAGCTTTATCCAAATAGTCTTCAATTTCCAACTACTTACCCTTTTGTGCCCTTGATAAAGGTGAGGAGAAGGGGAAAAGGCTCTGACACCAAGGATCTTATACAGTGGTCATGTGTCTCATTCTGGAACAAATCAGCTATGGTGTAGGCACTATTGCAGAAACTGAACTGAATTAGTTGTTTTTCAGCATCCTCTTACAGGCATCATATGCAATCCATATCCCTGAAAATTGGTATATTTGGCTTACTGTATACACATTTCTTCAAGTCATCTCTGTGGGAAATAGGGAAGATTCTTTAGATTTGGGGTCACATTCTTTCGACAGTTTCTGATGTGGAAACACAGGTAAATTAGGATAGCTCATGATTTCCATGAAGGTTACTCAGGCATTGTGCTTTAGAAAGCTAACACTTAAATTAGGTAAGTCAAAAGAATTTCAAATTTGGCCAGGTATACCTACATTAAAGATAAGGCTTATTCTACAAATATTCTTGTTCAATTCTTGGTAAGTTCAGCTTAATATCTTCTTTGCCATAAATGCTTTCATTTCTGACATGTTCATAATTTTTAATTTGTTCTGATTGTGAAGGTCTAATTTCTGAATTTATTTTAGCATGGTCTTTAACCATTTTCTTTTTCATGTATGTAATCACTCAAAGCAGATGTGTTCTAGAAACCAGTTTCCCTATCTGGTCAGGGTATTAGTGCAGAAAAGAGTATACAATCAGAAACATGGTATTAAGTTGTCATTTCAAAAGGCATTCTCCTAATACTTGCTTCAGTGTTTTCAGGTTTTAAATGGGCTTAGTAGAACTCTGAAACCTTGATTTATGACACATATCTGTGACTTTAATAAGTTAAAATATTAAATTTTGTCCTTTCTGGTGCAAATGTGTTGTTTTGCTCTCTTTTCACTTACAACTTCAGCTTATATATCTTGTATAATTCCAGCATTCTTTGTGGTATTGATGTAATTTCATGTGCTACCATCATAGGTGATCCTTTCCTTTTCTTTTTTGTGCATCTCCATTTTTGAATCAGTGGTTCTGGAGTGGGGGCGAGCAGGCATAGATGTTGATAAATGGAGCATAGGGCATTTTTAATGAGACTATTTTACAGGATATTAAATGTATGACCTTGTGTATTTAACACAATTTATAGAACTATACTACACAAACAGTGAACCCTAATGCAACCAAAGAATTTTAGTTAATAATAATACATCTGTATTGGTTCATGTGCCCCACTCTGGTAAATGTACCACACTAAGTCAAGACACTGATAACAAAGGAAACTGCAGGCCGGGGGAGAGGAAGTAGATGGGAACTCTGCACTCTGCACAATTCTGCAAATCTAAAACAGCTCTAAAAATTAAAAAAAAATAAAAATTCCTATGAAGATCAGTTATGTGTACAGAAACTTTTGCAGAATCTCTTTCATGAGTATACTCTTTTCAGGCTTACATAATACAGTTCAAAGGCAAAAAAAATAACAGTCCTCTCAAAGAAAATAATCAGTCGAACAAATCAGTAGTTATCAGAATCAGAATGCAGGCTGTAGTACATCCTGTTTTTCTAATTCCTCCAATTTACTAGTAAAGCAACCCAAATTGCACATGAAGGAAAGAGAGAGCACGGCTTGCTTTTAAAATTGCATTAATATTGGTAGGTCCCCATTAGAATACTGAAGGAGTGTCTTTGACATACTGGATTCTGGCATTTTGAAAAAGTCTTGCATAGAGAGAGAAAGTAAGAGAGAGGGACAGAGACAGGACGAGGGAAGGAGGGGGAGAGGCTGTACTTCAGTCTATTACCTGAAGGAGACTCAATTGTATAATATTTTTATTGAAGGTTTTTGTGCTCACTGAATACAAAGTATTTACTCTGTGCCAAGTCTTCCCCACTTCCTCTCTCTTTTGGTCTTGGTGTCAGCTCAAGGGGAAGCTGGACAGTTTCTGCTGAGATCAGCCTCTAGTCATCGGCAGTGATAGGTGATGAGTTTCCCTTTTAACCTGAAACCTAGCTGTGTTCTTTCACATACCACATTCCTCCAATTCTGAAACAATGGGTAGTAGAAATGGTCTTTTTTTAATGGAATTTATTCTCAGCATTGGATGATCTTCTTGATTCACATCCAAGAGAGGCCCTGGGCATGCTGATGTGTTTCAGATAGACAACCCTGCAGGCCAGGGATTCAACTCTCTCCAGTTCTGTGTATGAAGAGGCTACTTGGCTTCTGGAATTTAACTTGGTTAGATTGAATGTGGCACACAATAGGTTTGAAGAATGACATTCCTGATTTTCATCTTCTATTTCACGAATCCTCAGAGTGGAGCCAGCAGAGAGAAAAAACATAAGAAAGAATGTCTCATGTTAGTTCCAAGAGGTTATGCCTCATGCAGTGAAATTTCAGGAGCCACAAGAAGGGTCTTTTTTGCCACCACCAAAAGTACATTGAAGGCTGGTTCCCTTAATTCTATAATTAATAATGTATGTAGTATCATTTTAGATCAAGGACTGTCTTATGTTAAAATAGAAATACTTCTTGGATATCACTGTTTTCAATCACAATCTTTGTAGTGAATGAATTGCTATGGAGGAGAACATTGCCATTCTAAAGTCTGAAGAAGATAGAAGTGATTGTTCCTGGAACTCATGATGGCTGCAACACTGAATGAGGGGCATTTTAGCAGAAGTTGTGGCCACGGATGATAACTCAACCACTTCAAGACCATGGCCTGGCTGGGTGAGAGCAGGGGAGGAATCAGTGTCCTGATATTTCTCTTTTTTAGTTTATACCTTCATCAGTGGAGAGAGCATGAGAACCAGAATCCATAGATGTTAACATTATTATGGAATAGATTTAAGTAAGACCCGTTTATTTTGTCATAGTTATATGTATAGGTGCGGATTTATAACTATATGCCTCTTTAATTTGGACAGATGGAAATGTATAGAATTGCAATTTAATTATTATTTTAACTGGACATCCCATCCCTAAACAATACCCATAACAAAGAAATACTCAGCCTATCCCTTTCTCAATTTATATCTCTATGCAAGTTCTGGAGAGGAGGAAATGGAACATGAGCTTTAAATTGAATGGTTAGATAGGACTATAGAAGTGATATAAAATCACCATTTCCTTTTTCTCTTCTCCCTCCTCTCTTTTTGTATGTATGTCTATATGTGTGTGTGTGTGTGTGTGTGTGTGTCCACAGAATATGTGAATTTGAGAAAGAAAACAGATATAAATGCTTAAGGTGTGTGATTGCACATAGCTAGAAGGTATAATAAACTGTTTAATTATGTTTTTATTTGGAACAAATTATTAAATGTATAAATTGCCGGTTTTCATTTATTATCCATGTCAGAAAATTACCCAAAGTATTATCTCTAATAACCTTTAACCTTCTAGAGTTGATGACAATTTTATGCTGAATGTAGAATCTTTTTTGGTGTACCCATAGTGTCTTAAAGCAGTTATAAGATAGGTAATATCAGAATAATCAAGAAGTGAGGGCTCAGTTTGTCCTAGTTTAGTACATTATAATTACAATGCTTTGCACTTCTTAGAAACTATGAGTGCAGAGATATCTGCTCAAGTTTGGAGTTTTAGAAGAAAACACTAAGATTTTGTTTAACATTAGAAATACTTCCTTGTCCCTCAGGCCAATTTTTTTTTTTTTTTTTGTGGGACCCTCACCAGTGGGCCAGGGAACGAATGGGCGCTGCAGAGGCTGCGGGCAGCCTCACAGCCCAGCGCTCAACCGCTGCGCCGCCAAGGGAGGCCCATCCCCCAGGCCAATTTAGTGAGGTCAGTATTAAAAAAATAATGCCATAATAGCACTGCATAATTTTCAGAAGTACTTTCACACTTAGTATCTACTTGTGGGGTTTTCTGTGTGGTCATGGAAGCCTTACACTTTGAAGAGATGAGAAGAGTAACACTATGATATAAACCCTCATTTTATAAATGAGGAAACTGATGTCTACAGGATCTTAGTGTCTACTCAAGGTCATCTATCACTTTGTTCACTTTCAGTCTTTATTATGAATACAATTATTGAAAAGAAAGATTCAAAGTTTCTTTTAGGCCTGTATTTATAAGGTCTAAGTGTTCTATTTTGGTTATTCATTTGAAAATATTAATTTTCTATTATATTCTGGTCATTGAGCTAGGTAATAATTTATGAGTTATTTCTAATTTTTGGCTTATCTGAATATAAAACACTATTGCCATGATCATTCTTATTAATGTCTTTGGAGAATACACATTGCATATAATATATCTATACATGCACACACACATATAAAGGAGTGAAATTGTTGGGTGACAGGACATATGTTTGCTTTTAATAGATATTGACAAACTTTCCAAAGTTATTGTACCAATTTACACTTCCACAAATAGAAAATTTTGAGCATCATAAAATTCTATTAAATTATAGTAGATTTTTACAAAAATATAATTAGAATCAATCTTGGGAAAATGTTTTTCTCTTTTGTTGAAATCCTGCTTTAGTTATATTCTCAGATACATGGAATTGAGCCTCATTTCCATTAAGTTAGCTTGTGGAGAGGGGGTTGTGTACTGTAATGATGCATAGGTACATGAATTAGAAAAAGCTGAAATACGTTGCTTTAGAAAGAGCGTAAAAATGTAGTGTACCAGCCGTGGGATCTTGAGTACCTGCTTGGTAGGCTAGCTTCTCCCTGTAAGATACACTGGTAATGCATCCTCTCTAGGCCTCGGTTCAGCAAATGGTTACCTCAAGCACCGTGGTGGGCCAACATCCATTATGACTATATGGGCATCTTTCCTGGCTGGTTGCTCCCTTGCCATGTGCTTTATGAAACATTTGATTATCACCTTTACTTAAGAGGAGTGATTTTTTGCAATAAATTGTCAGGATTTCTAGCCTTCTCTCTGAGCATTCCTAAGCAGCCTTTGGGAGCTACCTGCTTCCAACAATTTCCAGGGAGTAGATGCATGTACCAACTAACCTTCTAGATTCAGAGGTTGATAGACACCATTTGCTTTTACAAATACTGAATTAATTTCATGGAATCATAAGGCAGTAAAGAAATAAGTAATGTTTATTTACATCTTAAAGCATATATTCACTTTTTATTGAGAGAAAATAGATGTTCTTTCTTTTTTTCTGGAAAAGTTTTGGATATGAAGATTTATATGATTTTTGTTCTGAATAATTTTTTTTCTTGTCTAAGAAAAGATATGGTATATATATACATGATGAAATACTACTCAGCTGTCAAAAACAAGGTGAAACCTTGCCATTTACGACAATGTGGTTGGAACTGGGGAGGATTATTCTAAGCAAACAAATCAGAAGGACACAAGCATATACTGGATGATTTTACTGGAATATAATGGAACAAAGCAAAGGAGAAACAAACCTAAACCAAAAGTAACCTTGGAAATTTGACAGCAGCATTGAGGCTACCAGAGGGGAAGGCTAAGGGTGGAGAGCACAGGGGGATGGGAGGCCCGTGGACTGTGGTGAAGGATTATGAGTGCTTTGGTGGTAGATGTGGGATGGGAACACATATCCAAAGAGGTATAAACCTATACCCTTTAAATCATTTGCAGTGCTGTAACCCAGTGATACCTCAACAAAAATAATACATTTTAAAAACCTTAAAAATGAAAAAAAAAAAAAAAAGAAAGAAACCAGGAAAAGGTCCGGTTTCTGTGTATTCAAGATGTTTTTCAGAACATCTTTCCACCACAGGCATACAACTAAAGATCCTTGTTAGAGAATCCATTGAAAGGAACTTGACCTAGTCTATGGCTTAATTTATATGTGTGATGCTTTTCTGAAAGTGAAGTGATTAATATCAGTCAGTGCATGCAATAGGACTGGAAAGTCTTGTTCAAATAGGTTATTAAATAACAGAGTAATTAAAAATTGGAACTAAAATGTCATTTCACTACTGTATTCCTATAAATTCAATTAAACTTTAAGTATTATTTAAAGCTTCACTGTAATATATTTGGCTTTTCTAAGCATGTCTGGAAGCTTGGCTTATTTCTATAAATGCTCTGCTCAGTAGCTAGCCTTTTGTGGGAAACAGTAGATTTTAAACAGTTATTTCTCTTTTGCTTTCAAGAAAGATTGAGAAGAGTTACAAGAAAGTTCACTGGATTAGTCACTCAATTCCTTGATGTATCATTCACATGTACCAATGCCAGGGAACATTTAACTGATTAAAATGTTCTGAATGAATTTGCCATTTGAGACTACTCTTTTGAATGAACGTCTTTATTATATTGAGTGTATCCTAGTGATATTATGTAGGCTTGCTTCCAGTTTTAATTCATAAGAGGCTCTGGCTAACTTATCCACAGAATGTGTCCAAGTGAACTCCATGATGTATTTGCTTAAAACTCTATTATGGCTCTTGAAATTTAACAGGAATTTAATAGTCAATGTTGTTTATAAAATCTCGGGTGGCCAATGATAAATTTAAGAACAAGTTGACTTTCCAACGTTTTTGGGTAATAAACCTTAAATGCTGCAAAGAATAGAATCTTAAAAAAAATCTTGATTTTAACATTTAAACATATATCAGTATTTAAACATCTATTAGTCTCATATAAAAAAGATCTAAATTTACAGCATTTTTTTAAACTAGCATAACCATCTTCCTGCATCCTTTTGTCCAAGAAGTTTCTTGAGAGAATAGGCTTGCATGTCAGAGTGATTATTTGAAATCTAAGTTCTGTTTCCAATTTCAGATTCTTAAAAAGGTCCAACTTGGCCAATGAACATAAAAGTGCTTACTGCTAATTTAGCTGTTGCTGCAGAACATAAAAAGAAATCATGAGGAAATTAACATATCTAGAAATAGACCTTTTCTAGCCTTCATTTCCTAAGATAGCCTAGTGAAAATAAAACATTCAGATAAAGCAGGATAAGGAGGTGAGTTTTTAAATTATTTCCTTTTTAAAAATTTTCCTTTTTCTTATCCTCAATTCCACCCCCCTGTTACTTCACCTTTCTGTGTGTTAACTTAAAACTTCACTCAGGGTCTTCCAGTGTTCAGTGAAGGAAACAGGGAAGCATATACTTTATCTCTAATATTTGATGAGTTACAAAAAAATGGGAAATTATACCAAATTCACCATCAATTTCTTTTTTCTTCTTTTTTTAAAGATGTATTTATTTATACGTACAAGAGCTGGGGTATAGGCCAAAAGTGTGGGGAGTGAGAGGATTCACCAGAGACAGAGTGGGGAACAGAACAGGCAGACTGACTGAAATACGCTGCTGAGGGGAGCAGTGGGTGAGACAGGAGAGGTCTGCTGCGCCATGTGGGCTGCTCCCGGGCAGGCCGGGGATTGAACTCTGTGCTGAAGAGGCTGCGGATAGCTTCACAGTGCTGTGCTTAACCACTTGTGCCACTAGAGAGGCCCTCACCATCAAATTTCAAAGGTTAAATTACCCTTATTGTGCTAGACTTTGATTCGAACTTCAGCAGAACTTGCCCAAAGGTTGATGGGGAAGGAGAGTTCTTGAAGGACTGAAATGAAGGCTGCACATTATTTAACCCTGAGAGTCCCTCTTGACTAGTATTGGAGAATGATCTTTATTTCCTTCATTCCTTTCTTCATTATAAATTATTTGTTGCCTGCCCATCTTATGTTAGTTAGTGGACTAGGTCCTGCTTCCAAACTTAAAGTGTTGTGGGGGTGACAGACCTCAAGAGATACACAAATAGCAGCTGACATAATAGAATGAAAAGGTATGAAAGTGTGCAACAGGTGTGGGAGGTTGTCAGGTAAGCCTTAGACTAGTTAAGTAGGCAGAAAAAGAGGCTCTAGGCCAATCCCCTTCAAGGGGGATCAAGGCTGGCAGCTGGGAGGTGGATTGCCGCAGGCAGTGCCAACAGGGAACTGAGGGCTTCTTCTCAACTGGACAAATGATGCACCTTCCTTCAACTCAGACTGTTCCTTTCCTAATAGAAATATGGGAACATCCCCATCTGTATTGCAATGATGTGTGTATATAATAGCTGCTAAATAAATACTTGTTGAACTAGGAGAGCTGATTAAGGCACTTAGGGCCACAGTTGAATCATATAAAGAGTTTGGGGTTTCAGACTTTACTATATAAAAATGCAAGATGTCTAAGTTTGAATTTCAGGTAAACAAAGAATAATTTTCAGTGTACATAGATCCCCAACACCCTACAAGAAGAGTATTTTCTTCTAAGAATTTCAAGGATTAGTTGTCCCATTTCCTTGTATTTTAATCCACTGTATGTGTAGTGTTATATTTATATTTATTTATTCTCAGTTCATTCCTGCCACATATATTTTTAGAGTCTGAACTTTCCCTCTGGAGGGTGTGCAGTAACATGATGAAGGATCCCTTTTCTGGGGAGCCTGCTGATTTATAGCTGAGACTCTGCCTCTTTCCTCTGGGCTTTTGTCTCTCCAGTGTTAATATTGCAAGAATGAGACTTGAACATTTTGTTGACTGTGGTGCCCTTTGCAACTTTGAAACAGGGGCCTGCCTTTCCTTTAAAAGCCCCCACAAAATGATTGTTGATCTGCCTTCTGCAAACTGAGCTGTGCACCAAAGCCTTTTAGCAGTTTCATAAGTCCTCTGCTGCTTCTTAGAAAGCTCTTTCTGGGGAGACATGGGAATCCCTATAGTTCTGTAATGCCAAGAAAATAGGTTGTGTGTTGTTTCCATGAAATGGAAACAGATCCATGAAAATAAAGATTGGAAGGTAATTTACACAAGTTGAAAGAATTATTGCTTTGAATGGTAGGATTTTAAGATTTTCTTCAATATTGACTATGCTTAGGTTTTAATAAAAATAGAATCAGATGAGTATATATAGAAGCAGCTATAATATGCACAATAACCTCTTTTTCTAGAGAGGAAAGTAGAACTTTAAAAATCTGGACTATTAATATGAGGATTGATATGTCAGATGAAACACTATTTATGAAAATGTTTTATAAAACTTGAAGTACTCATACTCCTACAATTTAAAGGTACCATACTATTAGAATTAATAAATGCCCTAAAGAGTATTTTTTTACTCAAGTGTTAGGAATATCTTGAATTAAATTATAGACTATTAAAGCCAGAAAGTTGCATTAATAGATCAATTAGGCTCTTATACTTATTTCACAGATGAGGTTTAAAGAAGGGAAATGATTTGTCTTGAGGTCACCTGGCTGATTAGAACTTGGTGTAGATCCAGATATCCAGACAGAGTCTGCAGTGTTCTTCCCACTTTGCTTGAGTGCCTCAGTTTTGAAGTTTCCACTGTGTCCTTCAAAACTTTTATGAGGGCCTCCCCGGTGGCGCAGCGGTTGAGCGCTGGGTTGCGAGGCTGCCCGCGGCCTCTGCGGCGCCGGTTCAATCCCCGGCTGCTCCCCGGCCACCGGCGGAGGATCCTACATGGCGCGCAGACCTCTCCTGCCAACCGCTGCTCCCCTCGGCGGTGTACTTCGGTCCTTCTGCCTGCTCTGCTCCCCGCTCTGGCTCTGGTGAATTCTCTCACCCTCCCGCGCTTCTGACTGTGCCCAGTGCATGTATAAACAAAACAAACAAACAAACAAAATAAATAAATAAAACATGCCTCTATAAAAAAAAAATAAAAAGATTTAAAAAACAAAACAAAAAAAAAAACAAAAAAAAACTTTTATGAAACTGGTTATTTCACATATAGCAAAATTACAGTGCAAACGAATTACATGGTGTATTAGTTTCCTGAGGCTGCTGTAACATGTTACCACAAACTTGGTGACTTAAAGTAATAAAAATTTATTTTCTTGAAGCTCTAGAAGCCAGAAATCTGAAGTCAAGGTGTCAAGAGGGCTACACTGCTACAGGAAAGGGATGGACCTTTTCCTTGCCTCTTTCAGCTTCTGATGGATGCAGACACTTTTTTTTTGAAGGAGTCTTTAGGATCTTTTATATATGTCATCATCACCTGTGAATGATGAGAGTTTTCTTTCTTTTCCTTTCAAGGTTTTTCTTTGTTTCTAGTTGTATCTTATTGACTCAAGGCACTCTTTGATAAATCTTACATCACTGTTTCTATGCATGACGTTCATAAATATTACACTGAGAAGTGGTTTACTGTTTTATTTAACCACGGCTTAACTGAATTATTTGACTTTAACAAGAAAATATGAGAAAGTGTTCCATAGGTGGTCTGAATTTAAGGCAAGTATGGACAGTGATTAGACCATTGATAGATAAATGCATAAGGTAGCTTTGAGAATATGTGTGAGATGAATCATTACTAAACACCAGTAAACCAGCACAACTGGGGAATTAAGACATCTGTGTGCACTTATTGTATCATTTCATATAACCAAATTGAATTAAATAATATTTTGTGTGAGCATGAAGCTTTTCTTTCTTAAGACTGAATACTGTGGGGATTTGGTATAATAGAATTACTAATTTTCAACCCAATTAGTTTACACCTCTTTTGGGCTCTTAATGTTATTTGTGGCTCATTGAGCATGTGAGGCCATAAAGCAGTGAACTCTTGCTTTCTTCCTGCTATGGCTTTTGCCCTTAATTCCTCTGGCCTGTTAAATCTGTATATCATTGCTTTCAGGCTGAACTAGGCAAAAGAATGTTGACAGATCATCATTTGTAGAAAAGCATCTTAGAGTGTATTTCATATCAACAATTGGTTAACCAAGTAGTAACCTTTTTATTTTGTAGGAAACAGCACAGTCTAATATCAGGAATTGGTGTGCTACCTATGAGGATGTACTCTGGCTTAATGATTCTCTGGTTATTTAGGGAGAAACATATTTTGAAAAAAAGTAACATGTTCTGAAGGAATAGAAATTCTTAGGTTAACTGCAGTTAAGAGCTTCGTTCTGTGTCAAGTGTCAGTCTGAGTTTAATTTCAAATTGCACCATTTACTATCTGTGTGACTTTAGTCAAGTGAATCTTCTAGTCTTCAGTTTCCTCATCTATAACGTGGGCATGGTGATCACAATTTAATGGGTTCTGATTGGAATTAAATGTATTACTCTGTGCAAAGCAGTGGTTAGCACAGTGCCCTCAAAAGTATTAGCTGGTTTTGTTGTTGTTTTTGTGTTAACGTTATCATTATTATTATCTTGTGGGAAATTTTGTACTGAATAATAAATGATACTGGATTTTTTTATAGAGAACCTGTGATAACATCTGTAATGAGTGTATAAACAATTCTTGCATTTCCCCAAGTGCCTAATTCTTTTTAAATGAAAGATTCATGACTCAGGTCAAATGTACAAGTAGATTAGCCTTTGCAAATAATTCATTTTATACCAGTTACTACTTGTGGCAATGGTTTTGAAGTCCTTGATCTCTGGGAGGTGTGCAGAGGTGGTCTGCCTGTGTAAATTGCTTTCCTTATTATTTCATGGATTCTGAAAACATAGGTTCATTACAGGAATTACCTTTCCCTCCCTTCCCCCAAACACTTTTGAACCTCATGTAATTTGATATAGCCATAACCAGTAAAGTTATACTTGCTTTCTCTGGCATGATCACTGAGACATTTTGTCTTTTTTTTTTTTTTTTAAATATTTATTTATTTATTTATACAAGCACTGGGTACAGTCAGAAGCGCGGAAGGGCGAGAGAATTCACCAGAGCCAGAGTGGGGAGCAGAGCAGGCAGAAGGACCGAAGTACACTGCTGAGGGGAGCAGCAGGTGGCAGGAGAGGTCTGCGCGCCATGTGGGACCCTCACCTGGTGGCTGGGGATCGAACTGGCGTTGCAGAGGCTGTGGGCAGCTTCGCAACCCAGTGCTCAACCGCTGCGCCACTGCGGAGGCCTGAGACATTTTGACTTAATGTTTCAGAATTTATTGTCTGTTTTACCCTTGGCACCTACTTGTTCAGAGGTTCAGAGAAAATAATTTAATGAAGAAACTCTACTCTCTACTTTCCATTAGAAACAGGGCAGGAAAAAAAGTGACAACATATATATCCTGTTTTTCTCTTATTTCATCAAATCTGAAGCCTTAAATTTGGATATTTTGACTACATATTGAACATTTTACTGCTTATCTACCTGTTGGTCTAATCTGTATCATTCATTTTAGGGGTACAAAGAGGAGTTAATATGGACTGCAAAAGTGTCATTGGAAGATATATTTACAGGAATAGAAAATGATAACATTTATCATTTAACAAAAGAAATTTAAAAAAACTCTTCAACAAACATAATTTTTCACAAATTCTTCACAATTAATCACTTGAAAAATCAGAAAGGAAAATTCGTTTGGTCTACATTTAGTTGTTTTGTAGTAAATCTAGTTTGTTAATGGTTAGCAATCAATTAATAGCTATTAAGCTAATAACTAAGAGATGTATTGATTTTTTTTTAAAAGATTTTATTTTATTTATTTATACAAGCATTGGGTACAGTCAGAAGCATGGGAGGGCGAGAGAATTCACCAGAGGCAAAACGGAGAGCAGAGCAGAGCAGGCAGACTGACAAAGTACACTGCTGAGGGGAGCAGCGGGCGGCAGGAGAGGTCTGCACGCCATTTGGGCCCCTTGCCCGGTGGCCGGGGATCGAACCGGCATTGCAGAAGCTGCGGGCAGCTTCGCAACCCAGCGCTCAACCACTGCGCCACCCGGGAGGCCCTGTATTGATTGTTTTTATTGTATAAATAATTTACTCATTCAACAGATACTTTTGGAGAAAACTTAAAACTGGTTTAAACACTGGTAATACAAATAATAAATAAAATGCTCTACACCACAATGGGAAAGACCGAGTTCCAATTAACAAATAAAAATATAATCATATATGTGATGCAATTAGTGTAAGACAATGAGGGCCATCATGATGGCGGTGGAGGTAACTTATCGTTTTTTTTTTTTTAAAGATTTTATTTATTTATACAAGCACTGGGTACAGTCAGAAGCGTGGGAGGGTGAGAGAATTCACCAGAGCCAGAGTCGGGAGCAGAGCAGGCAGAAGGACCTAAGTACACTGCTAAGGGGAGCAGTGGGCGGCAGGAGAGGTCTGTGCGCCATGTGGGACCCTCCTCCAGTGGCCAGGGAGCAGCCAGGGATCGAACTGGCGCTGCAGAGGCTGCAGGCAGCTTCGCAACCTAGTGCTCAACCACTGCGCCACCGGGGAGGCCCCTGGAGGTAACTTATCTTAAGTAGTTTACTTAGAACACTGTGCTTGATAAATGAGGTTGTTGCAGTATGTTTAAATGATGGGGCTAAATGTTGAGTACCTGTCTGAAATCACTTTTTATGGGAAAGGACATTTACTTATAATAATGCATTGAAGTTTTTTATATGTGAGGGTATATGCATATATGTTATAAGATGTTTATATGCATATATGTTTATAAGATGTTTATATGCATATATGTTATAAGATGTTTATTTCTAGAGACAAATATAAATAAATAGGTATCCATGTATTACTATGTGTATTTATATGACTGTCTCTCTAAAAGTTAACTTATTTTACAAGTTTGACATAATTTTTTCTATTACAATTTTATGTATTTTATGGATTTTATGTATTGGAAAACACTTGTGTGAAATCTACAATGAGTCTGTTAGGTGGGCAATTTTTTTTTTTAAATTTCAAAATTGCTACTATACCTGAATAATATGTAAAATAGTGACACGAATATCTTGCTCAGTGGGGAGACAGATGCTGCTGGGGAGGGACAGATGAACGGTTTCAGTCTGTAGCAGCACATTTGAAGTTCCGCCTGATCAATAGAGTCTTTCACTTCTAGGGTCAAGGTGGTAAAAACCAATTAATAGGAGAGAGGCTGGAAAAAGAGTGAAAAATGTGCACAGTGGTGTTACTTGTGTTGTTCACAAAATCAAACCAGCTTTGTGTGAGAAAATTGTTTGCCTTGAAAAGCCATCAGCTTGAAAGCATTAAGAGTTTGCTCCCCCTGGGGTATTCTTTGTTACTCCTGCCTTCAAGTCCCATATGACTAGTTCCCTTCTAAGGAAGACTTTTATGAACTGCCAAGCTCTGCGCAAAAGTCAACACCGGTCAATGACCTAGTGGAGATGTATTGGGGTCATTGCTAGTTCTGAATTCAAATCCTGGCTTTGAATCTTTCTTAGCTGTGTGACTTGAAAAGTTATTGAATTTCCTTGACTCTACACTGGGTTGAATGAGACCATACTGATGGTGATATTTGAGAATTAGTGAGGATGGCCATACCTGATGTGGCTTGTACACTGTGTGATGATTCCTTGGTTCTGGTTAGTACTGAAGGCTCAACTCTGGAAGCACTTAAGGTTACAAAGTACTTTTCATGTTGTCTCAGCTCTAAATCTCATTTCCCTCACAGTTGATGAGAAGCTTGAGTGCAGGAAACATAATTCATGCCCCTTTTCTGCCTTCCATTGTAACTTGCAGAATCCCCAGCACTTATTTTGCCACTTCTGGACTTTCTTTCAAAAGGTTTCTTAAAAATGACCACAAAGAACATGGAGATTGTTGCTTTTTGGTGGATGGTGATGATGAGGAAAGAAGGTGGTACCATATGAAATCATTCTTAAAATCATGATGGTGAGCAGGAAAATAAAATGTGCTACATCATTTGATAATCTCTGTGTGGAATGAAAATTGTGTAGTATATTTTGAAAGGTGTGGTGCCCATTTAGCACTAGTTCAAAACACAATGGGAATTCACCTTCATCAAGAACAATAGTCATGAAGCCGAGACCTTGGATTGTAGCCAGTTTTAAACATCTGCTTCCTTTGAGACAGTCTGGAGTTATCTTATGGAATTTTCCCCCCTCTTTAAAGCTTTTAAATTCTTTAAAAAAATTTATATATATAAAATATATGTGTAATATATATATTACATCATTGTTCATTTTTGTACAATGTATGCTTGTATGATCTCTCCTTTCAGGTGTATTCCCCATAAAATTTCCACCAGCAATTCACTTGTGAACCATCACCATAGTCCCTTGTGCTCTTCTCTCCCCTGTTTTGATTCTGCAGAATGTCTCTGATTTATAGTTGCCTGCTAATTTTGTTTGTTTGTTTCTTTATTATTATTGTTATTTTTTTTTCCTGATCTCTTATTTGGTTCCCCTATATTCTTCCTATAAGTGAAACCATCCTAGAAGGGATTATGCTCAATGAAATAAGCTAGCAGGAAAAAGAAAAATATCTTAAGGAATTTAACCTTAGAACTGGGCTTAGAAATGGGGAGGCCTGGTATAAATAATAATATCTGAGAAGACCATGTTGGCTGAACATGTAGGGTGGCAACGGCTCTAGTCCCACTAACTCTGTAAAGGTTGTACTCTTTCCAGGCTCTCTGGGAGCACTGCACATATTTGTCATAATAAAGGAATCTCGAAAAAATACTTTCACATAGCAGGCAATCAATGAAAGGGGGAATAAAAGGAATGTTTTCTTTGTATATCTCTGTGTAACCCTTAGATTTCCAAGTTGATTTTTGGTATGATTCTAACACAGGATATTGTATGTGGTAATGATATTTGACTTGTGACAAATTCAATTGACAAGACTGCATTTGAATCTTCTTTTTAAAAACTTCCTAGGCACTGGTGTTGAGGCCAACAGATGGGAATAAATAAATAAATAAATAAATAAATATATATATATATATTTATGGACTCAGGCAGTATTTGTCAGTGTGTTTTCTTAGGAACAAAGTGTATTCCTGGGAACAGAATTCCAAGATCAAAAAATTTGAAAAATCTGACTTAGACAAGTTTCTTAACTGCAAGATTTATTAGAGCCTTTAATAACTATACCTATATAATATACTTATGACTTCTCAAGATAGGGATATAAAATACTGCTCTCATGAACTTCTATTATGGAGCATATTTTAGGAAAGTTGAATATAATGGTTAAGATTCTTATAGTTATGAATGACTTAAAGAGTGAGTTGGAGAGAACAAAACAATTGAACAGGGTAGTTATAATTACTGTATTGCAAGGGAGGAAACTGAGTCTCAGATTAGCAATTTCATGTACTGAAGGCAGATCTTCCGACTGCGTCTTAGTCATCATGCCTGTATTTAAAGAATTAAAGGTATAAAAAATTGGCAAAGAGTTTAATAATGTTCTTTAAAATATCACTTGCTATATCTAATGTAAAATTTTCATAGTTCCCTAGGATTTTTTTATTTTAAGACTAAAAATTTTCCAGGCCATGTATAATTTCAGCAGGAATGGGACTGGTATTGGTAATGACCTTCCCCTGCTGCACAGAACTTTAGATAAATGTATAGACATCAGGTGGTGGTTCCTGTGCTTCAGATACCTTGTAATCAAAACCCTGATAGAATTTATTCTATTTTCAACTTAGCAGAATAAAGAAATTATTTTGATCCTTCAGACAATTGTTTTTTGACTCTAAGTATTTCTTATTCCCTCTTATATGTTTTTCCTGACTAGAGTAAACTGCCTATTCTTCATGTGACACTGGAAGAGGTGACAGTCATTTTTTGTACACAAACCTTGTCTACTTCACATCATTGTTGACCTTTTTCAACTCAGAGAGAAGAGTATTATTTGCCTACTTTCTTTTTTTAAATCTTTTAAGGTTTTTTTTTTTTTGTGGGACCCTCGCCAGTGGCCGGGGATTGAACTGGCACTGTAGAGGCTGCCGGCAGCCTCGCAACCCAGCGCTCAACCACTGCGCCACCAGGGGAGGCACTATTTGCCTGCTTTCTGACCAAGTTCCTTAGCTTTTGATGTTCAGAAATCTTATAAAAGCAAATTTGAAATTTCATGGAATTATTTTCTTTGACCGAGGTGACAGTCTTCTCCCATGACTTCTATCTGAATTATTCATGCAAACTGTTTCCATCTTGGAACTCCTTTTTTCTTTTTACAGAATATGCTTCTTAAGTCTGTTTTAAAGTAAAGAGATTTCAAACAAATAAATACACAATGCTTTTCACAAAATGCCTCCATCCTGAAGTTGGATACAGTTGGATTCAAATAAATTAAATAAATGAACAAATAAATGAATGGCAGTTATTAACTTGGTATATTTATACATATAAATGGAGGAGTAATTAGATTAACTTCATTATTCACAGCATTGTCTTGGATTTTAGCTGGTGTTTGAGAATTTTGGATTCGGAGACTAAAAGTAATTCATCTTCTAAAAACTTTCTGTCTTTAAGAAGGTGATAATTTCCTGTCTGCCTTTTATTGATGGTTCTCATGACTTAATTAATTTTTGGCATGAATCTTTGCTTACTTTACTTCATTGTATAGGTCCCACACTAGAAAAATTGATTTTTGTTTGTGTTATTAATCTCATCAAACATACTTGTTTTATAGCATCATTTAAACATTTTTACCAAAAAAAAGTACTTTTTTACTAGATAGTAATATTTTTCCTGTAGTGAGGATACAAATTGCTTTCTGTTTGGAGTCCAAATTTCTTCAGTGGCAAACATTTTTGTGTATTGTTATCACTGTACCTTTGAGAAACAACCAGAGTACAGGAAAAGCTTATTTTAGGCAAATGATAATAGAAAATACATGTCGAACAAAGGCTTTGTTTGGTATCAACAAATGGAGATTCGGGAATGCTTTTCCAAGTACGGTCTGGTGGAAGCCCTCTGTAAGCAGTGCTCGAATGCCTGGTCTTTTCCCCACCATCTTTTTCTCTCTTGCTTTTGTTGCGTTAGAGGGTGGTGAACACTATGTGATAGTGCTGTCAACTTGCTCTGTCCTTCAAAGTTTTGGATTTTAGAATCACTAAAAACTAAAAAGCTTCCCTCATATTGGGGAAAGGAAGATAGAAGTTTAGGAAGCAGAGAAGGTGATCATGGAGTTTTGACAGCCTCCTCTTTGTATTGTAGTGAATGAAGTTATTTAATATGTGTGTACAAATGCAACATATTAGCAATAACACGGTAATAATAGTAATCACTTATTGGACACTTACATGCCTGACATAGTACAACTGCTTTACATTCATTATTACAGTTAATTTCTTTTAAAGATCTATGAGGTAAATATAGTTTTACTGTTGCTAATAAGGAAACTGCTACTTAGATAGTTTAGTGGAGTATCTTAGCCGAGTTTACACAGTTGAAGCAGAGGCAGAATTTCAACCAAAGCATTTTTTACTCCATTGCTCTTTTCAATCCAGAAGGATGGTAAACACCTCTACTTGAACTAGGAGTGTTGAACACAGATTATAGACTCCCCCTCTTCATAGGTCACAGGGGTCTTCAAAGATTTCCTTGTTTGGGTCATTTTACATTTTATTTAAAGATTCAAAATTAGCAAGCTTAATTAAAATATCTATCCTCAGTAAGGTTCTCTAAACATGTTTAGTTGCTTTAGCAATATAATGTTAAATGAATCTTTCCTACTTTTTGTGATTGCCTCATTATTTAATTTTAACATATATAATTTGGTTTTATGAGAAATCAGTATCGTGATTTGGGGTTTGGCTTATCTGTTGAGGTACAGTTACCAGACTCTTGAGTTAAGTGAGTATTTAGATTAAAACAGATTTTTTAGTCTTGTAATTGATTGTCTTTTAATATGATGTTTACTTCATTTAGATATATGTCACATTAAAGGAAGAGATGATGCTTTATATTTATCATCTATAAGGATTTACTATTCTGTGGTGCTTTTTCTTTATCTCTTTTTACACATAATTTTTCATTGTAGATTGTTGTCATTCATATACCTGTCTTTTTTTCTTATTTAATTGAAATCTCTTTGAAACTTTTTAATTTCATTGGCCCTCAATAAATATTTATGATAGAATATTACTTGTTACTATTAAACTTGCACCTCAACATATTGGGTGAGAATTAGAAAGTGATGATAATTATTGCATTAAAATAATTAGAGTAAAAATTCCATAACATTTATGTAAAGGTGGTACCTGTAATTTAGGTTATTTTTCATTCTTTGAACATGTAGAATGTATATGTAAAATTCTTTGAAAGCAATGTGTATTTCTGCACGTATATTTAGAGAAACATAATATATTGATTCTCCTTGGAAAAAAAGATAAGTTGATGAACGAAATTTCTTTGTGGTCTCTATGGCAGTTTTATCACATATGTCTCAAAAAATGAATCGTTTTCTAAGAACAAATGTCTGTGTGCTAACAGACTGTGAAAACCTATCAATTGCTTTTATTTTCTTTTTCTTTTTTAAATAGAAAGCTAAAGAAGTCAGTCTTTAAATATTTGGACATTTTTCTCTGAGATATGGCTTTACAAGGCAAACATGCTGGCATTAACATTTCTAAAGCAGACTTGAAATAAATGAAATTGGAAAAAACCCAAACTCCTTCCAATTCCTATGTTAATTGTTGTTTTAATTAAAGCTTCTGTGTGTCATCATTGACAGAAGATTGCCCCAGAAAGATAAAGACTCTCTGCCTTTGGCTTTTATGAAGGCAAGAGGAGTATGCAAGAAATCAAATAGCCAGGAAATTTGTCATTACATTAAAAAATAATTTGCTAAGCATTAGGTGAACCGCATTATTAGATGATTAATATCCTTTTATTTATAGGTTATTGCATTTCCTAATATAATTTATGGGTGGATTTTCTGATGTGGGGGTCTTAAATCTAGTGTGTGCTGGACTTTTCTACCACAGACTGTTTCATGGAGACAGAGAAATCCTGAAACAGAAATCACTTTTCTCAGTGGCTTTTGATTTGAAATTTATTATTCAGGTTTCCACAAGTCTGTGAGATCAAGTAAGAATTTACTTGAAAGAGCTTTGTATAATGTAAAATATTACTTGTTATCACCTTAGTTATTATTATTATAAAGACAACAAAGTAAAATGTACGTGTTTTTTCAACTCCTCCTTTGGACACAAATTACTTTATTTGGATATTGGGAATTTTCTTTGGTGTATCTATTTAAAAGCTAAGAACTGGGACTTGGAGTTTGGGGCTCAAGAGTCCCTAACTCATGTCTCTAAACTTTACAAAATCAAGTATATATGGTGTCATTGGGCAGTATGCAAAGAGCTTGGTCATCATTCCTCTCAGCTCTTTGGCCAAATTGAAAAATTATTTTATTGTAGAATAGGTAAAATATTGTTCTTGTTAATGGAGTACAATATTATAATTTTATTTTATTTTTTAAACTTTTTTTAAGGATTTTTTTTTTTTTTAAATTATACAATAGCTGGGGTAAAGGCCAGAGGTGCGGGAGGTGAGAGGATTCACCAGAGACAGAGTGGGGAGCAGAACAGGCAGACAGACCAAAAGCACTGCTGAGGGGAGCAGCAGGCGAGACAGGAGAGGTCTGCCACACCATGTGGGAATCTCCCTGGCTGGCCGGGTATCAAACCCGCGCTGCAGAGGCTGTGGACAGCATCACAGGGCGGTGGACAGCATCACAGTGCTATGGACAGCTTCACCCGCTGCGCCACCGAGAGGCCCAATATTATAATTTTAATGATGAAGACAAACCTGGAATCTGAACCTCAAAGATAAAAAACAGTCAGAGAAGCAGTAGAGACTATTTAGGGCATTGAACACTCAAAAATACCAAAAGCAGCATTAGCATCTTTCTGAGGCCTTATCTTAATTAAACCACTTACCTGAAATGATTTTGGTGAATGCAGGTCCTCTGAACAAAAACTCTCATTCCCAACTGCAGGGAGGCCATGTTTTCCAAAGAATTGTCCTTTCACTGGAGGGAACCCAGGAGGAGGGGCCTGGAACTAACTGGCTTCACAATTGCATTATTGGAAAGTATTGTGAAGATGGAGATTAAGAGATTCATGTGTTCTCAAATGTGACAGATTTTACTGATGCTATTTTCTCATAAGCTCCAGGACAGTAAATCCCTTGAGTATAGTCCCTGAGTTTTTGTATTTCCATCATGCACACCCATATTTCACATTTTCGTAACATTCATGTGGTTGAATGAGTACCCTTGGGCTCTAACTGTCAAAACCTATAATCTTTATCCAGCCTCGTCTTGTTTACATTTGTTTAATCTTAGAAGTGACCAATCTCTCCACCTGTTTGAAACTCTTTACTTTTCTGATTCTTCTTTTATATGATTTATTGCCACTTTCTTTTTTCCTCTAAATCCTAGTCCTATGATTCTATTCCTAACCTTCTTTTTATGTTCTTTATGTCTCACTGGCTATATATTAGAATCGCTTAGGAGCTGGTCTCTGCCAATAGCATTGTGTGTTTCTGTATATGGGAGTAAAGTGTTCAGAAATGTTTGTGAGTTAGTTATAGACTTAATGTCCCTTATACTTCAGTATGTGTTCTAAAACAAGGACATTCTCTTATATAATCATTCTGTTATATAATCAAATATTATTTTGATTTATAATAATCTTTAGAGTATTTAGAGTAAGCTACTTTATATAATTATTCTCTAATATAATAAATATTATTTATATTTGATAAATAATATATTTATCAAAATCAGAAAATTAAAATTGTACTACGATCTAACTTACAGACTTCATTCACATCTTACCAACTAATATCTTTTATAACAAAGGGAAAAAGCAATTTTGTGATCTAGGAATTCAACCCAGGACTACAAGTTGCATTTTGTTCTCATTTTTTAATTCTCTTTTCATTCAGAGAAGTACTTCTTTGTTTTCCTTGACCTTGACATTTCTGATGAGTACAGGCCAGTTATTTTGGGTTTGTCTGATGTTTCCTAATGATTAGATTTAGATTATGTATTTTTGGCAGGAAAACCACAGAAATGATATTGTGCCCTTTCTAATGTCTTGTCTCAGGAGTACATGATATTTACTTATGTCATTATTTGTGGTCTCTTGTTTAATATGGTGTGTACTGTACTGTAAGATTACATTTCCTCTTATACTTAATAACTATCTTGTGGGGACATACTTTGAGACTGTGAAAATAAACAAATTTTTAAGGATAATGAGTATCATATTTCTCATTGTTGGAAAGGGAATACAAATGTGGAAAAGAAGAAGCCTAGAATGAACGAGATACCAGTATCAACTTATGGTTTTTGTATCTCCATAGATACAGATCTATCTTTCTGTCTATCTCTCTCTACCTCTATCCTTTGAGAGGATAAAGAAGCAATGATTACTAAGTAGCAGTGAACACCATCAGTATCATGTCTTCTTTTTAAATACCATTCTCCAATAAAAATCAACCAAATCTTCTTCCTTGCTGTAGCAGGAAAAGAATAAGGTAGACCAGAAATAGCACATTTACCAGAAAATAAGGAAGTGATCAGAGAGTGATGGTGAGATATGTTAACCAAATATGGGCAACTTGAACATAAAAATAAATTATTCTAAGATACAGTACGTATCTATGCGTCCATACTCATATAAATGGATGGATGGATCGATAGATGGGTATGTGAATGCATGGATGGTGGATGGAGAAAGGGAAGGTTATTCATTATATACAGTTCTAGCAAATAAATGTGGGAGGAATGATTGAATGAAAACCATTTGTCAACTAGCATGATAATGTCAATTGATTCTTCCTACTTTTAATAATGTTAGATTTATTTTTCTTGACTTTTCCCTGATCAGTCATTCAGTTCCCTCCTTTCAGGACACAATTATATCAGACCTGTTCTGACATTCTCTCTACCCATTTTGCTATGTGTCTGAGTATGTAAAACCAGGAAGTACCATGATTTCCCACTATTGGGTTATTATCTTCTCTCATTTATTCAGATTCTTCTGGCTTTCCAGGGAAAACTTTAGCTTACTGTATGTTAAGTTATGTCAAGATGAGAGCTACAGAAATTTTCTGAAAGCATCTTTCCCTGTCAAGCTAATGTGAGTGCATTTTTAAACACTCCATTGGTAAAAATCCAGATAGGTAAGATGGAGCTGTCTGCCTGGGAACCAGATAAAAGGGAGTATGTGGGGACAAACAACACCCCTGCACCTATTCTATGTCATAGGATAGATTGGCAGATAATTTCTACTTCTCCCTTTGAGACAGGTTTTAAAAATTGACCTAAGTTGGTGGTCATGTGTATCCTTTAGCTTTTCTGTTTTGTTTTTCTCTTTCCTTTTTTCCTTCTGGTTCATAATTCAAAAGAAATTTTAGGTGAGTATTTACCACCACAAACATTGCTACTATATTATAATGAAAGCAAGTCTCAGACTAAATACTGCTACAAGAGAAATATTTATTAAATGAACAATTACTAGCAAGCAAGCAAAAAAGTTTAGACAGCTTGTTATATGGACTTGTTAGGAAGTCCCAGTTTCATTATCTTGCTTAAAAGTCCTTTCAAGGCAAATGGAGCAACATTTGGAGACTGAATTCTGTCATTCTTATCACAACTATCAGGCAACCCCAAATCTTTTTAAAACAATGGGTGGACACAGGATCATGTAGGATAAAACCTCAGGTCCATCTCTAGGGAGACAGTCTCTCTGTATCCTTACAATCTGTTCACCCTAGAGTGGAGAGTGTCTCTAAAATGCTATTTTTTACTTCACATATTCCTCAATATTTTTAGCTTTACTCATGTGAGTCCATTTCTAGAGTCTCCATATTAATTAATAAGGCATGAGTTTTACCAATTAAAATATATTGCTCACATTTGTTATACTGGTTATCAAAGACTTTGGTGTTAATAAGAACATGGATAATAGAAATATTTAATAGTGGCTACTTTTTGAATTTTGCTGTTTTGATAAAATACAAAATAAGTGTGGAATCTTGTTTAGGGCCACAGAGTTAAAATCTAAACTAATTAGCATGAACATAGTATTACACTGTCCATGCTGAGGGTTTAAAAAGTAAACAACACAAGTTGTAATGGAATTGGCGGTGGGGGGGGGGAGGAGCCTAAACACCAAGCTATACCTGGGAACCCCAGTCCCAAAAGGTTCTTCACGAAAACAAAGTTCTTGATCAAATGCATTGGGAAAACACTAAATACTCTAGTGCCATCTTGGAAATTAAAAATGCACATTAGCTAAGGGTTAATTTAAGGGTTAATGCCCAATTATTAGTGTCCATGTGGCTTTTTTCCTTCAAACTCTTGAAATTAGTTTTCCCTGGACTTACTCTAGAAAGCCCTGCTTTAGAGATTATAGCAGATGCTTTCTTAACCAACATCCACTTTACTGACATACATTCTTCCTAAATTTTGTGATTATCAGGTTCCCCTCTAATATATTTTTTCTACCACTTGAGCTGTATGCTTACAAAGAGTCAATTGAGGTTTTTCCAACACCTGTTTATTCCAGTTATATTTATAATTGCAATTATATAATTTAATTAACTATTACATAATCTTGTGACTTGTGTCAACATAGAAAGTTATTGTTTCTTTGCAAAATATTTTAATGCTTTGGAAAGACAGAGTAAGGGAGAATTGATGATAAGTGTTAAATTGGGGAGGGCAGGATAACTTTCAAAGATTTGGAAAAAATCTTTAAACTAAATTGCCTACATAGATTGCTTTGCAAGTATCTTTGAAGTTATTGATGCATTTTAAAGAAACAGAAATATGTCATTATTCAAAAACAGTTAAGTGGAAAATTCCAATTAATGGAGATATAGTCAAAAATCTTACATTTCAATAAAATAAGGTACATAGATGCAAATTTTTATTATTTCTTGCTTTTACGGATTTTTTGGATTAAGTGACTATTTACGTGCCATGTTGGTTTACCCATGAAGAAACTTGTATCTAGAGAGAATTGAGGAAGAGATTTCACAAAAGGAAGTGTATAAATACTCTGATATGTTATTGTTTGTTTTTTTCCCCCCAAAGATTTATTTATTTATTTATTTATTTATTTATTTATTTATTTATTTATTTATTTATACAAGCACTGGGTACAGTCAGAAGCATGGGAGGGTGAGAGAATTCACCAGAGTGGGGAACAGAACAGGCAGACTGATGAAATACACTGCTGAGGGGAGCGGTGGGCCAGAGAGGAGAGATCTGTTGAGCCATGTGGGACCCTCACTGGTGGCCGGGGATTGAACCTGTGCTGCGGAGGCTGCATGCAGCTTCACAGCCCAGCGCTCAACGGCTGTGCCACCAGGGTAGGCCCTACTCTGATATGTTTTTAAGCATTCAACACAGTCACAGCATTCATCTACTTGTTCAATAAACATCTGTGAATCAGATAACTGCAAAGAGCTAGAGATATTAAAAGTGAAGTTTTCTAAAATTTTGTTTAGTGTTCTCTTTTTAGTTGCTGCTTTCTAGAAAATGTACAATACTATATGAAAATATACTTGAAAGGAGAACCTAAGGTATTTGCTAGAATGGGAAAACATCTCTCTTAATCTACATGAAAAACATCTGGGATAGCTTTGAGATTAGAGTTAGGAAGAATAAGATACAGACATGTCCTGCATAGGGTGATAAATTGTATACTAAATAGTACTTAGTACCCAAATCCATGACTATTTTTTGCAGTAATAAGTCTTTCAGGTATGTTTCCTTTCTTGAGTTTTATTTTGTAATAGAAGTCACAGAACATGCTGATATCCCCAATATAGAGGCCTAGTTGAACAATGTAGGTGAAAATACAGGCAAAACAGTATAAGCTTTTTTAATCAAGTAGACATAGACTCTTTTGGACAATCAGCATCGAAGTTCCTTTCAGCGATTATTTCACAGAAATGTAATTTTTTGTAGTACTGTCAGGTAGTGTGGAACAGTGACAGTCGGGAAAGAGGAGGCCCCTTTCAACTTTGTCTCAGGTCATTTGTCTTGTCTTCCTCGTCCTGGGAGTGACAGATGAGGAAACAGCAAAACCTGGTTTAGTTACATTGGGTCCAACTACCGCTCCTTAGAGGTGGAATTTCAGTTTCTGATGAGGGCCTGGGGAAGTTTTATGAGCCTGTCTGTGAATTGTTTTCTTTTCCCAACATCTGAAAGGTTCTCCTTAGGCCAAGAAGAATGAGGCAAAGACTACATTATTCTGTGCATTCCATGATAAACGGTGAAAGCAGGTTTTCTAATTGGAGGAAATATATTCCCATACATTTTAGGGTATCTATTTAGTGAATAGGACAAAGAAAGGGCAACAAGAAACAAGAAAATTATAAGGGTTTTTTTTTTTTTTTAAACCTGGTTGGTAAGGGGTTGTAGGAATTGAGTCTCTTGCATAATTGTACCCAATTTGAAATCTTCTAAGTACACTTCTAAAGCTCCTCTGTGGCTGACAGTGTTAGGCTGAGATCTCTTAATCCCCCACATAGATCAACACTGCTCTAAAATAAATCACTTGACTTTTTTTATGCCTAAAGTAGCAGGGGATGGATTAATAGACTAACCCTCAGATTTTAAGTGTCTGTAGACTGCTTCTCTACTTGACAATTTTGAATTTTGTTTAGCTCCACCAGTCCTTGTAACTTTTTCAAAGGAAATGGTTTATATTTTGCTACCTTTGCCACTGAAATGTTAGTATAATCATTGTCATTTTCTTATCTGGTGGAATATATTTTTTTGAAAGATTTATTTATGCATACAAGAACTGGGGTACAGGTGAGAGGTGCAGGGGGTGAGAGAATTCACCAGACACAGAGTGGGGAACAGAACAGGCAGACTGACTGAAATACACTGCTGAGTGGAGCAGCAGGCAAGACAGGAGAGTTCTGCTGTGCCTTGTGTATCACCTCCCTGGCTGGGGATCAAACTCATTCTGCAGTGGCTGTGGATAGCTTCAAAGTGCTGTGTCTTAACCCCTTGCACCACCAGGGAGGCCCCTGGAATATATTTCGACCGAAGTAGTATATAATGTGCTGTTTTCAAAGTCCCAACCACAGTGTTTATATTTTTTACATTTGCTAATCTTCTCTTGTTCTTTATAGACAATTATAGAATTTTCAGTCAGTTAGTAATTTAACAAACATATATCATGTTTTCAGTACTGCACAAGTAATGGAAACATATAAAAGATATCTGAAACAGTTCCTCTTCATGTAGGTTGTAGAATTTGTAGAGAAAGGAAACTGACTCAGAGTAAACAAAGAACAATTAAATTTTTAGCTATGTAGTACTCACTCTAGGAACCACATGTAAGTAAATACTAAATGTGGATGGATGAAAGAATGAGAGGTGTTCATTTAAGGAAGAAATCATTGTCAAGTGCTGTGTCATGGGGTAGACAGGATATGAATACAGTCATAAAGACTTAATGGAATTTAGCAAGTAGAGAGAAGTGGAGGAAAGATATTCCATGTAGAGTGAGCAAAGGTGCAAAGGAGGAGCTGAGCTTGGCTTACATTGGGGACAGTAAGAGAAGAGACCAGGTTGACCAGAGAACAAGTGTAGTATGCAGGGGGATACAAAAACAAGAGTTTGGTGTTCCCCCTTCTTTCTGGTGAAGTCAACCTTGATTTTGTGCTTACCACCAGGTGATGGTCATGCTTGGTTTTATCATTTCATCATGATTCTATTTTCTATTTTCCCAGCTTCTTTTGCAGATAGGAACAAAACAACAATCCTGTGACCTCACTCTGACCAAGCTGAAGATGAGTGATGGCATTTCTGAAAATGCTTTTGCTTTCTAGATAAAATGGTGGAATGTCTTTTTCCCCTCCTTCCTCCCTTGAGTGAAGATGAAAGGTGTGGAACCATATACAAATTTGTGGCCACAGTGCTGTCTCTAACACTGCTGAACTGCTAGACCCTCGCCAACAACAACCTACTTCTAAACTTCCTGTTATGTGAACAAAACCACTCTCTTTCTATAGAGAACACCTAGGTCACTTTTTTGGTTATATGCAGTGTTTTAGCATTATTTTAGGGAGTCTAATCTGTAAAAGAGTGCAGAGTAAATTGGAAAGATATAAACATTGAGATGATTGTGATAGAAACACAACTGAGGCGAAGAGTTTCTAGATAAAACTTATGACAAATGGATCAGGGAGGGAAGCAGACAACTCAGAGAGGAAACAAAAGGCATTTCCTGTTAGTACAGGAACACTTGTTTCAAGTAGAGATTTATTCTTGTTCTAAAATTTCTTTTGGAGAAACCTCTTAGGCAAATTATTTGGCATTTATACAAAATATACTGATGTATTATTTACTTAGACATACAATTTGGGTTAAGTCTAATCTAGGCACAAACTTACGAGCTTTATGTCACTTTGGTGAGACCTCCTAAATATGAAATAGCAAGTATCTTGGTTCCAATTCTGACAATAATTTCTCTTTCCACATAGTGAACTACATTCTTGTTGGATACAGCCATGGTTTTCTGACAGAGTTTCTGAAACCTCCATCCATTCACAGCAGCTTCTCCTAGTAATCGCTATAAAGCACAATTTAAAAAATGTCCTTAAAAAATACTACTTTATAAATGAGATGGCAGATGGTGTGTGGCATGATTTCCTAACGGGTGTTACTTCCACACTATAATTGAACTATATAAAGAACTTTGTTCTCAACTCAGGAGGAATCCTGTGAAACTCAAGTTTATATTAACTTACAGAAGGATAATTTCTATATATTGGGGCTGATTTTCATGTATGTGTTATGGCACCAGTTTCACTATATAAAAACTACACATAAACCACACAAGGAGTAAAATTGTTCTTAATCCTAGCTTCCTGGAAAGAATGGTTATGAGGGGAACATTTTTTTTTTCTATGAAACTGGAATCATATTAAGAATAGAATTACTTAATGGAATTACTTTTTAATTCAGCAGGTCAGTTGACTTCTAATTTTACTTTCATTTTCTGAAAAGTTTTTAAGGTCAATAAGAAAAGGTATTAGAAGGAGATAGCATGCAACACTGGAGTTACCAGAAAGCTTAATTGCTGGGAAGATAAGCTGACTAATTAGTCACATCTACTCAGAAAAATGTGGTCTCAGTGAGTAAGTTTCCATTGCTTCTAATCTTTAGAAGATAATGATTTAACTATTATATTATACTGTATTCTTTTCAGTATTAACTTTATGTATAGAACAATCTTAGTTTTTTACCTATAGTCTAAAATATGAAATTAATTTTAGGTGATAAGTATTGTTATATTGTCAGGTTATTTTCTTTTAACATTTATATTTGTTTTTTGCATTATTTTTCCTAATGGAAGTCAAATGTCCACTAGAGTGAATCAACCTATTATTCAAGTCAGATCTGCTTTAGTTTTCCAATTTTTATTCAGTTTTGTTTAATATTATAGTTTTATGAGGGGTATAAATCATGATATAAATGATGCATAAATCATTGCATTATTGGAGCCAGAAAGTTAAATTATTTATAATTTGATATACTGCCCTAATTTTTATTACTTTGACTATTTTCGCCATGGAATATTGGCAATGTCAGTTCGACTGCCTTTTAGAATTTCTATTTTGAGACTGACAGTGAAAAGGAATAATTATTTTGGATTAAACTGTATTTAATATATACACTTGAGAAGTAACCAGGAGTGGGAGCGAAGGGGAAGATATTCATGGATATACATTTCTCGAGTATTGGGTTTTAAAGGTCAACCAATGACTCAAATGTTAACCTTTAATAAACAGATATTTGCTTATTAGCTGATTATTTTGAAGTCAGATGAAACATAAAAACAGCTGAAAATTGTCAGTATTAAAACATAATTGTCTATTTCTGGAATAAAATAGGAGAGGAATGAGAAATAAAAGGGCACAGAAATCTTGGGGTGAGCCCTACTAAGGTGCAATGGTACCACTAATTTGACAGAAATCTTTACTGGGGTATATATTTCAGACCAGTCTTAATTTAGTGATCTGTCAAAGACTTCTAGTTGAGCTGCATTTAAATTGCAGTGGTGACTGGTGGAGCGGTAGTTAATCATTTGTCTCTTTTAATGTTTTCACGGTTTAAATTAAAAATCTGCAAACTATGTCCTGTAAGCCTAGTCCAACCTGCTACCTATTTTTGTAAATAAATTTTACTGGAACACAGCTCACAGCTGTGTCATTTACCTTTGTATTGTTTATGCTCATTTTCATCCTTCAGTGGCAGAGTTAAGTATTTTTGACTGAAGCTATATGAGCTGCAAAGTTTAGTATATGACTACTTAGCTTTTTACTGAAAAAGTTTTTTAGCTCTTAGTGCTATTCCTTTCTAGTATTCTTTCAACCTGACATGTCAATATGGAATTTAATTCCTAAGATGCTAAGGCAGCTAGAACAGAGAAAAATCAGAGAAAAATATGTCATTTTACAATCAACAACTAAATTGTGTGATAGTAGCAAAAAGAACAAAAACAAAAAACCTCTCTATAGTCTATATCAGTGAGTTCAATCTAATGAGAATCAGAATTCTCAGTTACAATGTGAATATACTAAAATATTAGGATATTTTTGATTTTATGACTTAGAAATGGCTAAGTAGGCTGTATATTGTTTATGCCCACTTTCATCCTTTGTCACACAGTTACATGGTTGGATGTGAATTAGTCAGGGTTCTAAACGACTGTGGACTTTTCTAGAATTTGCAGAGTCAGAAAGGATGATGTGCTTGACTTTCCTGAATATGGGCTAGAAAAAAGGCAGTTACTTCAGGATACTTTTGTGATCCATGTGTAGGAATAACCCCACAACTGTTTCTGAAGAACATGATTTTAATAAAGACCTAGATGGGAAGGTTTGACATGGAAACATAATGGATTTATATTCTCATGGACTAAGTGGAGCTGAGAGAAATAATTTGGCAAACAACCAAACAGATGTGGGGGAGAGAGTGAATTTGGAAGGGGTACTAGAAGCAATTATAAATTGGTGAGAACTAACATGCAAGTTTAAGCAATAGGAGAGGATATATCTGTAACTTGTATCATTTGCATTTAGGGTTGTACCTTGAGTTTTTTGCATTATTATAAAGCAGGTTTCAACTTTAAACAGTGTTTCTATTTTGAATTGAAATGACTGCCATAGGGCAGGAGAACTAAAATCAGAGTGGTGTACTCCATTTGCCTTGTATAACTTTTCTATGTGAATGTGGATACATAGAACCTTTTATATTAAAACCACTTTGCTACAATGTACCATAAAAATACCATAGGATCCAGAAGAAAAGAGATGTTAATGTGGGGGCCTAGACTAAGAACAATTTTGTGGAGTACATTGAATTTCATTTCAGTTCCTGAGAAAAGTATGAATTTGGTCTGATAGGGAAACAAGGTGGTGACGTTGGGGTTTGAAGGAGAATGGTTCATGTGGAAGAAGAGAGAAAACTGGGTACCTTGGCTAGAGAGAATGATTTCTTCCTGGTGTCAGTAGTTAGATGAGTAGAAAGAAGGAAGGATTGAGAAGGTAGTGAGTGGATGGTGGAACTAAGTTGTCATTTTGGTCTGAGTTCTATCTGTGATTCCATTACATTATATGGTTGAGTGTTTAATGTTTAGAAGCTGGTGAGGTCAAGTGGTGTGAGCAGATCTGCTTGGTTTGGGCATCACTAGCTTTGTTTTATCTGTCCATAGTTGTAAGTGATAAAAAATCATATTTCTGGAGGAAAGGACCATCAAGTGTCTAAAATTTAATAGCATAAATCTGCTCTCTTAACAGGTAGCAACTAAAGCCTCTGACCCTCTGCTCTATTTTTTTTTTAATAGCTGAATATAGGGTGTAGATAGAGAAAAATTATCTCCTGGTTTCATTTCATACTCAGCTTGTTGGAGTCACACTCCTTTTGATAGAAGTCACAGAGAAAAGAGAAAACAAACAGAAAGATAAGACCTTTCTCTCATATCCCAAAATGCACTTTTTAAATGAATGGTGCCTTTTTAATGAAGGTGAATGTTAGGAAAAATTCTTCAATGTGGTTTAACTATAAATTATTCGAAGGGGAGGATGCTGTCCAACACCATAGAACATAGCCATGGAGTTGGCAGAGCTGCAAAAGCAGCAGGTGCTTACAGGTCTAGAAATCCCCCCAGCTCATTAGGACCTCTGTAAATCACAGCATCTTTCACGCCTATTTTGAGTGAAACTTGGCACCTTCAGTTTACTACTCTGTGGTAGTCACACCATTGTTGAACCTGAGTTCAATAATATTAATAGATGGCACCTTCCATTGAACAATGAAAGTGGGCATGCCCATGCCAGTCATGATGGATTGGGAGGCTGAAAGATTCTGCAGAAAAGAGAGGATGAGGTTGCCAAGGAAACCTGTCTTGTAACTAAAGACTGGTAAGTATGAAGAGCTGATAGGCACATCTGTCACTCATGGTGTCACTGCAAGAGCTTTGTGTGAAAGCTGTAAGATGGGTTTTGGCAAATCCAGGTGCTATAACATTTATCCAAAGGTATCCCTCCCAGGCGGCGCTGGTTAGGAAAGGGTGAGGTAATGAAGTTTGTGATTTCAAAGTTGGCCTCCTGTAAGGTTTGGTTTGCTGTGGAAAGGGTTGTGGTTCACACTTGCCTACTTCTTTTTGGCATGGAAATGGCTCTGGCTTCATACGCAAGGCCTTTGTACAGGCCTTATTTTTTCCCCATGGTGGTTATTTTGTGTAGACAACAGTGAGATTTGGAAGAAATAAGAAACTTGAGGAAAATAGATTTTAACAAAAAATTAAAAGTAACTTTTCAATATTCAATGGCATGACTGCTATGTAGGTGCTTAAAGATCCTTTATCCCTCTTGCATCCCTGGGGGCAGTGATCAGGCTGAGCAGATGGGGGAGAAATTTAAAAAGAAGAAAAGTATAACAAATGAAAAAATGGAAGTCTTTTCTTTGATTGTATAAGATGAAGATCTGGTAAAGGTATTTGGGGAATCTTATGAGTGATAAAAAGAACTGAAGAAAATACATAATTGAACTTTTAGTTTAAAATTGAATGTTGTTTTGTTTCATTTGTGATGAGATTTTTAAAATATAAGTCTCATAACATTACGTTGACTGAGATGCTGGTATTTAAAATTTGCTTATACCTGGTTTTATTCACTTGACAAGTTTGACTGGTATGAGATTATCTGAAACTGATAATTTCCCTCTCTAGCTTTTTCCTTAAGAAGTCCCAGTCTTATACTATATGTTCTCCTTTGCCACTTTTTAAAAATAAATTATTTTTTTCTCGTATGCTAAAAACATCAGGAAACTCTGCGGAGGTTCTTGTTATCCTAGATGAAGCAGTTTGTGATCCAGTTGACACTTTTTGAGAAACTTTTGATTTTCTGTAATTGGTTTTCTTCAAATAATTATATTTGAAAGTGCTGTGCATTGTAATTATTTGAAGGAGAAACATTTAGAATGGTACAACTGCAATGTGGGTAGAGAGTAGAAATTAAGCTGAGTGAATTCTGTTTCTTTCAAGTTCAGAGTGCTAGATTTTCCTGGCTTGAATACAAAATGAAATCAAATTAAGCATCAGGGATGACAGGAAAGCTGTGAGAAGAACAAAGACATTGAAAAATGTACAAGAAGAGAAGCAAACACAGGGGTCTTCCGTGTGATGGAAAGATTCTATAGGCACCATGGAGAGTAAATATACAGTGGAATTTTTTTAAAGAAACTTTGGTTTTTCAATATTTTTAGATTGATATGAAAGTTGTGAAAGTACACCCATGAGAATGGCCCATATCAAAAAACCAAAAACAGGGAGTGCGGGCAAGGGTGTGGAGAAAAAAGAAGCCTATTATACTCTTGGTGGGGATGTAGACTGGCCCAGCTCCTATGGAAAGAGGTGCGGAGCTTCCTCAAAAGACTATAAATAG
Organism: Talpa occidentalis; assembly: GCF_014898055.3. Taxonomy (NCBI): domain Eukaryota; kingdom Metazoa; phylum Chordata; class Mammalia; order Eulipotyphla; family Talpidae; genus Talpa; species Talpa occidentalis. The sequence continues at coordinate 121,311,149 of NW_023603184.1, forward strand.
TATACCATATAATATAATCCAGCAGTTCAACTACCATATAATCCAGCAGTTCACCTCCTAAGTATCTATCCATAGAGCCCCAAAATACTAATTTGAAAGGAAACCTGAGCTCCTATGTTTATAGCAGCACTATTGACAATAGCCAAGATATGGGGATAACCTAAATGCCCAGAACAGGTGAGTGGATCAAGAAGATGTGGTATAGATACTCAATAAAATACTCAGTGATCAGAAAAGAAACTCATTCCATTTGCAGCAACATGGATGGAGCTGGAAGACATTATTCTAAGTGAAGTGAGCCAGAAGGAGAAAGATACATACTGGATGGTCTAACTGTGGACCTAGAGAAACCAAACAAAGTATGAGACAAAGACAAACTGTAGGACTGACCCTTGAAAACAGACTGGAGATGAGGAAGATAGAGAAGTGGGGGGAGAGAAGAGAGCACCTTGGAGGACTGTGGGCACTTTGATGGTGGGAAAACGCTGGTTACTGTACCTGATGGGGGAAATCCTATATTGTGACAAAATAAACAAGGATGTTAGAAAACATTAAATAAACATAAAACTTAATTAATGCAATACATGCAGTAAAAACAATGCTTTGAAAAAAAAAACCAAATTGATAACTATCTTGTAAAAAAGAAAAGTTGAGATGGTAATATAGATAGTTCCTGTATATGTTTTACCCAACTTACCCTAATGTTAACATCTTACAATTTTATATTTTTAATGGTTATGATAAATATGTCTGTGGCTTATTGAGCTCATCACGTTCTTATTATATAGTAACATAATTCTGACTCATATTCCTCTGTGTGGATTTTCCTCCACACAAAGCAATTCTGAAACACAACTTCAGTGTCCTATAAATTAAATCAATTCAATTCTGACACTGTGTACCTGGAGATAGCATCAGATCCCACAGCTTTAAGGACTTAGTTCTCAGACTGCCCTTCCCCCCAACCTGTACTTCTGACTGACTGGCTATAGAGTGAATGTTCCAATGAACCTATCCTTAGGTTTGATTAATATGCTATAGCAGCTCCCAGAACTTAGAGATGCACATTGCTTAACTAGATTACTGTTTTATTATAAAAGGATATAACTCAGGGATAGCCAGATGGAGAGATACATATGACAAAGTATGGGGAAAGTGTGTGTAGCTTCTATGTCCTCTTCTGGCATAACCCTCTTCCTGAATCTCTGTGAGTTCATAAACCTGGAAGCTCTCTGAACCTTGTCCTTTGGGTTTTTATGGAGATTTCATTATAGAGACTTGATTGATCAAATAATTGATCTATCCCTTTCCTTTTGATTCTAGCCCCTCTCCCTTCCTCAGAGGTCAGGGTGGGTACCTACCTCCCAAATGTAGGTATATTCCCATTGCACATTAGCCTAGAAAGACACTGCTACTGGAACTGTTTTGGGGGAAGATTTCATTATATTAAAACACATAGAGTTGTAGATTATAAAATTTATGCAATGTTAAAGGTTATATTTATTTGGAAATGGGACTCTTTGGTGGTCTCTTCTAGTGTACAGACCGCACAAGTAGAGAGAAGCTCACTGTAATTTGAATTATGGTTATTAAGTTGAAAAAATGTTGACGACCCTTAAATTAAGTGACTTAAACCTTGGAAGTGAAATTTTAGTACCAGCCCATACTGCCTTTTACAACTCATCTTCCCTTTAGATGAACACACCACGAATGCATACGCACCATGTCTTGATTAACCAAACCTTATTGTACATCATTGGATATGTATATTCAAACATTTAACAAGATTTTAAACACATGAACAAAAAGATGGAATATTACTTTTCCTTTTTCTTAGCCTAAGAGAACTCTGTAGCCTTAAGATTATAGTTCTAGTCTATTTATTATTTAGAAGTAATCAAGCTATACTATATTCCATTATATAAATGTTATAACAGAAGAGTAACTGACAAGAGAAAGCAGTAAAGGCCGGGGAAGAAAATGGGGTTTTGAGTTGTAGAAATCAAAGTTCAAACCTTGACTGCGGCCTTTGACTCCGGGTATGGTACTGATGCTCTTGAGCCCTCATTTCCTAGCATGTAAAATGGGAATGTCAGTTGTCTTTGGTGAGGACTAAATATAATTGAGTATTTTTAATGTAGGAACTGATACTTGGCCTTTTTGCTGTCAGACCTATTCCTTGTCTCCCACTCTCCTTCGCTCCGTGGCAGTGGGTACAGCCCCTGCTAACTGATTTCCCAGCTTTGCTTCTGACCAAAGGTGGCACTGGTAGGAAATGGAAGGGTGCAGCAGCTGTGTGTTTTGTGGCTCCAGCTTCTGTCAGACAGGCTTACTGTGGTTCAGCTTCTTCCCTGACTCTGATCCTTCAGTGCTGGTTACCCCATACCTTTTTAAATGTCATCAGCCAGGAGTGGTGAATGTGCCTGCCTTGCTGTTTGACTTGGCTTTGCAGCAATCCCAACCTTTGTATATCCAATGACCTGTTTATTTTGCTCTCTTTTAAGCACTTGAAGTGGTTTCTTTTTCCTTCATTCAACCCTTATTGATATAAATCATGTCAGTAATCAGACTGTGAGCTGAAGGGGGCTTCAGCAAGGCTGGTTGGGATAGGAATAGAAGGGAAGGAGATACTTGTCAAAGGAGGAAAGTACAGAGTAGTGGTAATGATTAGAGGAAAGGAGCAAAGATCAGCAGAAGTCAGGCAGTTCAGATAATGGTGACGACCTTTGATGGGGCTAGGCCATTGGGAGGGGAGCTGGTTTTGCTATGGAAACTCCAGGTTTGGTATAGAGCGCGCCAGAGAAAAACTTGATTCCACTGTCTCTGCAACCTTTGCCTCTCACATTTAAGTGTCCTGCAGCTGCAGGAGGATTTCCGGAGTTGCCTTTGTGTCTTGGGAAAGGGGAAGAGGAGAAGCTGAGAGGGAAGAGAGGAGAGTAATTGTTGATCCAGAAGGAAGTGCCCTCTGGCACCTGGCTGACCTGGAACATCTCTTCAATGCATTGACCTCAGCCTTGGCACTGTCATTCTATCCATTTTTGGGGAGTGGAATAGGAATAGGCTGACTGCTCAGAACAGGTTCTTTGCCAATTGGGCGGCAGCTCGTCACCAAAGGGACTGAGATGAGCAAGCTGTTCCTCTTGCCAGTGCAACATTTGCAGGAGGAGTGCTGTGGGAGGAGATAAAAATTGACTTCCAAATGGCCTGCAGAAATCTAGAGAGACATTTTTGGAACCAGATTTTAGGTCTAGACTTAATAAGCAAAGCAGAAGCTACTTGAAATTTTGATTTCCCCATGGGTTAAGATAGTTCATAGTGGGGTAGTTAACATTCCTAGCTGGAATCCACTTCCCCAGTGTGCTGGGGCATTATGGAAAATTATCTCTGAGTGGGAGAAATGAGTCCACGTCTTCAGGAACAATGTCTAGATATATGAAGAAATGACCTCAGATGAAAAACAAACATAAAATCACTCTGACAAATCAGAGAAAGCACATAATGTGGCATTCTTGATGTTATATATGTGTGTGTTGGGAAAGAAGAGAAAAGTCTAATAAATGAAGACAAACAGGAAGCCCTTCCTAAATTCTCTTCCCAGATACTTTTTTAGTCACGTTATGCAGGTCGAAGGTTCTGGGAAGAAACAGCTAGTGCTCTGACCTGCCTTCTGCAAATACAACGTTTCCTGTTTTGTAGGAACATGGGGTTGAGACATGAACAAAATAATTGATTTAAACTCTTAGACTCATAATATTCACAAACCCCAAGGATTACTGGTTGAAACCATTGTGCGTGCGTGTGTGTGCATGTGTGTGTGTGTGTGTGTGTGTGTGTGTGTGTGAGGGGGAGAGACTGATTCCTGATGTCTTTGTAGTGTCATATATAACTTCAGTTAATTAAATAATTAACCAGTTAATTGAATAATTGATTCAACTGAATGTTAAATGCATCAATATTCAAGAGTTTCCCGAACTAACCTTTTATTTTCTGTTTTTCAATTTTGAGGGAATTAGGTTTGACTGGAGGACCATTATGTTCTGTCTTTTGAAACATGGTGAGGTGAGGCATGGTTCTACCTGGATTGTGTTTCCATGAATAAAGTTTTTTAATCATAACAATATAAAAATATAAAACTGAAATCAATTTTTTACCTCAGGGAGCAAGCAGATTTTTTTTTTTATAAGGGTTGTATAGCCACCTTTACATTTCTTCTTTTCCTCTTCAATAAATTATGAAAACTCTAGTGTTGTCAGATAGTCTCATTTATATATAGTGATAGGGAGGAAGCTAATTCCTATTTCATCACTCTGATCAGCAGTCACACGAACACAATGGAACCTGACATGCTGGCAGCCTATGCTCATTATAGCTTTCCAATAGACCTCCAAGCTCATGGCTGGAAGTCAAATGGGGTGGGCTGGTTCCAAGTAGGAAAGAAAAATAATTGACTTTGGAGAGAAAGGTATTATTAAAATTTCCATATGAAATTCCCACCCCTTCTTGGCTTCAGATGAATGGTAGTTACACTAAGATGCTTCTGTTTCAAGTTTGAAATGAAAAGCATTCAAACAAATGGAGAAAATTATTACAAACAATTACTTGAATAACATTTCCTGTCTTTGTGCTGTTTATACTATTTTTAATGACCTGCTAATTAAAACAAAATCACTAGAAAAATTCTAGCAACAAAAATTTTCATCAGAAAAATCTTTTGGTTAAAGAATTTTTTCCAGCCCTTCCAATATCAAGCAATCTGATCCCCAAAAGGGATCAGTTACTTTTTGTTGCGTTGACAATACTGCACTGACAAATGGGAATTGTGGAGCAAGCTGTAGGATGCAGGATGCTGCTGAAGCGCAAGATCCTAGCCTTTTTACTGATAGATTAATTATACAGCATCAGTTGTGAGAGGAGAGAGGACAAAAAGAAAAGGGAGGGGTGAAACTAGAAAATGTGCTGTGTCATCTATAGAATTGGGGTTGTGAGTCTGCCCTCCAGGCACTTTTCATCAGCTTGATAACTTGGTATTGTAATTAAGATCAAGCCTTAGATCCCCAGCCTGGGTTTCAATCTTATCAACAAGGCTTTGCACTGATCAGCTTCTGGGGTTCCTTGTCATACAATGGTCCTTGGCCCCCTAGTGTTCCCAGTCGTACCTCAAGATGCACACCCTTCCCAGGGTGATCAAGCTTTCTGCTCTTGATTGATTTGAAAGGCACCTTGAAGGTTTAGCTATGACTGATTGACCTGGCAGTTCTGACCTTGTATAGGAATGCAGAACTGCAGGGAACAAAATGGTGGCCAAACAGGCCTCTTAGAAGTAGCAGACCCACATATAGAAACATCACCTAAAGACTATATAGTCTTGGGCCTCCCCGATGGCGCAGCTGGTTGAGCGCAGCACTGTGAAGCTGTCCGCAGTCTCTGCAGCGCAAGTACAATTCCCGGCCAGCCAGGGAGATTCCCACATGGTGCAGCAGACCTCTCCTAGTAGTCTCGCCCGCTGCTCCCCTCAGCAGTGTATTTCGGTCTCTCTGCCTGTCCTGCTTCCTGCTCTGTCTCTGGTGAATTCTCTCACCCTCATGCGCCTCTGTCCTGTACCCCAGTGCTTGTATAAATAAATATCTTTAAAAAAAAGGCACAATTCTAATTTTTTTTTTTTTTTTAAAAAGACTGTATAGTCTTTAGACACAGGCTTAAATGTTCAATGATGTGGGCTTGAATCTTAAGTCATCTTTACTTGGATAGGTAACTTCATCTTTCTAAACCTCATTTTCTCCATCTGAAAAATAAGGACCATGTTAAAAATAAGGACACCACAGAACCCTGTTGTGTAGGAAACATAAAATAATATGTGTAAGGAATTTACATGACAGAAATGCTGGCATGAGTAAGTTTCAAACCATATAGTTCTTAAAAATATATTTTATTATGCCATTTGCTCTTGTGACTGTTAGCATTTGGCATTCTGCTTACTTGTGTATACTGTTAAATTTTGTCTTTACAGAGTAATTCCAGAGTGGTAGTTGAGATCTCACAGACTAGACAGGTGTTGTTTCTGAGTTACACTGCACGTGGCTTGTGTAGTTGACCTGGTGAAAATCCAAGGACTATACCTTTCATTATATTTTTAATAATACTTGGCAAGCAGCAGAATGAAACTTGTGAATTATTTGAATACCACTTTTCTTAATGGAGATGAGCCTCTTTACCTCTTAGTAGTTTATACTTTGTGGTTCTAAATTAGAATCTTTGATGTGATTGTATTCCTCTCACCATTATTGGGAACTCATTTTACAGTGGCGAGATTCATCATTCAAGCAGTCAGAGGAAGAAGGCATTCTGGGTTTTTGGTGACATTTTGTTGAAGGAGAGGATGAGCTGGCTGGGATAGGGACAGGAAATTCTCCTTAATGTGGGGAGAGAAAGGGAGGAAACTGTCACTTTATTTACTGTGTATTAGAAGCTTTGCATTCATTGTTTCATTCAGTCCACTACATCGTTAAGGCCTTGTGTGTTACTAGGTTTGGGTTCATAGACTTAGAGAGATGATTTGTGTAAGACTACATAGGGAACAGAAAAGCAGTATTAAATGGAGAAGAAAATGCAGTTCTGGTTACATGGTCTATCTCTGAAAATCCATCAAGATGTATGTTTTTAACTAGTGCACTTTTCTGTGTATACACTACAGTTCAATAGTTACTTATGAAAACAAATAACATTTGCCTGGCTCAAATGCTATGCTCTTTTCTCTCTATTGTGCTGCCTCCAAAGAGGCATATGATGGATGGAACTCCAAGGAATTTCCTCCATCAGTCACAGCAGGGTATGGCCAGAAATAGTGCCATCCATATTAACTAGACATGACTTTAAAAGAATTGGTTATTTTCAAGGAAAATATGCTTAGAGAAGTGTGGTCTTCTGAAACTGAGGCTGTATATGTATTAGACTTAAAAGAGAACTCCAAAGTGATGTTCTGAAAATGCATCAGAGTTTTGTAACGTTGTTCTTAATTGTAAAAAATTGAGGGGGAAAAAACCTTAGACTATTCATCAAGAATTTAATAAATACCATGTGGTTTAAAAATCTCCTTGTTTTGAATAAGCAGTGATTATGGTATATTGTGGAGTGAAAAATTATTATGGAATTATACATGTCATAGGATGACAATTTTATGTAATATATATTTGTATAAATAAATGGAAAGGTATTTGCTAAGATACCAATAGTGGTATCTCTGCATTCTGTTATAACTGATTAACTTTTTCTTACAATTCTATCACCAGAAATTGTTTGATTCTTAATAAAATGACACCTATAAACAAAAACTTCATCATCAATTAAGTGTAAGTGTATCCTTTCTCAGTTGTCTACCATGAAGGAGGAAAAATTCATTTTAACATATGAGGTCTGACATGTTAAAACAATATATTACCTTTATAGTCAAAGCTACAGGAGAGCGCTTTTTAAAGATCAAACACATGCAATTATCAGACTCCTTGACTTCTTTAAGCATTAAAAAAATAATTTTCAGGAAAAAGTTTGAAATATTAAAACTTATAAAATACTTTAATTGTACTCTGTAAAAATGGGATGTCCTAGCTCCATGATTTCATAGCAATTTGAAAAATAACTGTTTTACTTACCCAAAACATGTTTTTTAGGGTTCAGTTTTAAAATTTTCCATTCTTGTCATTTTATTGCAATGATCAAAACATTTTCTTGCTTTATTTTATTTTGTTTTATTTATTTCATTCTAGTGACTCCCTTCTTTCAATCAGACTGACAAAACTGAAATCATGCAGATTACTTTTCACGGAAAAAGATAATAGAGCAGGATATGGCTTTCTAGTCTATTATTTTTTAAGGATATGACTGTGTTTTTTGGTCATTTTCTAAAGTTTTTCAAAGAACTACCACAAGAGAATCCTGAGTGCATCTCTCGAGGCTGTCATTAATATGTGCTGTTTTATCACTTAACCCCCCAATACAAATCATGAGTTCTGGCTCAGTTCATCTAATTACTGCGCCCTGAACATTGGCAGTCTCAACAACATTTTCAGCTTTTGGATCAATAGGTGCCCAATCTGGAATGCTGTCCCCCGCACTTATCTGAGTTTATGTGTTAGAAATGAGCTTAAACATTTTGGATTCAGCAAGTTCTCTTCCTTAAAAACATACTTCCATGAAGATGGACATATGTGATCTGACAAAATTCTCTTTCTGTTTCTGAATTAGTATGTATAAAAAGATTCAACATATAGAAAGGAAACCAAAGATTTATATTTAGCAAGTCTTGTTTATTAAAAAGAATGTATAAGGAATCAAGATTTTTTTCCTGGAAAATCCAGCTGCTTGGTTTCATTATAGTATCAGTAACATTATTATAATAATATATTTTACATTTCACAAGATAGGAAGATGTCTTTAGATTAACCATGTTTGATAGACATCATCTCTTTTACCAGAGCAAGACATTTTGGGAGAAAGTCCTATTTTGCTCACCAGAGAAAGAAGAAAAACTGAGTTTGGATGTACTTGGAAGAAAATATTTTATTATTTTTTTAATGAAATTATTTTTATTGAGGTAATGTCATTTTACAACACTGTGTAAGGTTTAGGGGTGTAAGTTCACACCCTTCAAATATATGTTCACACACTGTGTCTGCCACAAAAGCAAAGATAATTCTCTAACATAGTGTGTGGGGTCTCCTTCCCCCTTTGCTCTGACCACCAATCCTCCTCTATACTCAGAGTTCAAGGGTTTGTTTTGGCTTGTTCCTTTGTTTTGTTTCTTTATTTCTTTTGTTTCTCGTCTAATTGAAATCATCTGGTATCTATATTTCTCCTGACTTATTTCATTTAGTATAATCCTCTCTGATTCCATACATCCATTCATGTTGTTGCAAATGGCAAGAATGCATCTTTTTTTTTTTTTTAAATTGACTGGTATTCCATTGTCTTTTTACGCCACATCTTCTTTATTCACTCCTCTGTCTTTGGGCACTTAGGATGTTTCTAAATTTCGACTGTTGTAAATAGTGTTGCAGTGAATATAGAAGCGCAGATATCCCTTCTAATTAGTGTTTTCATATTCTTCGAATAGATACCTAGGAGTGGAATTGCTGGGTCACAGGGCAGATCTATTTTTGATATTTTGAGAAATTACCATTCTGTTTTCCATAGGGGCTAGACCAGTCTACATGCCCACCAACAGTATACAAGAATTCTTTTTCCTTCACACCCTCCCCAACATTTGCTGTTTCTTGTCTTTTGATACAGGCCATCCTCAAAGGTGTGAGGTGGTATCTCACTATGGGTTTGATTTGTATTTCCCTAATTTTAAGTGATGATGAACATTTTTATTTGCTTGTTGGCCATCTATATGTTTGGTAAAAAAGTTTTAAGTTTGAGGAAGAAGGTTGAAAGAGGACAGGGAGAGTCAGAACTGATCTCCAACTCCACTGTCAGGTAAAGACCTTGACTCCCCTGCCTGGTACACACACTGTTGGAATCTTAAGTAAAAACCATGAAGTTTATTTATGTTTGGATTCCTGAGGAAATTAAGAAAGCATCTGAATTCTATATTTTGCATGCAAAGATCTGCACCCAGGCAAATGGGAGTAAGATTCAGAAGGTTGGCATGAGGGCATTCAAGTTCCAGAAAATCCAGAAATACATGCAGTCAGAGAAACTTTGGGCTGTCATGGGCTATAGAATTGGGTTCTGGACATGTTGAACCTCATCTTTGAGGGTGTCAGGTTGGCAGTCAGGAAATATGCCTTCCCCATGCAGGAGTGACATCTGCCACTGGCAGCTCATGTGCCTTTGGTATCTTACTGAATTTAAACAAGTAGTCTTGAAAAAAAAAGACTTTTATCAACATTTCCTATCTATATCCTTAAAAATGAAGAAACCAGAAACTATATTTCACTTAACAAGCACAGAAGCAAAGCCTTTGGTGGTCCATTTGTTGTGTTCTTCACAACAGAAAAATGTACTAAATTTAAATGACTAAGGGAAATGGATCCAAATTCAACATTCAGAGGAAAATCCATTATCTAGATCTGATAAAGGTGCATAGATTAGTCAGTGAGTTGCAGCTGCTTCTGTGTAAGTTACTACTGATAAATTTACCATAGAACTAGCAACTCCTGAGTCTGGAGTTTGAAGAATATTGCAATGTTAAACACACTCCCATTCAAATGAGCTGCTGGTTGAGTTGGTCTCAGATGTATTTTCCCATCAGGCTGCCACAGAAGTTATGGATGAGTTGGAACACTTCAGTCCTACATTTCACCAACATGCTGTCAATTTTCCCATGGAGACCATTTATGGGAATGCATGAGCACGTACACGCTCTTGACATTTTGATGGAATCCATCCTTTCCTTCTCCTTCAGCCCAAATTTTTAAAAGAATGTTTGATTAATACATTTCAAATTGTATTTTGAAGATAAATGAATTAGGTTGAATTGATCAGCACTTTCTGCCTTTGCATTACAATTTGTTTTAGAAAACCAATGTTGATTTCTTTCAAAGTAGTAACTGTAAAAAAATCTTTCTTGTCACCTTCCTTTAAAATACCATTAAATAAAAGGAACATAAAGAATATCAGTATCATTGTTTCAGGATCAGAGCACTGATATTGATGTATAAAATATTGCAGTTATTAGCAGAAAATGTTTACTGACATTATTGGTTATAGAAGATGTAGACCCATCTTTTAAAATACATCAGCAGCTCCATGGAACTTTCTATTTAACTTTCTTGATAAACCACTTCGGATGTAAATGAGTCCCAAGTGGAAATAAAGACTGCACATTTGACCCAGTAAGCATAATGATTAGCATTGGAAATGTCCCGTTATGGAACTCTAGTTCCATCTGCTCGTGAAAAAAAATATTGCGGGTAATTTAATTAGGAATTCAGTGTGTTGGAGTGGATTAGATGTGAAAGGAATGACTACTGAAAGCCAGCAATGATGATGAGGGGAGGGGCTTAAGAAACGTGAAAATTTCATCTGGATCCTATACAGCACACTTTCTCAATTAGTGACTTTCAATACATTTATATCCTGCAGGTAGAATTTCCATTATTTCTTGACTATTGAAAATGCTTGGGCTGCAAATAATGTTTCCCAGCATAATTTGTATCACTCATTCACAACTTCTATAATAGTCCCAACAGTGAAGAACAGTGAGGTAAGAGGACAGCAATTACTAAAGAGGGGGAGGGTGACAAGGGAGCAAAAGAAAACTGGTGAAACTGACTTTACTGGTGTGTAGTCTGAGAGAGTGGAAAATGCTGGTTTAGGAAATGTCAAATCTTTCCTCCCTTTTGAATGCATGATTAAGGTCAGTTGATTTTTCCTTTTCCACTCCATATTTACTACATGGTACTGAGAGAGAATGTATTTCATCTTGCCTGGCATGGTAGTAGTTGGACTTAATAAATAATACTTCCCTTCCTCTTCATCTAAGTGCATTTAATAACTACAACCCATTAACCAGAAATTTGAATCATCCAGAACATGAGACTCTGGAACCTACTGCCCGGGAAATGAAAGTGGAGTTTTAAAATAAAACCCAAACCAGCCCTTCAAGTTAATTATTTACAATAGTTTGCTTCACTTAAACATAAATATTTTGTTGAAATGGCAAAGATTATCCTCGCTCATAAATGCTGCGCACTGAAAACACAAGGTTAGCTACAATAGGGGAGCTCTAGACTTAAAATGGTTGTGATGAATTCTTTCTTTTTTTTTTTTTTTTTTTAAAGATTTATTTATTTATACAAGCACTGGGTACAGTCAGAAGTGAGGGAGGGTGAGAGAATTCACCAGAGCGGGGATAGAGCAGGCAGAAGGACCGCAGTACACTGCTGAGGGGAGCAGCGGGCGGCAGGAGAGGTCTGAGGGCCATGTGGGACCCTCCTCCGGTGGCCGGGGAGCAGCCGGGGATTGAACCGGCGCTGCAGAGGCTGCGGGCAGCTTTGCAACCCAGCGCTCAACCGCTGTGCCACTGGGGAGGCCCGATGAATTCTTTCTTAAAGCAAGAAATCCTTTATAACTCAAGTAGAAACCATTTATTAATTTCTCTACATTTCAGTGGATATTAAGGGTTATTCTTAGTAACTTAGCTTTTCTCTCTTCTTGCTTTAGTTGCAATATTTTGCATAAATACATTTATACACAAATACCTCTATATTGTTTGGGAAGTGCCATATCAGCTACACTAGCTAAATATGGAATACAGATGGAAATGAAATGAAGGAAGAAAAGGAAGCTGAAGAGTAGGTAAGAGGATCAGCAAAGTAGTTAATTATGTGCTGGAATAAACCAATCCTATTAAACAATATACTCTGAGCCCAACTCAAGGATATACAGTTTATGCATTGAAAGTTAAGCTGTTAACTTTGTGAAAAAAGAAAGGTCACTTGGCTGTACGAGTTTGACAGAATTGATTACTTTGAATGTTTTGTCTCAATCTCTACTCTCTACATTATTTAAAGTCAGATACTGAAAAGAAATACAGAATGATCAAATGGAGAAACCAATCATCTGAGAGCTGTTTCTCATGTCAGTTGAGGATAAAATCATTGCTACCTACTTTCGCTGTACACATGACTAATGATATATTTGTAAATTTAGTTGAATTCTGAAAAAGAAATATAGCTGCCACATTCAGAGTTCAAATGCTATTATTTAAATATGGATACTTTGTGCCATTAACTTCTCATGGAAGTCACATATTTATGTAACCTTTTTCTCCCCCCCAATGGTATGAGAAGTAAAAACCCACTTGACTGTAAAAATCTGATGTTCATTTAGAAGGAATATATTTTGTGGAGCTAGAGTTCTGGTGGAAGTGAGCTCCTGGAGTAGCTATTAGGAAAAAGAGCCCAGGAGTTAGATGCCTGGGTTCAAATGTTGATTCTACCTCTTAGGCAGGGCCTTTACCACAATGCCTATTTCATAGTAAGTGCTTAATAACATCACCATCATCTTCTTCTTCATCATCATAAGCATCATCATTTATTATTATATCATCATCATCATCATCGTAGCATGCCGCTAAGAAAATTCTACATGTAGAATTTTTTCAATACTTATTTACTAGGTGTCTATGACCTCAGGTACAGGGCACATTTGTTTTCAAGGATCTATGGGAGACAGGCAGTAAACTTGTGATATAGAAAATTAATATAATAATAGTTGGTGCTAAGGATGGAGAATGAGCAAGACATAAAGAAAGTACTTACCTATGTGAACTTGCAGTGCCTTATATGTTTGGTCACATTATAGAGACTCATTACAGGTAGCATATAGCTTTGATTTCCTAACTAAAATTTTCAGCCTTTTAACCTTCCAATTGAGGTTATTAATTCAATGATTTAAAAGAGGTTAGTTTGCAATTTACAAAAAAATCATTTATTTCTGTCCTCTTTTAGGCATTAATAGATTTTGTCTACTACCAGTGCAAATAATAATGAACTTTCTGTGCTTTTACTCTCTATTTGATGTGACTATAACATTTTGTCACAATTAAAATATTAAAATCAAAATTTATGTTCATTTTTAATTTAGTTATATTTTTAATTTAGTAATTTTCATTTTGTTGAGAATATATTTAACTATAAAAGCTATTCATTACAACTAACCTCATCATTTTTATAGTCATGTTTGAAAATTTAAGTGAATTTTCTTTCCTTGGCCAAAAGGGGAGGGCTGTTTTAACCTTGTCAAAATATGCCAAAGTTGTATTAATTATTAACCATGACACATTTATGACTGTACTTCCTTCTATAAGACTATAATTAACTTAAAGCAAAAATTAAATGAAAGTCTTTGTTTTGCAGTCCAGAGAGCACTCATTTATCTTCAGGTATATGCATTTTTGGAATAATATCTGCAGAAGGTCCTTTGGTACAGGGTAGATTATGGAATCAAATATTAACATCTGGGCAGATTTCTTTTTGGCCCATAGACCAGCACCACTTTTTTCTATGGCACAGAAGACATTGCAAAATTGTTTCTTCTCTGAAGTCTATTCATCTGGAAGATTTTTGGTAGGATCAGCAGAATCTTTAGACAAACAGATTCGAGCATAGACACGAATATTGAAAATTAACAAAGCCCCAGAGAAGCCACCAAACCAGGGGTCAAAAGTAGCACACTGATAGCTAAAAAACCATAATCCTAGAAACCTTAAAGCTTAAGGGAGATATATAAAACTATGACAGTAACTTAGGGTTTCAGTGATAATTTGAGTGACTCAACTTGCACGTGTGACACAAATCCAGACCCTAAAGGATATGCAACAAGTACAGTGCCTAGGAGCCTCAAGACCCTCTTTTCACCGCAGGGAGCACTGGTCTGCCTATTAATGTAATGTTCAAATAAGTAAAATGCTTGGTTCAGAAGTACCCTGCAGAGATAATTAGAGCTTCGGAAAATAGGATTTATGAGAGGAAAAAAGTCATTAAAGGTTTTTAAATTCCAACTAAAAGACTGAGAGCAGCAAAGACATCTTCAAGAATGTAGATGCACACATGCATTATGTCTGCCCAGCACTGCAGGGAAGAGTGGGATGCCCAGTATCCGCTAAGATTTCAAGGAGGAGAGCTGTGTCATTGCTCGAAGGAATGAGGAATAAGTTTTAGGAAGTGAGAATAGTCTAGAGAGAATTTTTTTGCATCTTCATCTCTGGATTGGATAGCCAGAAAACTTGTTAGGAAACTTCTCTGGAAATCTTAGAAATCTTAAGTTTACAGAACTTATTTGGTTCATGGGTATTGTCAATCCAGGATGTGTAAGACTATTCCAAATGAAAAGAAAGAACTATTTCAAATCTTGTTAATCTAATTAGTATGGAATTCTCTTAGGTAATTGCTTGATAAATGTCAATGAATGAAATGATTCTTATGTTTAAAATATTTGTAAATTTTTTTTTCCATATACTTCTTGGTAGATTTTTTTTAAACTTTTCCAAATAGTTGCATTGCAATGAGTCATTCTTTTGTCATCCTATTAGTGCATATTTCCTTTGTCAATCATAAAAGGTTTGTATTGTTTGGCTTTCTGTAAGGATGCTTACTGAACACCTGCAAATGTTTGCTTTATTGGTGTTGAAAGAGAATAGAGAAAATGATTTGTTTCACCGATGAGTTATTGCATGTTTGTGACTTTTAATAATTTAATAGAATTTCTATTGCCTATTTTTATTTGATTAAATATTTGGTTTAAGTAAATATCATCTTTGTTACAAACTTTATCTCATCTTTGTTACAAACTTAAAAGAAGCCATCTTAATTTGCCCTTTGAGAACCAGTTTATCTGTTGATCCACCACCAGGTGATTATATAATATATATTTTTTATATTTCAGTTGAGTATGTTTTTAATTTAAAGTTGAGACAAAGGAAAATATTGTTATAAATAATATTTTTTAATTTTTAGAGCACGTTTAGGTTCATGGAAAGGTGCAGAGGTTTCCCATATACCCCCTGTTTCCACACATACATAGCCTTCCCCAATATCAACATCCCCATCAGAAGGTAATTTGTTACAGTAGACAAACCGACATTAATACATCACAGTCACCTAAAGCTCATAGTGTGCGCTAGGGTCCAGTACTGGTGGTGCTGTACATTCTGTGGTTTGGGGCAAATGTATAATGATATGTATCCTCCATAATTCTATCTTGCGGACTGTCTTCACCGCCCTGAAAGTCAGTACTGTATCTATTTATTCCTCTCCTTTCCAACCATGAACTTTTTTCTGTTTTCATAGTTTTGCCTTTTCTAGAATATTGTGTAACTATATTATATAGTATAAATCCTTCTCAGATTAGCTTCCTTCACTTATATGCATTTAAATTTCCTCCATGTCTTCCTGGTTTTTTTTTTTAAGATTTGTTTTATTCATTTATGAATACAAAAGCTGGGGTACAGGCCAGAGGTGTGTGTGTGTGGGGGGTGAGAGGATTCACCAGAGACAAAGTGGGGAGCAGAGCAGGCAGATTTACTGAAATAAACTGCTGAGGGGAGCAGCGGGTGAGATAGGAGAGGTCTGCTGTGCCATGTGGGTCAGCTCCCTGGTCTGGGATCGAACTGTCCTACAGTGGCAATGGATAGCTTCATAGTGCTGTGTTTTAATCCCTTTGGCCACCAGGGAGGCCCCTCCTCCATGTCTTTATGGACTCGATCACTCCTTTCTTTATAGTTCTGAATAATATTCCTTTGTCTGGATCTATCACAGTTTGTTATCTAGTCACTTACTGAAGAATATCTTGGTTGCTTTTCAAGCTTTGGCAATTGAATAAGGCAGCTATAAACATCCATGTGTAGGTTTTTGTGTGGACATAAGTTTTCAGCCTTTTGGATAAATACCAAGGAGTGTGATTGCTGGATCATATGGTAAGAATATATTTAGTTTTGTAAGAAACTGCCAAACTGTCTTCAAAAGTGTCTGTACCATTTTGCATTCCCATTAGCAATGAATAAGCATTCCTATTGCTCTACACTCTCACCAGCATTTGGTGGTGTCAGTGTTTTGGATTTTAGCGGTTCTATCAGGTATGCTGTATTGTCTCACTGTGGTATTAATTTCCCTTTCCATGATGGCATAGGATGTGGAGCTTCTTCTCTTAGACTTTTTTTCTGTAGATCTCCTTTGGTGAGATGTCTGTTAAGGTCTTTGTGTCTTTTTTTTTTAATAATTTTTTTTAAGGTTTATTTATTTATTTATACAAGCACTGGGTACAGTCAGAAGCGTGGAGGGTGAGAGAATTCATCAGAGCCAGAGCGGGGAGCAGAACAGGCAGAAGGACCGAAGTACACTGCTGAGGGGAGCAGCGGGTGGCAGGAGAGGTCTGCGCACCTCTTTGTGTCATCTTTAAATTGGCTTGTTTGATATTTTTATTTGAGTTTTAAGAGTTTGAGTTTTAAGAGTTCTTTGTATATTTTGGATAACATTTGTGTTTTGTGCAAATATTTTCTCCCAGTTAGTGACTTGTCTTCTAATTTCTTTTTTTTTTTTTATAGAGGCATGTTCTTTCTTTCTTTCTTTCTTTCTTTCTTTCTTTCTTTCTTTCTTTCTTTCTTTCTTTCTTTCTTTCTTTCTTTCTTTCTTCTTTCTTCTTTCTTTCTTTCTTCTTTTCTTTCTTCCTTTCTTCCTTTCTTCCTTTCTTCCTTTCTTCCTTTCTTTCTTTCTTCCTTTCTTCCTTCCTTCTTCCTTTTTCCTTTCTTTCTTTCATACATGCACTGGGTACAGTCAGAAGCGCAGGAGGGTGAGAGAATTCACCAGAGCCAGAGCGGGGAGCAGAACAGGCAGAAGGACCGAAGTACACTGCTGAAGGGAGCCGCGGGCGGCAGGAGAGGTCTGCACGCCATGCAGGACCCTCCTCTGGTGGCCGGGAAGCAGCCGGGGATCGAACCGGCGGCGCAGAGGCCGCGCGCAGCTTCGCAACCCAGCGCTCAACCGCTGCGCAACCGGGGAGGCCCTGTCTTCTAATTTCTTAATGAATTTTGTTTTTAAATAATTTGTTTTTATTATATAATAGTAGTGATTGTATCAAATTGTTAGATATGTGAGATGCCAAAAGGGCTAGATATTATAGTTATGCACAGCATAAGGACATTTTAGTTAACAAACCCCCACATATTCTACATAATTCCTATTGCCTAGTGATGTCCTAGGCATCTTAACATCAGAGCATTTTATGGTGACAACAACCTCATACATCACATGTTTGTGTCTCTTGATAGCATCATTTTCTCCTGTGCTAGATTTAATCTTGTGCTGTTTTGTTCATCAATGACCCTAAGCATACAAAATCCACTGTTCATGTTGCATTCAAACAACTATGAACATGTCGAAGGTACATTTCTCAGCATTTATCTCCATTTTTAAGCAATGCATAACAGTTATTGATGGGGAGGAGTTGAATGTCAGTTCCATGTTAAATCCATAAATTGGGATGGGAAAAGGTGATCCCCTGTGGAAAACACTATTATTAGAAATGAGAATGAATCATGAGCCAGTAAAAACAATGAAGATTGATTTCCCTCCACTCTGGTCAAAATCCTGATTTGCTCTACCTCCTTCTTTGCCCTCAACAAATGGTTTTGTGTTCTTCAGAAATGGCATAGAAGTCATTACGAAGGAATTCCCCCCATTTTACCTCCACTCATTCCTCTCACCTACTTAATTTTGCTCTCATCCTCTTTTCCTTCTAGCTATAATTGAGGAATCAAATTATTCCATATGGAGCTGATATCTTCTTCCTCTTCTTAGCCTTTACCCTTGCCACCTTGTTTTCCTTATCTTTATTTGCTCTGTCCTTCTTTCTTTCCCCTTAGTACAACAGCAAAAACAAATGAAAAGCATCTTTGAATTATATCCCTACCGCCCATCGGCCAGTGAGTCTTAATGTGTCTTGAATTTTCTCATCTCTGAAATCTTTTGGTGCCCCCGTTTGGCATTCCGTTGAAAGGTAATAGCATTTCTTAGATATGTGAGATGAAATGTGAGATGCTCTTATTCTCCTTATTTTGATGTTCGTTTATGAACATAAGTGATTTTACTTGGAGGCAATTAAAAGAATGATGAACTTAGTCACTCTTATAGATAGGAATGGCTGTCACTTTTTCCTTGATTTATACAAATTATTATTTAATATATATTACATTGTTGTTCATTTTTGTACAATGTTTGATTTCTCCTTTCATGTGTAATCCCCATAAAATTTCTACCACCAAGTCACCCATAAACCATCACCATAGTCCTTTGTGCTCTTGCCTCCCATTTTGATCCATCTCCCTCCCCTCCCCTGCTGTGTGTGTCAGATTTATAGTTTGGCTGCTAGTTTTGTCTTTTCCCCCCACCCTTTATACAAGTTATTATTAAAAAACCACCTAGGAATGGTAATATGAAAGTAAGTAAGTGTAGTGAATTCATTATGGATTTCCTTTTTAATATTTTACAAGCTTTCCTGATAGCAATGCTAATTAAATTTAAATATGTTGGGGTGTCAAATCTCTTTTTCCAAGAGATTAATTAGAGATTAGTCTCTAAGCTATTTGTAGATTACTATGCTTTTTCATTGTAAAGTGTTTAGCAGAAAGGTTGTTTTAGGAAAATGATTATAGATTATAAATGGTTTCATTAAGTACTTTACTTTCCTGTCATTCTACCAGTTCTGTAGTAATAAATGACTTTAATGTTCTTTTTACTGATAATTTAAATGATCTAAGAGATGAAACAATATTTTGAATCAAGTTTAATTTAATTGACTCAGTGTGGCTTGACATGCTTGCTACCCATGATCCTTTTCTGATTAACTACTAAAGAAGAATCTGTAATGTGAATATTTTTCATTTATTTCTTCACCATGGGATTCACACTCCCTGTGATAAAATATCTTATCCTTCTGCGATAACATTAGTAAAGCATTAGAAATTTAGCCTCTCAGGGCTTATGTCAGTTTCATTAACAAATGAGAAATCAAAGCCCTTTAATAAAACTAACAACCTCATATAACACCCTCTCCCACAACTCAAAATGTGTTTTAAATGTCTTTGTGTTCAATAAATTGATAGACTAGAAATCAGTATATGTTAATTTATAGTCCTGTAAGAGGTTCATCCCATATTTAAAAGCCCTAAAATGAGCAGGCCTATTTCAAATTTCAGAGGCAAGAAAGTAAGCCACCTGGCATTTTTCAAAAAAAAAGTGAGCCAAAGATTAAGAATATGTACCAGAATTGACTGCTAGTATTTCAACTGAATTTGTCTGTCATATGCCAAATGAGATGCAAGAGCATTTTTACTCTAAGTATCATTTCTTATAATATTCTTATGTTATAGATTATATTCTCATGAACAATAATCCTGATGGCAATTGACCCTATCTAGTTTATTTTAATGTTTTGACAACCATTATTTTTCCTGAGAATGTAAAAATGATTCATAAAAATATTTGCTATTTTAAATAACATTCAAGGTGGAATGTTGGAGTCAATTTAATTTCCTAAGATTCACAAGTTAGACGTAGAGAGTTAAGTATAGTTAGTCAGAGAGTGTATTAAGTGGCAGGGATAGACAAAAATTATTCTGTGGTTTGGGATTAGTTGAGTTTAGATTAAAGCACTTCTTTTAAAGAAGTGACTCTATGGCTATAATTAAAGAAATAAAAGAATGTGGGTTAGGAGAAGGTTCTTTTTTGTGCTGTATTTTCTGAAGACTTGGGAGTGTGTTAAGGAGGACAGAATAAAAAGGCAAATTTGGAATTACATATCTAAGACTAAAATAGAGAGTATAGGTGGAGAACTTCTAAGGCTACATACACTTTGTAGTTGATGAAAATGGTTGAAATTTTTATAATTAGGATGTGTGCTTTGAAAAATTATATTTCTTGTAACCTATAAGGAATTCTTACTTAGTTCAGTTTTTTTGAAATATATTTAAGTCCTAATTGAATACAGCAGATTTGAATCTCATTATCAGTGGAGTGCATTTAATTGAAGTCAAATTGATTTAAGCAACTAGTCAGGAAATCTCAGTTTAATCTCCTTTTCTTCCTCTGGGGACGTTAATCCACATGTATCCACTCTCAAAGCCTACAGGCAGCAAAAGTTTGATTTAAGAGGAAACATGCAATACATTTTCATTTAAATTGATTGTTTAAGTACTAATGATATTAATTTTATAGATGTATTATAAAATTGAATTTTTCCTTGGTCATTCTTTTCACCAAGGCTAATTAAATTTAGTAGCTTTAAGGATTCGAAAATAATTTCTAAATCAAAGGTTTGTCATGATACTTAAGGGGTAGTTTGCTTTTTTATATTAGGGATATACTGACCATTCC
The DNA here is from genome assembly GCF_014898055.3 of Talpa occidentalis. NCBI lineage: Eukaryota > Metazoa > Chordata > Mammalia > Eulipotyphla > Talpidae > Talpa > Talpa occidentalis. The sequence goes on from NW_023603184.1 coordinate 121,332,019, forward strand.
CCAGAACAATAATATTTAAAATATTGTATATAAAATATATTGACATTATTTTAATAAAAATAAGCCAATGTATTTTGAAATTTTACTAATTTTAGTTATGTTTCCAGTAAATCTTTAAAAGGTAGATATCATTATCTCTGCAAAATGCATCTTCCTGATAATTAATGAGGTAATTATAGGACTAATACTAGGCAATATCATTAATGTTTTCTCATAGTATATGCTAATATATGCTAATTTTAAATAGTTTAAGCAATACAGAGAATGCTAAGTCTATCCTTTTTCTCTAGAGATGACCACTATTAGTGATTTTAATATATCCTTCCAGGCTTGTCATATATAAATACTATATGCACACTTTTATACCTACTTTTAAAGTATACACACACACACTTCATTTCAGAATTTATAGATCTACATAATGCCTTATAAGAACTACATAGAATCCTATTTTAATATACAGTAATTCATTTTGCTAGTAATTGGCAAAGGGTGTTTATTTGTTTATTTCTAATCTTTTGGATATTGACATAGCATCATTGAACGTCTTACATTATATCCTTAAGATAAATTCACAATAATAATATTCTGGATCAAAGTTAAATGCATCTTTAACATTTTGAAACATTACAAATTGCCTTTCAGGAAAGTTGTACCAGTGTATATTTAACATCTGTGTGAAAATTCCATTCCACATAACCTCACATTTATCATCCTGTGATAATCTGATAGGCAAAAAATTATTTGCATTTATAAGTGTACATATTGTTATTTGTGTTTGAGTATTTCTTCATATAATTTTGAAGCAGTTGTATAACTTAGCAAATTTGTCTTTTCCAAAATTAGTTTGTGAACTATTTATAAATTTATATTTATAAATTAAGGAATATGTACCAAATATTTTCCAGTTTGAATTTTTAAAAAATTTGGTCATTTTAAAGTTTTTTTTGGTCAAATCTGTCATTCATTTCCTCTATGTTTTCTGAACATAATGTATTTGTTAAGAAAAGATCTTCCCCACCTCCAAACTATGCAAATATATTTGTATTTTTCTTGTATTTCCATATTTTATTTAATCCTTAACCATCTAAAATTAATTTTTGGTCTGACATGAAGCAGAAATCTAGATGTAAATCTTTTTTTTTTTTTAAAGATTTATTTTATTTATTTATACAAGCATTGGGTATAGTCAGAAGCGCGGGAGGGTGAGAGAATTCACCAGAGCCAGAGTGGGGAACAGAACAGGCTGACCAATGAAATACATTGCTGAGGGGAGCAGTGGGCATGGCAGGAGAGGTCTGTTGCACCATGTGGGACCCTCGCAGGCAGCCCGGGATCGAACAGGTGCTGCAGAGCCTGCGGGCAGCTTCGCAGCCCATTGCTCAACTGCTGCGCCACCAGGGGAGGCCCTAGATGTAAATCTTTTAGCTTAAATGGGTAGTAAATTTTTCAACACTAATAATTGAATAGTATATTGTTTCCTTTTTTATTTGAAATGCTATTTCCATTCTTATTCCTTGAAACAATTGGATTGGGCTTTTCTTTACAATTTTATTGTATTTGTCTACTAGCTAGTAGAGAATTTGAATTTTACCAATATTATCTTTCACTAAGTAATTTTTTATGTTTTCATTTATTTTAAGATCTTTCTTTTTCCACTTTAAGTGAAATAAAATTCTATATGTAGTTTTTGCATGTATTTTGTTAAATTTATTTTGGCTTGTTTATAACGTCTATTGTTAATTTAAATGTGATTCCAGAAACTTCTACTCCTCCTGCCATTACATTTAGACAGCTATTCAGTTTTTTATTTCTATTTTATTTTGCCATATCACTTTTACTAGTTTTAATAATTTTTCACTTGATGTTTTTGTATTTCATAGGCAAAGAATTATATGATGATCTTTCACATACTTTACATTATTTCACTCTTAGTTTCTTATTCTTGTCTTATTGTTTTGGTTTAAAAATCCAAAATTAAAGAATCGAACAAACAGCTTTGTCTGTCATTTCAAGGAACTAGAAAAAGAGAAAAAAAAAAATTCCAAAAGCCAGTAGAAGGCAGGAAATAATAAGCGTTAAATTAGAAATAAATGAAATCAAAAGATCAACCAAACCAAAAGCTGGGCTCTTTCTTGTTCCTTAATATAGGCCTGTATTGCTATTATGCATTCCACCCTTGGAACTGCTTTTGCTATATCCCACACATGTGAAAGGTTGTATCCTCATTTTTCTTAAGCTATTTTTTTAATTTCTTCTTTGATTTCCTCATTAACCTAGTGGTTCTTCAGTAGTATTCAGTCTTCCTATTAAAGTATTTCCTGTTTTCTTTCTGTAGTTGACTTTAGTTCAATACCTTTATGGTCAGAGAAGATACTTGGTGTGATTTTTATCTTCATGAATTTTCTGTTTGTCTTGTGACCCAATATATGATCAATTCTGGAGAATGACCCATGTGCACTTGTGAAAAATTTGTATTTGGCTTTTTGGGGATGTATTGCCCTGCAAATGTCTATTAGACCCATGCATTCTAGTATTTAGTTTAGAGCAATTACATCCTTACTTATTTTCTGTCTCATCGATCTGTCTATTGTTGAGAGTGGGGTATTGAAGTCTCCAACCATGTATATATTTTCTCCAGTGTCTGCTTTCAAATTTGATAGTACTTGTTTACATATGTTGGTGCTCCTTCCTTTGGTGAGTATATATTGTTATGTCTTCTTGTATTTTCCCTTGATCAGTATAGAGTGCGCATCCATATCTCTTGTTACTTTTAAGCTGGAGACCTATTTTGTCCGATGTGTGACTGTTCTTGTCACAGAGTCTGTGTTTATCCTTGGTACTCAGGTGTGTTTCCTGGAGCCAGCAGAAGGTTGGATCCTGTTTCCTAATCCAACTATATACTCTTTATCTGTTTATTGGTGAGTTCAGTCCATTAACATGTAGAGTTATTATGGACATGTAAATGAGTGTCAATGCCATTTTGTTCCTAGCTTTGTGCTTCTATTTAATTCCTTATTCAGTGCTTTGTGTTCATTCCTCCCTTTGGTTCAGATCGTAATGCTTCTTTTAGTGTATCTTGGAGGGGGGATTTAGTGGATACAAATGTCCTAAGGAGAGCCTTACAGGATAAAGTGCTCTTGGCTGGAATTTTTTCTTCTTGGTATATTTTGAATATGCCATTCCGTTCTCTTGTCTATAGTGCTTCTTGAGTGAGATCTGATATTAGTATAATCAGTATTCCTTTATAGATTATCTTTTTTTTCCCACCTTGTCAGCTTCACTAATTTTCTTTGTCTTGGACTCTGGAGTTTTACTATTATGGGTCTTGCTGTAGTTCAGATTTGGATGACTGGAGATTATGCTTAAATTCCAGTAGCTAAAATCAATGTAAATACTATATTGGAGTCTCATATGGAAAGTAAATATTACCATTAACATTTGAAAAGTCACAATGAAAGGGCGTTAGTCTATGAGTTGTTTATTTCACACATAAAGATAAATGGGAAATTTTGTCAGGAGCATTTGTGAAATGGACTTTATTTAAAATGTCCTATTCCTGTTGATACTTAAAATTTTCAGATAAAGTAGACTAAGTAAATATGCAACTTAAATGAAAAAAAAAATTATACATAGATTTGAAGGCCTACCTAATTATGTATCAATTTTTGATGGATACTTTAATGAAACATTAAGATTTGTGCTTATACCTATGAAATAATTAGGGCATTCCATTTATTTTCTATAATTATACATTGAAAGAGTTATATTAGCAATGTAGGTATTAAAGTTATTTGTTTATGTATTTTTCATTGTAGACTTTCTTTTTAAAGGGACCATAACATGCTGCTTTCCATAAAGAGCACCTCCAATTAATCCTCACATTAGAAACAACAAAGCCGGTGCTGGCATAAGTTCAGCCAGGATTCCTGGGCCCTGCTGTGTAGGGAGTCTCAAGAGGAAGGACAGAAGCATATCTCAGGCTCCAGGCCCACTTGGTTCTTGGCGCCTCTGCTGAGAGTTGCACAGACTACTAATGAATTTTAAATGTAGTATTTTTGAGTGTAAGGTGGACATCTGTCCTAGAGGGATAGGATTGATAACACCATGTCATTCTTCAGAGGCCACTGAATAATTGTCAGATGACCTTTATTGGTATCCACCTCATTTTGTTCATATTTGTGCTGCTAAGGCACACATTGCAATTATTTTCTCCGGAAACTTATAATAAGCAAAACCATACATTTCATGCTGCAATTTAGTTCATTGAAAAAGGTCATGTTTTTGACTGGAATCATGAGACTGCTAATGTATAAAGTCTTGGATTGTGAAAGAAGCAAGAGGAGAGTAGCAAGATTTAAGTGAGAAACAAGACCTTTCCTGTGAAAGCAGTTGATACTATAAAAGAATATTGACAATTGTGAAATTGAGGAGAAAAGAGTGGAGAATAGAAAGTTTGTCAGTCAGTGGGGTTTCACAACAAGCAGTTGCAGTGTTTATGCCCTAATGTTGTGGGGCAAATAAAAATGGCAGGAATAAGTAGAACAATAGAGTGAATTAGATGTCTGGAGACTCTGGCTTCTAAAACTGTTATCCACCTGGATTCCTCCAGAGATCTCCTCATCTGAATGAACTTAATCTCCTCATTAAAAAAGAAATAAAACTCCAAATAGGTGAGACCGTCTTTGATACAATATGTGAGCACTGATATGCAATGAAGGATCAGTGATTTTCATTAGGTTTTAGTGATTTTGCTTCTTGAATGAATCACACAGATGAAGGACTGTAGAATAAGACTCGAAGAGAGGTAGATTTTTCACCTTTCTCCCACCATTGTGAAATAAACATCATATAAATAGGTTGTTTCAGATGTTTAATCAATACCATTTTAAATATATAAATCAGAATACGGTGTTCTTAAATTAAAAAAGATTTTTGGGCACTCTTTAATGTTATTCTTACCATTCCTTTGAGTCACTTTCATTTCAGATTTTGTAAAAGATTTCAAACTAAAACCATTTTAGTCTGTGATGAACATTGTACTCTAGAAGAGAATAAAGAAGAATCTTGTCTCCAAAATGAAAATGATAGAATATGACTTTTTAATCCAGATTTTGCCATTCCAATTAGTTTAGGAGACATTATGAAATTTTTAATTATTGAAAATCATTACCATTCTGATTAATAATATGCTTTCAGTCTAACTATTGGTCATTATAACAAGGACATGGCAAGGATTTTCATGATACTAAGCCCACTGATGCCATCTTCTGGGTCCCTGCAGCAAACTCTTACAAATCACGCTGTTAGTGGCCAGTCCTTTCTAGCACATCTGAGAATAATGGAGTCCCAGGTAGAGATGCATAATTTATGATTTTTTCCCATTGCATAAAATTTAAGTGAAGCTCCATGTGGAAATAATGTTTGCTTTTTTGCTAAATGGCAAATCCTTTTTTTTATTTAAATATTTTATTTTATATAATTCTTACATCTTTTTTCATCTTTGCACAATGTATGCATTTTCATTTGGGTTATATTCCCCATACAATTGTACCCCCCCCCTTATTTTGACTCAAATCCTTCCTTTCCCCTCCCCCTCCCCCATAGTGTGTCTCTGGTTTATAGTTGCTTGTTGATTTTGATTTTTACTTTGTATTGATTAGTCTTTTTCCTGGTCTCTCATTTAGGTTTTCTAAATTCCTGCTATGAGTGAGACCATCCGGTATTTTTCTTTTTCTTTCTGACTTATTTCACTGAGCATGATCCCTTCTAGCTCCATCCATGTTGCTGCAATCTGCATGTGTTTATCTTTTTTGATTGCTGAGTAATATTCCATTGTGTATATGTACCACATCTTCTTGATCCAGTCATCTATTTTTGGGCATTTGGGTTGTTTCCATAGCTTAGCTATTGTAAATAGTGCTGTGCTGCTATAAACATAGGGGTGCAGGTGCCCTTTGGAATTTGGATAAATACCTAGGAGTGGAATTGCTGGATCATATGGAAGCTCTATGTTTAGTAGTTCAAGAAATCTCCACACAGGTCTCCATTGTGGTTGAACCAGTTTGCACTCCCACCAGCAGTGCAGGAGAGTTCCTTTTTCTCCACAACCTCGCCAACATTTGTTGTTGCTAGTTATTTTAATATGTACAGTTCTCACTGGTGTGAGATGGTATCTCATTGTAGTTTTGCAACCATTTCCCTGGTTACAAGTGATGTTGAACATTTTTTCATATGCCTGTTGGCCATTTGCATTTCTTCTTCAGAGAAGTTTCTTTTTAGCTCTTCTAAATGGCAGATCCTTTTAAATTATTTTTCGAGTCCAACTTTATAGATTTTGAATATATTAATGCTTAATGTAGCTCTTGTCTGGTTTTAAGTATCCCTAGTGCTAAATTTATAACTTAACTATATGTAATTGTTGTATTTCTTTGACTATTACCTCATCAGCTCTTGTATCCCTTTATGGCCTTGGTTCTCAAAAATCATATTATTTAACACTACTTTTATTTATTTAAAAAGCATTCACCCCATGCTCTAATTACTTTTGATGATTTTTGTCATTGTTTGCCAATTTCATCAGTTATAAAAATTTGTACATTCAGAGTGATGGAGAGCAAGCATTTATTCCAGGCAACACTTGAGTAGAGATTAATGATTTTTGAAAGAAAAAATCCCTAGGGTGGTGCCTGGTAGTTAGTAGGTATACTGGGTATACTCTGTCAGTCTTTGTGTAAACAGATACTGTATTATAAAATATTTTTAAAAAGATTTATTTATGCATACAAGAACTGGGGTACAGGCCAGAGGAGTGGGGAGGTGAGAGGATTCACCAGAGACAGAGTGGGGAACAGACCAGGCAGACTGACTGAAATACACTGCTGAGGGGAGCAGTGGGCAAGACAGGAGAGGTCTGCTGCGCCATGTGGATGGCTCCCTGGCCTGCTGGGGATCGAAATCTTGCTTCAGTGGCTGTGGAGAGTTTCACAGTGCTGTGTCTTAACCCCTTGCACCACCAGGGAGGCCCCTGTATTATAAAATATTACATGTGAGTGCATAATATGAGTAATACTCACAGGAAAATCCTAATTGGCTAGAAACCATGCGGAAGAAGAGCTTGGGATAATCACTTTTATTTAGTGTCATTTCTTAATAATTTATAGTGAGTGAGAGATTTCAGTGAATTATAGCACAATGGAAACTTCCTCTATTTAATAGAACAAATCAATGATACTAAGAACTACTCCCCCACCCCCAGAAACAGACTCTTTCCATATTCTGTCCTCATCTTTCCTTGTAGAACATCAATTATTTTTGCTTTCAACTGAGGGGAGTCATTTAAGAGAAGATGTCATTTCAGAAAATATTTAGAGGGTCACCAGCTTCCTATAATTCAATTAATTTCTTACCCCATCATAAAGTAAGTTTCCTAAAGGCCATGACTTTAGTGCATTCATTAAATGTATCACCTTTTATAAATGAAATGTAAAGTTGAATACAGACATAAAACCTAATCTGGCAAAAGATATGTGCATGATACACTTCGTATTGCCTTTAATTAATTCTATTGAATTATAAGGTCATGTGTAGAATGAATTCTTTCTTTATGGATAATAAAATAGCTATTCCACTTCTTACCAGTTAGCCTTAGGGAGCTACCAGTGAGAGCCAATATTTCATACCTCTTGAGCCAGGCTTCATCCACATGTAAGCAGTGACTTTCAGGGCCTCCACCCTCATGGTGATATTAGATGGATCACATGGTGTTAATCAAGTAAAGTTGTGTCATCTGCTTGTGACATTGCCATGTTTACCATGAGACTATATCTTTGGAAATTTTAATGTGGACTCAATTGTATAGTTTTACAGTTGTGACTTTCCGTTACCTGAAACTTGGAGTTTCAGGTAGTCATAAATGATTCCAATATCCTTGAGCTTTGTATGCATTAGGCCTTGTTTTGGGGGGTGGGTTTTCTCTAGAATGCCTAACTGCCAACAGGGGTGTAGATTTGGGAATAACCATATTAGACAAGGAAAGAGTATAGTTAGAATTCAGTTCTGTTCCTTGGGCTATCACCAATCCTGCTCAGTAAAACTAGCAGTTTGAAGATAATCTTTTCCCTGATTTCCACTCTTGTCCTCAGCCTGTAGTTCTAGTCTCATCTACCTCTTGTTCTGTAGTCATCCTGACCTTTCTCATTAAAGGACCTTCATACCTGCTCTTGTCCTTTCCTGTGGAGAAGACTCCTTTGTTCTCAACTCTTTTCTGGCTGTAGCTTGACTTTCACTCTTATCACTGTCCTCACCATCTTGAAGACCATGTAAGACACTCTGTTGTCGAAATTACTGTTAGTAACTGCTGAATCCAGTAAGCCATCTTACTATCTTATTTTTCTGTACTTACTCCTTCAAGTTACTTTCCGTTTCTATTACCTCTGTCTCTGTTTGTTTTTTTGGTCTTCTCTGCTGGGGCTCTTCACCTACATGATCCCTAATTATCTAAAATCCACCATGGTCCAAAGTAAATTTAGTTGCCCTTTGACTTCTCCTTGCAATATCATTTAGTGATATTTCCTTTGACATTTCTTTCATACCAGAAACCTGTGCATCATCCACGACCTAGTGAAGAGCTTTTGATTTTACCCCCTATTTCTTGATACTTCTTCTTTTACCTCTTTTATGAGTAATCTACTCCAGTCCATTAACATCTTCTTCCTCTAATACTACAGTAGTTACCTACTGCACCATCTTTAATTTTTGTCCATATTACATCCTCCTAGTGAATGTCCAGAGTGACCTAAGATTTGAAACCTCTCCTGAAAAGTTGACAGTGTTTCACACCCTAGCACAGTATAGGTCCCTATTATTGTTTGTTTAATAAGTGAGTGAATAGTGAAGACCAGAAACCTCTCAATATTGAAGGTTCAGGCTCATCTGCATTATAGACTATATTCTTCACAATCCTTTGAAGATTTCATGCATCAATCAAAATTTATTTCTGTTTTGCTTGGATGGTCACAAAACCAGGATGAATATCTTTCACATAATGTTATAGCTTATAGGTTGTCTATAGTGTTATAGATTATAGATTGTGAGAACAGATTGTATCCTTATGGTAAAAATAAGGTTGATGTGCCTATATTTTTTGTCTTTTAGTTATAATCTATTGAATTTATATGTGAAGTTTTTCTTAACAGAACACTTCAGAAATAAGATTTTCCTCTTTCTTATATTAAAAGGAAAAAGTGAATCTTACTTTAGCATATCTGCATTTATGTAGCTGGATTTCTGCACTGCATTTATGTAGCTGGATTTCTAATCACAGTTTGACAACTAGTGTTTTGATTGCTATTCTTTATGATTTTGTAAATTTTCTGTTTTAACAAAGAATCATCTTAGAACTGTTCACATAAAAACAACTTGCCAAAAAAGTGAAAGAATATGTGACAATATGATTAGATGTTTAAACATGCTCATCGGGTCAGAAACAGGGAAATGTGGGTATGATGTATTCTTTATTCTTAAATTTCTTACTTGCTTCAATATACTTTTTTTGTGGTAAAATATGCATAACATAAAATTCACTGTTTTAACCATTTTTAAGTGTACAGTGCTATGGCATTAGCTATGTTCACACTTTTGTACAGCTTAGATATATTTTTTTCCTGAAGTTTTATGTTGAAATAACTCAGTAGTTTCATGAATGAAACCTAAAACTGTGCTGATAGTTTCTCTGGGGGTTTATCAGTGTGTTGTTAAAAAAAAAAAAAAGATTTGTTTGCTGAGTTTTTGTTAAGGAACTTGTAGCAATCCAACTTCTTTGGACTCAGAAAGAAAAGTAACAATGGGGAATTATGGAAGCAAGTGTATTAATTTGGTTTATTTGAACTTCCTACCCCAATTTTAGTTTAATAAAATATGTTTAGGGTGCTATAAAACCTTTACTAATGTGTAGGAATCTTATTTAATCATGATTTTGGTAAGTTATTCTTAATAGTGGATAAGCAACAATATTGTAGAAAATAATGACAAATCAAAAGATGTTAAAATAACATTCAGCCATTTCCTCCAGTATTTTTGAAATTATTTCTAAGATTAGAAATCAATGCTTATGTCATGATATTAGATAGAAATTATCTTTATGATATGAAAATATTAGAAAACAGTGCTCCTAGGCAAATAAATGTCTTGTGTTGTTTTAATAAAAAAAAATTGTTGCTTTACTAGTTTATGAGATTCCTCTTGATTCTGATGACTAAATCCACTCTATAAAATATTGATTAAGAAGACAGTAGATCCAAAATTAAAAGTGTTATCTGGAAATATTCAGGAACTAAATAAATGCAATTTATTTTATTATAACCTGTAGAGATAACCTCCATCCACCCAAACAGCCCCTTCTCCCCACATCAGTCTGCCAAGATATGTAGAGAAATAAAGAGAAATAAAGATATGTAGGGCTTGACAAAGAGACCATGGTGGTGAAGTTGCTCAGGAGGAGATTGGTAATCATCCACCCTCCACGTCAAATGTAGCACTGTTCCCATCATCCATGGGCCCCTCCCAGAGCTTGTGCATAACTTGACCTTTGAAATAACAAACCTAGAGGAATGTCAGAGTCCTGAAACTTTTCCAGAATATTTGAATATAAATAATCTTCACTCTAGTCAACAGCAGACAAGCTCATTATTTGTTCACATGTGCTCTGGCCAGGTTTTTTTTTCCTCATTTGGGGCCTTGTAATAACATTGGATTTTGTTCTTTGTGAGATGACAAACTAAGATCATATCCTTTCCACTGATTCCAAGTTTCAGGCATTTTGGGGTAAGTTTTATAATCACATTGGAATTGCAGATCAAAGCAAGAAATAAGCATTCTGGAGCTGGTGGATTCTTTTGTAGGCTGTATATAAAACATTTATATCTTGAAGGCTTAACTTACTATGAAAGTAGGTATCGATTTAAGGCGATATTACCACAAAGAGAGACATGAGAAAACTCTTGACAGCAATAATTTTATTCTCATAAACAAAGTCTGAAGTCAAGTGCAGAGTATTAGACTGTGAAGGTTTGTATATTACCACACATGAGGTACAGGAACGATATACATGTATTTAGAGGAACACTAATTTCACATTTTACGTTTGTTAAGAATTATTAGAGGTTTTATAACTCTGTTGACAATAGCACTATTTGTAATGTGATCTGCGTATACAAAAACAATCTTTTTTTTTTTTAATTTTTTTTTTTTATAAATTTTATTGTTATATTCCCCATACAATTGCAGCCCCCCCCATTCTGACCCCAATCCCTCCCCTCCCGCCCCCGCCCCCCTAAAAGTGTCTCTGGTTCATAGTTTTTTGTTGATTTTGATTTTCACTTTCTTATAGTTATTCATTTTCCTGGTCCCTTATTTAAGTTTTCTAGATTCCTGCTATGAGTGAGACCATCCGGTATTTTTCTCTTTCTTTTTGGCTTATTTCGCTGAGCATGATCCCTTCCAGCGCCATCCATGTTGCTGCAAATTGCATGTGTTTATCTTTTTTTGAATGCTGAGTAATATTCCATGGTATATATGTACCACATCTTCTTGATCCAGTCATCTATTTTTGGGCATTTGGGTTGTTTCCAAAGCTTAGCTATTGTAAACAGTGCTGCTATAAACATAGGGGTGCAGGTGTTGTTTGGAATTGATGTTTCTGTGTCCTTTGGGTAAATACCTAGGAGTGGAATTGCTGGATCATATGGAAGCTCTATGTTTAGTAGGTCCAGAAATCTCCACACAGCTTTCCACAGTGGTTGGACCAGTTTGCACTCCCACCAACAGTGCAGAAGAGTTCCTTTTTCTCCACACCCTCGCCAACATTTGTTGTTGCTAGTTTTATAAAAACAATCTTTAATGTGGAAATTCTCATTAGCTTAAAAGGCTAGTCAAACGTCACCTTTAAAAGCCGAGTCACAATCTAATTTAACATCACAGTTCACAGTTTCCCTCTCCATTTCACCTGGCAGATTAATCCCACCTCAGCAGTGCCATTATGTGTCTGCCTTGATGGTGTGGAAAAATACACACAAATGTCTGGTATTTTTGAGCATGTCGGTTGTGACAAATTTAAATGTGTTCCAATAGTGCATCTGCAAATAAGTAGGTGGAGATTTATGGTTTTTTTTTTTAACTTAAGGATGAGGAAATTGACCACTGTGGGATAATTAAAAATAACAATTCTCTGGAAAAGCAGTAACTATGTTCTTAAATGTCAGGGCACCAAGCGGCAATATTCTGCGATCAAAATTGGATAATTTATATCTTTGTCACTTGAAGATCAGATATATATTTGAGTTAATGAATCATCCCACCAACATCCTCTAACTAAAGCAAATTTTATTCTTTTTCACAGGCAATCTTTAGTCAATTGAATAATAAATCCTTCTGCCTTTTCCCAGATCATAGGACAGGGAGGCTCTTACAGGCAGACCACAATTAAATAATGAGACTCTAGAGAAGAGATTCTACTTTGTTTTAGAAGAATTTCAGTGAAGAACATAGCCCGGGCTACTTTGGCTTCCTTCTCACTATTTAAAATAGTAAAATCATGTGACTATTTTTAATTTTTTTCAGTTAATCACTGAGATTTTTCTTAAGTGCTCGAGAGTGGGATGTATTAATTTCTTGATGACTTCCAATATCCAAATCAATGCCCAGTACCCTACAGTAGTGAGGTTCATGAGGAAATGTTCCCCTTCTTTCAAAAAATAACCCTAAAGCATTTATGTTTACAAAGAATATTCATGTGCATTTTGTTTTTTTGAGCTTCACAATAACACTATAGTTAAAGACTATTAATTGCTATTTTATATCTCCATTTTAATTTCTCTTAAAGCAGAAATTAAGATTCAGAGGAACTAAGTCACTTGCTCAAGGTCATGTGTTTACTGAATGGAATAATCACCACTTGAGATTTGCCATTTCTTCCCTATGGACAACACTTTTGCACACTCTTTTATTGCCTCTTTGATATGCTTATAAAATTGGATACTATAAACATGCCTTAAGGTACTTTGGCAAAACTTGCTCCTGGGGAATTATCCAAATTGATGATGTAGTGGGAGCATTATTAATTTGAGTCGATGATCTGAACTGGAATGTATAAATACCCAGTTTTAAGTGGCCTTGGTCAGATGTTCAATGTAAATGGCTAGGAATGGTTGACACAGGCAAATTTTAAGTGTTCTCCATGAAATATTACATAGCAAGGGGCTTTGAAAGTTAATTTACATTAGATAAAACCTTACAGGTTAATGGAGTCATTTATATTTCTGTTCAGGTCTAAAACTGTGGCTGCTAGTAACATTATATTGAAATGTAGATGTGAATTCTCATGTTCATTTAAATTGTTTAACTCAGGAATACAAGGGAACCAAATAAGGGATCAGGGAAAAAAATAAAGTTATAATAAATAAACAACATTAGCAGGCAACTATAAATCAAAGACATTCTACAAGGGAGGAGGAGGCAGAGGTAGCAAAACAGGGGAGAGAAGAGCACAAGGGACTATGGTGATGGTTCACGGGTGAATTGGTAGGAATTTTACAGGGACTAGACTGAGAGGAGAAAGCATACAGTGAAAAATGATGTAAATATATATATAAATATTAAAATACAAAAAATAGTTTACCTCAGTCTAAAAATTTGCTCCAGTGAGATCATTTGTCTATTGTTAGCTCTCAACCTGAATTTCAAGATACTTTGGTTCTTTAAAAATAGTTTTGAGAAAAGAAAGTGATTTTTAGTTAAGGTGTATTGTAAACCCATTGTGATTAAAGCATGCTAAAGTAAACAACTTTTATTGAACTAATTTTAAGTATAAAACTTAAACTAAAACTGTTGTAAAGTATCAATGAGGAAAAGTATTTCTTTTATTAATTATTTTTTTTTCTTGAATTATTGTGGTCCCCATAGTTCTCCTGCCACTCTATCACCCGTGAACCATCACTATATTCCCTGGTGTTCTTCCCTCCCATTGACCTTTTGTTTGATTTCTCTAAATTCCACATATAAATGAGAACATCCAGTATTTATCTTTTTCCTTCTGACTTATTTTGGTTACCATAATCTCTTCCCCAGCTACACCTATGTTGCTGCAAATGGCATGAGTTTGTCTTTTTTGATTGCTGAGTAATATTCCATTGTATAAATATATCACAACTTTTTGATCCATTTGTTTATTTGGGGGCATTTGGTCTGTTTCCATATCTTGGCTATTGTAAATAGTGCTGCAGTAAACATAGGAGTGCAGGTTTCCATTCTAATGAGTGTTTTTGTGTTCTGAATAGATTCCTAGGATGAAAGATCCATTATGAAAGATCCATTATGAAAGATCCATTATGAAAGATCCATTTTTAATTTTCTGAGGAATATCCACACAGTTTTCCATAGAGACTGGACTAGTTTATATTCCCGCCAGCAGTGTAAGAGGGTTCCTTTTATCTCTAAATCCTCTCCAGCTTTTGTTGTTTCCATTTTTTTTTTTAATGTTGGCCATTTTTACTGGAATGAGGTGGTATCTCATTTTGGTTTTGATTTGCATTTACCTGATAACTAGTGATGTTGGACATTTTTTCATAAGCCTATTTGCAATTCTTTTTTGGAGAAGTGTCTTTTTTAGTTCTTTTGCCCATTTTTTTTTTTGATTGGGTTGTTTTTGTTGAGTTGTGCAAATTCCTTGTAGATCTTTGATACCAGTCCCTTATCTGTTGTATGGTGAGTAAATATTTTTCTCCCATTCAGTATGATATCTCTTTGTTTTGATTACTTTTTCTTTTGCTGTACAGAGCTTTTTAGTTTGATGTAGTCCCAGCTGTTTATCGTCTTTGTTTTCCTTGCTTCTGGAGAAGAATTCCCAAAGATGTTTCTGAGGTTTATGTCATGGAGTATTTTGCCTATGATTTTTTCTATGTATTTTATGGTGTCAAATCTTACATTTGAGTCTTTTATCCATTCTGAGTTGATTTTTGCATATGGTATGATATAGTAGTCTGGTTTCATTTCATTTTTTTTATGTTGCAGTCCAGTTTTCCCAACACCATTTATTGAAGAGGCTTTTCTTGATCCACTGTATAGTCTTTGCTCCTTTGTTGTAAATGAATTGACCATATATGTGTGGTTTTATTCCTGGGCTTTCAATTTTATTCCTTTGGTCTATGTGTCTATTTTTGTTCCAGTATCATGCTGTTTTTGTTATAATGGCTTTGTAGTATTATTTGAAGTCCGGGAGTGTAATGTTTCCATTCTTTCTCCTTCTAGTCAGGAGAGCTTTTGCTATCTGGGGTTTTTTGTGGTTGCACATTTCAGCAATATTTTTTCTATTTCTTTGAAGAATGTCATTGAGACTTTTATTGGAATTGCATTGAATCTGCAAATTGCTTTTGGTAGAATGGCCATTTTTATAATGTTAACTCTTCTGATCCATGAGCAAGGAATATCCATTGTTTTGTGTCTTTTATTTCTTTTAACAGTGTTTTGTAGTTTTCCTTGTATAGGTCTTTCCCAGGTTTTTAACTTTTTAGGGTACAACTGTAATTGTTAAGTTTATTCCCAGGTATTTAATTTTTGGGGGTACAATTGTAAATGGGATGATTTTCTTAATTTCTTCCTCAATGAGGAAAACTTTTAAAAGAAGTCCAGCTTCATTTTTTTCACATATCTATATGAATGTGAGCCAGGTTGTGAAGAAAGTAACAGGTAAAAATTCTTAGAAAATCTGCTTTAATGAATAAATATGAGTTATTTGTAGTTAATACTTCATTATATTTCAAGGAACACACAAACTTTTGAAAATAAGTTTTTTCCTGTGGACCTAACAATTTCAATTTTGTCAACTTTTTTTTTTTTTCTGAAATAGTGAAAATGTAAATTTTAAATTAACTTTGGTCCAAATAACCATATGCCTGAATACAGTTGGGGAGTTCATAGCATGTTGTTGAATTTCTGTATTTCCAAAAGAAGTTGATTCATTGTTTTCAAATTGTTTTGCAGGATCCTGCAAACCAAAAATGTGGTGGAAGAAAGAAAACTGTGTCTTTCAGCAGCATGCCATCAGAAAAGAAAATCAGCAGTGCCAGCGACTGTATCAGCTTTATGCAAGCTGGCTGTGAACTAAAGAAAGTCCGACCAAATTCTCGCATTTATAACCGTTTTTTTACTCTGGACACAGACCTCCAAGCTCTTCGCTGGGAACCTTCCAAGAAAGACCTTGAGAAAGCTAAGCTTGATATTTCTGCCATAAAAGAGATCAGACTGGGGAAGAACACGGAAACATTTAGAAACAATGGCCTTGCTGACCAGATTTGTGAAGACTGTGCCTTTTCCATACTCCATGGGGAAAACTATGAATCTCTGGACCTAGTTGCCAATTCAGCAGATGTAGCAAACATCTGGGTGTCAGGGTTACGGTACCTGGTCTCACGAAGTAAGCAGCCGCTTGATTTTATGGAGGGTAATCAGAACACACCAAGGTTCATGTGGTTGAAAACAGTGTTTGAAGCAGCAGACATTGATGGGAATGGGATTATGTTGGAGGACACCTCTGTAGAGTTAATAAAACAACTCAACCCTACTCTGAAGGAATCCAAGATCAGGTTAAAGTTTAAAGAAATCCAGAAGAGCAAAGAAAAACTAACCACCCGGGTGACAGAAGAAGAATTTTGCGAAGCTTTTTGTGAACTTTGCACCAGACCAGAAGTGTACTTCTTACTTGTACAGATATCTAAAAACAAAGAATATTTGGATGCCAATGATCTCATGATCTTTTTAGAAGCTGAGCAAGGAGTTACCCATATCACTGAAGAGATGTGCTTAGACATTATTCGGAGGTATGAACTTTCTGAAGAAGGACGTCAAAAAGGATTTCTTGCAATTGATGGCTTTACCCAGTATTTGTTGTCACCAGAATGTGACATTTTTGATCCTGAGCAAAAAAAAGGTTGCCCAAGATATGACCCAGCCATTATCTCACTACTACATCAATGCTTCTCATAACACCTATCTTATAGAAGACCAGTTCAGGGGACCGGCTGATATTAATGGGTATGTCAGAGCTTTGAAAATGGGCTGTCGAAGCATTGAACTTGATGTAAGTGATGGTTCAGACAATGAACCAATTGTTTGTAATCGAAATAATGTGACAACACATCTTTCTTTTCGAAGTGTCTTAGAGGTGATAAACAAATTTGCTTTTGTTGCTTCTGAATACCCACTCATTCTTTGCTTGGGGAATCACTGCTCCCTACCACAGCAGAAGATAATGGTTCAACAGATGAAAAAGGTCTTTGGAAATAAACTCTATACTGAAGCACCTTTGCCATCAGAATCCTACCTCCCATCACCGGAAAAATTAAAAAGAATGATTATTGTGAAAGGAAAGAAATTGCCTTCTGATCCAGATATTTTAGAGGGAGAAGTAACAGACGAAGATGAAGAAGCTGAAATGTCTCGGAGGATGTCAGCAGATTACAATGGTGAGCAGAAGCAAATCTGGCTGTGTAGGGAGCTCTCTGATTTGGTATCAATCTGTAAATCTGTTCAGTACAGGGATTTCGAACTGTCTATGAAAAGCCAAAACTATTGGGAAATTTGCTCATTTAGTGAAACAGAGGCCAGCCGAATTGCAAATGAATACCCAGAAGACTTTGTAAATTATAATAAGAAGTTCTTATCAAGAATCTATCCAAGTGCCATGAGGATCGATTCCAGTAACTTGAATCCACAAGACTTTTGGAATTGTGGTTGTCAGATTGTAGCAATGAATTTCCAGACTCCAGGTCCAATGATAGACCTGCACACAGGCTGGTTTCTTCAAAATGGAGGATGTGGTTATGTTCTAAGGCCATCTATCATGCGGGATGAAGTTTCTTACTTCAGTGCAAACACAAAGGGGATTGTACCGGGAGTGTCGCCTCTTGCTCTTCATATCAAGATCATCAGTGGTCAGAATTTCCCAAAGCCAAAAGGAGCTTGTGCCAAAGGGGATGTCATAGATCCCTATGTTTGTATAGAGATACACGGAATACCAGCTGACTGTGCAGAACAAAGAACTAAAACTGTACAACAAAACAGCGATAATCCTATTTTTGATGAAACGTTTGAGTTTCAAGTAAACCTACCCGAACTGGCCATGATTCGCTTCGTTGTTCTGGATGATGACTACATCGGGGACGAGTTTATCGGGCAGTACACAATACCTTTTGAATGTTTGCAGCCTGGATATCGACACGTTCCCCTCCGCTCCTTTGTGGGGGACATCATGGAGCACGTGACCCTTTTTGTCCATATAGCAATAACCAATCGAAGTGGAGGAGGAAAGGCACAGAAGCGAAGCCTTTCAGTGAGAATGGGGAAGAAAGTTCGCGAATATACTATGCTCAGGAATATCGGTCTTAAAACCATAGATGACGTCTTTAAAATAGCAGTTCATCCTTTACGAGAAGCCATAGACATGAGGGAAAATATGCAGGTAGGAAAAAAAAAAATCCCATACTCTTCTTTCCTGTTCCTACTTCTTATTCCTTTTACTAGTGAACATTGTGTTTTACTCGTGATCTGATTCATCAAAAATTATCAGAAGGGTTGGGTACCCCTGAACTAAGTTCAGTATTGCCTGTGATAAAGCATATATATATATATATATATATATATATGCTTTTTAATTATGAATGCTGTGTGTTAAAATTGGGCTAAGACAGTTAATGGAGCATCAGTGTAGCAAAATGCTCTAGATCCATTGAATAACTAAATTGATTTATGGGACTGTATATACAAAACAATGAAAAGAATAGAACATAAAGTATTCTATGGATGTGTAATATAGTAACTAATATATATACTCATATATACTAAATACGAGCATATGCAGAATATTTGCAGATATGAATATGAGAGGGAATTTGAAATCATTAAAAATGTAAGGCCTATTAGATTAATTTTCATTATTTAAATGTATAACAATGATAATAAATTACTCCCCTCGATAGCAAACAAAACTAAACAAATAAAATTCAGCACTGACCTTGTTACAAACTGTTTTAAAAAGTTTATTTTATTAATTTTCAGTATTTTATATGTCTGTAATTTTGGGGTTACATTTTTATTCCTCCGTATTTATTCTTCTCTTAGAATGTGGTTAATATAATGAGTAAACATTCTGGACTTAACTCTATACCCATGTGATCTTGAGCAAATTATTTCATATTTCAGATCATCAGTTTTCTCCACATAAGTAGTGATATATCACAGGATTGTTATATATTATGAAAAGTGAGTATTCATAAATTGCTTAGTCTTGGCATGTAAAAATTTAATGTTATTTTTCTTCATTGTAATCAGAAATGGGTGAAAACTTTTGTATTTAATGCTACTTAATATATTTTTTCTAGGCTGATATTTCTGAGAAGCAATTAGATAATAAATATTTATAAGGCTCCTGCAGTGTGCATGGAGGTGTTAAGCAACAGCACTGCATGTATGAGAGTAAAAGAGGAGAAAAATAATCTTCAAGGGACTTAATTTTCTCCTTTATATAGCATTTTATAATAATCTTCATTAAAAATTCCCTGCTTCCAAGATAGAAAGCAAGTTTGAAGAGGTTGAGTAATTTCTTAAATATTGCAGTTAATAAATAGCAATGTTGGGCTTTAAATCTAGAATTCCTTACTACTAAAACCCATAGCTCATTGGATTTTAGTGATGTAATGCTGAGCCCCAAACCCATGACTTGGTAAAAACTTTGTTTTTACATTATTTACAGAGTAATTCTTAGATAGGCTTAAAATTAATTTTAAATAGTGAAAAATAGTAAGAAATAGCATGGTATACAAATTGTATTTAAATACTTAGATTGTATTTAACTTGAGGTGGGATACCTTAGCCACTATTTTAAAAATAGACACCAGGAGGGGCGGAGCAACATGGCGGCGAGGAGACGCTGCGAGTAAGATCTCCCATTAAAAAAGTTAATAGGGAGGAAAAGCGGCAGGTCCCAGTGAGAACCGGGACACGGAAGATAAACGGACGACTCCAGCAAACTGCCCGAAGAAGAAAGTGGCCATAAAAGAGGACCAGAAGGGAGGGAAGCGCAGAACCCTGCTCCCCTCCCCCGCCCACAGAGGCGGCACTCTCCGACCAGCAGAGAGGAGGAAAACAACAAACTAAAACTGCCAACAAGAACAAAGACGCAGCAAGCGGGACTGTGAGTGGAAAGGAACTATTGCAGCCACCACACCCTGTGAACGGGAGCTGTGGAGAACCCCCGCAGGATCCGCCGCGGAGGTGAGCTCCAGCGCCATTGAAGAGAGCCCCGCCCAGGAGGAGACCAGCCCCAGCACACAGCCCCGGCCGCCCGGTAAGCCTGCGCGGAAAAGCGGCGCGCTGGAAAAACAGACGCGAGCGGGATTGCGCGGGGAAAGCGGCGCGGATTGCGTGGATCGGATCGCAGCTGCCCAGGTCCCCGCGCCTGCGACCTCGGCTTGCGGGGAGACGCGCGGAGGCCCTCCCGGAGAGAGCAGGAACCAGGCGCCCAGGCAGGGGAGCAGGATTCAAAAGGCGCCATTCCCGCGCCACTGATCTGGGCTACAGCCCGCGTCCTGGAACTGAGGGCTTTGGAACTGAGACCCGGGGCACGAAATTAGGGGCGTGGGTTCCCCACGACGGTGGGGCACAAGGCAGACACAGCACCCCAAAGCCGTTGAGGTGTACCCTACCATCCCTGCTCTGCTCCCTGTCCCACTGGGTGGAAAATCAGCTCCCCAAGGGCTCTAGGAGAGATCTCTGGCGCCACCTAGCGACTTGAAGCCAGCACAGGCTCCTGAAGGAGCTAGTGGCCAGCTGGGGAGTTAGCCCACGCCGGGCCCCTTCCGAACAAGTAGTCTGAGCCCACAGGGAGAGCGAGCACCCACAGCCGGGGCAGACCAAGCGCGCAGAAGAGTGTGCCTGAGACCGGACGCGCAGGGAGTGTGTCCCACATCACCATTATAGAATAGGGACATTTCTTCAGTAAAGACTACCTGCAGAAGGCTTCCTCAGGAGCCAGAGGTGAGCGGGGGAAGTTCGCCCACGCCAGACCCCCTCTGGCCTGCAGTCCAAGCCCAGAGGGGGAGCAGGAACCCACCGCCGGGGCAGACCAGGCGCACAGGGGAGTGTGTCCCCACATCGGCATTTTAGAACAGGGACCTTTCTCCAGTAAAGACTGCTTGAAACTGACAGATGACTCCTGGAGGAACCAGAGGGGAGCAGAGAAGCCCACCCAAGATGCCGGCCAGTCCCAACTACACAGTGTCCCAACGCATACGGCAAATTAGAAAACAGACAGTAGGGAGGAGAAGAACCACACGCAACCTAGCAACTCTCCAGAGAAAAAGCACACCACAAAAAGAAAACCAGCCCCCAGATGGCAACGACAGTAACTTGGAAGAACTTCTGAGCCTTCCAGAAAGAGAATTTAAAATTGCCGTGATTAAAAAACTGACAGAAGTCATAAAGGAAAACAATGATAAGGGAAAAATAATCAACGATCAGAAGAATGAAATTGAGTCCCTAAAGAGGGAAGTAAAAGAAATGCAGGAGATCAAAGAATTAATGGAAGAACTAAAGAATTCTGGGAAAAGCAATGAAAGCAGAATAGATGAAATGGAAGAACGAATAAGTAATCTTGAAGACACAGAAATAAAAGAACCAAAACAGAAAAGGAAAGAGAAGTACGAAGGAAAAAGAATGAAGAAAGACTTCGGGAACTATCTGACTCCATGAGGAAAGGAAATATAAGAGTTATAGGAATACCAGAAGGAGAGGAGAGAGAAGTAGGAACAGAGAAAATATTCAAAGAGATAATTGAAGAGAACTTCCCAAATGTGAAGAAGGAGCTGAAAATTGATATACAAGAAGCAAGAAGAACACCAAACTTCCACGACGAAAGGAAAAATACAGCAAGACACATAATAGTAAAGCTCCCAAGAATCCAGGACAAGGAAAAAATAATGAAGCTGGCAAGAGGGAAGAAACAGATAACATTCAAAGGAAAGCCAATCAGGCTGACATCAGACTTCTCCGAAGAAACACTACGGGCAAGGAGAGAGTGGAGGGACATAGTCAACAGACTCCAAGAAAACAGATGCCAACCAAGAATACTCTATCCCGCAAAGCTCTCCTTCCTCTTTGAAGAAAGAATATGGACCTTCCCAGACAAACAGAAACTCCGGAATTTCATTGCAACTAAACCCCCACTCCAAAAAATACTACAAGGAGTCCTAAAGCCAGAACCTCAGAGGGACGAATAACAATGAAAGAAGGCCAAAAAAAAAAAAAAGTTATTAAAAGAATAAATAAATAAAATCAAAGGAAAGACAAACACAATGGCAAATACAGATGTTAACATATCAATATTAACTCTAAATGTAAATGGACTAAACTCTTCAATAAAAAGACACAGAGTTGCAGCCTGGATTAAGAAACAAAACCCAACCTTTTGCTGTCTCCAGGAAACACATTTAGCTACAAAAGATAAAAATAGGCTCAAAGTTAAAGGATGGAAAACAATCCTACAAGCAAATGGACCAAAAAAGAAAGCAGGAACAGCTATACTTATATCAGATAAAACAGATTTCAAACTCAAAAAGATAAAAAGAGACCCCAATGGTCACTACATTATGATCAAGGGGACAATACTTCAAGAAGAAATAACACTCATTAACATATACTCACCAAACGAAGGAGCACCAAAATATATCAGACAACTGTTGTCCTCTCTGAAAACAGACATCAGAGAAAACACATACGTAGTGGGAGACTTCAACACACCACTATCAACAATGGATAGATCAACAAGACAAAAAATAAGTAAAGAAACCAAAGCTCTAAATAAGGACCTAGAGCAATTGGGCTTAACAGACATCTATAGAACACTAAACCCCAAAAAACGGAGTACACATTTTTCTCAAGCGCACACGGATCATTCTCCAGGATCGATCACATACTGGGGCACAAGACAAACATCAACAGATACACCAAGATTGAAATCATATCAACCATCTTTTCTGACCATGAAGGCATCAAACTAGAAATAAACCATAAAAAGAAGGCAAGGAACCTTCCTACCTCATGGAGATTAAAAACCACACTACTGGAAGACCACTGGACTAATGAGGAGATCAAAGAAGAAATTAAAAAATTTTTTGAATTGAACGACAAGGAGGACACCAATATCCTAAATGTATGGGATGCAGCAAAAGCAGTAATAAGAGGAAAATATATAGCAATAGAAGCTCACATCAAGAAACAAGAAAGAACTCAAAGAAACAACCTAATCTCGAAGCTCAAAGATCTAGAAAAAGAACAACAAAAAAACCCCAAAACCAGTAGAAGAAAAGAAATAATAAAAACCAAAGCAGAAATAAATGAAATTGAAACTAAAAAAACAATCCAAAAGATCAATGAAACCAAGAGCTGGTTCTTTGAAAAAATCAATAAAATAGACAAACCCCTAGCCAGGCTCACAAAGGAAAAAAGGGAGAAAGCACAAATAAACAGGATCATCAATGAAAGAGGAGAAATCACAACGGACACAGCAGAAATCAAAAGAATAATCAGTAACTACTATGAACAGTTATATGGAAACAAGTTTAACAATCTAGAGGAGATGGACAAATTCCTACAACTCTACAATCACCCAAAGCTAGATAAAGAAGAAATAGAACACCTAAACAGACCAATTACAATTAGCGAAATTGAAATGGTAATCAAAAACCTCCCCAAAAACAAAAGCCCAGGACCTGATGGATTTACAAATGAATTCTACCAAACATTCAGAGACGAATTAGTGCCTATCCTTCACAAACTCTTCCAAAAAATTGAGAAGGAAGGGACAATACCAAACACGTTCTATGAAGCCAACATTACACTAATACCAAAACCGAACAAGGACAACACAAAAAAGGAAAACTACAGGCCAATCTCCCTAATGAACACTGATGCAAAAATCCTCAATAAAATTTTAGCCATCAGAATCCAACAATGTATCCATAAGATAATTCACCACGACCAAGTAGGATTCATTCCAGGGACACAAGGATGGTTTAACATCCGAAAATCAATCAACGTTATCCAACACATCAACAAAAAGAAATATAAAAACCATATGATAATATCAATAGATGCTGAGAAAGCTTTCGACAAAGTGCAACACCCATTCATGATAAAAGCCCTTGAAATTCTTGGGATACAAGGAACATACCTTAACATCATAAAGGCCATCTATGACAAGCCAACAGCCAGTATCATTCTCAATGGTGAAAAGCTGAAAGCAATTCCATTAAGATCTGGAACAAGACAAGGATGTCCACTCTCACCACTGCTTTTCAATATAATACTGGAAGTCCTAGCCAGGGCAATAAGACAAGAGAAAGACATCCAAGGAATCCAAATAGGAAAAGAAGAAGTCAAACTATCACTATTTGCAGACGATATGATATTATACATAGAGAACCCCAAAAACTCCACAGAAAAGCTAATTCAACTCATCAATCAGTTCAGTAAAGTGGCAGGATACAAAATCAACACGCAAAAGTCAGTAGCCTTCCTATACACAAACAATAAATCTGAAGAAGAAGAAATCAAAAAAACCATCCCTTTCGTTATTGAAACAAAAAAAATCAAATATTTGGGAATAAATCTAACAAAAGAGGTAAAGGACCTATACAAAGAAAACTATAAAACACTGTTAAAAGAAATAGAAGAAGACACAAAGAAATGGAGAGATATCCCCTGCTCATGGATTGGAAGAATAAACATTATTAAAATGGCCATCCTTCCAAAAGCAATATACAGATTCAATGCTATTCCAATCAAAATTTCAATGTCATTCTTCAAAGAAATAGAACAATTATTGATGAAATTCATATGGAATCACAAAAAACCCCGAATAGCCAAAGCTCTCCTGAAAAAAAAGAAGGGAATGGAGGCATCACACTCCCAGACTTCAAACTATACTACAAAGCCATAATCATCAAAACTGCATGGTATTGGAACAAGAACAGACATACAGACCAATGGAATCGAATAGAAAATCCAGAAATAAACCCACAGATTTATGGTCAACTAATCTTTGACAAAGGAGCAAAGACTATGCATTGGAGCAAAGAAAGTTTGTTCAATAAATGGTGCTGGGAAAACTGGGTCGCTACATGCAAAAGAATGAAGCTTGACCACTACCTCACACCATACACAAAAATCAACTCAAAATGGATTAAAGAATTAGACATAAGACCTGAAACCATAAAATATATAGAAGGAAATTTAGGCGAAACACTACGTGATTTGCACATCAAAGACATCTTTACAGACACATCACCCAAAGCAGTGATAGTGAAGGCGAAGATAAACAGCTGGGACTACATCAAATTAAAGAGCTTCTGCACAGCAAAAGAGACAATAACAAAAACAAAGAGAAACCCCACCAACTGGGAGAACATTTTTGCACCCAACACTAATGATAAAGGACTGATCACAAAAATCTGCAAAGAGCTGATGAGACTCAACAACAACAAAGAAAATAATCCAGTCAAAAAATGGGCAGAAGAGCTAAAAAGAAACTTCTCTGAAGAGGAAATGCAAATGGCCAACAGGCATATGAAAAAATGTTCAACATCACTTGTCATCAGGGAAATGCAAATCAAAACTACCATGAGATACCATCTTACACCAGTGAGAATGGCACATATTAAAAAAACTAGCAACAACAAATGTTGGCGAGGGTGTGGAGAAAAAGGAACTCTTCTGCACTGTTGGTGGGAGTGCAAACTGGTCCAACCACTGTGGAAAGCTGTGTGGAGATTTCTGGACCTACTAAACATAGAGCTTCCATATGATCCAGCAATTCCACTCCTAGGTATTTACCCAAAGGACACAGAAACATCAATTCCAAAGAACACCTGCACCCCTATGTTTATAGCAGCACTGTTTACAATAGCTAAGCTTTGGAAACAACCCAAATGCCCAAAAATAGATGACTGGATCAAGAAGATGTGGTACATATATACCATGGAATATTACTCAGCATTCAAAAAAGATAAACACATGCAATTTGCAGCAACATGGATGGCACTGGAAGGGATCATGCTCAGCGAAATAAGCCAAAAAGAAAAAGAAAAATACCGGATGGTCTCACTCATAGCAGGAATCTAGAAAACTTAAATAAGGGACCAGGAAAATGAATAACTATAAGAAAGTGAAAATCAAAATCAACAAAATACTATGAACCAGAGACACTTTTAGGGGGGCATGGGCGGGAGGGGAGGTATTGGGGTCAGAATGGGGGTGCTGCAATTGTATGGGGAATATAACAATAAAATTTATTATCTAATAAAAAAAAAATAAAAATAAATTATCAATAATCACAATATTAAAAAAAAAATAAATAAAAATAGACACCAAATATTAACACCTTTCACCTGACTCTTCCTGACTCAATTCTATGACTTGCCATATAAGAAATAGAGTTTGTATGTTTCTACATAATTCTTGAATATACTCATTATATATGTGTATATGTGTATACATATATATTACATTTTACTTGCAGGTTAAAAAGAATTAGTTATAGATAAAGTTGTTCAGATTGCACTGGTAATTTATGTCCCCTCAATGTAAAGTCTTTAGAGTTAATGATTTTTTGGAGTCTAATCACCAGAAGAATGAATACCATCATTGTTAATAAATCATGAGATACATAATAAGTTGGATACTGTTCACCGTTAATAAAACAAAATAGCCTATTTCAAAATAGCCTATAGAGAAGCTGAACAAAGGGTCAGGAAAAAGACAGAACTTGCAACCTGACCATAGACCTGAGATATACAGCAGAGGAGGGAGAGAGAGAGGGGTCAAAACAAGGGAGGAAGAACATGAGGGACTGTGGTGATGGATCGTGGGTGCTATGGTGGTGGAAGAACTACGGGGTCTACACCTGAGAGGAGAAATCAAATACTATTCCAAAATTATCAGCAATGAAAGAAAATAAATTAACTAATTAAATAAGAAAAGAGCCTATTTCAAATAAAATTTTTAAAAACCTGCAACATGGACAAATGTAGCTCTATGTGAAATGTGCGTTAGTATGTTTGTTTGTGAGGTGCCCGTCTGATGGGATGGCAAAGAAATACCATTTCCGGTTAGCCAAGTGGATTGTGGTGAGTAAAGCTTCTACCTTGAGAGCAAGAGTCCATAGAAGATGCACTCACGTATAGTCAGTGACATGATTCTTGGATCATCACGATGCAAATCAAATCAGATTTTCATGCAGAGTCAGTGTGAATTTGTGTGATTATTACAGGTCTCTGCTTTAAAAAGCATAGTATAGCCTTGGGTCTCAGTCTACTTTGTGACATGCTTGTGGCAGTTGCTAAAAATTGAGAAAGATGAAGTAACAGTGAATTAGCCCTCTGTGTTACCACTGTGCATGTCACAGCACTTGTGATGGGTTATAATTCACTTTGCTACAAAGTATGTCCTTAAAGGTATAATTTTAATGAAGATACTTTTGTGTAAACCTGGAAGTGCTGGGGTGGGAAGTGATGTGCCATGTGGGCAAAGTGTAATTCATGATTTCTTCCCCACAGAATGCGATAGTGTCTATTAAGGAACTGTGTGGACTTCCTCCAATTGCCAGCCTGAAGCAGTGCCTGCTGACCCTGTCCTCTCGGCTCATCACCAGCGACAATACTCCCTCAGTCTCTCTTGTGATGAAAGACAACTTTCCTTATCTGGAGCCTCTGGGGGCAATTCCAGATGTGCAGAAAAAGATGCTGGCTGCTTATGATTTGGTAGGAAATTGTGACTCTGTGTGTATGTGTATTTATTTGTGCGTGTGTGTAATCATATGTAGAACTCTAATGAATTACAAAGAGTGTTACTTGATACCTGAATTGGGAGTGGCAGACAGTACCAGCTAACTCTGCTTCTCCTAAGCCCCAATGGGAAATTCTTAGAGAGTGCTTTGAACCCAGAGTTCTACAGAGAGCAAATAGACAATCTCTGCTTCAGCAAGAATGAATTAAATCTTCAAAATTATATACAACTTCTCATCATTTAAATGTCTTTGCCAGCAATATAACCATTTAATTGCATACATACAGGAAGTAGACTTATGATGGTACAGACAAACTTTCTCTGGAATTTAATTTCTAAGCTAATACAGTTATCTTTTTTTTTTCCAATATATAATGCTACAAATTAAGTATGTCCTTAAGGGTATAATTTTAATGAATATACTTTTGTGTAAATCTAGAAGTGCTGGGGGTGGAAGTGATGTGCCATGTGGGCAAAGTGTAATTCCATGATTTCTGTAGCTATTAAATATTATATATTTATGTATAGTACCATAACTATTTTTGCATCTCCTAATCCATTGAAAAATTAAGGAACAAATGACAGACCAGTGATATTTGCAACGTATATGCCCGGTAAAGTGTAAATATCCTTCAAATAGAAAAAACAGTAAGAACTATATGGAGGAAAAATATATTAAGTAGAATTAAATTCAGCTTTACAAAATAAATAATGGAATGCTAATCAGGACTTAAAATTATAAGACTTTATTTTTTCACACAAAAATCTAGAGACTAAAGAAAAAAAAATCTGGAGACTAGGCACCCAGGGTGGCACTTTTACAAAGTTCCATGTAACTTTCTACTCCACCATCCCTAGAATTTGGCCCTTATCCTCATGGTGCAGAATGACTGCTGAAGTACCAACCATAAATGTCATCAAATGCTCATTTAAAAATTAGTACCTCTGATAAAGAATTTAAGGAAATGGATACTCTCATCCATCTACCTCTAGTGGAAAAATAAGTTGGTATAGATTTTGGGGGGAAAAATTTGGTAGTATAATTTAAAATATTCATCCCATTTGATTTATATATATGTATTTTTTCTAAGGATTTATTTCAGTCAATAGTGATACACACACACACACGTTTATATTGTTTAATAATGTCCACATGGAGAAAATGAGTTAAATAAAATAAACCATATTATAGAATCCTTTGAAGTCACAAAAATCTTATGTTAGAATATTTAATGCTATGGAAAATAGCTCATACTATATTTTTTTAGAACTCTAGTCACAAAAAATAGAATTTAAATTGTATTTATATGTGGACACATCTAAACTGCTATCAAGATATTGATAATGATTTTTTAAAATATCAAGAAAAGTATATCTTTTTTGTTTATGCTTTTCTGTATTTTTTTTCTGTATTTGTCAATTTCTTTGAACCCAATGAATTTTTGTAATTGAATACAAATAAATGTTAAGGAAGGAGAAGAATATTTTATTATTAAAAATTGACTAGAAGAAAGACATTTGAGGTAAATATCCTACAATTGAAAAAGACAAAAATCCCAGAGTGTATTCTACTTAAAATGACATACCTCTTATAAATTATACTTCATGGTTGCTGAGGGAAAAGTTTGCATATTACCTATATCTCATTTTTCACGAAATCAATTTTTCCATCATAAAAGTAGGGACTGAAAGCTATTCAGTGAATAGGGATAATTGCCATTTAAGAGGTGAAATTAGGGTACTAGTTTCCATAGAGACAGACAGTAGAAATCATTTATTCCTCCAATTCCCTTTTAAGCTAAGAAAGAAAAATCATTCCCTGAGAGGGGAGCCTGGTCCCCTGGAGCTGGACCTGTAACAAGCAGAAAAGCACCTGGACTATGATTGGCCAGTTTCCATTTTCACATCCCCAAGTGTCTGATAGTGTTTTGTTTTTCTCAGTTTTAGCTGCTGGAGCCAAATCTGACCATTGACTTTTCTTTTTTTTTTTTTTTAAATGCAATTTGTAATTGTAGGCCTGGAGTGATTTTCCAAAGCTTTACGTAAAAGGCTACATTGGAAAGCAGAAATACTTGTAACAATGTCTTCATTTATAGTTTCTTATGGAAACGAATTTTCATTTTGGTAGGGAATTGCATATAACTACCCCTATACCAAATTTTAAACTCAATGGACTGTGTGAGTGATGGAAAACACTATTGGAAACTTTGTTGGTTCTTTTTTTAGGGAGTGAAGAGGGTAGGGATAAATATATGTGATGGTATCTTGGCCATGAACATAAAAATGCCATTTTTACTTTCCAGGATTTGTGTTGTATTAGCTGACACTTTAATGCTCTTGGCATATTAGTGTTTATATTTATTTCAAAGAGATCTCCTAAAATACTCTGCTGGCCCAGAGTGCTCATATAAATATGATCATGTCACTTTCTTTCTTTCTTTATTTTTGCTTAAAATCCTATTTAAAATAAAATTGAAACTCCTTATCCTGGACCCATTGATGTTCTGCCTTTTTCCTTTCTACTATAGTCTTTTCATGATATGGACAATGTTTTTGAAATCCATCTCTAGCCTCAGTCTTAATGCTTGAGCCGTGTTTCTGCACTTGATTACAGGGCAACGTTTGGGGTTTGCAAGAATAACATAAATTTAGTAAGTTAAAAATGGGTTTATCTTTTATTTCTGAGGTGCTTATGTACCCTTTCCTAACCATTACAAAAGATACCACCATGCCAATGGTTCTCAATTTCTCCAAATCGTTTCAAGTGCTCTGTCTTCATACTAACTCCGATGAGATCTTTTTTCTTTCTATTCAGTATCAATGAGATCCATTGCTTTTTTCTTCATGATCATTCTTGGATGTATCCATTTCTTTACATTAAGTCAGCCAAGATTCTCTCACCAGGCTCTCTTCTTCTGCCTGAAATTTTTCAATAGGTCCTAAAGTCCTCTACCTCTTCTTTACCTTTCCCTATTTCAATGATTGGAATAATCATCTTTAAATGCTAGTGATTTTTAGCTAGTTTTGCAAAGCCTTCACCCATCAGTGTTGCCTATTTTGAAGACTTCATTTCCCACTTCCGTGTGTTTGAACCCTTTCCTTCAGTCAAGCTGATTTATTTGCTTTTTCTTTTCATTCTTCATCCTTTGTATTTCTCAATTCTGCACCATCTGCCTTCCTACCTTTAATTCCCTCTCCGTCAAGCTGAGTCCAGCTTTTTGTCCTAACATCTCACAAAACTGACCTTGTTAAGAAAAGATGCACTTATTTACTTTATTCAGGGCATTCAATACATTACCATGTATAAAGAACTTTAGTGGATTCTGTACAGTACAGAGATAAATGAACAAGGCAGATATCTGCACAAATAATTATATAAAACACAACAACTCTTTTATTCAAGAGAAATATAAGTAAATGCAATGAGAGCACATATACCTGTCACTTGTGAAACAACACATTTTCTTTTGCTGAATTATTTTGTGTCTGTCTTTAAGCTTTTGATTAGTCAATTAAACAGACACATTTTGGATACCTGTTACTGTATGGGAACTGGGGGAAGAAATGATATGAAGCAAACTTTCTGTCTAGAAGAATGGGACGCGCTGTAATGAACACAGAACTTAGACATAAGAGGGGAAGGAGCAGAGACACATAGGAGTCAAAGAATGGACCACTAATCTTTTATGTCCTGAACTAGTTGGAGTCTGAGGACCCCGAGTCCTCTTCACAGTGACTTGCAATAATACATCCCTACCTCATTCCCACTGTGCTCAGCACAATCTTATTTGCAACTAATTTTATTTATTTATTTATTTTTAAAGGTTTATTTATTTATGCATACAAGAGCTGGGGTACAGGCCAGAGATGCGGTGGTGAGAGGATTCACCAGAGACAGAGTGGGGAACAGAACAGGCAGACTGAGTGAAATACACTGCTGAGGGGAGCCCTGGGTGAAACAGGAAAGGTCCGCTGCACCATGTGGGTTGCTCCTTGGCTGGCCGGGGATTGAACTCGTGCTGCAGAGGCTGCAAAATGCTTCATAGTGCTGTGTTTAACCCCTTGCACCACCAGGGAGGCCCTGCAACTAATTTTAAAAGAAAAATATTATCTAACCTGTATATATATATTTTTTCTTTAAATAGTTGAATTTTTATGTTTTCAATATCCTCTCCTGTCTAGTTTTTCAAGTACATTAAACTTTTGGGGTAATTAGTGTTTTGATTATAGGATTTAGAGGTGGAAAAGTTACTGGTGATTGCAACTGTAAAAATAAACCCAAAGTGCTCTCTGAAGGTGACTTCTGTGCTGAATTATTTAACATTAACATAAAAGTTAAAAGTTTACTATAGCAAGAGTAACAGATTTTTCTGAAGATTAAAAATCAAAACAATCTGGAGAACATGAGTCAAGGGTTATTTAATCTTTTACTAAGTCAGTTAAGGGTGTGATTTGGAGAACAGTTGATTGCATTAGCATGAGCAGGATTCTTGCAAGGGAAATAATAGGCTGGCAGGTATCACAATTAAGTCAAGTGCAAATGGTTGGATTAACTACACTTTCTAATGTTAGTGTTATTACCATCCCAGGATGAGAGAAAGTTGTAGGTATGTGCACAGTCCCCCACTGTAGTTTTATTGAAATAGTTTGATGTCAGAATTAGGTAAGTCAAAAATACTTTCCTTCCATCATTCACTCTCATTGTGAAGTATGTGTGAAACTGTACATTAGTGTACATTTCAAAAAGTAGTGGCTTGTATAATAATGGAACCCCTGCTGGCATGTGCCCCACCAGACAGGTTATTTAGAAAAAAGGTGTTGTGCATTAGTACTTACGCGTGCAGCAATGTCTTCTGATTTATTTTCTGTATAATGAGGGGATTAATTAGCATCCTGAGGGTTGAAATTTCTACTCATACGGAGTTCTCAAGGACAGTGGGTGTCAGAGATAGGTCAGTAAGCAAGGATTTTAGATTGCTTCCTTTGTGGAATGTTGTATATATGTCCTCAGAATTCATGCTGCACTCCTGAATACTCAGCTTCTTGCAACACTTTTAGTTAAAGTCATGTGAGATAGTCAGGTTTGTTACCTGGTAATTTTATGAATGAACTAAATTTTACTCACAGCTAGATATAAGCCAACAAACTCATGACATACCTGACCATTGTTTGGGAAATGGACTAACGGAGAAAAGAAAAGGTAAAATACCCCATTGTGCAGAAAGCAGCACTCTGAAGTAGATCCTGTCCCTATCAGGAATGTAGATACAAATGTCCCTTTGGCTTGCTCTGTGTGAGTTCTCCTGTCCTGTGTCATTAAAACTCAGGCTCAGAAATGTGACTGACAGCTAGTCCCAGGACAGACAATACTTTGTCACATACATCAAGTGGACCTCCAGTGAGCTTGCAAAGGCCCTGACCTTATGTAGTCCCCTTTCATTGAGAATAAACAGGCTTGATAATATTGAGTTTGCTTAAAAAGAGAAGATGGCAATTTATTAACTATTGTGTCTGATTAAAAAATTTTAAGAAACTTTAAAATCAAAGAAAAGATCTTGTTTATTATTAAATCTGTATGTAACAACAACCAGTTTTTAAAAATACCAAGTTTAATAAAATTTAAGTTTTATTTTATATATTCTGACTACTCAGATTGTATATAATCTAAGCCAATACAGAACCAAGAAACTAAAACTCAGTGGTTTGATTAGAAGGGAGATAGATGATTTTAGGTTCTTAAGGGGAGAGAGCAAAATAGGTCTAGAACAGATTGGCTTTTTATTGGTTCACATGTTCTCAAGTGCTTGCTTTTCCAAATTTGCTAACTCCTTTCTGAAAAAGCAGTGGATCCCAAAAAAGTACATATTCTTCTTCACAAGAAGAATATCTTGCTATGTTTGAAGTGTGTGAATTAGACTTGGAGAGAGAACTAAGCAGTCATGGCAAACGTTTAATTTCGTGATGCTTTATCTGATGAATTCTACTTTATTTAATGTTTGTCACTAACTTGTACTACACTTTAATATATTATAAGTATCTCAGAACAGTTTGTATGCTATCTGCTCCTCATGAATGCCTTGATTCTTTTTTTTTTTTAATTTTTTTATATTTATTTATTTTTAAAGAGGCATGTATTATTTATTTATTTGTTTGTTTATACAAGCACTGGGTACAGTCAGAAGCGCAGGAGGGTGAGAGAATTCACCAGAGCCAGAGCGGGGAGCAGAGCAGGCAGAAGGACCGAAGTACACTGCTGAGGGGAGCAGTGGGCGGCAGGAGAGGTCTGCGCGCCATGTGGGACCCTCCTCCAGTGGCCCGGAGCAGCCGGGGATCAAACCAGCGCAGCAGAGGCCGCGAACTGCTTCGCAACCCAGTGCTCAACCGCTGCGCCACCGGGGAGGCCCTGAATGCCTTGATTCTTATCCAAACTATCTCTCTAACTAGCTATGTGGCTTAAGGCAAATTCATTTTGGACGCAATTTATTCATCTATAGAATGGGGATATCCATGAGAAGTGGTTTAGATAACTTCTAAACATAAATTTCTGTAGCTCTAAGAATTTAGAGGTAACTCATAAGGAAATTGGAATCTTTGGAAGATTTTAAAGTCCTGATATGATGAAAGCTCATCTTTACAGTACTATTAGTTACATTAATTTGAGAAGAACTGGAAGGACCATTCCTTTCACACAGATGAAACAGTTAAACATGTTTCTGAGTATGAAACATTACTATTTCTTTCAAAGTGCTCATTTCATTTTATTTTTTAAAGATTTATTTATTTATGCATACAAGAACTGGGGTCTAGGCCAGAGGTGTGGGCGGTGAGAGGGTTCACCAGAGACAGAGTTGGTAATAGAACAGGCAGAT
The DNA here is from genome assembly GCF_014898055.3 of Talpa occidentalis. Taxonomy (NCBI): domain Eukaryota; kingdom Metazoa; phylum Chordata; class Mammalia; order Eulipotyphla; family Talpidae; genus Talpa; species Talpa occidentalis. Next base: position 121,366,776 of record NW_023603184.1, read on the forward strand.
CTGCTGAAATACACTGCTGAGGGAAGCAGCAGGCAAGACAGGAGAGGTCTGCTGCGCCATGTGGGTCAGCTCCCTGGCCAGGCATCCAACTTGTGCTGCAGTGGCTGCAGATAGCTTCACAGTGTTGTGTCTTAACCCCTTGCACCATCAGGGAGGCCCCAATGCTTATTTTAAATTAATGATTTTGATCTTAACTGACAAGTTACATACCCTGTTTAGGACACACCTAGTACTTAAAGTAACGTCAACCCTTATCTTGGTAAATCCTCTGTTCTTTTAGATTAAAAATCATAGCAAGGAAATAAGATACGTTAGAAGATATTTATGTGACAGAACTGAAGAAAGCTCTTTGTATTACTACAACTAGCAAAGGCAACTGGGAACTTAGGCTAAACCATCAGATATGGAAATCAGGCCACCGCCAGATTCTATCTATAGCATCAACCCTGCCTTGACTGGCTAAGTGCACTGATCCCCAGCTGAGGGATTATCTAAGGACATGCTTCCCACGTCTCTCCTTGGCCTTTGCACTTTATATTTCATTTATGTCAGGATCTGTAGAGATCTAGGAAGGAGATACAAAACTCAAATCAACCAGTTTTTCTTCATAACAACTTAGATAAATTACTTAACTAAGGGAAAAAATGTGGTTTGCAAAATTGGTACATTTCAGCTATCTTCCATCTTATGTGTTTTTCTACAACTAATACTTGAAAGTTGACTGTAAAAAATAGAAATAGTATTATACACTAATGAAAGCCATTATAGATATGATTAGATGTTCTTGTGAGAAAAGTTCATATGAGTAATAATTTTAAGATCTGAGAATATTAATAATCGGGCGTGTTTAAGTTGTGACTTTTATTTTTAAAAATTTGAGTTATCCTCGAAGGAGTCACAAGAACATATGTTGTGACACTTGACTATCTCTTTAAATCATACTTGACTATCTCTTCATGAAGTGATCTATTTGATAATGGGAAAGAATAGAAACTTACTCCTTTTCTGAGTTTTTCTTAAAAGAGACATGTTTGAATCTGGTTGAAATGAATTGATGATGGGCATGCCTATATGTTTTATGGTTTTTCTGTGGGCTGGGCCAGGTGACATTAGAACTCTACAGTTCAGCTCAAATGATTGAAAGTATGTGAAGGCATGCATTCTCTCATGGGGTATGATCAGGTCAGACAGACTCGGAGAGGAGCCTTTTTTTTTTTTTTTTTTAATGAAAATAAGTGGATGACAAGAAGCTGGGATTTTAATTCCAATCCTATCATTAATTAGCACTGTCTTTTGGATAAGAATCTTAATTCCTCTAAGTCTTAGTTTTTTATTTTATAAAATTAGGAGGGTGGTCACGATCACTAAAATTCTTTCAGTTTCAAAGTTAATTAATTCTAAAAATAGTGTATCAACTATTTTTCTTTTTTTTTTTTTTTAAAGATTTATTTATACAAGCACTGGGTACAGTCAGAAGCACGGGAGGGTGAGAGAATTCACCAGAGCCAGAGCAGGGAGCAGAGCAGGCAGAAGGACCGAAGTACACTGCTGGGGGGAGCAGCGGGCTGCAGGAAAGGTCTGCTCGTCATGTGGGGCCCTCTTCCCGTGGCTGGGGAGCAGCCGGAGATCGAACCGGTGCTGCAGAGGCTGTGGGCAGCTTTGCAACCCAGCATTCAACCGCTGCGCCACTGGGGAGGCCCTCAACTATTTTTCTCATGGAAAGGTCACAGAATGTAGCTTTTCTTTATTAATGTTTCCCTTGCTTGAATTTCATGAAAACATTTTGTCTGCTACTGAATAATTAGGACATTGATAACTTGTGGGTATTATAAAAACCCAATTGATGTTGCATGTATGAATGCTAAGCTCAGAAGAAAGTTAATCATATTGTCCTTACATAAAATTCCTCTCTGCCTGTAAATTTCATTCACTTGGACACTTCAGTAATTCACACCACTATTAGGCATCTGATTAATTAATTTTCCAAAGCACTACTTTCTTTTGGTAGTTGAAGAGTTAACTAAACCAGTTCAATAGTTTGATTCAGTCTAGACCTTCTTGGGTGTCTAGTTTTATGTTTAATCAATTTTCTCTCCAAATAAATCACTTTAAACTATCATTTTACTAGAAACTATGAGTAATTGAGTTTTATTTGGTTGAGTGAGCATATTTTATTCACCATTGGAGCAGACATCCCTGCTAGACTCTGAGCTCCCAGGAGATGGACATATGTCTGATTTTGCCTCATCAATGCATTATACCCTTTATACTTACCACAGGTTGTTTACACAGAATGGCTGTTCAACAATGGCTATTCAACTCATTGTTAAATGAATGAATGATATGACCTTACTCTTATGGAGTTGTTAGGTATTAAAAATGTGTAATATATTATTTTCTATTTGAAAATTTATAATCATAAGCTACTTTATATTTGGAAGTGATTGTACAAGACTACCATCTATTCCATAGTATTTAATTGGATTGAAGGAAAATGTCTTACTCAAGATCTATAACATGCTCTGGATAGTGTTTTAAACTCCCTCCAGAATATTGAGCTAGGCAATTAAATGTGTTATAACCAGATGAAATGGGACATTTATTGGCAATAGAAAAGTGGCTGGAGATTCAAGAAGTGTTAGTTTGCAATTGGTTGCCTTTCTTCAGTCATTTTTTCAAAAGAGCCCAATCCCTTGTTGTTTTTTTATTTTAACCGTAGCTTCCTTACCTATTTTCATCTTCACATACATAATTTTCTTTTCTTCAGCTCTCCAACAGTTACCTCATTTCCTGTACTTCCCTCGGTATATTAATTACCTCTTGGAGATATTTGCTTTCTACACAAGCAGAGGGCAAGGACACCCACTTTAATGTTATTGTCTACACACTGTTGAAAGGGTGGCTCTGAACCCTGACTTACTTCTCATTCCTACCAGTGGAGCTGGACCCCTTCTAGAGGGAGGACAACACCTCTGCTATTTTTTTTTTTTTTTACCTTTGCTATTTTTGGGTCACCCAAATCCAAGCTGCCAACTTCATTGAGGTGTTCAGTCATTCTTTAGCTCATCACAAGTTAATCAGTTCCCTATTCTGACTCTCATTGCTATTAGTCCATTGCCACTTTGATGTTGCAGTAGCTTTGGGGGTAATGGGAATAAGAAGTGTTCAGGAATGTGTTTTGGGACTAAGAGAATGTGTGTGAATTTATTTAGCAGTTATTTCTTTGATACCCACTGCATATCAGGTTTGTCTCATAACTGGGGAAATTCTTAATGTCGGTGACCAGCTGCAGTGTTAGAATGGATGACACAGAGATCATCCTTCCCTCTCCCCTCTCTTGTGGTTAAGGTCGTGGTTCATGGTTCCCCTCGTTGGCAGCAACATGCGGATGTATCTATATCTTATTTTTTTCAATGAACCAATTTAAAAAATTTTGACAACTACCCCTTTGATGTTTATTTTGTGACAGATGATTCAAGAGAGCCGATTTCTCATAGAAATGGCAGACGCGGTCCAGGAAAAGATTGTGCAGTGTCAGAAAGCAGGTAATATTTTTTATTTTTTTTCTTAGAAACCATGATAATAATTCTTGGCAGATTTTTAGAAAACATTTCTGTTGGGAAACTCATATGTTTTATGCCATTGCTTAACTATACTTTGAATTATGGTTGAGTGTTTAGTACAGAAGCAATCCAGTGATAGTGGGTATATGTAGAGGTTTGTTAAGTGTATAAAAGGAAGCGATGTCTGAAGATATCTAGAGAGATGAGGGTTTCTGAATCTACTTTTGTGGTTTGGGAGCCTATCAAAATCATTTACTACCAGTATGGAAGCTGTGGTTCCCAACTACCCCTTAAAAACTCCTTCACTTTTACATTTGGAACCATAATCCTATTAATCATCTAAACTTTTGCCTTGTTTAAGATTTGTTCTTTCTTTAAGCATGGCATGGGCTGCATGTTTGTGAGGACACATACCTGTTTATTTTATTCCCCTGCACCCACAGCTCTGTAATTTTATATCTTTTGGATTCATATTCTCCTTTATCCACACACGTAATAGTGATTATGATGAGGAAGGTGACCACAGTGATCACTGCTTGATAAAGATGCATGTGATGTACTAAGCAAATTCACTCTGCTACTTAGTCCTCCTGACACCTCTACCAGGTAGGCATAATTATATTCAATTTACAAATGAGGTATCTGGGATTCTTTAGAGATTGAGTGAATGATCCATATCAACACGTGGTAGAGATGACCTTTAAATCCAGATTCAATTTTTAAAATGATGCTTTTCATGACTGACCAGCAGGCTTAAATGTTTCAGCTGACAGAAAGCACAGGATAATACCAGATTCTTATATACTGCTCCTATGTGCCAGGCAGTACTTTGAGAGCTTAATAGTATTAACTCATCTAATCTTCACCACAGTCCCATGAGGGAAACACTCAAATCCAAGCTGCCAACTTAATTGAGGTGTTCAGTAGTTCTTTAGCTCATCATAAGGTAATTCTCTTTCTGTCATTGCTATTAGTCCAATACCACTTACTTTGATGTTTCAGTAACTTTTAGACTGAGGGAGTGGAATAAGAAGTGCTCATGAATGTGATCTAGGACTGAAAAATGTGTATGCACTTATTTGACATTTATTTGATACCTACTGGTGTCAGACCTGTTAAATAAATGGAGTTTATTTCACCATAGATTAGGGAACATAATCTCAGAGAATTACAGGACTTGCTGATATTCACAGAGCTAGTAGGTAATGGAGACAGAGTAGGCGCTGGGTTCCATAATCACGCTCTCACCAGGTGCTGTTTGTGAGGTTTGCATCAGGAAAGTTCATGTGGTTTTAGGCTGCATTAATAAAAGTATAGCAACTGGAACATAGGGACCTCCCTAGTGGTGCAAGGTGTTAAGATGCAGCACTATGAAGCTATCTGCAGCCTCTAAAGCACACATTCTATCCCTGGCCAGGGAGGTGACCCACATGGCACAGCAGATCTTTCCTGACTCGCCCGCTGCTCCCCTCAGCAGTGTATTTCAGTCAATCCGCCTGTTCTTCTTCCCACTCTCTCTGGTGAATTCTCTCACCCCCATACTTCTGGCCTGTACCATAGTTCTTGTATGTATAAATAAATAAATCTTTAAAAAAAAAAAACTGGAACATGAAGAGTGGTACAAGTTCCTTTCTTATTTGAGTGCGATGAACCTGGATGGAGGTTGCTAGTAGCGCAGCTCTGGGAAACTGCACGATGCAGTGCTCCTTTTTTGGATGTCATCCTTAAGGAAGAGACATTATTAGTAAGGTGAAACATTTTAGAATGTTTAATCTGAGGAAGAGAAGAATATAGTAGACTTTGTCATTTTACTTCAAACATCTAAAGGAATTCACTATGGAAAAGAGATTCAACATTGATGTTCTGGTGTAGCTAGCACCAAGGGGTAGAAGCTCCAGGAAAAGAGATTTTGACTCAGTATCAGTTATAGTTTTCCAAAGAAGGAGTGAGCTACCCAGAAGGAAGTGTGATTCCCATCCCTGAGGTGCTAAGAGGCCGAAGAAACAGATGATGGTGATGTTTTTTTTTTATAGTATTTAAGCTTGCAAAAATGGCTGAGTTAAAAATAACTTTAAGGCCATTCCCAAATCTGAAACATTGGGGTGTTTCCAGGAATGCTATTTTAAAAACTTGTATTTTTACTCAACAGTTACTAGTTATCTTTGTTATCTATACGGGCTCTGGGGCCTACTTTCATGTCATGTGGATGTTTCATAAGGCAAAATGAGGTATGTGCAACCACCACATATTTTTGCAATCCACATATTATACCATTTCATATAAAAACCAGGCAAGGACAAATAAGATGGATATAACCTGCTGGAAAATTGCTTAACTTCTCATGTCTTTTCTTATATATCCTGACTGTTTAAAATTTAATTTAATTTGATGCATTGATTATTGCTTATTTGTCCCTAAGAATTGCCAATTGATGGGCATGAACAGAATGTGAAGGAGAGTTTAATTTTAGAGATTTTAATTTTAGGAGAGTTTAGTTTTATATTACAGAAAATTCTGAGGAAAGCACAGAAATGGGAAGTAATTTTTTTCCTGATAATATTTCCATAATAAATGACGATTTTCTGAAATTTATGCTAAAAATTCTTATATATTCTCTTTTCAAAGGGATGGAGTTTCATGAGGAACTTCATAATCTGGGGGCAAAAGAAGGCTTGAAAGGAAGAAAGCTGAACAAGGCAACCGAGAGCTTTGCTTGGAACATTACCGTATTGAAGGTAAATTAAGTATCCAAATGTAGAGAAGCATCAGTGGTTGAATATGGTGATTTGAATTTTGAAGTATTGTCACCCAGTTACCCAGGTCATGTTCTAAGTGATGGGGAGATGCGTACTGGGATTGATACACTTTGGCCCTAATAGGGCAACAGGCTTATGGAGAAGTAGAGGACAGCATGATCTAATTCCATTGCCTGGTGCCTCTGTGTAAGTGTGTGTGTGTGTGTGATGCATGTTTACTCACATGAACACTTCTTTTCAAGTCAATAGGCTATTAATGCCAAATGTTGATCCAGAAGGATCCAGGACAAGTGATTTGCAAGCGTCTTACAAAAATAATATCCAAAGCCATTTAGGATTTTTTTTTTAAGGACAACACCTCTATGTGTAAATTTATTTCTGCATATAACTTTGTAAATAGGCTTCTCAAGATTATGATTTGCTTTGTTGAAAATTAATTTTAGGATTTTCAAGTAAAGGTGATACTTTTCATATTTTTTTACATTAAAGGAGAAATTATTCAGGCAGCTAATTATTCTTGACAGTGGGAGAAAAACAATCACAAACAAAATTAATAATTATTGACCTTTAAAGAATACTTACCATATGCCAGGTACTGTTTTATAGGGTTTCTACAAATTAACATTTTAATACTCACAAGGCCCAAGCTGTTATTATTCTCATTTTAAAGGTAAGAAAACAGAAGCATTGAAAACTCATGTATGTTACCCAAAGTTGTAAATAGTGGAGCTGGTGTTTGTACGCAGGGATCTGGCAGTAGGGCCTGTGTCTTCTCTGTGAAAATACTCTGTGAACCTTAAGACACAAATGTTTATTAAAGTGCTGTCCTCAGACATTTGTTAAGCTTCTGCTACATGCTGGACTCTGCTAGGCATTAAGTTCTGTGGAGAACAAAAAAGATACAGACTCTGACCTCATGAAGCTCACATATAGGTTCAGAAGGTGGGGTAGGGAAAATAGGCATCATTTGCTTAATGGGCAGGGGGGAGCTATCTTGTTAATATAAAGAGGAACTCATGATGAAACTGGCCCCCTACATGGCAGTGTGAGCCCTGTACAAATGCTTTCTGTTCAGCAGATATGTACGTAGGTTTGTTAATGTGCTGATCACAGAGAAAGGTGCTGGGGATACACATGAAGAGTAATCCCTGCTTACCGGCCTAGAGTATAGGCCTAGGGTACGAGGAAAGAGTATAGGCCTAGGGTACGAGGAAAGACAGACATGTAATGAATAATGGCCATCCGCTATTCAGCATTTCTGAAGTGACAAGTACTCATGGCTAAATAGTTTAAATACACCTCCCCTTTCCTCTTCATAACAGCCATGTGACCTCACAACAACATATGCTGACCCTGATAGAACTCTCCATCTCAAAGATGAGGAAATTGAGGGTTAGAGAGATTTAAGTTTTTGCCTTCAGTTTGTAAATGACAGAACTGAGCTTTTAACACATGCCATGGTTCTAACTACTACGTCTGTTCTCCTGCCTTCTGTAAAACTCAATTCCTGTGACTGAGTCCCATCCAGTCCAGGCAGCCTAGTGCAGGGATGAAAGCAGAGGCTCTATGTGCAGATTGTCAGCTGTGAGGTTTCTGCCAAGTTATATAATCAATCTAAGTGTGTTAATACTTGCAGTCTGGGTTTTATGGGACTTAATTTAGGTAATTCATACAGAAAATCTAAGTCACAGTGCGTAAGACTAGACTGTAAATATGTATATACATATATACATGTATACATCATTTACGTATACGAGCTATTAATTTTTATTTGTTTGCTAAGTGATGTTGATCACTGAAAGAACAAGATTTTTGTTGTTTATTTTTAAAAAGATTTAATTATTTATGCATAAAAGAACTGGGTATAGGCCAGAGGTGTGGGGGGTGAGAGGATTTGCCAGAGGCAGAGTAGGGAACAGAACAGGCAGATTGACTGAAGTACACTGCTGAGGGAAGCAGAGGGAGAGTCAGGAGGGAGAGTTAGGAGAGGTCTGCTACGCCATGTGGGTATCTCCCTGGCCATGGCTCGAACTAATGCTGCAGTGGCTGTGGATAGTTTCATAGGTTGCGTCTTAACCCCTTGTGCCATCAGGGTGGCCCTGTTGTTTATTAACTTCTGACTTTAGCCCATTCTATTTTCTGAAGCTCGGTTGTGTGTGTGTGTTTAGTTTAGTGGCAGGAGCTGATTGCTAGATGGGGCCTAGTAAATGCTGTGAAAATTGTTCTAAAGAAGGTCTTTTGAAAGAGAATTGACCTATTATTACAGCTCATTTACTGTTGGCATTTAAACTTGAGCACTGGGAACTTAAACAAGAATATTGAACTTTTCCAAATTTCTAATATCTTCCCTGTTCGTTTAGTGGTCTTGTTAATCAAGTATCCTTTTCCTAAGTACTGACAAATGGCCTCCTTAAATTTGAATTTTTAACTGAAAGAGAACAAATTGGGCTCTGTTGGAGACTGTTTACTCCATTGGTGCCTCTGAAAAGATCTTTTTCTTTAAAGCACTTCCTTTATTTCTTGTATCTTAGATTTGAAACTCTTAGTTCTTGTTCTGTTCTCCAGCCTTGTATTGATTTTTAGAGCTCCTCAAAGTTTTCCAATAAACTCCTTTATTCTGAATCTTCCTTGAGCCAATTTCCATTGCTTTGCAATGGCTGGCTAAATAATAACCACCCTGGTAAGATACACTCCTTGAATTAGTAAAATATGGTAGGCCTTATCTAAAATTCTTCATTGACTGCTGAAAAATTTCCCTTTTATGTATGCTTTCCACTATCTAGGGACATGGAGGGGATGGATTGACTAATATTGGTTGAATATATGAATTCATGCAGCTAAAAATATTTAAATCCAATGTGATTTCCAACAAGTAAAAAAGTTGCTGGAAGAGGTGAGAAATGTGTCCTATGGTTATTACCATAGGTGGTGACAAGCTGAGATAAAAAAAATGAACTCTCTAGTTTATGTTTTTTGCAATTCAATATTACATGGCTCTGATATTAATAAACAACAGGGGAGCTAGAGAAAAATTTGCAGAGACAAAGATGAATGACTTTACAATATAACAAATATGAATCATGATTAGTGTCCAGATTTTCCTAGTCAGAGATGAGCACTTAGAATCAGCATAGAGGCTGAAATCAAAATGGTCTTGGAAGCTCCCACACATTTTCTTTTTTAATTCATATTTAAGTACTATGCATGAGCTTAGAGTCGGAAATTGCTTAGCAGATCTTTTGCATTTCCCTACACATTTGTCTTATGCCAGGGACCAAAGATCACATTCATTTTCTTTTCCCTTTCTCTCTCTTTCACTGCTGAGCAAAATATTGAACTCCTCACATAGCCACTCCACTCACTTGGGATGGTGGGTGATTCTTGTCTCAGAGATCTGGTCTTCAGCCCCTTCACGATGACCACTGGTCCATCTCATCCCACTCTCACATTCACAGTTCTTTCCATCTGTTTCTTCACCATATTTATTTTCAGAAATAATTTTGCTTGGTTATTAACATAATATAAAAATCTTATAGTAGATTTCTTCCTATTCTTTAAATCTTCCAAAAAGAGATAGAACAAAGGCATTTTCATAACCAATCTATGTAGTAAATTGTTACTAATATTGAAAGTGTTTCACTTATGAGAATTCCGAAGATCTCCTTTTGAATGAGAGCTATGAACTGATACTATATCAATAATGAAACACAATTTTATACAAGTTGAATTTATTTAATGTCTGGAATTCCATCCAGAGTGATGTGACTATTTAAGCACAAAAAAGAACTTTCATTATCAAGTGTTCTCACCTTTAAGACTGAAATTAGAAAATACCTGAAAGTAGCATGCAGTTAGCCTTCCCAATATTTGTTTTTCTAACTTGACTTTTGACTATTTCAAATAACTAAATTCCATCATCTTTTCATTCTTAAAAAATTTGATGAAAAAATTAATTTTATAAGACTAGCGATCTATCAAGTATTGATATAAATATATAAGTATAGGTACATGAAGTAGCTCTAGTAGTTGAACCAGAGCTTAAAAAGAAGTAATAGGGATAAGAAGTGACTGAATTCTTATTTATTCATGATTTCTGGTAAGGATGAATAAAATTATTTTATCAATGGATACTTCTATGAATTGATATATATTTGTACTTTCCTTAGATAGAGTTCCAGCTTATACTTTAATACATTCCAGTGTGTGCCATAAAAAAATTGGATCTTTCTTAAGATTCATGTTCAGTAGATATGACTAATCTTTTCCACCCAACTTTTTGATATTTTTCACTATTTAAGTCTTTTTCTCCTTCTGGTTTTGTCTTGACAACATTTCATTTTCTTTGTGAAGAGCAGAGGCTGAAATTTCTCATTTCTCCTCCTTGGGTACTTGTGTTTTAACCAATTAAGCCCCTAAATTTCAGCCCTCATATCTGAGGATTCTTGCTACATAAGGGAAGGTACATGAATATTTAGAGTAGTAATATGCTTTCTAATAGAGCCAACAGACACACTTGAAATCTCTGCCCACTGTTAAGAGACAATAAAGAAGGGAAACAAGATAATGATCGAATGGGAAAAAACTGTGTGGTGGGGTGCATGTGTGTGTGTGTATTAAAGCTGGCTCTTCTGACATCTTTGGTGATTGTGCGCCAGGGTGCGGGTATTCTGAGGTTATATAAAGAAGGAATATGTCTAGTGTCCTCCTTGCTGTCCACTGAGAACTTCCCTAATAGCTGTTGTTGCAGTGAATGCAAGAGAAAGGCTAAAGTTTCCTTTTAAGCCAGCTCATTCAGAAAAGAATAACTTTATGAAGTTTAGAAACAGACTCACGGTGACAATAATGAATTAATAATAAATATTGATATTGCTATCAATTATTAAGAAACATAAAACACTCCTAGACATTTTCTAATTGTGTGGTCTTGGTGAAATTTCCTGTTTTTCTCTATAGTCTGAATCAGTGTTAGGTTCTGCAATGGTAACAAAAATATGAAAATCTGAGTGGCTTAAGACAATAATATTTTTCTCTTGTGCTCTATTTCTATCACAGTTCAGCAAGGGTTATTTAAGAGCTCAGGTTAATGGGAGTTCCATATTAACATATATTTCTACAATCCTAGAGGTAGAGAAGCACAGATTGGTTTTAAAACTTCTGTCATTTAGTGTCAAATGTCCCTCAGTTCACATTTGATTGGCTAACACAAGCCAAGTAGTCAAATCTGACTTCTTTGGAGAAGGTGGGCAAGTGTAAACTTGCTCAGGGAAGGGAAACAGATATTGGTGAATAAAATCTACCAGTGACAGGTTCCTCAGTTATACCAAACTCACAGGATTATAGTGAGGACTAAATGAGTCTATATGTGTGTATACATATATACATGTAAACACACATATACAGTAGTATCCGGCATATAAAAAGTGCCATGTAAGTGTTTGCTATTTTTATTAATAATGACCATTCAATGCTTATAATCAGCAGTTAAGTGATTTTTACACATCTTAAATTATTTTAAGGGTTACCTTGTATTACACCCATTTTTCAGATAGCAGAACTCAGGCTCAAGAGGTTAAGTAACCTTTCCATTTGCATTTAGGTAGTGAATACTGGTGCAAGGATCTAACTGCAAAGACCTTGCTCTCAATCCACTATGCTATATCATCAGAATATTTATAGCGACATAATAATTATAAATTGTATTAGCTGAGTGCTTTCTATGTATCATGTATTATACTAAGTGCTTTATATTTATTATCTTAATTCAGTGGAGTAGTCAGGTCCACCTAGCATGAGTATTCCAATTCCATTGGCAGTACATATCTACAGTGCAGAAAGGTACATTAAGGCAGTATAGCTTGAGACTACCAGTCCTCCTTCTGACACTATGTTGTTTTAATAACTCTCTGTTCTTGACTTGGATTCCCAAATATACCTCTCTAGTGGAAAATAGAATGGGTTGATCATGTTATATTAACTAGTTGCACTTGCCTGACAGTCACATTTCTCTTTGTAATGAGTCAGGTAACTTTCATTTTTATATATCCATCTTCAATAAGCTTGGTTAATATGAATCAGCTACCCAGAGCCTGATCATTCAGATAAATGGGTACAATTAAACCTGGACAGATACAATACTGGTTATGAAAGCAAAACAAAACAACAGAAATACCAAAGCAGAGGTTCAGACTCTGGACCTGACCTAAGAATCCTCCTGTTTTTCCATTTTTTTTTCTCGAATGTCTATATAATTTCGTGATTACAGTTTCACAGTTCAATATGGGCACATGCTTCACTCACCCTCCACCAAAGCTCCAGTGCCAGTATACTGTCACCTTCTAGCCCCTCCCACTATTGTGTTTCACACAGACTAAGGAATTACGTTATGTTTTACCAGCTTGTTTTCTTTGGTTCTTTATATTCTACAAATGAGAGACATCATCCACTTTCCCTTTCAAACTTATTTCAATTAGCATAATCATCTCAAGATTCATCCATTTTATTCCAAAAGGCACTATTTATCTTTTTAATAATGGAGTAGTATTCTTTCGAGTATCTATCCACAATTCCTTGTCCATTCCTCTGTTGATGGAGATTTAGCTTGGTCCTTATTGTCTTGGGTATTGTGAATAATGTCTTGGCTATTGTGAATAATGCTGTTGTAAATAAAGGATGCATAAGTCTTTTCATATTAGTGTTTTCATATTCTTTGGGTAAATATCTCAAGGTGGTGTTGCTGGATCATATGGTGTTTCTAGCCAAAGAAAACTATAAGAGATATGCAAATCAAAAACCACAGTGAGGTAATAACTCACCCCCCGCCCCCCGTGAGATTGGCGTATAAACTCTGGAAACAACAAATGTTGGTTGAGAATGTGGAGAAAAAGTAACACCCACTATTGGTGGGAATGTAAATTGGTCAGTCTTTCCTTTTTCTTTTAAACAACTTCACTATTTAGCTTTTTGTCTGGACATTTTTTTTTAAAGGTTTATTTATTTATGCATACAAGAGCTGGGGTACAGGCCAGAGGTGTGGGGGGTGAGAGGATTCACCAGAGACAGAGTGGGAAACAGAACAGGCAGACTGACCAAATTACACTGCTGAGGGGAGCAGCAGGCGAGTCAGGAGAAGACTTCTGCACCATGTGGGTTGCTCCCTGGCTGGGGATCGAATTCGTGCTGCTGAGGCTGTGGACAGCTTCATAGGTTGTGTCTTAACCCCTTGCGCCACCAGGGAGGCCCCATTGTCTGGACATTGTTAATCTCCACTTCTTAGTAAGGCAGAAGAAGTTTACGAACTGTTCTTTGAGCAATTACATTGCAAAGGCCACACTGCTTTTCATATTCCTTCTTAACCCACTCCTCCACAGCCACCGTTGTGCTTCTCAGACTCTCGATCTGTCCTAAGCTGTTGGAGCAGAAGTCCTGAAGTATTTTCCCTTTGTGCAACAAACCTGAGATGATTCAGAAGTGAGTTGTAGTCCCTGTAAGTAAATTCCTCAGATTTCACTAAGAAAAGAACTTAGTGAGAAGCAAAGTTGGAGTCTATCACTAACCTCGAGAAACAAGAACTAAATAAACCATTTCCTTCTAGTAAATCTAAGGAAAATACTTTCTATGCTACAAACAAAATAGCCAATCTTGAACTGTAAATTCCTTTTGTTTTACATAGAGTTATCCAAAACTTGGACTTTGAAGTTTGACTATGATCCTGAAAATCTGCACTAATATAATGATCTTTTCTGGGGCTAGATTTTCTGCTCTAAAAATGAGATCTGCCTTATGATTGTTAGAATCCTTACAGTACTTTACAATTTATGATTATCTGTTGTTTTCAACCTTTCTCTGTGGATTTATTATGTTATTTATATTCATTGGTTCTGTCACTAATCAATTAGCATAAACCTCTTCCTTGTATATCCTCTTGATTATGTCTTGCTTTTTTTCCTCTTTGATTTTTTTTTTTTTAACCCATAGCACCATGAAAACCTGAGTATGCTTAGTTTCTATCTTACTTCACAGCCTCCATTGTGATCCCTCACCACTATCTTCTCCCTTTCTTTTTTTTTTTTTTTTTTTATAGAGGCATGCTTTATTTATTTATTTATTTGTTTGTTTGTTTGTTTTGTTTATACATGCACTGGGTACAGTCAGAAGCGCGGGAGGGTGAGAGAATTCACCAGAGCCAGAGCGGGGAGCAGAGCAGGCAGAAGGACCGAAGTACACTGCTGAGGGGAGCAGCGGGCGTCAGGAGAGGTCTGCGCGCCATGTGGGACCCTCCTCCAGTGGCCGGGGAGCAGCCGGGGATCGAACTGGCGCCACAGAGGCTGCGGGCAGCTTCGCAACCCAGTGCTCAACCGCTGCGCCACCGGGGAGGCCCCTATCTTCTCCCTTTCTGACTGTTCTTTCTAAATGGCATAGTCTATACTTACTACCTTGTAGGGGAATATTTTTTCCATTTTTTTTTTATTGTGGTAAAATACACAAAATAAAATTTAGCATCATAACCATTTGAAAATATACAATTCCATGATATAAAACACATTTATAATGTACAACCATCAGTACCATTCATCTCCATAACTGTTTCCATCTTAAAAAACCAAAACTCTATCCATTAAACAATAATAGCCCATTTCCCCTTCTCTCAGGCCCTAGAAACCACCATTCTATTCTCCATCTCTATGATTTTTGACTACCTAAGTACCACATATAAGTGTATTATTATTAAAGAGCTTCTGCACAGCAAAAGAGACAATAACAAAAACAAAGAGAAACCCCACCAACTGGGAGAACATTTTTTTTTAAATAATAAATTTTATTTTTATATTCCCCATACAATTGCAACCCCCCCATTCTGACCCCAATCCCTCCCCTCCCGCCCCCCATCCCCCAAAAAGTGTCTCTGGTTCATAGTTTTTTGTTGATTTTGATTTTCACTTTCTTATAGTTATTCATTTTCCTGGTCCCTTATTTAAGTTTTCTAGATTCCTGCTATGAGTGAGACCATCTGGTATTTTTCTCTTTCTTTTTGGCTTATTTCGCTGAGCATGATCCCTTCCAGCTCCATCCATGTTGCTGCAAATTGCATGTGTTTATCTTTTTTGAATGCTGAGTAATATTCCATGGTATATATGTACCACATCTTCTTGATCCAGTCATCTATTTTTGGGCATTTGGGCTGTTTCCAAAGCTTAGCTATTATAAACAGTGCTGCTATAAACATAGGAGTGCAGGTGTTCTTTGGAATTGATGTTTCTGTGTCCTTTGGGTAAATACCTAGGAGTGGAATTGCTGGATCACATGGAAGCTCTATGTTTAGTAGGTCCAGAAATCTCCACACAGCTCTCCACAGTGGTTGGACCAGTTTGCACTCCCACCAACAGTGCAGAAGAGTTCCTTTTTCTCCACACCCTCGCCAACATTTGTTGTTGCTAGTTTTTTTAATATGTGCCATTCTCACTGGTGTAAGATGGTATCTCATGGTAGTTTTGATTTGCATTTCCCTGATGACAGGTGATGTTGAACATTTTTTCATATGCCTGTTGGCCATTTGCATTTCCTCTTTCCTCTTCAGAGAATTTTCTTTTTAGCTCTTCTGCCCATTTTTTGACTGGATTATTTTCTTTGTTGTTGTTGAGTCTCATCAGCTCTTTGCAGATTTTTGTGATCAGTCCTTTATCATTAGTGTTGTGTGCAAAAATGTTATGACTGGATCAAGAAGATGTGGTACATATATACCATGGAATATTACTCAGCATTCAAAAAAGATAAACACATGCAATTTGCAGCAACATGGATGGAGCTGGAAGGGATCATGCTCAGTGAAATAAGCCAGAAAGAAAAAGAAAAATACCGGATGGTCTCACTCATAGCAGGAATCTAGAAAAGTTAAATAAGGAACCGGGAAAAAGAATAACTATAAGAAAGTAAAAATCAAAATCAACAAACAACTATGAACCAGAGACACTCTATGGGGGGACACTCTTTGGGGAGGGGAGCGATTGGGGTCAAAATAAGGGGGTTGCAATTGTATGGGGAATATAAAAATTAAAAAAATATATATTAAAAAATAAGTGTATTATTGTTGTCATTTTTCACTGGCTTATTTCACTTAGCATAATTTCCTCAAGGTCTATACATATTGTAAAATATGTCATCATTTCCTTTCTTTTTGAGGCTAAACACTATTTAATTGTATATAAATACCACATTTTGTGTATCCATTCATTTGTTGATGGATATTTGAACACTTTTATAGTTTAGTTTTTTGTGAATAATACTGCTATGAGTATGGGTATACAAATATCTCCTTGAGATCCTGTTTTTATTTATATTGAGTATATATCTAGAAGTGGACTTGTTAAATGTTGTTAAATTGTTAAATGTTTTTAAAATAATATTTAAGGGCCTCCCTGGTGGCCCAAGGGTTAAGCACAGCACTATGAAGCTATCGTCAGCCACTACAGCATGAGTTTGATCCCTGGCCAGCCAGGGAGCTACACTCATGGTGCAGCAGACCTCTCCTGTCTTGCCCACTGCTCCCCTCAGCAGTGTTTTTCAGTCAATATGCCTGTTCTGTTCCCCACTCTGTCTCTGGTGAATCCTTTCAGCCCTTGCACCTCTGACCTGTACCCTAATACTTGTATGCATAAATAAATCTTTTAAAAAATAAAACAATATTTAAGTTTTGCAAATACTTGTGATATTTATCATGCTAGAAATATTTAATGACCACAACTAGGAATTGCAAAATAGTGATAATGCCAAAACTGAGAATCTAATTGATGTGGCAGCTGGTTTAGGTTCACTTAGTCTAGCAAGTTCTAGTCTACCTATAATCTCCATCAGCTGCCTTACAATGCCTGTCATTTATCAATAGGAAGAAGGTGGCAGGTGAGAGAAAATGAATGGATCTGTTCTAGAAAAACATGTCTTAGCATTATTATCTTGAAACACAAAAGAAAATATTTTGAAACATTATAAAGTGAAGAGCAAGCATACATTTAGAAGACATAGCCTCTGTTCCTGGGGTTTTATAAATTAAGTTTTGATATATTTATACTTGAACTAGGTATTTGCAAACGTAGTCCTAGATATATTTTTGTAACCTTGTTATTGTTTGGCTTATGATTGAGGAGTAGAGACTTTTCTCTCTCATTTCAAAAAATGGGTTTAACTTATTTCCACTCAACATTTATAAATAAGAAGGTGCAAAGCATGAAAGAGACTTCTAATGTATGAAGTAACAAACGTTAATTTTGTGTGTGTAAAACTACATAAACCTGTTCAGTAAATATCTAGATACCTCTACTGATTGCTGGGCTTTGTGTTTGGGGGTGACGAGGGGGATGAACACATGGTCCCTGGGTCTAGTGGGGGAGGCAGTCCCTTAATAATCACACACTGTGTGTTAAAAATGTCACTGCTATGAGTGCCCTGAAGAAGTTGCATGACCTTATGAGAATATGTGATGGGGGCCTCCCTGGTGGCGCAGCGGTTGAGCGCTGGGTTGCGAGGCTGCCCGCAGCCTCTGCAGCGCTGGTTCGATTCCCGGCTGCTCCCCAGCCACCGCAGGAGGGTCCCACATGGTGCGCAGACCTCTCCTGCTGCCCGCTGCTCCCCTCGGCAGTGTGCTTCGGTCCTTCTGCCTGCTCTGCTCCCCGTTCTGGCTCTGGTGAATTCTCTCACCCTCCCGCACTTCTGACTGTACCCCAGTGCTTGTATAAATAAATAAATAAATCTTTAAAAAAAAAAAAAAAAAAGAATATGTGATGGGATTTGACCTAACGGGAAAGGTCAGGAAATCTTCCATGAGGACATACCCATTGAGCAGAGAGCAAATGGCTTTAGCCTTTCTTGTGTTCCAAAACCCTGCTTTGTGTCTTGATACTTGAGTGTGGTTGCCAGAACCATCTGAAAATAATGGTGAAATGAAAACAAATCAAAATAAAGATGCGCTGGCCCTCCTCCACTTGGTCTGGGGAGTTCTAAAATATCTGCTTTGTTCATTTAATTACCACTCATTATCATCATAGCTAATTTGTTTTTGTATCAAATCTGCTTGTGAGTCATATTGTTAATTATAAGTGAATTTAATCATCTACCTTCTAAAAAATAAATAATATGCAGCAACATTTTATGTCCTTATGTATCCATAAAATTCATCAGACAACTTGTAGAGGAGGAAGTTATAGTGTTGATTTTTTTTAAATATTTTTTAAAATTTTTTTCCAAAGATTGATTGATTGATTGATTGATTGATTTATTCAAGAACCAGAGTACAGGCCAGATTCACGGGAGGGTGAGAGGATTTACCAGAAACAGAGCGGGGAACAGAACAGGCAGACTGATGAAATACGCTGCTGAGGGTAGCAGCGGGCAAGACAGGAGAGGTCTGCTGTGCCATGTGGGACCCTCTTTGGCCAGCTGGGATCTAACCGGTGCTGCAGAGGCTGTGGACAACTTCACAGTGCCACACTCAATCATCTGCACCACCAGGGGAGGCCCTATAGGGTTGATTTTTGAGAGATTTCTGCAGTTTAAAGCTAAAAAGATGCAGAAAGAGAATTACGTAATAGAGAATACTAGGTATATTGAAGTTAGGAAAAAAAGGATAAAATATTTTTTTAAAAAGCATAATAAATATATCTATAAAAAGAAACACAAATATAAAACATTATTTCATACAGCTCTGGTCCAACAATATAGAACAGTTCAGATGGATTGTTAGTGCTTCTCAGCAATAAGCAGGCCGATTGGTGTCCAGATTTCTGTCTTGGGTGGTTGCCTCCCAGCTGTGTTACACAGGAGTTTAGCGGAGATAAAAGCCAGGCTGTTGCCATGATTATGGAAGCACAAACCACTTTACTTTATCTCCAGTAGAACTAAATTTAGTGTCTCTTGGAGGTACTTTTTTTTTTGGTCAGATGAAAGCTGTGTTTTATAATGATCTGAGTAATTGAAAAGTGGCAGAATCCTAATGAATACATGCATCATAGACCAGAGGATCTGACTCCAACTTGTGAGGTCACAAAAGATCATACTTTTCTTTCAGGAAAGCTTCTTTAAAGAAAATTTGTAATTTTACAGTCTTAGTCTAAGGTGAGCTATAGCTAAGGTGAGTTAGATGCCTCAGTTCTATGTTGTTTTTTACAATGATGTAAGTGGAAGGAAATCATTCTGATTTCTTATATCCCTTTTAGGTTTTCCAGACACAAATTCCTCTTTTGTTCCTTGTTACTCAAGAGAGAAAATGGGATACATCTATCTAATTTCCTTATCCTTAATCCAAATCAGAACAAAGTGAGCTCAGTTCTCTGGATGTATATGTATGTTTGGTGTGTACATTATCAAGTAAAAACAAATTCACATTTAAGCAAAGGCAGATTTTATTTGAAAGGATTATTGCCCTCTGGGAAAGGGGGAACATTGCAATAAATAGGGAGCGTGGTTCTACCATAAAATTTGTAATTTTCTCCAAGGTTGGAGAAAAGACTTTCTCTTTTTCTGGAAGGGGCAACCAAGGTTAGAAAGCACTGGATATAGGGAGTAGGTGTCTTGGCGTGTGATCCTGAGAGATCTTTAAGAAGGGACTGTAGACTGGTCAGGCATGGGTGGAGGAGTAGAGTTGTCAAAATACTGAAGAAAGAAGAGAAACTCAACTAAAGTTTGGCCCAGGCATGAAAGCAGATATTTTGCCCAGATTGGTTAGTGAGTGCCAACACTTCAGCTAATAATTTCTGAAAGGAATTTGTGTCTGGCCTTGACATAGGCAAACGGGGCATCCATGAATCTTATCTAAGTTACCTGGAATATGGTGGTTTTTTTCAGGAAGCCATTTCCTGGAACAAAAGGTAGAGGGATTTCTTAACAGATCTTGTTTTCCAGGAGCACAGGGATCAGGTAAAATTTAACATTCTCAGTATACGGACAAATATCTACATATATATCTATATTAATGTTGTGTGGTATGTGTGGTATTCATATGTTCACATGCACACATGTTTATACAAATAGGTAAATATAAATATATAAAGGATGATTTAGGTTAAGAATAATGAGATTAGATATTACTTCTTTAAAGCCATATTGAAAAGATCATAATGAGTAACAAGAAAACTTTCCTCAAGCCAGATGTGGTTATCATCTAATTTAATTCAATTTACTTCAAGTAGATCCAGAGTGCTCAAATGTACATCACATGAGAAATGACATATTCTTAGAAACAGACTAGAGGGGAAAACCTTTCCCCCTCTTATTTCCCAATTTTTAAAAACAATTTGTATTGTTAAACAGTCCCCTTATATTAGTGATACATTAAACATTTATAAAAAGTATTCATCAAAACAAGAATAACTAGGAAACAAATTTTCCTTTTAAGGAAAAATTCATGAGTTTATAAGGTTAACTATAGCTATTTTGAAGAAGAAATTCTTTTGCCTTTTTTTAAAAAAAGTTGAAATTCATTAAAAAAGTCTACAAAACTGTTCAGGAAACTATTTGAATAAGACAAGAAAGGATTCACCATTATCCTTATAAAAATATTAATGTTTTGAAAGATGATAACTTATGGCAGCAAAAGACTCCCTATCACAGAACTATAACTTAGAATTGCGTCTTAAACTTTTGTATTACTAGATAAGATGATTTTATAGAAAGTTTATCAAAGCATTACGTAGAAATTGCTTGCTTTCAGAGACAAGAATATAGGTTTCTGCATTCCTTCAGTATGCAGCAAAATAGACCAAGTCCTCATGATTTAGTTTGTAAATCTGCCAGGACAAAGTTATGTGTTCTAAAAATAGCCAAACTCTGAGTGTTTATTTAAAAGATACTATTCTCAATGGACTTTTGAGTCAATGGACTCTAGGATGGAAAGTTCTTAACTTGCTTTACAGTGTTCTCCAGGATAAAAAGATTGCAACCCAAATCTCTCAGAGGTATCTCTAAATCAATGAGAATATTCTACACCTTCATTTGCTTCTCAGCAGTTGACATTATGGAGCAATAGAATAAAATCAGTTTGTGGATTCTTTTGCCTGATAAATTGTAATCTCATGGGCCAAAATGTAGTTTCTGATCAGTTACTAACAAATCTAGTTTCAGAAAATTGAACTTTTTTCTTAAACATGAGCTAAGAGATAGATGTATTTCTCAGATACATTTAAAATATACTAGATACCCTGAAAGTATGCCTGGATTTCAACAGCTAATTCTGATTGCCTTGGGTTAGAAGTGTGTGTTTGTCTCATTGTACTAATTTTCTGTTTTTCCAGATGTAGTTTCAATTTTTTAAAGCAAAAACAGAGAGAGGTGAGCTTGACTGCTTTAGAGTCACTCATGTTCTCTGATGGTACATTAATGAATCCATCATGTGTTCCTTCAGACTCTATGGTTGCATATATTTTGAATATCTAATAGAACAGTCATGTAAACATTCAGAAGCTATGGACAGTTTATTTGCTGGTGAAATCGTGGGTGGTTGCATACCACTTCCTCTTTCCCTTCCTTCCAGATGGTTCTTTACACTTATTAGATATGTTGCAGGAAACAGGCTCTTTTGTTTGTTATGGACTTGATATCAACAAGAAACTGATACCTAAGACCATTAAAAATGAAACTGAGATGTTAATGTTTGTGTGTGCAGAGTGTTTTCAGAGTAGCTATGTCCTAATACTATATCTGGATAAATGAGACTAAAGATTATTAACAATGTATATTGTGTATCCTCTGAGTCAACCCTTAGTCTTTTTATATACTCTGAAACCAGAGAGGGAAAAAGTCAGCAGTTTCCTTCCTGTTCTCTTTTATCTATAATATATTTTTGCCTGGGAGAGGAAGAATGTCATTGAAAGGAACAATTATATGTATATATAGTGTGTGCTTGTGTGTGTGTGTTATAACATAGTCCTCTGGTTCTTATATTAAACAATCCATTTATTAACTGTACTCATTGTAAGCTCTGAATAATACATGCAGACATAATGGTAACAATATTCAAGAAATAATATCTTCCTCTGAACTTTTGTTTATCTAAAATTATTCTCAGTTGTTCTTGTGAAAAATATATAAATGTATAACAGTATAATAATTACAAAGACTGTCAGGGTGAAATTGCATTACCGAATACTGGAAAATAGTTTCTCAGCTATTAAATTAAAACTATATGATTTGGACTGAATAATTTCTGCTATCTTCTTAATAATCACCATTTTACAGATTATCGGGTTTGTCTGAGAAAGTATAATTTTGTTCTAGAACTTCCTCTCTGGTCAGGAAGAGAGGAAGCAAATAGTGAAGTGACTACTACTGTCCTTATTCTTTTAATAACTGCTACTGGAAAGGTCATTTCCTTTGAATCCTTTGTCAAGGATACCCAGGAAGAGTTTTCACAGGAGACCCTGAACTACAGCTGGCCTTGATAATTGATTACATGAGGTTTTTGAATTTCACTGTAGTTAAGCATCAGCACAGTGAAAATTATCTTCCTGAACACCAGGGCAGTTTCATTTTTAAAATGCAAGTAAATTAGTGCCTCTGAACCCACTTTCGGAGGTAAGTGTATATAGATGCTTCCCCCTACTAACAAGCAATACTCAGACACCAGCAGGGTATCCAATTCAGCTCCACTCTGACACTGCCTACACAGAGATAGCATTAGATCCCACAGGCAACGGACTCAGTCCCCAAGCCCACTCTCCTCTTCAGACACCAGTCACAAAGCCTTATGCCCAAATCCTCCAGGTGTTACCTATTACCTTTCTAGGGGTGCTTTCCCTCCTCTTTTTTACTCTACACCCTTCCTCCCCAAGTTCTCAAAATTAGATAATCTTCTTTTTATTACTTTACCTGGAATTTATGTATAATTTCAATCCTTTGTTTCCTACCCTGTATCACTATATTCTAATAAGTTGTTCCCATGTTTTTTTCTCATCAAAATGTCTCTCCTGCAGTGTGGGGATGTTGCTTTACCCAGGGTTGAACTTAAGCAAGGCAGACAGGATTACAGAAGCTAAGTGATTTTTTCAAAATAACAGCTAACTAATAAGCAGCAGGGCTGGAGCAAACCTTGATCTGTTTTTAACATCTACAGTCATGGTCTCCAGTGTGTCAGTTACCGCTGGATGCTTGTGTGCCACTTGGGAATGTGGGCATTTCTGCCATTCTTGGCAGCTCCATTTTCTCATGAGGTTGAGATTTTGTCCTTTTTCTTCCTTCTGCTTCTGGGGAATTTCGTTTTTCCTGGCCTCCTTTACCCAGGCTCATTTTTACTTCACAGAATGCAGTCAAGCACTCATGTGCACTAAACTGGTAATTTGCTTTTAGCTTTTTCTCTCAGTAGGCTCAGTGGCCACCTTCAATTTTCTCATCCTCCAGGTACCCATTTCTTGTCTTGTTAGGTAACTAGCAACCATTCTCAAACTTATTTCTACAATTAAATAGGTTTCCATGTGCCCTTTGCAGTTCCTTCCACCCATTTTTCTCGGGTCAGCAGTGTGTGCACATGTCCACACTGTACAAATAGTACACATTGTGTGCTATTTGCAGTGAGTCTGTTTTACATTTTACAATTGTGGTGCCCACATTCAACCTTTTATTATTACAGATGAAACAGCACATGGTATATGCTCAAAATTTATTTGTTTAATTAAATTATTTGAATTGAAACCCAGAAAGAATATTAAAACTTAAAACTGCAATAAGACTTTAGTTACTATTGACTTTAGTTGCTCATAAGAAGACTGAAAACAAATACATTAATTCTTGTTGGGTTTCTTGTCTTTTCCCAGCAGGTTTCAGATATCACAGCAATTCGAGTGACTATACTTTAGATTTTTTATATCATTTGAAAAACTCTTATCCTTGAGGCCCATCCTCCCTTTGTGAATCACTACCATTTTCATCACTGTCATTCTTTAAATATTTATCAAGAGTTCATCATATACCTAGTGCTATCAATATATTAAAATACTTGAAAAGTTTGCTTTCCTTCCTAGAAGTCACTTATTCCCCAGGTGAAATTTCTCTCTTTGGTTGTAGTGACAGTTTTGGGAAAATCCTCTCATCTTGAGATCATTAGTTTTAGCTGGTAACAGAGAATCATTAAAAAATGCAACTTGTATACTGGAAAGAAATGGGACAGTTTAGGGAAAATCAAAATATTCCTGTAAAACTGAAATAAAACATTTGACTGATTGGATTTGATGAATTTGATTCTCTTTCAAATATTTTTAATACAAAATGCACTTTAGCAAAAACAAAAAATAACAGGTAACAACTTTAAAATACTTATTCTTTGCTAGACAGGGTTTCAAGTGCTTTCTTAACCATTTAATTCTGTATAGGGTATGAAAAAGCACATTGACAATGGCAAAGCCAAACTTTATAAAAATAATTAAAATGCTAAAGTTAACTAACATATTAATGCAAAGGGGTCTTTATGTGGACAGAGAAGGGTTTGTTATTCATAGTACCACAGGTAAACGATGCTAAAAATTTAAACACAGAGGTTCCCAGTATGATTGGATACAGGTAATAAATTAACTTGAGACACAGATTGGGACATTGGGAGAGGTATGTCTGTTATGGGCTGGATTATCCCCCTTCCCCAAATTCATATGTTGAAGTACTAGTTAGGATTACACAGGGGTAATTAAATCAAAATGTGGTCATTAAAGTGGACTCTAAACCAATAAGACTAGTGTCCCTCTAAGAAAAGGAAACTAAACAAAGACACATAGACAGGGAAGACCATGTGAGAAAATAAGAAGACAGCCATTTCCAAGCCAAAGGGAAGTTTCAAAGAAATTAATCATGCTGATAACTTGCTAACAGGTTTCTAGTTTCCAGAATTGTGAGAAAATAAATTTATATAATTTAATCCAATCAGCCTGTGGAACTTTACTATGGCAGCCTAGTAAATGAATACAGGACTGTCTTGATCACTTTAGAATACTATAGATTGGTTTACCCAACATACATTTTTCTCATAGTTCTAAAGGCTGCGAAGTCTGAGATCCGGGTATTAAAAGGCTGTATTCTTATGAGAACCATCTTCCTGGTTTCCTCACATGATGGAGAGAATGTGAACTCAGAATCTCTGTATCTCTTGAGAAGGGTTATCCCATTATGGAAGCTCCACACCCATGACCTCATCCAAATCTAATTGCCTTCCAAAGGCTTCACTTCCAAATACCATCACATTGGGGATCAAGGCTTCAACATATGAATTTTGGAGGGACCAGACATTCAGTACACAGCAGTGACCAGGAAGAAAAAGATTGAAAGCTAAAGCTTAAGGAGTTTTTGAATATATAACCCATTAGGAAAAAAATTGTTTTCTATTGAACATTGGCTAAAAATTTAATTTAATTAGAATACATCTTTGTGGGACAGGTATATTATCCATGGTCACATGACTTCTTCTCTATGTAGGCAGACAGGACAGCCTTCTTAGTGGTTTGGTAGTATTCCATTGGCTCACCCTTCCCAAATAGAGATACCTGTTATCACGCCACCTGACCTTGAAATTTCTGTTAGCATCACAGTCATTTCTTGAGTTATTTTCTCAGAAAATTCAGTAATAGGGTCCTGAGTACCAGGTAAGAGACAATGTACTAGTTATAAATGGATAAGCTAGTTTTGGGGTGAGCTGACTATTTCTTGACAAAATCAAAAAAGTCAGAAAATGAGATTTTGCTGGAAATGGAAGGCCCTTGTTCTGGGAAATTCTAGGCTGAGGCAAACATGTATTCAATGGCACCCAATTTATTCTTTCATTTGACATTTCTTTGGAGCTCTGCTTCAGACGTGATTCTTTGCTGATGGAGAGACAGCATATGACAGAGGAAGACTCTAAACTCAAGGAGTGTGTATTTTTGTGGGAGATACAGATGTTAAAAAGGTGCAAAACACAATTAGCTATTTAATTGTACTGTGGCAAGTTTTAGGAAAGAGGCTGGAGAGAGTAAAAAAATCATTGTGAATTACTGTATTGCTGAAGGTCGGCACCATCATTTAGCTGTCCAATGCAAAAAACACTAGCCATAGGTGTTCATTTAAGAAGGAGTACTGAAAAAAAATAAGTGAAATCATATATTCAGTTTCTCAGTGGCACTAGTCGTGTTTTAAGTGCTCAGTAGCCACATGTGGCTAATGACTACCTTTGTTGGACAGCAGAGATAGAGAATATTTCCATCATTGCAGATGGTTTCTTTGGCAAGCACTGTCTGGTCTACAAAGTTGTGGCAGAACTGCAAAGTCAAAGAAGAGAAACTGTAGCTGTTAACTCCTTAGAGAATAGAAGATATTTATGTCTATTAAAATAGTCCACTTTTGGCTGTAGGCCATAATGCAAATCTCATCTTAGCCTGACCTTCAAAATGAGGAGGGGGACTTGATTTTAAACTAGAGACACATTTTCTTTTCTCTTAGTATTGTGGATATTGAGAGTTTGCATTCTTTGAGTGTTCATTTTTGTATTTATAAGCAATTTGTCCACAGTAATTAGGGGATTTTTACATTTTTCCCTTTTATTTAAAAAACTTGAAGATAAAAAGTAAACATCCTGTAGTTTATAGATATGAGGAGTGTTGGAAACTGTTCTTTTTAAATAATATGGCAGCATTTGGACTCTCAAAATGAGAAGACTAATCTCAACTTTAGTACAGCCAGTATCTACTTTTCCAGTAAAAGAGAAATAAAAGTAGAAACCATTATGTGGGTAGAGAAGAAAATTTGTTGTGATGGTTTAAGACTCTTTAACTTGACATTAGTGGAAGACTGTTAAAAAAAATGCAACCTGAAGCTAAGGATTAAAAAAATAATATGTCATGGTGGGGGATATGCTTTTGCTGCCACCCCTAAAGGTCACCCTTTGAAGGGAGCTGAGGCAGCCTCCAGGATCTATTGATTTCTCTGTAGCACTGGAACATCCTCTGACAGGTGTCAGGCTGTCTGTTCACCCATAAATATGGAAAGTTAAAACCTAGGCAAGAGTGGCCCATGGGATCTTGCTAATAGATGGTCGGAATGTTTCAGTGTGTGTTCTGAATTTACATTACATACATTTTTACTTAAGCTGCACAAAAACTTGACCATATAAAATAAACCAATATTGATAAATATTTTCCTTTATTGAGGAGCAGAACTTCTCAAGTTTCTAGGGTTACAAAGTTTTAAGATCCTGTCTAGGTATATGCAGTTCCTCTAACTTGCCTCTAATGGGGTTGCTTTGTCTTGGTAGGTCAGTAATTTTCCTTAATGACATGCTTTCATTCTGTTTGCATCACTTTCTTCTTATCTCCACGCACCAGCATAGCTACCACTCTGTAGTTCTCCAAATATCCCCAGGTCATTTTTACCTTGTTGTCACTAAGTAAGTAAAAATGGAAAAAGGTAGTAGGGGTAAGTGGTCTGCAGCCCTGGCCAAGGGCAGTCCTTTAATTGCCCTTCTCAAGGGGCCATCATGCAAAGAACCTCTCCTAGGGGTGCTTTCCTTATTTCCATTGGTTCTGAATCTGAGGTGCTGACATTCATTCTGCACTTTCAGCAAATGAAGAAGACTGGCAAGTGAGGGATCTGGTTTCAGCTCATATGGTGAATGTGTGTGGGTGAGTGTGCCTGTGAGTGTGTGTGTGCACGGACCTATATCCTAGTCCCTCTTGTACACCGATGGTTGTGAACTGACCTTTTCCCTTCTCTTTCCTCTATATTTGCTGTTAGTGGGTGTTTCAGGCATGACAGGATGAGAGAGGGGCAAAAGGAGGCATTATGGGGTGAACATTTCCAGTTGCCCTACAACTCACATTACTATCTTTACAGTGAATATTCATAAATGAATAATGGTAACAGTTTTCACTTGTTAAATTATGCTATTAACCTTTATCAAATAGCAGAAAGAATTTTGTCTTATAACTATCAACAGATTCTTAAACCTGAGAGTTTAAATCATATTTAACTAAGTTATGTATGTAAAGATTTTCCAAAAAGCAGGTAGAAAACACAGCCTTATACATATAACAGGAATTGATAATTTAACTTATTTTTTTTAATTACATAAAGTAAATTATTTGACAGTATAAAATTATCAGTTTTCCTTCTTTCACCAGTTTGTGAAAGCAAGTAGCTAGATCTTTCTTTTTGCATTTGAAAAGGAATATTTCAAATTTTGCTGAGAAAGATATTTTCCATATGAAAATATGTATCCATAATGTTCACCTCTAAATGCTTAAACATGTAGGTTAGATTTTGATAACTTCGTAAGTTTTCAGAATTTATTTGATGTCACTTCTACATACTTACAATGGTTGGGGTGCAAATGTCCATGGAAGCAGAGAAATAAATGAAATGTTTTATAGAAAGCCGTTTCTAGCTATTGGAGCACAAGCTTTTTGTGGACAGACAAGTCCTTTCTCCCCAAGTTCAAAACAGGGAAGCCACCTGGTGGACAATATGAGAATTCTTCATTTTCTGAAGGTACTATAAAATCCCTGCTTGTTTTACTTTCAAGTTCAGGTAGATTTATTTTTATGTTTCAACTAACATGACTTATATTTTTAATTGCCAAGGCACTCTCCTACATCATGAAAATAAAGGTATTTTGAAGGTGAAAAAACATTAGGATACTGTGAAAATCAAGTGAGATGAACAATCCAAGAAGTAGAGACTTAGTTTTTCCATTTCACATTTTATTTTTTCCCCTCACAATTCCTTGTTCGGCATATATATATAAACACTTTTATAAAAGCCTTTCAGTTTCCTCCAGCTACTCGCATTCATTTCTCTTTCCTCCCCTACACTGCCAAACTTCTTAATTAGGTTGTTTACACTTGCTGTATCCACTTCCTTACCTCCCACACCATCCTTAGCCAACC
This sequence comes from Talpa occidentalis, assembly GCF_014898055.3. Lineage (NCBI taxonomy): Eukaryota > Metazoa > Chordata > Mammalia > Eulipotyphla > Talpidae > Talpa > Talpa occidentalis. The sequence goes on from NW_023603184.1 coordinate 121,395,969, forward strand.
TCAATCTGTTTTCTCGGCGGATACCGCATTAAATCTTTGTCACCAAGGTCATCAGTCACCTAGTCACGAAACCTTATGGACACTTTTTAACCTTTGTCTTACTTGACTATTTGGGGACATTCTGTGGGGCTGATTGATCTCGAAAACTGCTTCCCTTGATTTCTGGGGCACCACACTCTCCAGGTCTTCCTGTTACAGCTCTGGCTCTTCCTCCAGGAGCTTTCCTATACTCTTCTGTTCGATGCTGGTGTTTCCAAGGGTGCTAACCTAGGCTTCCTTCTCTGCTTACTCTGTCCTTTCTAACTGGGCCATAGTGTTCATGCTGATGGTTTTTATTACTATCTCTATGTTGTCAAATCCCAAATGTACATCTTTGGCCCAATGTCTCTCCTTATCCCTAGATGACCTCACCACCCTTCCCTTCCGCTACACACCAGGCTTCCCAAACTTTGGTCTTCCTGGTACAGCGAGGTCAGCATGTCTTAAACTGTTCTCATCTCTGTCCACATCTTTTGGCTGCCCTCAGCTCACCTCTGGTATTCCTACTTGAATGAATGGATAGCAGTTCAGAGTCATCCAAGTAAGAATCCTGAGAGTCATTCTAAATCTTTTTCCTGAACCTCCCCTGCCAATCAGTTATCAATTGTTGTTGAATCAACCTCCCAAATTTCCTTCTAAAAAATCTCACTCCCATAACTCTTGGCTTTGTTCTCTTCATTTATTACCTAAGCTAGAGGAAAAAAAAAAATCTCTTTACTCTTTTACCATTGCCCTCCTGAGCAAAGCTGCTGGGATGACCTTTCTGAACATAAATCTGGGCATTGCCATTCTGCCTCTTAAAGCCCTTCCAAGGTTTTCCACAGCTCCTCCTGCAAACTTCTTAACTGCCCTCTGAATTCTGTGACCTCCTTCCTCTTCATGCACCACCCCAGTCACCTGCCCTTGTTGTACCTCAGGTGCGCCAGGGGTGCTGAGCAGTGACAGGGGCTGTCCCTTCTCCTTTATAAGCATGTCTTCAACAGGGGTGGTGAACAGCACAGGGAATGTGGTGCTGGACTGTGGGTGCTCTGGTGGTGGGAAAACTATGGTGATCACACTTAAAGGGGAAATCATATATTGTCCAAAACTTAAACAAGCACACAAATAAGTAAAAATATGTCTTCCGACTCTGTTGTAGCCCCTACCTATCCTGAGAAAATACCTGGCATACAATAAGCCTTCAAAAGGTATCTATTGGGGGAAGAAAAGATTCCTAACTTCATTAGCATCTGAATCAATTTTTGAGTATATTTATTTATATGGACTCATTTAAAAATATTAATCTAATCTAAGTGGAATAAAAGTCAGGAAAAAATGTGTGACTATAGATTCTGATTTCAAGTAGAAAATCAATGCAACTTTCATTTCCATGTTTAATTGTGACTCTTCTAAAAATTCGACACTCAAAAGGAACAGATATTCTAGTCAGGACATGAAAATTTATAGTTGAAAAAGTTAGTGCAAGTTGGTTTCCTATTAATAAAAAAAAATTCAATTGAAAAAAAAAATTGTGTCTTGTACCTGCTGCCAGGAACTTCTCTCTGCTTCAGCTCTTAGCTGCCTACCTTCACTGATATTAGTGCCTTCTCCCACCTTCCCATCCTACCCTGCGCCCCCCCCCCATCATGGAACTTTAATTGCTTCCTTATCTCTTTCCCATGTATAGTCTCTCATTTGAAATAATTAAATGATGAAATTTAACCGTGATTTTAAACTGAGCCCTAATTAATAAATGATAGACTTTCAGTATATAAGGTGAATTCAAAGAACATCTCAGCCAATCCTCTTGTTTAATAGAGAAGGAAACTGCAGCTCTCAGGAGTTCGTGATATTCACAAGGTCACCCATTCATAAGTTGTTAATCATTCTTCCCATAACCCCTGACCTTTCTCTCCTTTTGACTGACTCTTTCTTTACAAGAAGCTTAGAAAGCTCTAGCTGGGACAAAAGCATAGTGTTTTGCCTTGGTTATCAAAACAATCAAGTGGTATGATTGAAATTACAATGTACACTTGTCGCTTCTCATTTAAAGTAAAACATTTCTCTGAGTTACAGGGAACAGGGACTCATCAGGCAACTCCAGGTGAGCTCATGCAGGAAAGAAACACAGCTCCTGTGAAGAAGAGAAGCCAGAGTGTTGCCCTAGTATCTCAGGCTAAAAGGTCATGGCTGTTCCAGCAGGCTCCAGGAAACTCTTTTCCTCTCAGGAACAGGAATTTGTGACTTTTCACCCTGGTGCTGTGGTCTTGGAGGGATCAGCTCTCTCCTCTCTCTTTCCTATACGTTCTAGTACCTCTTTCTGCTGGTGACTCACTGATTTCCCAGTCCCACTTTGACAAAATTAATCTGATTGGTTTGACTAATTACCATTTTTGCTGCCTGTAGTCAGGCTAGCTCATAGGTCACTGGCCAGTTATTGGTGGCAAGGGAGGTAGGTTGTTACAGTACAGAGCAGGGCCACCCTTGCTCTAGGTCAGCCTGCCACTGCTTTCTTTAGAAAGGTCTCTGCAGAAAACAGTATCACACAAGACTTGTCAAATGAAGTACCGGATTTCTAAAAGTTCTCTAAAAATGTGGTTTTTATGTTCTGCATATCAAGGCTTAAGAAATATCCACTACTGAAATATTAGCATTAAAACAATGTTCTTTTCTATTAGTCTGATAGTTTGATTTTCATGGTTATCTATTCTGGGAAGGATTTTGAGGCCTGGACAAGAAGAGCATTTAGGGAGGCATCAGCGTGACACAAAGTTGAATGGTTTGGGAGACTGTGTGGTGAATTTTTCCAGATATATCTATATCTGATTTTTATCACAATAAATATCTAAAATGTAGAAAGTTAACTTAAAAATAGGTAAGAGTGATGGTGTTGGACATTCAGAAGAGATGTTGTGATGACTGTATGTGATGATTTAATAGTGCATCTTCTATAAAGTGGACATAGGTGACATGGGAAATGTGTCTCTTCCCAGGAAGTGGCACTTACAGCTGTGAATTTGCTGTTGAGTTATCCATGTGCTCTTCTGTCGCTCGTGCTTTTACTCCAACTTCATATAACTAGATGTTTGTTTAAAAGATGCTATTGTTGTGTGAACCCTGATTGGATTCTGGATTTTTTGAAAAACTACAAAATATATCCTGGGGAATTTGGGAAAAATTAATATGTACTGCTTGTTGGAAAAACTACTGAAAAAAAAATTACACTTAATTTCCTAAGTTTTGTGATAGTATTGTAGTTATGTAGAATGTCCTTATTTTCATCAAATGCCTACTGACTGAGGTATTTCGGGTGAGCTAGATGATAGACAGAAGTAAATAGATTAAGCCAACTTAATACAATATGAATAATTGGGAAATGTAGATGCTATTGTTTCAAATTTACAGGGTAAATTTCAAAGTAAATATAAAACACTGGAGGAAAAATATGTACCTGAGTTTTGTAGATGGCTTGAGTCTGAGATCTGAAACTTGAGCTCTTCTCAGAGCAGAGAGAACAGGTATTGACATTTCCTTGGACTAACAGTAGTAAGGTGTTTAACTAAATATCCTGCTGGATTTGCGGCACCAACAGTGAATACCTCATTAATCATCAAATCTCTAAACAGTCATTGTGGAGGAAGCTGAGTTGGCTGCTCCTTGGTTTGAATATTAATAAGGAGCACATTTCATTTGATTGCTACTTTAGCCTTCTTAACAAAGAAAATGACTCATGTTGGGCCTCCCCGGTGGCGCAGCGGTTGAGCGCTGGGTTGCGAAGCTGCCGCAGCTGGTTCGATCCCCTGCTGCTCCCCGGCCACTGGAGGAGGGTCCCACAAGGCGCGCAGACCTCTCCTGCCGCCCGCTGCTCCCCTCAGCAGTGTACTTCGCTCCTTCTGCCTGTTCTGCTCCCTGCTCTGGCTCTGGTGAATTCTCTCACCCTCCCGCGCTTCTGACTGTACCCAGTGCTTGTGTAAATAAATAAATAAATAAATAAATAAATAAAATAAAGACCAAGAGTTCCTTAAAAAAAAAAAAAAAAAAAAAAGAAAATGACTCATGTTGTACTCTTGAAACGAGAATAATGTTGTATGTCAATTATACTTACACCAAAAAGACTCATTAGGTGAAAGGGCAAAGCAGTTGCCCCCTTGGCAATGTCTGGCTAATAGCTATTTGGCTGCTCCAATTGACACTGGACCTAGAAGGCATGCCAGGGTAATTGGGTGCCTAGAGGGCCACTGGATAGGCCAGCCACACCAACACCATGATGCATTCCCAAAAGGGACAGTTTCAGCCTGTGTAAGCATTGTGATTTTTCAGAGACTCAAGAATAAATGTGCTTGGTAAAAGGACATATTTATACCAGATGCACTAGGGCTGTCATCAGGCTGGAGGGCCATGCACACAGGGGGCAGAGTGAATGGTGCCCCTGGAGTTGAGCAAGGCAGGACCAGATGTCATGAAAAACCATTTGCTTACTGAAATCCTTAGCACAGGGAGGTGGTCAATCAGCTGAAGGCATTTTTTGTGATCAGTTCACTCTGATTGTTGACCATTGTTTCTGTACCTACATGCTTATTCTGGCATTTGTGCAGGCTTATTTTGTGCATAGATCACATGGTCAACAGTTTAGGCAATATAGTCTGTACTTTCTTAAAGTGAAACCTTACCAAGCAAATATCAGAGTGCATTTAAAAAATATCCTTCTAATATTAGTAACTATCTCTACAGCCTTTGTCTGTTCTAAGGTGTAGAGCAGCCATTGTATTTCAAGCTGTTGTAAATGGTCTTTCCAAAATGGAAATAGCATGAGTCAACTGAACAGAAGTTTTTATAGAAGCTCCTTTTTTGTGTGACTTACGGTATTCATGACAGTGCTCTGAATTCAGATTTTTTATCCAAGGAAAGTTAATTTGAGACATTGGAAATTTTAAACAGTATTTTTTGTGTACAGATGACTACCCATTACAGATGTTTCATTTGAAATGCAATTAATTACCTTTGTCACCTTGCTAAAGGTTGGTATTACTCTTTTGTCCTTTCTCATTAGATCTGTTGACATAGAGGCAGTGATCACAATAATGGGAAGGAAAGAACAGAGAACAGGGCAATCAACAGGCAGTGACTTCTTATTGTTTTATTGAATGGTTCTTTTGTCAAAAGAACTGCAAGAAAATTCTCAGTGTCATCACACAAACCTAAATTCATAAAGCCCTCTGCAGTTGAATCATATTTTTAAAGTTAAGCATGGGGTTTTCTATTATTCAGCTCACTGGTGTTGAAGCAATTTCGCTGACATTTTCTGTAAGTGGATTAGGCTCACAGTCGTTTGCCCAAAGCAGACAGATGGCTTCTTAAACAGAGCACACTCGCAGGAACCTGTCTTATGGTATCTTCAGAAATATAACTGGTCTGTCACAAAAGATAATGTTTGTCATTAATATCTTTGGGTGACACATGATTTCAGTTCATTTTTATTTTCTCATCTGGCTTAAATGAAACAGCTGTTTAAAATTTTTTATTCTAGTAGTGAGCAATGCTTCAGTGTTTTACACTGAACAACATTGTAACCTCTAAATTACAAATTAAGAAAATAAACTTCAGGAGGTGGGAGGATGAGCCTCTGGGCTTCCCCAAGGGAAGTTCCTGCATCAGTGCAATTGTTATTCTTTTTATTTTAAACATTAGGAGGTCTTTAATAGGACTAATGGATGATCAATCCTGAATTTTATTCTCAGTAATAGTTTATTCCTCCCCTTTGCCAATTTGCCTTTTTTAAGTCTCAGAGTGGGTTTTGTTTCTTACATAAGGTAAAGTACAGTCGACATCTATAACTTGTCATTACTGATAGCAAAACATTATTGCACTTACTGAAACCTTTTAATTTTCTGTTTACATAATAATAAAGCTAACAATCATAAGAATTTGCCACATATGCCAGGCATTGCCCTAAAGAATTCACACTGAATTTCACAAGTAAGCCTAGAGATGGGTACAGTTTTTATAGTCATTTTATGGCTGAGGAAACTGCGTCACTGAATGAACTTGCTCAAGGTCAGAAAGCTCAGTGATGGTGCCACGATTTGAACCTAGATGGACTGACAATGAAGAACACTCTATAAGTTCACTATATAGTATAACAACAAGGTTACAATTCAAAGCCACTTAGTCAAATATTATTCCATGGGAGAACTGTGGGGATGGATTCCTTCATCACTCCTGGAGTTCTGGTTCTGCTCTTGAGCTTGTGTGTGCTGCCTTCCTGCGCAGCCATCTGATGTGGGAGGTTTTTAGGGACAAGGAAAATCCATATTCCAGAGTTCTGAGAACAAGCTGATGAGTCCTCATATTAACAGCATCCATTAAAATCTTTGCCTGGTGCTTATAATGAATTTGATTGTCTTACAACGTTCTTTTTTGGATCTGATCTATTAGGGTTTATGATGATATCTTTAAAATGAAAGCCAATTATCTTTTTTACACTTCTTCTCACTCATGCATCTTCTATCGTTGCTTGCTTATCACAGTTATATAAAAATTTGGCTCAGATTAAAAAGGCTCAATTCTTCCAAATTCTGTGCCCACATTGAAGGCAAAAGTTAGACATCAAAATATCAACACAAAGGTAATGTTTATGTCTGGGACAGTTATGGAGTGCTACCAAAGGATTTTTTCTTTTTCAACCAAGTAGGTCTTTGGCTATTTTTTTTATTCTCTGCATGTCTAAAATCTGCTAGATGACATGTGCAAGATTATCACATAATGTACCCAAATGCAAATAAATGTAATACAGTGAAGAAAAAAAAAACACCTATAGGTCTGGAAAGCAAGCATCCTTTCACATTTATTTCCTTTGTAAAGCTGGACAATATATTTAGCTTTCTTGAATTTATTTTTTATCTGTAAAATTAAGAAAATGCTATAGCTCTTCTTCAAGTGTCTTAAAATTTCAAAATAATTACTAAGAATTCTTAGCTGAATAAAATGATACTGCCACTGATACGTCATTTAGTATTTTCCATTTTCAATGCTTTTTTCAGGATGTAAATTGGAAGGAAACAAAATAAAGTGTAAGTACATAACACATAGGAAAAATAAAATGTATTAAGCAATTCTGTTACTGTGTCCCCCAGGCAGTATCTTCCAGAACACTCTCCCATACTATTTATGTCTGCATCTGTAAGACAGAAGGCAAACATCAAAAAATTGATTTTACTGATTGGAATATGCCAAGAAAGAAGTGAAGGTGCCTCTTCAACTTCAAAATCTATGTTCAGTTGTCAGTTTCATAGGGAAGACTTGTCTGATCCCTGGGACTACAAGCCTTCAGAGTCACATTCCTTTTCTTTAAGGACATAGCATAACTCGTGATAGACATAACTTACTTTCTGTGGTTTTTGATTTATGCTTAGATCACTACCTAGACTTCAGTTCTTTGTGGGCAGGGAGCATCTATGCTTACCATCCTATCAATTCTAGCCTGCTGGTTCTCCATGGATGTGGTACTAACTCCTAGAGGGTGTTTTGGAAACTTGTGGTGGTGATTTGGAAGATTCTCCTGGCCATGTGGTGGAAGCAGTCAGGAGCACTGGAGGTCTTACCCTCTGCAGGACCCTACAACATAATGAAGAATTATCCCGTGTTCTATAAGACTTAAAGTCCTGGATGACTGAACTCTCTAAAATGCATATTGGAGTATTTTAGTAAATGATATAAATTTAGTATCATTTTTTACAAGAAGTTATGTGAAAGAGCCAGTAACCCCATACATAAATGAATTAAGCATTGTTTCTGAATTCTTGAATAATTTATTCACTCTGGGAATTCTGTTTACTGTACTATGTTACTGTGTACTGTAATATTGGAACAGACTGGGAAGTGAAATACTGGTTTTAATTTGACACTTTAATATTATTGACAGTCTATGGTAGACATCCCACTATATCCTACAAAGCAGAAGCTGATACTATCAATCACAAGAAAAATGTTCTTTGAGGTACATTTGAAGATTTGACAGTCTTGCTAGGGTGTATGGACGTTATTTATGGTCTCACTTGTGGGATTATTCGACTTACTCTCTGTTATGAGAGTATTTGTCTTATCTTGGCATATTATTTCTAACTTAATTAAGGCCATTTCCTTCCTTTTATTACATGCAAAGAAGTCTGGGATCTTGTCATTATTTGTTTTTATACTAGTGTCTCTGGTACATCTGTACTGTCATTTTCCTATTTTGTGTGTGTGTTTGTGTGTGTATGTAAAGTAGCACCTTATATTATTTTTTAAATTTAAATATGTTCATATTAAATAAATATATGTATCTGCCTACTTCATTTAGTTTCTTGTGTGCCTGCCTGGGTAATTACATATTGCAATATATACCATTTTATTTGAAATGGCCACAGTTTAAATTTTCATTTTTATTATCGCTAGGAAACAATATTTAATTAATTTTTAATAATGTTTATAACTAAGTTATTTATGAATTTCACTTTACATTAATAATGGCAACCTTGCAAAATATTTATTTTAAAGGACCTTTTTAAAAAATTTTATTTTAAATGTTACAAATGCCCAAAACAGAAAGCAATCAGAGAAGGCATGCACATATTTACCATAACTTTAAAAATTTTGTAGATATTTATTGAAGCAACTGATATTTATGTCAATAGACTATTTAGTTTCTCCCTAAACTAAATACACGGTGTGTTTCTGTGGTTTTATAAGGTTGAGAACCATAGGCCAAAGACAGATGAGTAAAGCAAAATCAAAGGCCCAAGTCCTCAGTGATAACTACAGGAGACCACCAGCATTCCTAAACCAAGGGGAGTATGGGTGTGTCTCAGTTCACATTTTCATAGCTTAAAACAATGTAGGTCATGAAATGGGAATTAGAGATATTAAATTCCTTACTTCTTTTTAAGTGCAGGTCAACAAGTGTATCTCAATGCGATGTTTTATTGATTAATACATATGATACCCATCATTAACAGTTCCTGTTGTCAACACTGTTGCTACTGGATTGTTATTAACTTAATATTATTGTATTATTTTTTCCAGTTTTATTGAGCCATATTGACATAAAACATTGCAAGATTAAGGTGTACAATATGATGATTTGGTGTTTGCATATAGTGTGAAAATATTACAATAAGGTCAGCTAACACAACCATCACCTCATGCAGTTATATATATATATATATATATTTCTTTTTCTTTTTGGGATCTACTCCCTTTGTAATTTTTAAGTGTACAATATAGTATTGTTAACTATAGTAAAAATGCAGTATATTTACATCAATATATATATTTTTTCTCCTGACTTGTTTCACTTAGCATAATTCGTTCCAACTCCATCCATGTTGCTGCAAATGGCATGAGTTATCTTTTTGATTGCTGAGTAATATTCCATTGTATATACATACCACATCTTCTTGATCCAGTCATCTGTTTTGTGACATTTGGGTTGGGTTGTTTCCATGTCCTAGCTATTATAAGTAGTGCTGCAATAATCATAGGAGTGCAGTTACCTTTTGAATTAGTGTTTTTGTGTCCTTTCGTACATTCCTAGGAGTAGAACTGCTGGATCATATGGTAAATCCATTTTTAGTGTTTTGAGGAACCTCCACACATCTTTCTATAAAGGCTGGACCGATTTACATTCCCACCAGCAGTTTAAGAGGCTTCCATTTTCTCCACATCCAGACCAGCATTTGTTGTTTCCGGTTTTGTTTTGTTTTTAATGTGGGCCATTATCACCAGTGTTAAGTGGTGTTTCATGGTAGTTTTGATTTGCATTTCCCTGATAATAAGTGATGTTAAACATTTTTTCAAATGCCTGTTGGCAATTTGCATTTCTTGTTTGGGGAAATGTCTTTTTAGCTCTTCTGCACATTTTTTTATTGGGCTGTTTACACAACAAAACATTTTTAACCTCTTAAGATAATACAAAGATTCCCCCAAAGCATGGTTTTCTAATGAGTGAAATAGTAGTAGTGCTAGCCTCTCACAGATGGTCTTGTCTACCGAATGGTGGCTGGAACAAATAAACAGCTGCTAGTACCTGCAGGGTTTCTGTGACCAACTTTACTATATTATCTGTGGGTGACTCTAGTTGTGGATATGGACTCTCACATGGAAGGACTATCAGGAATCATCATACATCTGAAAAATACCCGTACAAGTCTGCTTGGAGACAGAACTGAATTTGTTTATGTGCACATTGTGTATATGTGAGGGTCTTTCCATTCCCAGAGTCTCAAAAAGCAGCTTTAAATATTTGTGGTATGCTCAGACAACCCACGCATTTCCTTCACATGTGACAAGGACACTCATTATGAACTTCTGCTCTTTCGTGCACTAATATTACAAGGAATAGTGCAGTTCGTGGGAAATAAGGGTGTGAAGGAGCCACAGATGTCTTTCGTGAGTTCTCTGCCAGATTGTAGCCCAAACTATTTTCAAACAGTGGGGGAAACTGCATTTCTCAGTTAAAACAGGACATCCTAAATATCTTTTGATAGGTTTCAAAATATATCACTAGTGGATCACTTACAAATGCATAACTAATAACTTACATTTATAATTCTAACTCCTTTTATGGTTATGGCATAATGAGATAATGTGTGCAAATTGGTTTATACTTAGTATATTAAGTATTCAGTGGTGTGATAATATTTTGTCAGTAATATATTAGTAGTAATAAAAATTGTGGTGGTATTGTCTCGCACCACAATTAACAATTCAAATTGCATATATATTTCTTGATTTCTAGAAAATGGATTTTAATTGCATTTTAATGCAGTTGGAAGTATGGTTATGAATGTTTAATGTTTCTTTTTAAAAAATTCATTAATCAAACCTCTCTGTACACACACAGACACACATCTATATAACCTCAAAGTATCCCTGGTAATTCTTTTTTTTTTTTTTTGTGATTCTGTGTTACTCTTTAAATGTGTTGGGATTTCCATGAACTCTCACATATGGGAATCAAATAACAATGTAGGCTAAATAGGGGGCTTTTGTTCTTGAAACTTTTGATAGTCCTGTTGTCCGGTCAACATCAGTGTTTGAGATCCTCTCTATTACTCTTGTTTTCCTTGGAGTTATGGCTATTCTTCTCACTTTCCCTCCCTAAAGGATTGCTAGTACCAGAGGAGAGAAACTATAAGTCCCCTGGGGTTCCTTGTATAGTGAAACCTTAGCAGCAACTTGAAGTTTCTTTTGAGTTCAGAACATCCAAATTTTATGTCCGTTTTACCTTCCATGCCACAAGCCCAGATTTGCTTTAGCACCCGAGGTGTTTCAACTTATATACCACCTAGTAAAAATAATTCTCCCAGACTTTTCTCCTTTCCTTTCCTTTCTTACTACCTCTGTTAGAGAATTGTTGAGCATCTTCTTTTAAAATGCTCTCATAATAATAATCCTTAAATATTAATACATAACATACATTAATACCTTTAAATGGCATTGCAGAGCTGAACAACTAATACATATTGTGGAAAATGGTACATAGGACACAGATGTTTGGAGGGAGGAGATCTGGTGTAATCTGACTAGTTAGGGACAGTTTAAGGGAATGTGACAGAGAAGAGAGAAAGATGCTAGTCAGTTATGGGAATGAATTAGCTGCACATAAAATGAGGAAAAGTTAGCACTACAAAGGAATGCTAGGGTGAGGGCTGTTAACAAATATCTTCATCCTCTCTATTATTTTGCTAGAAATGCATCTTTTGTGGCTCTGGTCTTTTGATGAGGAGGACTCAGGTAGTTAATTCTTTGAACCACAGATAGAAAGATAACCTCAATTCCTCCTTCACCAAAAAATAAAGAACAACATTTTACATAAATAGTTCTGTGCAGACTCCATATAACTTAGTCTTTCTTTTATTTCCCTTCTGTTAGTTAATAGTTTGATTTTTCTATTTTTCTGCCTGGATTGTGCAGCCGGGACGTGTTGTCTCCTGGTTATAAGGAGATGATGTAGTGTTCTTGTGCACTGGCACAAACTGTTTCGTCCGATTGGCCATTGTTTTCTAGAGAGACTGGCTTCTATTTACCAGAACAGGCACAGTCTGGCATTTAAGCTTGGATGCCACCTCTCAGAACCGATGAGATGATATCCTGACTGATTAATTAGATATGTTTCATAACCTGCTGTAGGAAAAAGGATTTGAGGGCATTACGCATTAGTAGTATCCAGCTTGGTATTTTGCATGCTTCACTCTTCTTTTGCAATTGGGGAAGATGCCAGTTTTGCTTTTGTGATGCTTTTAAAATACCCCAAGATCTCAAAACTAAAAGGAAAAAGAGCACTTAAAAACTGATACTAGAAAATAGAATCTCTTCATTAATATAGTTTGTTTTTAAAGGAATCTGTCTAGTTGTAAAAACAGTGGGAATATCTTTGTGAAACAGAATCTTGTAGATGCATTTTAAACAAGTTAGTGAAATTTATATTAAAATACATATGTAGTACCAAGATATGGTAGACATAGTATAGACTATATTAACTGCTTTTCAAAACACCTCAGTATAGTTGTGATTACTTAAATTCACAAACAACTTTTCAACAATTTTCTTTAGTCTTTAGAACTGTGAAAAAGCCAGAGGAATATTTTCAGAATTTTTACAAAAGAGAAAGTGCCCCAGGGAGAAATTGGCAGAGCTAAAAGCAGAGACTTTTGTCCCTGCCAGGCCAGTGTATGTTCTTGGTGCATAGGATCTTCCTTATTCTTTATATCCCATCTCTAAGTTCTACCGCATTCTGCCACAAGGGCAATGATTTTCTTTTTATCTGTGTTGTTTCCCTGGGTAACAATGAGTAGGAGGCTCTAATGTGCTTTGTGGAGAGTACATGACTTGTCTTGAAGAGATGCCACATCATGTGGTAGAGACTACAGACTGGAGCCAACCGCTGGGCGTTATGTACGCCCCACCTCTGCCACTGGGCCATGGTATGACTCCAGGAAAGATGATTACTCGGGGCCTCAGTTTCTTTCTTTGGTAAACTGAGAATAAGAAAAGTGCTTATGCCAGAGGGACTCATTCAATTCAATGAACAAACATAAGTAAAGCACAAAGAAGAATGCCTGCACAGAATAGGCACTTAACATGTCATTACTACTACTACTACTACTACTACTACTACTACTACTACTACTACCACTACTACTACTACTACTACTACTGCTTAAGAATTGAATTATGTTTTTCAAAGTGAATATGTTTTTCAGTGTCCAGAAGCGTCTCTATACTTTAAGAACTGACTCCTCACATTTTAATGGTATAGTGACTATTTTCCCTTAGAAAATCTGTATCTGACAGGGTTAAGTCTCTAGTTTTTAGTCTTAACCTAAACTATAAACATGATATGTGTAATAGGGCACTGAAGCAAGTGGCAGCTGTGACTTTGACTTAGTAATTTATCCTCACTAGGCTAAACTGCTTGAGAAGACTAGAAAATATACTTCTAAAATCCCATTCCATGATTGAAGTAATCTAGGTTAAGTTCACTTTAACAAAAATATTAGCCAAAGCCCAATTTAAGCATCCTATTCTAGTTAAGGACTGTTATTAGAAATATTAGAAATTATTGTTACATATAAATAAAACTGGAGAGTGTCTGTATGGAGAATCTATAGAGTGAGAGAATAAACTGAATGGCCTGCTACGATGGCCTTGGGGTCTTTGTTGCTTACAGAGATAATAATTTAATTATGATAAAATAGGGTACCTTTGAATTCATTCAAATGGTGTATATGTATACTCATTTGCCAGATGCTTCTGGAATGTTATTAATAGCTACATGATAATTGTGTCAAGAAATTAATTGGACCTGTCCTCATATTGGTATGGTCTAGACGTCTTTTTGTTGCTACTCTCCTTTGGACTTTTAAAACTAACCCAAGTAAGTTGCCAGTTTGCTCTTCATGTATAAGGAACTTTATGTATTTGTTTCTTACTTTAAAAAATCAGTATACAGAGTCTCAGACTATGGTGATGGAAGGGCTGACTGTCCTCAGGACATTTAGCAGAGGGTTCGCTGAGGTTGTTCCCTACTATAGGAATCTCAAGGGAATGCTGGCAACCCCCAAATCATTAAGAACGACTCAAGTTGAGGTTCTTGAGTTAAAGAGCAAAGTCCTTCCATAGTGCAAGAAAAATGCCTTGGGCTAAAAGTACCTTGCTTTTGGGTCTGGATCTGTTTCCTCTCTGGGCAATGGTACTGATGATCTGGAGTGATGTAGCTGACGCATAACTTTCTTCTTTGGTGTATGTTTCTACCTGTTTGCAGGGCCAAGGAGATCTGCTGAAGAACGCCAAGAACGAAGCTATAGAAAACATGAAGCAGATCCAACTGGCCTGCTTATCTTGTGGACTGAGTAAAACTGCCAGCAGCTGTGTGGAGGCTAAGAGCAAGCGCAGCCTAGAAGCCATAGAAGAGAAGGAGATTGGCGAGGAGAACGGGAAGCTGTGACCCTGAGCATATCCTTCCTGTCAAAGACTCTGGGTTTTCTTTCTCTAGGCTTTTTAGAAATTCACTAAAAGTGACCCTCTGTGGGGAGCTGGACATAAACAGATATTTTCACAATGTCAGTATTTTAACATAGTTAATTTATCTAAATTAAAATCTTTCGTAGCAGTGTTTCAAATTCTGATTGTGTGTACGCACATGTTTAGATGTGTGTGTGTGTGTGTGTGTGTGTGTGTACTTGTGAGAAAGAAGCAGAGATAGAAAAAGAGAGAAATGATGAGAGATTGTGTGTGTGTGTGTGTGTGTGTGTGTGTGGTGAGAGACAGACAGAATTTGTTAAAATCTATTCTGTGTTGCATTTAGTAAATTATTATTTTATCATTTGGGGACAAATTTGTTAAGCTGAAATTCTAGAGGGCACTTAAAATAACTTGTTGCTGTGTTTAATTTTACTTCCTTACTTTTGTCATTTAATTTAGAGGTCTCAATATCTTCTCATTGAAGGAAGCCAAATTTACCAGTGCATACATATTTTGATAGAGTAAGTATAGATTAGAAAAATTCTTAAGAAACACAGTAGAAATAAAGATCGAAAGAAAGACAAACAAATGATCAGCGTTGCTGAAAAGGTCAGCAAAGTCATTTCTTCAGTTAGTGAACTCTGGAAAATATTTACTAAACAAAAACAATTTTTAGAAAATTTTCTGTAGTTTACTAAATAGATGTGATTTCATGGAAAAGCTGATTATAAGTGAACTTATACTCACTCATGTGGTACTATGAAATGCAATGAAATCTCTGTTGTAATTAGAATTTTGAAGTGACAATACTATTCAGTTGTGAAATTTCAAGATTGAGATATGCAAGAAGCTCTCATTCATCCAAAATGGGAGTTGCATTCATTTTCTATAAAAGATGTGGGCAGCTCGGAAGTCATGTCTTTGATGGAAATTAATTTAGAGTACTAAATTTATTAAAGACATTTTACAAATAATGCCATGTCATCACATAGAGCTGACACAGATTATGCATCAGATAAGATCTTCATGATGATTTAAGAACTAATTGATTACAAAACATCTGTGATCTAATTTTAATACATGCCAAAACACAAAAGAAACAAATAACTAATTAAGTATATTTATAATTACATCAAGATCATTTCTGCCCTAATATTTTCATAAAGTACTTGAGTGTAATATGTTTGTTACCTCCAACAGAACTAAATGTTCTATGGTTATGAAAGTGTATTTATTTAAAACATTGCTTTTATTTTGAAAAGCTTCTAATTAATTTGATTAACAAATGTGCTAATTTGGGGGAATCTAGGGAAGATAATTGATGAAATTTTGCTGATATAAACATCTTCTATAGCTACTGTGTTAAGTTATTTCTGACTTCTTAACACTATTATGTTCATGTTGCACATTATTGAAAGAGTAAAGTCATGAAACAACACTTATTCTCTATTATTGTGAGTTATTTGAAAAAGGAAAAATAATGTAAATGAGTTATTATATAAAAATATCTTAAAGGATATGGCATTTCCATGGACAGATATAATGAAATTACTTTTTGTGTTGAAAACTGGATACTTGGGGAGGTACATGAGAACTCATTTAAAGTTAAGTTTCCAACGGTACTACAATAGCCTGCAGAAATTTCTTTACCCTGCTTTATACTTAATCTGCATGGTGGGAGGAATAGGGGGATGCATGGATCTAAACCCCTTATGAAGAAAAAGAGGTGACACCTGCAAAAACAAGACCAGCCTTACATCAGCCAACTGGATGGTGTCACCTATGGACTTCATCTCCTTGAATGGAGAAATTCATGCCTTTACTAATGATGTGGAGAGGTGGGAAGGAAACAAAGTGTGGGAAACAAAGACTATATTGAGATTCAAATCCAATCTTGGAAACAGTTTTCCTAGTTTATGTTGGTTGTCCTGGGACTCAATCTCATACTTAGAACCTACTCAAATACATGTACCCCCCCTACCTTGAAAGTGCACATCATAGCACTATTCTTTCAGAAAAGGCACACTTTAATGCCTTTTTTTACTCACTAATTGACAAAAATCTGAAAAGGATTTGCTTTTACAACCAAGTAAAAACTGCATTTAATGTTTATTTTTCAATAGCAAACTACATAGCACTGTGAAGTGCTTCCTTCACCAAGAAGCTGCCTTATACAGGCTGTGTATTTATCATATCACTCTTGCTTTTACTAATTATTAGCATTATTTTAGGTTTTATCTGCTATTTGGTGTGATTTGGTAGGATATTTTTGGAGTCTGGTAATGTTCAAACATTTTCCCCTATCAGTGTAATGGTAATTGCATTTGCACTTGACAGCTCTTCAGCTTATAGAATGATCGCTTGTGGACAGTGGGACAAACCTGCATTCCTGAAATTATGATATGGATTCCACCTCATCCGGTGCTACTTCTGGCAATGGGTTGTCAGCCATTCATTCTTTGCTTCATTACACTAGGTATCCTTGCTGGGTAGGGGCTGGGGTATGGACTAGGCAGAAGCTTTAGATTCTGAGAATGAAGAAGTTGCAAGGGAAAAGTCTTACCTCTGGGTAAAATAGTAAAAACAAACAAAACATTTTTCACATTATTACATTTTTTATAAGTGTCTGTCTCTTTTCTGAATTTGAACTGCAGTATATAAAACCAATTTCCATCCATTTAGCTTTTGGTCATGCTGGAAAGATAAAGTGGTAGTTACTAATTTTATTTTTCTTTATTATTTTTACTTTACCAAGGAGATTTGAGGTGGAGATAGTAGGTATTATCACTGACATTTTATGGGTGAGAAAGCCTACAGCCTCTGATGTAATAAATGTAATCAATACCTGACACTGAATTCTGGTTTATTTGCTTTAATGTAGAAGCCATATTTACTTAGTAATTTAATTTTTAATTTTATTCTCAAAAGTTTAAACTGTTATTGTTACCTTTATAACTTGAAAAAGGTCTTATATTTCCTGATAACAAAATGTCAGTGACATTTTGCAAAAAGAGAGATTTATAAAAAATTAAAAATCACCCTCTATTAATATTTAGACCTGTACCACTTCAGACACAGCTTAAAGTTTATATGTGCATACTTTCATTTTTAACAAAAATGAGCTCATATTATAAATAACTTTTACAACTATAAATACAACACATTATAGATATCCTCCTGTGTTAATAAATATATATGTACATCAATTGGCTTTTGAATTGAATCTAGTTCACAAATGGCATATTTTATTTGGTCAATAAATTAAAAATTTTTAAATGATAGTCAACTTTTCAAAGTCAGAAAACCACATATGAATTCATTTTTTGCCTCCTTTAAAATATTGACTGACAATTCCTACCTCTCTTTCTTGGCATCAATTAATTGGAACTATCCTTCAAAAAGGGCCTGATTTGTCCAGTTTGCAAGAGAACCTCTTCCTTAATGTATGTTAAATCCTACAGATGTCTGGAGATACTTGACCCAAATCATTACTTATAATAATGCCATAGTGTCTCATTGTCATAACGTATTTATCCAATCTATTGTTAGTCCTATCCTAATTTCTTCTTATAAAGCATTGCAGTGATAAATATCCATTTTTGCAAAGTTGTTCAAGTTTTTATCTAGGATAAATTTTTAGAAAAGGAATTATTGTAACAAAGTGTGCATTTACTTTAGGTCTTTTGAAATATATTGCCAAGTAAGACCCAGAAAACTTGTTAAATTTTTTTTTAAAGATTTATTTGTGCATACAAGATCTGGGGTACAGGCCAGAGTTGAGGGGGGTGAGAGGATTCACCAGAGACAGAGTGGGGAACAGAACAGGCAGATTGGCTGAAATACTCTGCTGAGGAGAGCAGCAGGTGAGTCAGGAGAGGTCTGCTGCACCATGTGGGTAGCTCCCTGGCTGGGGATCGAGCTTGTGCTGCAGTGGCTGTGGATAGCTTCATAGGTTGCGTTTTAACTCCCTGTGCCACCAGGGAGGCCTAAACTTAACTTTAAATTCCTACCAGGGGTTTATGAGAGTACTCAATTTATTTAATACTAGATTTGATTTTTCTTATTTTCATCTTTGCCAAGATGAAAATATTATCTTTATTATCTAGTGAGATTCAACACTTATTAGTATTTTCATTAATATAAAAATCTCATAGATTTTCTATTTTCTGATCATTTTGGGGTGGGATGGAAAATATTTTAAAAATTATTTGTGTTACTTATTTTTAATAATGTACTCAATCCTGTGCTTGTCATGTGTAGCTAATGTCCTTTGATGTACAGAACCCTAATTTAATCCAAGTTGGACTTATTTTTTCCTTCATGATTTGTATTGACTCCTTTGCCTATGTTCTTTTGTCTGCTAGCAGCTTTCTTAGTTTACTTTTCACATTTAAATATACAATACCCCTAGAATTGATTTTCGTGTGTTGTGTAAGACAGAGGTTCAATTTCATTTTTTTCCTGACATGGATAATAGTTGACCCCACCCATTTAGTGTAAGACTATACATTATCCACAGCTCTCTAGTGCCAACTTATAAAAAATGAAGCATCTATGTATATGTACGTCTATTCCTGGAATGTCTGTTCTGCTCCGTAGGTCTGTGTGTGTCCTGACAACGTACTGCACTGTCTTAATTACTATAGCTTTATAATGTCTTGATATCAGAAAGTGTAGTTCTCTCCACTTCTCTAACATTTTCTTGGTTATTTTTCCCTTTTTACTTTTCATGTAATTGTTAGTTTATCAATTAGTTTATCGATTTCTATTAGGTAACTGCTGAAGTTTTGATTGATCTCACATAGGATATATATGTCATTTGGGGAAGTTCTGACCTATTTATATTGTTGAGTATTCTGATCCATTCACATGGTGTATTTCTCTATTTAGATTTTATATAATTTCTCAGTATAATTTTATAGATTTCTGTGTAAAGGTTTTGCATAGCTTTTACTAGATTCATTATATAGTTGCTGTAATTAAAAAGCAGACCTTGTTAGATGGAATAAAGCAAAGACCAAATAATATGCTGTCTACAAGAAGTACAAAGACAGGAACAGGTTAAAAACAAAAGGATGTGAAAAGATACAACTTGTTAACATGAATCATTTCATTCCTCTAGAACTATCTTAGCTGTAGCTTGTCAACAAAGTAAAGGGTACAAGAATAATAAATCATGCAAGATATGTTTAGGTTTAAGTTATTGTCCGTTTAAATTTCAACACAAGGAAGCTCTAAGGAGATAATGGTGAAACTTTCTTTTGTCATATTGTCATCATGTCGACCATGTTATTGGCATCTTGGTGACACTAGGCATAAATGGACTCCTAGGCTTTAAAGAGTTTCTAAATTCTTTACAATTACCCAGTCTCTAGTTGAAACATACCATTACAACATTTTAGAATATGTGTATGATTATATTCTTTATTGCTATTTTGGAGACTGGTAGAATCTGCTGCTGCTATACTGACTTTTTGTGCATTTTTCCATTTCCAAATATGAAAATATATTCCATATAAATATTGTCATATCTTCTGTATAATCTTTTCATAAAATAATACATATTTAGTTAGATTTGGGATTGCTAAAACTAAAAGCATGCTAACAGCTCTCGGCACACTGCTTAATAGTTCTTTTTATCTATCTTTTAAAAATGTAATCACAGATTTCAGCATTTCTCCACAAAGAATTCACAATTACTTCTTGGGTAAAACAAACCATTGACATAGGCAGGGATAACAGTAGCTTTTATAAGAATATTGTACAGCACTTCTTATCTCTAAAGAAAGCAGTGAGGCACAGCTAAATGGAAAAGGATGTTATTCAAGTAAAAACTCAAGAGTATTGTAACTGTTCAATGATTAGAGGTTTTTCTCAGTAGGTAATATTAATGTCCTATATTCTTAAAGTTCTCTTTATGTGTTTTACATAGAAACTATAGCTGCTGTAGTCAGCACATACAGGAGAAGTGATTTGACCTTGCAAGCTGGGGAATTTAAATTTTAGATTTTCTGCAGTGTCTTTCATCAGTATATTCATGCCTAGGACACCATGTATTCTGATTTTCCTTCACAAAATGCAGTCCTGCCAAGTACATGGGGCCAGGTGAATGCTCAAATCCTAGCACTTTGTTGAGAATGCCTGAATTACGTACTATATTTGCCATGTTCTAGTCTTATCATATATAGGGAAAGGTCCAGATTTATAAGTTCAGCCTCACCTTCTGAATTTCTTCTACTCCTTTCGTGGCACTCTACTTGCAGCTTCCCCATCACACTCTAATGTGTTTCCATGATCCGTTCTTTGATTCCTTCTTATGCTCAAGTTTTCCATTAGCCCTTCAAGCAAAAGGAATACCAAGTTTTCAGGAAAAAAATTTTAAATCTTACTCAGGCCACCATGGAAGGATAAACCAACTAATATAGTACTCTACATTTATTCCTCCACCAAATAATTGAAATCCATCTTTATCTTCATTTGACTTTAATATCGTGGTCACATTCCCTCTTCTAACTGGTTAATTATTTTGTTTGCTTAGAGAACTCATTCTCAACCTGGTTTATGGGCCAGATGTTCCACAGTAGGCCATCTCCATTGTATACACAAAGGGTTTTTACTCTGAAGTTGTATATTTTATCAGTTACCAAAATAGGATGCTGTCTTTTCCTTTGTTGTTTTATTGTTGTTGTTCAAGTATCACAATGAATTTCTTTACTACCACTTAATTTTTCTATTTCATCAGTTAAATTTAGTTGTGAGGAAGATTTAAGATGACAGTTTAAGGAATTATAATTTTGCTATTTTAAAAATTAAGTTGTCAGAGAATATTTGCTTTTAAAGTTGGTTTCTGATTTGTTCCTTTGTTAGTAGAGTCATATATTAGAGAGTGTCACATTTTTGTAGAGAACTATGTGATGCCTCTGAGGTTTAAAACAAATTTATGAGCAAGAAAATATTGTCCATTATTTTCTGGAACTGTCCCTGAATAAGCCTAGATAATATTCTCCACATACAGAGTAAAACTGTATGTATGATGAGCCCATTTTTCGGTCAGTGGTGAATAGATGGTATTCTTTCCTTGAGGTATGTGTAAGGAATCATAATACAACAATACGTCTTTGTAACAATTTACATAATAATGCTTTATTTCCTTTTATAGTAATAAACATGCTGCATTATTCTCTGCCTTAATGACTAGGGGAGTTTTAAAGTCAAATTGTCATGAAAAAAAGACTTGCTTTCTTAACCTCCCACCCTTCCCCCCCTTACAACTGTTCTTTCTCCCCCCTAATAAACATCATGGCCATGTTCCCAGGACTTTAGACCAAAATCCCAGAGGGCCAATTCCATTCTGCTCTTTCTCTCACACTGCTATATGCTATCCATAACTAGCTCCTATTATTGTCTTTACCCGAACAATCAGGAATCTTCCTGCTCCCTTCCATCTCTAACTGTATCACCTACTACTCATCACTGTCTCACCAACGTTGAAATACCTTCCAACTATGCCCTTTAGTCTATTTTTCTTCATAGTGGTCAGAATGAATGAAAAAAATTGTGTGTGTATTACTACTGATTGTATGTAAAAATCTTAATTTCCAGGCATGATCCTTATGACTTGTATGTTTTAACCCCTGCCTGTTCACTGCATGTCTGTAAGCCCTCTGTAGTGGCAGGAAGACCACTGAGCAGGTTTTCTGATCCAGCAGACCGGGTAAAGGAGTCCTAGAGAGTCCTCGGTGGCTTTTCAGGCTTTTATTGGTATTTACAGGGTACATGGCAGGTAGGGGGGCTGGGGGGCTGGGGGGCTGGGATGCTGGCAGGCCAGCAAGTCTTCACTCTTTCTGGGCTCTCTGGCGTTCTCTCATGGCCTCTCTGCATCTCTGCTCTACTCGTGCTTCTTCATGCTTCTCTGCTTCTGCTTCTCTGCTGCTGCTTCCATTTCTGCTGGCATCCCCGTGACGCCGCCCTTAAAAAGCCCAATCCTAGCCCAGGTGAATCCCATCTTCCTATCCCCACACCCTACTCCAGGTGCCCGCCATCAGGCATGCATTCAGGACCGCAGGGTTCCGTCATCCATCCTAATGGAGGGAGAGCAGAAAAGCCTGATACTTTTACCTTACCCTACACCCTCAAAATTCATATATTGAATTCCTAATGCCCAATGGGATGGTATTAAGAGGTGGATTTTGGGGAGGTAATTAGGTTAGATGTGGTCATTAGAATGGAGTCCCCAAGATGGGATGATTGTTGTCATTCTAAGAAGAAAAAGGAACTAGAGCTCACTTTTTTTACCATGTGAGGATATAAGATGTTTGCAAACCCGGATAAGGATCTTGGACGTTCCAACTTCTAGAAACGGGATAAAAAAAAATGCCTGTTGTTTGGACCACCTATTCAGAGATATCTTTTTTTTTTTTAAGATTTATTTATTTATACAAGCACTGGGGCACAGGCCAGAGGCGCGGGTTCGGTAGTATCTCTTACAGCAGTTGCAGCTAAAACTCTGCCCTTATCTTTTCCCTTTGCCAGTATATTCCAACTTCAAACCCACCAGCTTGTTCTTGCCTCTGTACTTGATTGTTTCTCTTTCACTGACTGTGAGTGTGTAAAAACCATTATGACTCAATTAACAAAGAGATGGATTACCCAATTTTTAAAATGGGCAAAAGATTTTGTAACTTTTGGCTGAAGCCAAAGACTGTTACAGGTGGTGACCCCTGGAGGGGGATGCTGGTGAGAATAGCCCCAGAGAAAATGCGAATAAAGTATTGGTGGGGGTGGAGACACTGATAAGAAACAAAAGGGACTGCAGAAGCAGCCCAGGGATTTAGTGTTCGGGATTCAGTGTCAAGGATTTCAGCATTTTTGGATCTTCAGCGATTCCTAGGTGTAGGGTAAGGTAAAAAGTATCAGGCTTTTCTGCCCTCCTGCCATTAGGAGAGATGAGGGAACCCTGTGGTCCTGAATGCAGGCCTGATGGCGGGCACCTGGAGTGGGGTGTGGGCCTAGGTAGATGGGATTCACCTGGGCTGAGACTGGGCTTTTAAGGGCGGCGTCACGGGGACGCCAGCAGAAGCAGAGAAGCCAAGCAGAGAAGCCACGCAGAGAAGCCACGCAGAGAAGCAGAGAGAACGCCGGAGAGCCCAGAAAGAGTGAAGACTGGCTGGGGGTTGGGAGGACTGCCAGCCTCCTGCCCCCCCCCCCAGCACCCCTGCCTGCCGTGTACCTGGTAAATCCCAATAAAAGCCTGAAAACCCACCGAGGTCTCCAGGACTCTCTCCTCCTTTACCTGGTCTGCATGGGATCATAGAGATCCTGCTCCGTGTCCCTTCCTGCCCCTACACGGGGTCAGCCATTTCTTCCCCCATCATGCTGATCTTGAAGGCTATTGCAGGCCTTGGAAGAACTGTGGAGAGGCTTCCAGCAACCAACCTCAGAGAAGAAATGTTCAGAGGCTTTGCAGGTAGCCGAGGGACAGAGACTGTGCCTGGTTTTGCTGCTGTTATAGCCTGGCAGGGAAGGCGAAGACCCAGAACCGTTGCCTCCCTGAGCTGCGTGAGTGTGGCCATTTGTCGGGTCGTTTGGCTGCTGCAGCTGCTATCTTGAGTGTTGCTTGTGATGCTGCGCTGGGGCATCTCGGCAGCTCCAGAGAGCATCTCCTGTTGTGTCATCTGTGGTCTTCGTGAGTTGGATTTTGGCCTATTGTCTGGCTGCCACATGCCCCAGGCCCTCAGTGGTGGGGAGACACCATCTTGGGAGCCTTTGTATTTAGGACTTTATAACATTGGATTCTGCTTTGGATGAGGTAAACGGCCATTTGTGTCCTCAGTGACTCTTTGTTTTTCCTTGTTTGTTAAATAAATCCCATTGTAGTTGTCTGAACCTGGGTAGTCTTGCAATTATGTGCAGGGGTGAAGAACTCAGACAGTGACTGGTAAACTATTTGGGCGCTGTCCTTGCCAGTTTTAGTGCCCCTTGCTGCCCTGTGTCAGTCTGCATTTCTGCTAAATAAGCTAGTTGGTCTAAGGAATAGCTCTGGAAAGCAGACCTTGGGGACAGGATACTGGAATAATCATTCACCAGTCAAAGAGCAACAAGGACCTATGGTGTTGCTAAGTAGATGATTCCTGGTGATGACCTGTGGGTGCTGAAGATTTACTTGGCGTGGATTAGGATGAGACACAGATGGGAGGTGAAGTAGTTGCTAACATGATAGCTCTAGCACTTGAGTGGTATGGGGTATCTGCTATTTAAAAGGATTCTGGCACTGCTGCGGAAATCTTCAAGGAAAACAACAGGCTTACTTCAGCCAACTATCCATGCAGAGTGAACGTAAATGCCAAAGTCCTCAAGGTACCATTTAAAGAGACTTTTCTCGGGCCTCCCCTGGTGGCGCAGCAGTTGAGCACTAGGTTGTGAGGCTGCCCGCAGCCTCTGCAGCGCCAGTTCAATCCCCAGGCACCGGCGAGGGTCCCACCAAAAAAAAACAAACTTTTCCATTGAGGCCACTGGGAAGACGTGTTGAAAATCAGTCTACCTGGTTGAGTAGAAGGAGACTATGCACAGGTGTGACATGTTTCTTATGTAAAAACTAGGGCCCTAATAAAGAAGACTGGGGATGGGAACATTAGGCTGGATGAGTCTGAAACAGCTTGAAGCTCTAGATTCTTCTGAGCTCTGGGCCAGCAGAAGAGCCTCTTTGCCTTTGTTATTGGTGGAGGAAAGCAACCTTCCCTTCCCTGGAGCTATTCAAAGACCAGACCTGAGAAAATGCCTTGAAAGAAGTTGCCACGATCACCTTGCTCTATTCCACCCAACTGGTAAGTAAAATAGTGTAATGTCTCTTTGTAACACAAGAGAAGTGAGTTCTCCATGAGAACGTAGTTTACTCACTGAAAAAAAGGCTACTATATAAACTGGTGAAACCAGAAGAACCCATGTAGTATTGGGTCCTGAAAATACTGGCTCAGGAAGATCAGAAAATAAGGGTTGATGGGAGGGTAAATATTTACATGGGAAAATTTCCTCATAACAAAGATTTCCTGGGAAGGGCCAGGATTTGGAGCTCATCATAATATGATGCTGGGTGGCTCCTAGAAGCACGGGCTCATCAGTGGCCTACAATTTAATAAGAAGGCAGACTGCCTGGTGGGGTCAGGAGTCCCCTGCTTTCTCTGAGTTTGATCAAAGCAGCTCTGATCCAACTGCCCTATCACTAGCATTTCCACATGAAGTTTCAATTGATGAAAGGCTCCCACTGGTATAAAAGAAATTGGAAAAACTCTAGGTTAGATATTCTCCAAGGGCCTTTCTAGCTCTAATGTGCCATATAACCCTGGTCAGTTAAGCTCTGGAGTCCGACTGTCTAAGGACAAATTCAGACCTCACTTTTTCTGGGTTTTAGGATGAGATACTCCACTTGTGTTAGCCTCACATTGATCTATAAAATGGGGCTAAAGTTGTGTGATTGTCTTAAATGACTAGATACATGGTGGTATTTAAAACAGTATAGCGCATAGTAAAACTTTGTACTTATTAGAAATATAGGAATATAGAAATAGCCAAGACAAAAATTTTTTTTAGCCAGATTAAATAGGTGATATAGCTACATCTATACATATTTAAATAAAATTTAAACCATAGAGGATTTTTTTATGTCAAGTATTTAAAATGTGCATTCTTAGTAGAGCCTTGTAGAATAACAATATATGACATCGACCATAAGGACTTGCTGTTTTTTTAGGTCTAAAATAATTGAAGGTCAGCAATTTTGTTTGTTTCTACAAAGTATTTGGAAAGCAATAACTTTTAGAAAAAGATGAATCTTCTTTAGGTGTAGGTTGTGGGGCCGGGGTAGGTTGTGGGGCTGGGGAGTTGGCCAGTGATGCTTCTCTCTGATGAAGAACACAACCAGCCTTTGCAGGTGATCTTGTGCAGAGTCCAGGGGCTGGTGAGCAGGCCATTGTCCATCTTTATGGTTTGGTTTCTGTTGCAGTAGATCCAGTTAAGTCCTGAGATTATTTGAAGCCCATGTAATGGCAAATGTGCATGGATGTAGGCAGCAGTGTCATCACACATGCCTGCACGCCCTGTAATCTGTGAGCAGCAAAGTTTAGATTTATATTGGAGTAGAGCTAGTGACATGAAAATGAGAAGTCTATTAGTGTCTTCGAGATTTGTTGTCCCACACATTATAATTCAGGATATAATGGTGTTAAAATTTAGGTGATCTATTGTTCTTTTATCTCATTTTTTGTACCAGATTTCACATCAGTTTGTATTAGTTTAAAAAAATATTTCAGATAAAAATATTGTAATGCCTGAGCCACATGACTGAGAACTTTTTATTTCATCTAAAGTTTTCTTTCCCCTAGAATTTGCAAGGTAAATATGTGAATACAGGATTGGTGTCTAAAAGGCATCCTTTCTATTAAGCTCATGTGGTCTCTGGAAATGTCATAGAATCTTTGGATTCATTCCCATGGCAACAGGCAACTCTATCATCAAGGACACTGCTTAGCGTTTCTTTTTAAGAAGGTGTGCTCTGTACTTGAGATTCACAGCTATATTTTTTATTAATACTTATTTTTTGGATGCATTGTGACATACTGTGGTTATATATCCTCAAGATGGAAAGGCAGGGTCTCTTCACTAAGGAATTAAGACATGGATTATATTAAAGGGTCTCGTAATGCTCTGTGGTTTGAACTTTTGGTGTGGTTAGCAGAAGAGAAGCAGAAGGAATGGGACTAGACAAAAAAACAACAAATTAGGCACTGCTAACTGGAATATACATGCCTATATGCAAATCTACATATGTGCGCACACACACATCAACAACAAAATAGAGAAGGCACCATACATAACAATTAACAGCTACTCTGCATGCATAAGCACTGATGTGGAAAGGCTTATTTTCAGTCACCTTGACTGTGAAATTTGTAATGGAGGTGAAAGTCATAATCAGTGTTGTCTTTTCCACCAAGTGTCTGGGCTATTAGGAATATTACAAGGATCACTATTCAGGATGGGGCTGGCTTTCTGTGTCTGGATCCTCATTTTTCTTAAATCATATTTTCTATGATGTGACTTGAGGGAAACAAATTATTGGAGATGTTACTAGATATAATCTATTAAAAAATTCAATGAAATGGAAGTAAATATGAAAGGCTACACAAAGGAGAACCTTAAAAAAATACCAATCCATTCTGACAACCCCAGAGGCTGGTTTAGGTTAGAACTCATTTTTAAAGAGACTTTATGGTGATTTCAATGTATGACCAAGACTGATTATGTAAATTACCTCAGAGATGATTAACATTTCACTTAATAAAAAATATTTCATTTTGTATCATATCACCCTAATATATGGACCTGTGTTCAAGTTTAAATTGAGATATACTGTATATTTTTAAATATTTCATAATACTGCACATGCACATCTCTATGTAATACACACATATAATCTCATTAAATGCTCAGAATCCTATCCATAGTAGGGAGGTTACTACTTCTCTTTGGCAGAAAAGTAAATGGAAGCTTGGTGTATCTCTATGACTTGGTCATGTGTGTGACATGTGGCCAGATTCTAAAGTTGATATTCTTTTTTTAAAGATTTATTTATTTATGCATACAAGAACTGGGGTACAGGCCAGAGGTGTGTGTTTGGGGGGGATGAGAGGATTCACCAGAGACAGAGTGGGGAACAGAACAGGCAGACTAATTGAAATACACTGCTGAGGGGAGCAGCGAGCGAGTCAAGAGAGGTCTGCTGCACCATGTGGGTATCTCCCTGGCTGGGGATCGAACTGGCTGCGAATAGCTTCATAGGTTGCGTCTTAACCTTGCGCCACCAGGAAGGCCCTAAAGTTGATATTCTTTTTACTATTCTATATCATCTTCATCAATTTCAGTCAGATTCGGTCAAGGGAGTAGCAAATATGAAGGACAGCTTTGGTCATATTAAGATTGTCTCTTTGTGTATTAGTTTTCAAGGATGCAGTAACACGATTCAGTGAAGTGGTTGGTTTAAAACAACAAACTTATTCTCTTGCAGTTTTGGATGTCAGAATTTTGAAGACAAGGCTTCCAGTAACCCCTAGCATTCTTTGATTTGTGGCTACAGCTCTTCAATCCCTGCCTCTGTCTTTACATAGCTTTCTTCCATGTATCTCCTCTGTTCTGTCTGCTTCAAATTTCTCTATTGTTTCTCATAAAGGCAGAAGTCGTTTGATATAGGACCCACCATAAATCTGAGATGATTTCATCTTGAGAGGCTTAACTAATTACATTGGTAAGACCCTCTTTCTAAATGAGGTCACATCCTGAGGTTCCAGTTGGATGTGAAGTTTGAGGGGATATGATTCAACCCATTATATTCTACAGTTGACATTTGGAGACACTAGTCATTTCTTGATGAGAAAATTTGTGCTCCTGCCTCCTGTGAAAATATTTGTGCAGGATACAAGGAACAGGTGAGAATGAGTGGCTGAGAGGCAGGCTTTCTGGGAGTCCTAGAAGAACACACACAGGTCCTGAGGGAAGTGAATAAGAGAACTCCTCTAGGATTCCGAGTGGAAACTCAAGTCATGAAAATCTTTAGTTATCAAGGGAATCAGTTCCTTATGCATAGCAGTAGAAGGAGGCTTGTTTTCCTGCTTGTACATGTTGGTTCAATAGGAAATTATTGGATATTTGGTTTTTGAAGGCATTAAACATGTTTTGGGGACACAAGGGAAAAGTTGTGGCCCCTGATTGGAGGAATTGACAACCTGAGTATGAAGTGAGCTTGTCTCCTGCCAGAGGAGTTAAAAAGGCTTATGGGAATATCAGTTTACTTGTCAGCTAATGACAAGGGTTTTAAGTAAAAAGAAATAATCCGCGAAGGAAATGGGCAAAGACTTTAGCCAGGCAAGAGGCCTACCACTCCTCACAATCCCCTCCCCCGAGTATTTGTACTCTATAGTTGGCAGGACTTCCTGCCACAAAGCATGGATTTGGGTCACATGGTTGAGAAATAATGTACCTTGCTCCCTGGAGCCAGTGTTGGTGGCTAGAAAGACATCTATTCTCCAAAAGGAATGAGCCTCTCCATGTGAGAGGTGTTTGCTGGCAGGTGCTGGAGGTGGGGAAGGTGGAATTGCCTTGGGTGATTGCAAACACTGAATCTGCCATTGAAAGTCTGCCCAGATATAAAATCAACAAAGCATAATTTTGCCAATTGGCAACTAGGGTTAGGTATTTACTAAAACTAAGCAACATTTCAGAGGGAATTCCAGCAGCTTATTGATGGCTTCATAGAGCTCAGATCTGTGCCAATTATATCTGAGTCCACTGATGTAAAAATTTGCTTTAAAAAGTGTTTAGGCACTGTTAAAAGAAATAGAAGAAGACATAAAGAAATGGAAAGACATCCCCTGCTCGTGGATTAGAAGAATAAACATTATTAAGATGGCCATCCTACCAAAAGCAATATACAGATTCAATGCTATTCCAATCAAAATTTCAATGTCATTCTTCAAAGAAATAGAACAATTATTGATGAAATTCATATGGAATTACCAAAAACCCCAAATAGCCAAAGCTCTCCTGAAAAAAAAAAAAAAAAAAAGAAGGGATTGGAGGCATCACACGCCCAGACTTCAAACTCTACTACAAAGCCATAATCATCAAAACTGCATGGTATTGGAACAAGAACAGACATACAGACCAATGGAATCAAATAGAAAATCCAGAAATAAACTCACAGATTTATGGTCAACTAATCTTTGACAAAGGAGCAAAGAATATGCATTGGAGCAAAGACAATTTTTTCAATAAATGGTGCTGGGAAAACTGGGTTGCTACATGCAAAAGAATGAAGCTTGACTACTACCTAACACCATGCACAAAAACCAACTCAAAATGGATTAAAGAACTTGACATAAGACCTAAAACCATAAAATACATAGAAGGAAATATAGGCGAAACACTACATGATATGCACATCAAAGACATCTTTACAGACACATCACCCAAAGCAGTGATAGTGAAGGAAAAGATAAACAGCTGGGACTACATCTTTTGTACAGCAAAAGAGACAACCAAAACAAAGAGAAACCCCACCAACTGGGAGAACATTTTTGCACACAACACTAATGATAAAGGACTGATCACAAAAATCTACAAAGAGCTGATGAGACTCAATAAAAACAAAGAAAATAATTCTGTCAAAAAATGGGCAGAAGAGCTAAAAAACTTCTCTGAAGAGGAAATGCAAATGGCCAACAGGCATATGAAAAAATGTTCAACATCACTTGCAATCAGGGAAATGCAAATCAAAACTACCATGAGATACCATCTGACACCAGTGAGAATGGCATATTAAAAAAACTAGCAACAACAAATGTTGGCAAGGTTGTGGAGAAAAAGGAACTCTCCTGCACTGTTGATGGGAGTGCAAACTGGTCCAACCACTATGGAGAGCTATGTGGAGATTTCTTGACCTACTAAACATAGAGCTTCCATGTGATCCAGCAATTCCACTCCTAGGTATTTACCCAAAGGACACAGAAACATCAATTCCAAAGGGCACCTGCACCCCTATGTTTATAGCAGCACTGTTTACAATAGCTAAGCTTTGGAATCAACCCAAATGCCCAAAAATAGATGACTGGATCAAGAAGATGTGGTACATATACACCATGGAATATTACTCAGCATTCAAAAAAGATGAACACATGCAATTTGCAGCAACATGGATGGAGCTAAGGGCTCATGCTCAGCGAAATAAGCCAGAAAGAAAAAGAAAAATACCAGATGGTCTCACTCATAGCAGGAATCTAGAAAACTTAAATAAGGGACCAGAAAAAAGAAAAACTGTAAGAAAGAAAATATCAAAATCAACAAACAACTATGAACCAGAGACAGTCTATGGAGTTGGGGGGCGGGGAAAGGAGGGCTTGGGGTCAAAATAAGGGGGTTGTAATTGTAAGGGGAATATAAAAATAAAATATAATTATTAAAAAAAGTGTTTAGGAAAAAATCTAAGAATGCAATTTCTTTCTGAAAAATGAGTATTTGATGATGTAGAAATCAGTCAAATACAGATTGTTCTGTATACCTATGCTGTTCATTTGCAGTTATAAAATACCCTAATGTTCAGCATAGTTTCCACTGGCCCACCCTCTCAGTCCCTCATATCCGACTAAGATTATACATTACAGTTGCCTCAGCCTCTGAGCCTATTCATTTGTCTTTGTGCTTTCATTTGCCTATAATGACATCCTGTTTTGAGATCCTTGTTAGATATTGAGAGGAAACCAAATGAAACAACTAAAGATAATGGTATTGGTTCAAACAGCATAGGTTTTTCCATTAATATATTTAATTGCCATATCTGAATTCAGAGATGGTGATTATTTTTCTTCCAAAATAAACAGAGAAGGTAACATTGGAAGTGTTGTATTTTACGCAATTCACTTTGTAAGTTTTCAGTTGAAGAACCTCAAAAGACTTTTTAGATGTTGAATTTGCAAGGTGGGGGTACTTTGATCAGTCTTTGGCTTCTTTGCACCATAGTCTGTTGGAATGTTTGTAGTTGTCAATATTTTTTTCCAACTCCCTCAGATGTGGATACAAAAAGGGGTCATTTGTTAAGCAAAATAATTCATATCTTTCTGCCTCAGAGACAGAGCGGGGAACAGAACAGGCAGACAGCCTGAAATACACTGTGGAGGGGAGCAGCAGGTGAGTCAGGAGAGGTCTGCCCGTCCATGTGTGTAGCTCCCTGGCCAGCCGGGGATTGAACTCAGGCTGCAAAGGCTGCGAATAGCTTCACAGTGCTGTGCTTAACCCCTTGTGCCACCAGGGAGGCCCTGTAGTTCCACTTTAATGAAAATCTCACAAGTAAAAACCTCACCCAGTTATTTCTGGGAACCAGGGAGTTCCACACATGCTCGGGCACCTTTCTCAGACAGTGCTGTTCTTATGCCTTTTCCAGAATTTGTTCTTTAGGAGGACTATGTGATATGGTTATAGGAACAAATGATAGCACTTACACAAAAGTGCATAGAGCAGGTTGTATCAAATTAGGTACAGATTTCCTTCTGAAAACCAGAACTTAATATGAGTGATATAGGTTATAATATAACTTCCATTTTCTTCATTCAAAAGTATTTTGGCTACTTTGAGAAATAAGTGTTACATGTTGCAAGGTGCTAACTTGCATGTATGGAATTTCCTAAACTCAGTAATATATTCAATTTTATATTTTCATATTTAAAATAAGTTTAATTCAAAAACATCTCCTTTTTAAAATTAAAAATAAGAAAGAACAACTGTTTAGCTGTTGATAATATCTGAAATAAAGCTGAATTTTTTATCAGGAGAAAAGCAGCATAGTTAAGTCAAGCTGTTGGTTTTTGTTGTAGCATTTCTCAGCTCTCCTCTTGAAGTTCACTTAATAATGCTTTCTTTTATGCTATTCAAGGGATTTCTAGAACTGTGATATTGGATAATTTATTGTTACAAATCCATTTTATTAGTATGCTCCCCAGGAAAAGAGCCCCATGGGTGTTAGCATCCTTTTGCATTTGAAGTTCCTGAAGCTCGGGAAGGTACTTGAGTGTCCAAGATCCTGCATCTTGCCTGTGGCTGAGTGGAGCTTTGCAGTCAGATTTGCAGGCTCCAAGCTGGTGCTTTCCCTTGGGAGGTCTCTAGACTATGGCAACACCTGTCCCTTATTCATAGTACTCCACATCTGGGCATTCTTTCCAGAAGACTGGCTAGATTTGGTTGCTGCTTATTGGCCACCATGCAAAGGAGAGTACATGGCAATCAGATCTGTTTATAGCTCTCTGACTTGGAGAAAAGAAACAAACTCAAGATCCTATCATGTGACCAGCATCAAATGATTCTCCTTACAGGTACCCTATAAAGTAGACATTCTCGCCCATTTTTACAGATGAATAACACTTTCAAAGAAGTTTAACTAACTTGTCCATTATGCCTTCTCTGGAAAGTAGGAAAGTCATCACTGAGCCCCAGGGCTTCTTGTTTTTCCGCATTACAATGACCTTTTCCTTGTGTTTAGAGGAAATTAAAATATAAGGAGGCAGGAAACAAATCAGGGAACTATTGTTCTCCCCATAAAAGGAGATGGGAGGGTGTTTATGTATATATACATGAACCTCAGCAAAGGTTAAACCCTGGGCTAACTGGATTCCCAGGCAGAGAGGACACAACTTATGTTGCGTGACTTATATTTTAGAACTAGAGATTAGCATAGGGACTCTATGGCTCCCTGCTGTGCCTTCTCTGTTAAGGTTCTCAAGCATAAAAACACAGCAGGCATGTTGGAAAGGGGTACATGGCTTGGGGCTAATCAGGACAGAGTAACTGAAGGGGGAGCAACATTGAGGAAAAGGAGCATAAGCTGCTAATTTCCTAAGGCCCCCATGAGGCTGTAAAATAGATAAATGCAGAAGAGAGGAGATAGCAGAGGGCTGTTTTTTCCTGCTTATTTTTACCACTTATTTCACTTTCAGCCTTATTTATATTTATTCCATAATTTAATTTCTGTGGAAATGATAATTTTCCTTCATCATTAAAAGCAACACATTTTTATTTTCAAAGACCAGCATTTTAAAATGTTCTATGAATTCTGATTCATTATTTTTCTACACTCTGCAAACAGTATCACTCAACAGCAAAATATTATCCTTGATTAATAAAAGCTTACTCCTGACAGTTCATTTTTGAGAAATACCAACTCATAGTCACTTGTTTCTATTCTTGATCCTGTGGCATACTAACTTTTTGCTATCAGTATTTGGCAAAATCTTACTACTGCAGCAACTGTTCCCTGAAATTCTCCTCTTGTTATTCACAGAGCTGGCTGCCCACGCTCCTCCTGCTGCTTCTGCCGACACTCATTTTAAGCTCAGAGTACCATAAATAGGATTCTCAGCTACTGCTGGCTGCCTCATTATCTTCTTCCAGTTTCTTACTGCATTATACCTATCTGGATTCCCAAAGCTGGTCAAGCATACCATAATTAATGTGTAGTTTCCTTTTCTGAATGCAATATGCAGCTGCTTCCTGATAGGTTAGGTATGTGACTTTACTTGTTACTTTTTAGCTCTTTTTTTTTTTTAAGATTTATTTATTTATGCATATAAGCACTGTGGTATAAGCCAGAGGTGTGGGGTGGGGGGGGGTGAGAGGATTCACCAGAGACAGAGTGGGGAACAGAACAGGCATATTGACTGAAATATACTGCTGCGGGGAGCAGTGAGTGAGACAGGAGAGGTCTGCTGCACCATGTGGGTATCTCCCTGGCTGGTGATTGAACTTGTGCTGCAGGGCTACAGATAGCATCATAGTGTTTAGACTTAACCCCTTGCGCCACCAGGGAGGCCCTAGCTAACTCTTAAGTCTGCCATCCAACATCATATCTCACTATGTAACAAGATTTTGGGTCACACAGGAAGGCACAAAATATTAGTGAAGTTGATTGGTTTGTAATTATAGGGTCTCAATTTCTCTTTCCCTGACTTGGATTTCCTGCTTAGCAAAATGATGAGAGAGACTACATTGCATACTGGTTTTGTTTTACATAATAATT
Source organism: Talpa occidentalis (assembly GCF_014898055.3). Lineage (NCBI taxonomy): Eukaryota > Metazoa > Chordata > Mammalia > Eulipotyphla > Talpidae > Talpa > Talpa occidentalis. The sequence goes on from NW_023603184.1 coordinate 121,431,097, forward strand.
CTTTTTAATAAGAAATGGGCCTATAAATAGAGATTTTAAGTCACCCTAATTCTACAAGGATCAGGTGGAAGGCACAATAGCTGATTCAGCCATTGGCTCCTGCAGAGTCAGCCTTTCCTGGTTAACCTGTACCCCAGTGACTGAGGGAGGCAGGGATTTAAATCACCAGCCATTTGCATCTGACTCAGGACATCTCTGACTGTGTGTATGTATGTGATGGGGGGATACTCCAGAGGACCCCTTCAAATTGGCCCAGGCTTTGCCTGATCTCAGTCACTGTTTGATTATTCCTCTGCCCAATTTTATTTCTTTCCTTTCCCTGTCACAGGTGTTGATACATAACTTCTTGCCCCAACTCAGTGATAGTGTGTGCTTTCAGAAACTCTGACAGGCTCCTTTATTTGAAACAAGTCTGCACATCTCTGGCTTCTCAGAGTTTCAAAATTAGAGGTGACAAGTGTCAATTAGGACTACTAAGAGGCTCCACCTGGCTCAGGTGATGTGGCCAGAGTTAGAAGGGACACAATTCAGGTAGCAGGCTGTACCAGAGGCCATTTGTGGGGAGACCGGCAGCTCTGGCTCTGATGACTGCAGAGAAGACCTGTCAAAGCAGCTTCTGTCTCCCTAACTTGCTCTGCCCCTGAGATGAGAGCATTTGGAATTAAAGGCCCACAGACTCTTTTTACAACCTGGTCTCAGTGGTTGAGGCTTTTCTTTTTGTCATGGGCAGGAAGGTAGAACGTTGTGGCTAAGAGCATAGGCCTCAGACTCAACACTGTACTTTCCTGCCTGGGAACTCTGGCCCCCTAGCTGCCTCTTCCTTGCATCCCCACCGGGAAACCAGTTTCTCTCCTGTGTCCTAATTTCCTCTTCTTATGAACTTGGATTGAATTAGGAATCACCCTAATGACCTTATTTTAACTTAATTATCTCTTTGTGGTCCTATCTCCAAATATAGTCACATTCTGAGGTTTGTGGAGGGGTTAGGATTAAGGCATCAACATACAAATTTTGGGGAGACACAATTCAGTCTATAACAAGCAGAAGGTTGTCATTGTGATTCTGTAGGATAGGTTCATGAGAATTCATTATATGTTTCTCTTTAGTTTTATATTTGATGTTTTTCATAATGAAAAGTTAAAAAAATTACAGATAAAGGAATTTGATAAAACAAATTTCTTCACATAAACTTTGCCTATTATCCTCATGTGACATGATCAACAATATCATCATCAACAACAACAACAACACACACACACACACACACACACACACACACAAACACATATCATTGTAACCTTAAGCATTATGAGTTCTTCGAGTTAAATCCCCTCTTTCCTGTCAGCTTCTGCAAGTTTGGCTTTGACAATAATAATAACATTGGGAATAAGTATGTATATAGTGTTTGTGTAGAGGGTTTTGAAAAAGGATTGTGCATATTTTCCACATATTTCCCAGGTCCCTGGGAGGCAGAGAGTAAGTGATTTATCCCCAAGGTAGGAACGAAGAAAGGAATTTTTGGGCTGGTGACTTGCCCTTGTCACCCAGGGTGTATATTGTTGTAGCAGATCAAGAACCAAGTCTTCTGATTCCAGTTTCAATGGCCTCTCTATGGAAGAATTTCCTTCATGCTGGAACAGGAGTCATAACTCCCACATTATTTTGCTCCTTCTCTATTGCAAGAAACCAGTTGAATGATGATAACTCTGGAAATGACCCTGCTTAAATTGCTGCCTGTTTTGTTAAATGTTACTGCTTCAAATTGGCACTTTCATCCATCAATATCAATACCGTCTTTCATGTTCAGCTGATTGTTTAATTTCTCAAGTGCCAAGTTTTAAGATGTTGTTATCTTTTTGGAAGGGTTGAAATTATAAAATGGACACCAAGGACAATTTTATGCTATGTAGAGCAGTTTACTTTTTAATGCACTAGGCACTTTTAAGTATCACCTTTGTTAGCAATTCTGCTTTCTCAGGACTATTAATTATCCCGATATGAACTGAAATACTGCTCATCTCAAGGGAAGGCTGAGCTATAAATTAGGAAAATCTTTTCTGTGAACTTTTTACCTTCAAATCTTTTCTCTGATATAGCCTTTCATCATTTTAGCACAAGAAACAATTTATATGTACTGTAAGAATTCAGAATGATTTTTCTCCTGAGGACTAGAATACTGAATTCTCCTTTTTCAAATACAATCTGTAATCGAGTGAGCAGTTAGAAAAAGGAATATAAAAACCATTTTTTTTCCTCCTTCCTGTAGACTCACTATCTCTCTTTTGCACCTATCCCTCATCCCGGGAAGGAGAGACCAACTTTGTTTCCTGGAAGCTGAACTCTCTTCTTGCCCCTACCCCCAGTGCCACCCTTAGTCTTCAAGTGGAGTCAACAATTTAAGGATTTTTAGATCAAGGTGGATTAGTGTGGATTGTCCCAGAGTTACATGTGCTTTCAGATTAGATAAGGTAGAAGTGGAAAGACACAAAAGATAGAAATTCACCATCAGTGATTTAACAAGATGATGGAGCTGGGTTGTTCCTTGACTGTCCACACCATGCCCAGCTTGCATGTAGCAGGTTCATGAAGGATGACTGGGCAGTGACAGTAGCACTGGACACAAAGCGCTGATGTAACAGCGTGGTATCTATAGAAAGGGGAGGTTCTAGGTTCCCTGCCCCACCTAAGGAAGGGTGGAGCTGAGCAGCAAGGGCAAGCTGAAAAGGAGCAGAGACATGTGAAGAAGAAGCCATGCTTGCTTCTTCGCCTTGGACTTATACTAGGGACTTGGGGGACATGGAAGGAGAACCATGATAGAGACAGAGATATGGGTGAGAGACAGAGGGGAGGCCGACAATGGCAGCCTTTATCTTGACTTGTATTTTAAGTTTGCTCTTTTCCTTCCAGACTTGTCCTGCCCCATCTGTCCCTCTCCTATGGGTCCCTGTCAGAATGTGTCTTAGACTTGTGGCAAGCTTTTGGGTCTCAATGGCCCTATTGGTTGGGCATTTACCCACAAGGGGATGGGTAGTTTTGGGTGTTTAATTGGAAACTATTTAAGCTATATTCTTTCTCTTCTCTCTGTTGCACACTGATTGTAGTAAAGTCATTTTCTGCAGAAGTTCTGATGCACTAGGGCATGCTTTGTCTTGATGCAGCTGATGGCCGAATCCATTCAGAGCAGGCAGGTTTGGGGGTTTTGGTAGTGCCCCTCATTCTGCTTGCTAACACTGAGGTGCCAAGGACAGTAGTGAGGAACCCTATGGCTCAGCCTTATGTTAAGAGACAGCCATGGAAAGGGGTGCTTACTAGTGTAATCAGAAGGGCTTGAGGCAGAGCTTCAGGTCAGGCACAACATGTCCGTGCTAGGTAGCAACAGCAACCTCCTTGGGTCCCTGTTTTGTTTTTGTCACATTCATTTGTCTCTTGTCTGTCTCCTTCCTTAGTACATCCTCTGTAAGTGCTGGTTGAATGTATGAATGATTCAGTGAATTTTCCTGGGAGCTATTACTTAGAGCTCCCAGATCCTTATGTAATACCAGGGAGGACTATCACATAGGACAAGATGTGTCTAGTGCCAATTTCTTGTCACCCTGTGATTCCTGTTTGTGTCTCAAGTCTTAGCAGCACCCTCTTTCCTGTTGCTATAGAATACACCCTCTGAGCCGTCACGCTATTCAAACCTTGAATTCTTCAGAATACACTTGTGTGCAAAGGAATTTGTTCATATCTTCTAGATCTTTGTATCATTTGGAATGCTTTGGTCTGTATTCAGGTTTTCCAGGGCTGCTTAACAAAAACAGAAGGGAAAACTTAATGTTTTAAAAAATATATTATTATTATCTGTGGTTCTACCAGTTGATGGAATCAGGGAGGTGCCTTTTGCTTGGGACCTCTCATGTGGCTACAGTGAGCTGACAGGTAGGACTGCAGTCATCTAAGTGCTTGATGACTTCATTGCTAGGAAATGAATAGAAGAAAGAAAATAGGTGATGGAGGCGAAGAGTAGAAAATTTGGGAAAGAGGCATCACAAGACCCAAAACTGGAGGTGGGGGAAGAAATGATTAACATAGTTGTTGAGCCAGCTATAGAAATGAAAAATCCTTAGGTGCCAACTGCTAAAGTGACTATGAGACAGTTATAGAAAGATCTGGAGGCGCAGACAGGTGGAGATAAGGAGATGGGTTAGGGGCATTGTAAAGAGTCATGGGTCCTTACAAATTACCTTAGTCACACCGTAGAAGTAATTAATTTTATAATAGGTAACAATTCCACAAAGGAGTGAACCCCTCCCTCAAATTAAGAACACTATAATTATACCCATACAATTTCTGCACTTTCAAAATGCAGCTCCCCTGCCCACCTGTGCCTACGCAGGCTTCCGTTTCTTAAACCTACCCCGTTGCAGCTCCTGTCCCAAGTCTGACCACCTGTGTCAGTGCAGGCGTCTCTTTTAAGAAACCTGTCCCTTTCAGCAGAAGCTCTCCCTGCCCATTTGTGTCTGTGCAAGCATCTTCTCCTCCTTTCCTCTTTTATATAATAAACCTGTCCTTTTGGATACAACTAAATGTTTCTGCCTCCTGGGGAAACTCGCCATGTGCCACTTATAAAGGGGAACTCTGGTGAAAGTTTTCTCCGCGGTAATCCAAGAACACATTCTCTGAACTCAACACCTTTCCGAAATGACATCAGTGATTTTAATACCAAGTAGAAACAGTTGACATAATGTATTTAACAGTTGTCGAGCACTGTAAATGGAGTTCAAAGTCCCTTCCATATGTTATCTCATACAGAAATACCTTAACTGTATTAATTATGAGTTTTAATTAAATAGGAAGGCAAATATAGCAGGTGGCTAGGTTGAGAATGATGTTTATAGGAGTTGCTAATGAAGACAGTCTTTTTTTTTTTTGTTTTTTATTTATTTATTTATTTATTTATTTTTTTGTTTATACATGCACTGGGTACAGTCAGAAGCACGGGAGGGTGATAGAATTCACCAGAGCCAGAGCGGGGAGCAGAGCAGGCAGAAGGACCGAAGTACACTGCTGAGGGGAGCAGCGGGCGGCAGGAGAGGTCTGCGCGCCATGTGGGACCCTCCTCCGGTGGCTGGGGAGCAGCCGGGGATCGAACCTGTGCCGCAGAGGCTGCGGGCAGCTTCACAACCCAGCGCTCAACCGCTGCGCCACCGGGGAGGCCCAATGAAGACAGTCTTGAAGGAAGAATATGGTATCTGTGAATGTGAAAAAACGGGAGGAAGGCTTGCACCCTAAGGGAGCAGAATGGACAAAGATTCCAGAACATAAAATTGTATGTTGAGGGGAAAATGGCCTAGGAGCTAGAGTAAGGCTGACCTAGGAATCTGTATGAAGGAGATACTTTATGAAGTAGAAGTGAAACCTGATGACACTTCTTCCTATTAAGAGAGGGATGAAAACTTATTTCTTTACAATTTGGAAGTCCTAGCTAAATCTCACTGCAAATCAGGGCATCACACATGTGTCTTTTGTCATATTATGGCATTGGCAAATGTACTTCTTATTCAGAATGATGGCCCCTACTCTTTGGCTAGAAAAAATTGCTTTTACTCCACCAGGAACAGGTCACTAAACAATATACCAATGTCACATGTTATGAGTGACCTAGAGTGGGGTCATAAGCTGAGCACAGGAAGTGAAAATCATGAAGTGTCAAATAACCATTGACAATCCTTCAGGAAGTTGTTACCATGGAGACCAACCTATCATCTCCTATGGCTCCAACAAAGCGTTTCTGTAATTGAATACCAAACAAAGCACCTATGTTTAGGGGCATTAATCTACAAAAAAAAATTTGCATAGCATAGCTTGGCAAGATGTTCATATTGTGAAACACATGTGGGTACCAAGTGGCCCAGGAAATACGGATTCACATCTCCCGCCTGTCTGAAAAGGCTAGGTGCTCATTTCTCCCTTCTTCCCCTCTACATACCTCTTAACTCCCTTAATTTCCTCTATATTCCGAGTCCTCACACTCCCGCTGGTGAATGTGTGAAAGTTAAGGTTGTGTACAATTGTTTATCTTGGGCTGGCAGGGTCCTGACAGGGCCCCCAGCCATCTTTGCTCCCTGGAGAGCCTGGGTTGAATATGCTCGAGGAACATTTTGGAAGCCTCCCTATCTCTCCCCTTGGAGTCTGGCAAATAGTCAGCTGCCTCTTCTCTCTGCCTTGCTCTACTTCCTCTGAGCTCTCCAGAAACAAAATGACTGGCTGATTGAAGCTATCTCTAGCCCCAAATGGGCCTCCAGCTGCCAAAATGGCCACTAGAGACTGTCAAGCGGCTTTCCAGGGTTCTTAAATCAGCTTTGCACTTGACAAGCATTTATTGAATCATTCATGGTGCCAGATACTAAGCTTATGTGGCGAGGGCACTGCGGTAAAGAAGACACAGTGACAAACCACATCCAGTTTGAAAAACAGGAGTCTAACCCAGTGCCACAAGTCTTTGCTTTTCCTGGCACACACAGAAAAATTATATTGATATCACACAACTGGAGTTTGCTCTGTGGTAGTTGTTTGTAGACTGCTATTCCGCAAACTTAACAGCCAAAGGAGAATTCATAAATTCAGCTAATGTGCAGAGGGACTATGACTAAAGTACTTGTCAAGCATAATTTCAAATATTATAAATTAATGAATAAGTGTTTACAAATACTTTGCATTTGTCATCATTGTAAAAAACGTATAACCTTCAATATCTGGAGGAACATCCTTTATCTATTTACAGAAACTCTGGTTTAATTCTTATACTTTGCTCTGAAATCCCATACATAGGCTTGCAAATTTTAGGGAAGGAGAAAGATGATTCATGTTGTCCTCACCCTCCAGGCCGGGGCATTGTCCTGAATGTCCAGTTGCCCACCTCTGTTATCTGGCATTTGTCTTCATGTGGCTTTTTACTTCCCCTACTTTTAATCCTCTAAAGCCAGCTGAGCTTTATCCCAGATCTTCCTTCTCCCTTACTCTTGTCTGAAACCATCTTTACCTCTGCCCACTATCCCATAGCCAGGGTGCCAGCCATACCTGTCTCTACTGCCTCACAGGACCTACTCTCACTGTGCACAGTGTCTTTGAGCATACGGTGGGCACATGGAAGCTTCAGGAGGAGGAATGAGCATGCGAGGTTAATGTCTGGGTGCGTGGGAAGAATCGGGAGCCATCAGCATCCTTCATCTCCCATTTTCTTCTATAACAACAGAGTTGTTGAATATTCCCACTGTTGCAAATTAAGACTACTTTAAGGTTTTCTTCTTTCTTATGTGCTTGCTTTTGGAAGTGAGGGAATAGTTCAGATTCTTTCTTCAGTCATTTATGTCTATTTCCATTGATGCTGCAGGCTGAGTAATAACTAACTCTTGGAATTTTTCCATCAGTTTCCCAATATCCTCAGACTTTTAGCATGTCCACAGTTGCCTTCAGTCCAAGTTGCTAGAAAGAGATTTCCTTAGCATTCTATGGCCCATTTGGCCATAAAGCACATTTAAAACTACACACCCACTGCTGCTGCTGTAGTTGAGTCTATCATACTTTCTCACCTGGATTATTGCAATAATTTCTAAATGGTCCTCTACCTTTGAGGTAGAGCCTCAGTTCCCTTCTCTAACCCATGCCAGCACCAGAATTGACTTTCCAAAAGGGAACTTCAACCAAGTCGCATCTCTACTTAAAAGTCCTTTGTGAATTCTCCCTGCTTATAAGTTAGTTTTTCTTCATTTAGGAAGGAAATGTCTGATAAAAAAGACTTGCCCTTTCCACCCCATCCGGCCCTCATTCTGTTCCTTATATTGGTATATTTTCCTCCTTGGCACTTCTCACCACCTCCCACCTCCCAAATAGGTTACATACCTATTTATTATCTGTTGCCTCCATGAGAATGTAAGCTCCACAGAGGGTTTCTGCTCTCTTATGAACTGTGTGCTGGCACATAGTACGTGTTCAATAAATAGACTGTTACATGCTGAGTGGAAATGAGATACAAACATCGTTCACTACTCATGTTGTGAGTCCAGCCCTGCTGCACCTGCCTTGCAACACCCCCACCCCCATATTTACTACCTCTGCAAACTAGAATATGCCATCCACTTCCAGATATCTGCAGTTTGAGCCAAATTTTCCTTCTGTCTGGGCTTATCGTCCCTTCTTCAATATCTGCAACCCAACAATTACTGGGGAAAATCCCTTCCTGTTATTTAAAAATGAAGCCCGAACATTGCCTCTTCTTTACACATTATCCTCAGCCTACTTTCTAGTCCCATCTACACTCCCCAACTTCTCTTGTCTGGGCAGAACATGCCTTCCCTTCTGTTCCTTTGGCACTGGGAACAGAGTTCTCCTTTAATACAGAACTCCAGCTACTTATTTAGTTGAAAGCAGAGTCCTGGTTACAAGGGTGGGGTCTAGGCATGGATTGCTAAGGTTTAAGTGATGGCCTCATCATTCCCTGTGATTTTGGTCTTATTGCCCCATATATTTCTCAGTGTGTTCACTTTTTTCAAATGAGAAGGGTGATCATGTAGAGAGGAGGACCTGGCATATAATAAAGGTTCAGTTAATGTCATCAGTGAAAATGATGCTATTATTCCCCTTCACAGCTATGAATACATCATAGGTAAGACATTATTTACTTTCTAGTATCTAGAAAAAGTCTCTATCCTCAACCAATCAATGCTCTTCTCTTTTACTTACATCCTTTCTCTCTTATTCTCTCTTTTTTTTTTTTCTGACACAAGGTGTTATTGGGTGTCTACTCTGGGTCAGGGACCACATTAGCTGTTATTCACATGTGCATAAAAATTCCATTATAGTGCAAAAAGTATGTTAATAGGGACAAACCAAAGTTTTGTGCTTTAGGAGTGATATTTGTGCTTGAGTTACCACTGGAGCTATCTTAAAACACAACTAGAATATAGATGGAAGTCATTTAGAAATGATAACTATACTATTTTTATATTACTAGCTAAAGGGCACATTTAGCATGAGGAATAAAATTATCATAGACAAATAACATTTCATTCTTAATATCTTATGTTCTCTGGAGAATCTAATATGATTGTAAATTATGACCCTCTGATTCTATGTTGGAAATTATTTTTGATTCTAGTGAAAGCTAACTTCAGCCATACTTTCTGGAATCACAGGGTGAAATGAAGCTTCTGGTTCTTTTTTCTCCCCTTTCCTTTGTCTTTGTACCTCTTCTTACTCCCTGACCTAGTTCTCAGTTTGTCCAAGTAGGGTTTTTGTGACTTTTAGAAAACATGTTCTGTAGTCTCCTTACTTACTAAAATTTTAATGGTTCATATCTTTATTTCTCATATCTTTAATGATAGAAATTTTTTACAATATACTGCAGACTCTGTAACTCAGTATTTGTGAGTGTGTGTGTGTGTGTGTTAGAAAAAAACATAGATATGGTAATGTCTCTGCCACATCGGAGCAACTTTATCTTAGGCAAATTAATCAACATCTCCAAACATTGATTTCCTTATTTGAAAATGGGGGCAAATCATACTTTCTCACAGAATCAGCTTTTTGGAGATGTTAATCTACTCACAAGCATAAAGTTCTTAACACAGTATCTGACTCAAAAGACAAACAATTCATGAAAATTGAACTCTCAGTGACTAGGCAGAACTTACTGTTATAGACCAGAATGGTGGTATCAGATGCTTATTCTTCATAGAGTAGATGACTAAGTTTTTAAAACTCTTTTCTTATCTCGCCTCATTCCAAACTTCCCTCTTCCCAGCTGGCTTCAACAATACTGTCAGAAAAAATCTGGAAACTGACTTGGTGGGGAGGAGGCAAGCTTGTTCATAAAAGTCTAATGGTTCTTTAGTAAGAGATGGGGCTGAATTTTGTTTTGTCCTCACCTGTTATGTTGCTTCTTTTAAATTTTTGGACAACAAGCACCACATCGTATTTGGATTCCTCAAGGCTTTTCACCTCATTTTCACAGTGGGGATCATCTTAGAGTGGTTGCTACAGTCCATCACCACATATATGGGCTTAGCGACCCGGTAGAGACAAGAGAGCGCTGGTACCGTATCTTACTAACATGGGAGTCACTTCAGTCTCTTAACTTCAGCAATGTCAGGAATGCTGCCTGTGGAGAAGTCAGAGCTAGAAGGAAAGCAAAGTAGTGCATTCCAAGCTGTCTTCTTTTTCTCCCTTCCTTAGTTATTAGATTGTAGGAAGACAGAGTGGGGAGGAAACCATTGGAAAGGTGCCAGCAGTAAGGTCATTCCAGGGTCATTTCTATAGATCCGAACCAAAGTGAATTAGTGAAATGAAATAAAGCTGCTGAAAGAACGGAAAAGTGTCTTCCTCCCATCTCCAGCCTCAGGGTTATCTGACATTCTTGGGCAGGTACCAAAGGCAGGAAACTTGCTCTTACATGACCAATTCTCTCTGGTTTAAATAGCCAAAATGTTTCTGTGTATTATTCCCTTCTATTTAATTGCTGGAACCACAAGTTCTCCGTAGTTTACTCTAAAGTAGATGTCAGCATGCAATGATATTATCCCGACTCGGCATCCAGCAGGGATGATGTCTAGCAGGGTTACAAATAATGGACATTTGCAGAAGTGGTTACCAAGGTTTGATCACAAAGCTTATATCATTGCTGTTAAAATGGCAGCTGGATAAGAAATGGCAATGAAATAATCCCGTGCAGTCTATTGTGTAGTCCATCTTATCATACCAGCAGGGCTCATAGGCGTTTAGTCGTTAGATTTTATTTGGAAAGACAAAATTGTATTCTCAGTTCTTTAGCATGAGGAATAGAACTGAGATCTAATTTCTCAAAATTCATCATCACTTTGGTGGAGATTATTGGTTATCCTATAAAGCTGTTTTTGCCTTTATACTGAGCACATGGCTGGACTACATTTCCCAGCCTTCCTTGCATTTGGCTGTGGCCATGTGACAAAATTCTCATAATGGGAATGTGAGAACTCAGGACAGTGGTTGATAAGCCTCTATATACTGTTCTCCTCTGTAATGATCAGTTCTATGTGTCAACATGCCTAGACTATTGTTCCAAGTTATTCCATAAAGCACTAAGTTAGATGTTGCTGTGAAGGTATTTTGATATTATTAAAATCTTAGCTGACTTTAAGAAAAAAGGATTATCCTCACATCCAATAAGATGAAGGCTTTAAGAATAAAACTGAGCTTTCCTTGAGAATGAAGAAATTCTCTTTGGAAAGTATAGCTTCAGTTTCTGCCTAAGAATTTCCAGCCTGCCGTTCCAAAGAATGTTCCCTCCATTTTGCCTAACCATCCCCCATGACTCCATAATCCAGTTCTTTATAACAAAGCTCTTAATAGTTATTCATCCAATTGGTTCTATTTTTCATGCAGAATCCTGGCTGATACATTCTATGTTCTTTTTTTCTTCATATTCTCATTTCTTCCATATCCTCTTCTCCATTCCCATGAATTTGTGGTAATTGAGGTTTGACTGTGTGGACAATGACAGTCCAAAAGAGTGGAGCAGCAGGAAGAAAGGACCTGGAACCTTCAATGTCTATGTGGAGAATTGCTCCACTGACCTGGACAAACTACATCAATACTGTCCTATCAGTGGGAAATGAATGATTTTTGTTCATTGAGCCACACTTTATGCATTTTTTTTGTTACCAATCCTTTACCCTAACTATTATGACTACTGTTTTGAAAGTATTCTTCCTTTTGGGCTTCCTATTCCTGGATAATATTGTGGATAAGAACTCTGTATCAGTCCTTGTATGGGGTCAACACAGGTTTTACCTATGATCAGGTCAAACCTAGTATGTTAGAGACTCAATAAATGTCGATTGATTACTACTTTATCCCAGACAGTGTGGAAACACAAAAGCATAAAAATTAGCTGGTGTCACTGTCATCATTGGGCTCACTAGTAGTAGATAGTAGCTGAGGGAAGCACAGAGCCGTAGTCTGTTCAAGGAACACAAAGATGTTCAGCATTGTAGAGGGATGAGGATGAGAAGGGAGGAATGTGGGATGGGCTGGAGGGATGTGCAAGAAATAGGTGATATTTCTTAAATCATGCTATATTAAATATCATCTTTAAATCGTGTTTTAAATCATGTGAAAGTAATTAGACTGTATTCTCAGGATACCAAAGAAGAATCATCACATGACTCTATTTGTATTTTCCAAGATTAGATTGGGTACATCGCAGATAATGGATTGGAGAAAAACAAGAATGTCAGCAGGGAAAGCAATGAGAAAATGATGTCAGTAATGCAGCAGGTGATGATACCTGGAATGAAACTGTAGCAAGGGATGGAGAAAAGTGATTGATTCCATTTCCTGACTGATAAAAGAGAGGAAGGACTCAGGATAGACAGATTCCCTGTTAGTGACTATCTCAACTGCTTGATTACCTAAGAGATCAGATCTGGAGGTGAGCCTAGGTAGACCTAGAAGGGGGATGTAGAGCATGCTTTGTGCTGATTGAGTTTGACAAAGCTATGGAGGCAGTTAGGTATATGAATCTATATTAGTTAAGACAAATAGTGTTAGTTGCAGAAGCAGACTCAGCAGAAGTCTATTTCTCACTCAATTAAAGGTACAACGTAGTTGGTATGGTGGAATGGAATCTGCTCCATAAAATAATTCAGACACTTTCCATCTTGGACTTTCTTCCAGGGCTGGCATTCCTTCATTCACCTTATGGAATGAGTATTGCATATGGGACAATTTGTGGGCTAGACTGAGAAATGGAAAATTTCTCTTCTCCGTTCCTACTGTCTACACCTCATCACATAATTACTCTGAACTGCAAAGGTGTCATCCAAGCTCTGTGTCTGTAAAGAAAAGGAGACTACAGATATGAATGAAAATCAACTATCCCTGGCAGAGTGTCTGAATTTGAGGGGTGAAAGATACAATTACTGGCCATTTGCTTATAAATAGCATTTAAAGCAATGAATGCAAAAGAGATTGACGGTGTGAATGTACAGCATGGGCAGAGCAAGGCTGACTAGGGAACAAAACAGTTGAAGAAAGAGAACTCGAAAATGAGCCTGATGAGTCAGACTGTAGAGCCAATATCTTAGGGAAGCAAGTATTTCTAAGAGAAGAAAGTGGTCTTCAATGTCAAAGGATTCTGCAAAGGGTAAAATATGCATTAAGGAGAATATTTCTGCCCTAATGCCAAGAGAAATTAGGGTTGGAAAACATTTCAGTAGGCAGCAAATGTTTGGGAAACTGTAAGGTAGAAGCAGTGAAGGCAGTGAACTCACACTAGAAAATAGAAACAGCACACACAGAAAAAAATACTTTTAAAAAGATAACTTTGATATTGTGATTTATGAAAAGGGGTAGGTTTGGTCTTCACTGTGAACACTTTCTGACACACAGCTTCTGAAATCCTTGGAATTTCCTAAACGTTGAGAATAAAGGTATCTTTTGTTATGTTAATGAGAGGACTTGACCTGGCACTTGAGGTTGGAGACTGGTTGCCAGGAGAACCCTGTGTGACTAGAGGGTTGGAACTTTCAGTTTGACCATCCTGACCTCCAGGTAAAGGAGAAGGGCTGGAGGTTGAATCAATAACTAGCGACCAATAATTTAATTATTGCTGCTATGTAATGAAGCCTCCACAAAAACCCAAAAGGATGGGGTTTGGAGCATTTCCAGGTTGATGAACATGGGGGAATTTTGGGAAAGTGGTAAGCTCTGAGAACATGGGAACTTGATGCCGCTTCCAACATACCTTGCTCTATGCATCTCTTTAATTTGGCTGGTTCTGGATTATATCTTTTTATAATAAATTGGTGATCTAGAAAATAAAACTTTTTTTTGAGTTTTGTGAACCACAAAACTAGTGAATTTAATTAAGCCCAAGGAAGGGGATGTGGGCATCACTGAGATATGGCTGGGTTGGTCAAAAGCAGAGGTGATAACCCAGAATTGCAATAGGTGTCTGAAGTTGGGAGGGAGGTGAAGGGTAGTCTTTTAAGACTGAGTCCTTAACCTGTGGAATCTGATGCGATCTCCAGTAGAGAGTGTCAACGTTGAGTTGAATTGTCAGAATGGCTTGACATGGGGAAAAAACCCATATGCTGTAATTGATGGCCAGATTTATAAAATCATTTATAGTAATAAGAAATACTTAGCAATAGTAAATCTAACAAAGAATTTGCTCAATCCTCTTTTTTAATCCTTCATTTGTGTTGTCCCATTGGATTTAGAGAGCTTTGATTTATAGAAGAGGCCAGGACTTAAGCTGAATTTAATCAGAACTAATCTGGAACTTCTATGGTTTTGATGAATGGCTTTTTCTTGGTAGATAAGAGACTGTTGAATATTACCTTGGTGTTACAGGAACAAAGGACTTGCCTGAGAATAAAGTCAACACAGAGAAAGTAGGCTAAGAGATGGGAAATGACTAAGACCCGCTAGCTGACACCTGATATTTGAACTTCTGGAACCACCCAGACTACAAAAATCTATTCTTGAGTTGTTCAATCTATACATGTCAATAGATGCCATTTTATTTCCCCTTAAGCTAATTTTCTTTCTTTATTTTTTTTAAAGATTCATTTTTATTTATTTATGGTTTGAATTATATTTCCAAAGACATCTGTATAGAAACCAGCTTTCCAAGCTATACACTTTTCTCTGTTTTGTGCAAAGTTGGGGCAGGTTTGCTTGAAGCCCACTATAAAAGAATAATGTGGATATGAAGTTCATGCTGTGTTGTACATAATAAAGTCTTTTGTCTTTGACTAAGATGTGACCAAGATGTCTCAGGTCTTCTGTGAGAATCTATGAAACTGTGGCAAGTTAAGTTGCTTGCTGACAGTTTGGATAAAATCTCAGATCCTTCATAGTGTTGACTGCACCTTTTTCATATCTCACATGGGCAATCAATGAGTGTTTAATCTATCTATCTATCTATCTATCTATCTATCTGGCTGTAGTAAATAATTGGCTCATGTTCTTTTTTTTTAATAGTTTTTTTTTTAATAGAGGCATGTCTTATTTATTTATTTATTTGTTTGTTTGGTTTATACATGCACTGGGTACAGTCAGAAGCACAGGAGGGTGAGAGAATTCACCAGAGCCAGAGCGGGGAGCAGAGCAGGCAGAAGGACCGAAGTACACTGCTGAGGGGAGCAGCGGGTGGCAGGAGAGGTCTGCATGCCATGTGGGACCCTCCTCTGGTGGCCGGGGAGCAGCCGGGGATCGAACTGGCGCCGCAGAGGCTGCGGGCAGCTTCGCAACCCAGCGCTCAACCGCTGCGCCACCAGGGAGGCCCTCATGTTCTTTTGGAAACTGAAAAGTCCCATAAAAGTCAGCAACCTGGAGACCCAGGAGAGGTAATAACTAGTTCCAGCCCATGTTAGAAAGCCTGAGAACCAGGAGGACTGATGATGTACTTTCCAGTAAAAAAGCCAGTAGGGTGAAGACCCATGAGATACTGATGTTTGTTCTTTCAGACCTAGTCTGAAAGATGGAAAAAACTGATGTCCTTGCTCAGTCATCCTTGAGGAGTTCCCTCTTACTCAGACAGGTAGTGTAACAGGAATGGGGACCATGGGCTTTTGCACTATTTCTTCATATAATTTACTTGTGTCTTCAGAGCCTGCTTTGTCCTCCAATTCTTTTTGATATATTGTATCCTATTTAAATTTCTTTGTCTTTATGTCCTATTTTCTCAATTTCCTTGAATAGGTCTTCTGGTATTTATTATTTCAAAAATTAAACTTTCAGTTTTGGGATAATTGTAGATTCATGTTTAGTTGTAAGAATAATATAGTACCTGTGTTCCCAAGTTTACCTAGTTTCCCTCAACAATACATTTTACAAACCTGTGGTACAGTAGCTTATCTAGGATATTGATCTAGTCAGCATGGAGAATGATTCCATTACAATAAGCACCCCTCATTTAGACCTTTTATATCCACACCCACTTTCCTTCCCTACCTCATCCCTAATCCCTGGCTACTACCAATCTGTTCTCCATTTGTATAATTTTATTATTTCAAAAATGTTATAAATGGAATTATATAGTATGTAGCCTTTTGTAATTGGCTTTTTTCACTCAGCAAAACTCTCTTGAGATTCATGTAAATTGTTTTGTGCATCGATTGTTCCATTTTATAGCTGAGCAGTGTTCCATAGCATGTTTGCTTAACCACTAAATGGTGGAAGGACATCTGGGTTGTTTCAAGGTTTTGGCTATAAAGAATAAAGCTGCAATGAAAATTCATGTACAGATTTGATGTGAACAGAACTTTTTGATATTTCTTGGATAAAAGGTACAAGAGAACAATTGTTAGGTTGCATGACAGTTGCATATCTACTTTTATAAAAAGCTTTTTAACAATTTTCTGAAGTGATGTAACATTTTACATTCCCATCAGCACTGTGGATCATCCAGTTTTTCTGCATCTTCATCAACGTTTGATATTGCCACTCTTTTCTATTTAATCCATTATGACAGGTGTATAGTGACATATTGTGATTTCAATTTGTATTTATCTGACAGTGAGTGGTATTGAGTATCTTTTTGCACATTTATTTGCCATTAGTATATCCTTTTTGGTGAAATGTCTGTTCTGTTCGTATCATTGCCCATGTTCCAGGACAGGAGGCCCTTCCATCAAGGATACAATCACTCACTCACTCACTCACTCACTCAGTCTGACAGTTAACCTAACATCAGCTTTGGGATGTGGGAGGAAACTGAAGTACTAGAGAGAACTCTCTCAAACATGGGGAGAAGGTGTAAACTCCACACAGATAGTGCTTCCAATTAGGACTTGATTTTTATTTTCCCATGGACATTGAAACCAAATGACATTGAACATAATGTTATTTGAAGGACCTGCTGTACAGCACACTATAATTAAAAGCAATAGGAAAATTTAATGGAAGGTGTCAGTCAGGCTTCCAGAGGAAATACAGTTCATGCAGATGGTTCAAATAAACATTAATAAGAAGGGTGCTTGCAGATGCATGGGAAAATCAAAGAAACAACAAGAGAAGGTGAGGCACCCAGTGACCAGCAACTCTAGGAAGCCAGTACCACCTCTAAAGAAAAAGGGAGAAGGAAGAAATAGTGCTGTTAGAGCCTGGTGAGAGTTGACACCTTGGGACAGGGATTATCTGGTAGGAGTTGTAGTTGTGCAGGTACGTGGCTACCTGCAGATGTAGCTCTGAAGCAGGGAGGGGGACAGAAGGGAAGCAAGGCTCTGGTTCCTTTGTTTCTACACTCTCTTGCAGGAGCTTCCACTGGGCAACTCCAGTGGCAACCAGGCAGCAAGAGAAGCAGAGGGATGCAGTAGACCTTGGTCAGTTCCTGGAGTCCACAGCTGATAAGTGGAGTATACCTAGTACCGAAGGAAAGTAGAGCATCTGGCAGAATCAGCAAGGGTTACAAGACTTCAGAAAGAGTGGGAATCTGGCCAGTTTCAGAAAACTTAGCACTTTGTTGAACTTTGTTGCTTGTGATTTGCTTTGATATGATTCAGTTCCCAATAGTTTTCATCTCCATAGCTCATGGTTCAAGTTCTTGGAAAAGAATTTTATTGGCCATGAGTCAGCCAGTCTAGTCTCTTTACCCCAGCAAATGTACTCATGATCTAATTAGTTATGCTCAGGGGCTGAGTATGGAGATGGCAGCAGGGGTCCACTCCCTTGGCTTAAAACACAGTTTTAATTATTTATTTAATTTTTTGAATTTCAAAACAAGTTTAAAGAGCACATAGACAGGCAATGGAGCAAGAACTTTTAACAAATAGGAATTATTTTAACAGTTGTGTACTCTTACATGCACACATCTTCACCTCACAGCTACTTAAATGCTTCTATTTACACAATGCCTTTTTCTCTGACAATGTTAGAATTACCTGCAGATTATTTTTTTAAGATTTATTTATTATGTATATATTTTTAATTTTAACATTTATCATTTTTTACATTTTTTAGACAATATTTGCTTCCCCCCACCCCCTCAGATTAAGTCCCCATAGAATTTCCTTCCCCAAGGCACCCATGCACCATTACCACAGGGTAAAAAGCAGTTTTAAATTGAGGACTATTTCTGGGAAGGTGCCCCAAAATGTGCCAAGTACTCAAATATCAGGAGTAGTTTCTTGTCAGCATACTGTCAGGGCTTTCTCCTTAGGACAGAGGGCAATATGGCTAATTTCAGTCACTCTCCACTAAGGGTGAGGAATAAAAGGAAATATTAAATGTGTGTGTGAAGGAAATGGACATATCTTGATCTACTTAACCAGCAAGTTTATCGAGTAAGGATACAAGGCAGTACAACTCCAGGCACCACCTGTGACCATGTAAATGGTGTTGCCTGGAAGTTTTGCTACATGGCAACCAGTTCTCGACTTCACTTAAGGACTTATTCTATCATGAAATCATTTGATAGGCATTTAACAATTTTGTAATCACAAGGCAAGTTTCACTTCTCTCCATGTCTATCACCTATGGAAGGTGATGGAACCATTTCATATTATGAAATAAGGAACTTCATAGGGGAATTATTCATAAGGAAATGCCAAAAGGCAACAGAACACAGATGAGGTATCAAGGCACAGCCATTTTGGAAAGGCATAGTACTATTAAAATACCAGCTGTGAGCTTTTTTTTTTTTTTTTTTTAATAATAAATTTTATTTTTATATTCCCCCATACAATTGCAAACGCCCCATTCTGACCCCAATCCTTCCCCTCCCGCCCCCCACCCCCCAAAAAGTGTCTCTGGTTCATAGTTTTTTGTTGATTTTGATTTTCACTTTCTTATATTCATTTTCCTGGTCCCTTATTTAAGTTTTCTAGATTCCTGCTATGAGTGAGACCATCTGGTATTTTTCTTTTTCTTTTTTGCTTATTTCGACCAGCTGTGAGCTTTCTTATGGTAAGGTGAAATGCTTTTATATATCTAGCTACTCACTGTATGCTGTTACTATATGAAAAAAATTTACAAAGAGATTTTTCAGTGACTTTTAATGTCAATCAAATAATTTTGGAAAGTCTGTTTTAGCTTGTTTGACTCTTACAGTGATGACAGGATTCAAAAAATACTGCAGACCAGAGGTTTTAAACATGTGTTCCCCAGACCATTAGCATCAGCATCACCTGGAAACTTCTTAGACATGCATTGTCCAAGCTGGTAAAAGTTTGAAAACCACAAGATCAGAATCCCCTGATGGATTCTCACTTCTA
This sequence comes from Talpa occidentalis, assembly GCF_014898055.3. Taxonomy (NCBI): domain Eukaryota; kingdom Metazoa; phylum Chordata; class Mammalia; order Eulipotyphla; family Talpidae; genus Talpa; species Talpa occidentalis. The sequence continues at coordinate 121,450,335 of NW_023603184.1, forward strand.
ATATTATTTGCTTTGGGATGATGAAATCTTAAGAAATCTCTCATAAAATATTAATCCAAAAATAACTTTAAGAGCTTTACACTTTGTTTCAAATTTAGAAGAAAAATCAAATAAGACCCTGTGATCACACCTGTAAATAGTCACTATCTATCATAACCAACTGATCTTGGAATATGAGTTCTGATGCATAAACAAATCAAATTCATAGTTCAGTACATTTGAAATCTGCCATTATCTTTAGAAAAAGAATGTACCTGTGTCCCTAGAAAAAGAGGACACAAGAAAGAATGCTAATACATACCTTGTGAAACTGTTTCCCCATTATTTAATCTTATACCGCTGCTCATAGGCCCAGCACTTGCTATCTGTATGCATTAGGGACCTGTGTGGTGGTTACACGGGCACACCCAGCTACTGAAATGACTTTGGAAAAACATCAGAGAGTCTGTTAGGACACTGAGTATTACCACAGCATCCATTACTAAACTGCTCTAATATCATAGTGGAGGCAAGATTCATGTTTGTAGTCATTCAGAGCAGCCTCGACACACATTTTCCTCTCTTTCATAATTTTATTACTGACACCACATAGCATTATCAGCCATCACCACAGATTTCAGAATGAGAGCAAAGGAGCCAAAGAAAACACCTGCAAGGGATTTCAAAAGTGATTACAGTTTAGTTGCTGTAATTTGAGTGAAAAATACACATGACACAAAGAAGCATCTGCTCTCCTTCCTTCCGGCTCTGTGCAACACCAGGTCCTGCATTGGCCTGGTGACTTCCTTCAATAGGCCATGCTCCCCACAGCCCCCGGGCTGGCTCCTGCAGATGGTCATTCAGCAAATGTGTGTGTTCGATAAATATTTACTAAAGAAAGTATGATCAATGTCTGTTAGCAACAGTTTTTGGAGCAGATGTTGTTTTCTGAACTCAGTAGTCATCACATGGATGACAAGAATGTAACATATTTCTGTGCCAACACCTGACAATTGTGATTTTTTTCAAGTTTTAAGGCAATTTCATACATAATATTTTATCTCACACTACCCACTGTTCTGATTAGACCAGAAAGCAATGATTCTCCACAGTGAAACAACAGAAACCTGTACTGAGTGACTGGACCAAGGTCTCCAGACTAATAAGAAGGGAGGTGGACACTCACATACAGGTGTTTAATCTCAGATTCAGCATGTAACAGTTATATAACATGAAAGCACTGCTGTTGGTGTTCAGCGTTCTACTTTTCCTTTCTGGAATATTGAGTTAAGCCTTTCCCTTCATATTTGGCAAATGAAAACAGGTTTCTCTATTTCCATTTTCTTTTCCAAGGCATAGCTGGCCATGGTGTTATGGACATAAGTGAGAGAAACCTAGTTTCGGTGCCAAAAAGTTCAGGAACATTACAGCCTTGGGGCCAGGGGACGGTAGGTGCAGTGATTAGGGAGCTGTAGCCATTCAAGAGAGATCTGATCTGCTGTCTTAGTCCTCTTTACTAATCCTGGCTGCTGTAACACTGGTCTAGGAGCCTGCCAGGAATGTACTGTTACTACAGAACAATGTGCACTTTTGTAAAACTAGTTTTAAATGCAGTGCTCTTCTATCCTAGATGTGAAAAAGGACATTTCTAGTCAGAAAGAGATGGCAGAAATGCTCTATAAGAATTGGGGCACAGTATACTGTTGGTTCTGCTGTGGTGGAATCTGTGAAGCTTCCTTAAGATTCCTCAAATTCCATAGTTAGTTTCATATAAGCTAAAGCAAAACTAGACAAAGAAAATGTATTCAATTTTAGCTTGGACTATAAAGTAAAACAAAAATAAACAGGACATGATTCAGGGCTTCCCTCGAGGTGCCTGCGAGTCTTGCATAAAGCGTATTGGTACAAATAAAGTCGTATTTGTGCCTGGTGATGCAGATAGGTTATATTTCTAAATATTTTGTGTATACAGCTAGTATGACATATTATTGCATGTTTATTTTCAAGATGCTTTATTTTTTTACACCAAATTTACTGACCATGAAACATGCTAGGCACTAACGTCTTATTTTTAGAAAAAATAAATTAAAAAAAAGTCACAGGCCTCCTCTGGTGGCGCAGCGGTTGAGCGCTGGGTTGAGAGGCTGCCGGCAACCTCTGCAGCGCGGGTTCGTTCCCCGGCCACTGGTGAGGGTCCCACCCAAAAAAAAAAAAAAAAAAAAAAAAGTCACTCCCTCACTCCACCCCTAACTACGCTTAGTTACTCTGCCCCAGAAACATAGATTGTTCTTCTCAGGTCCTGACAATCTAAGTCCAAGACATTCTTTTCAATAAATGTATTGTTTTTGCTCAGGGCAAGGAACGGAAATTCTTCTACTTTAAGCAGAAAGGGGTTTATTATAGGATAATAAACAATTGGGATATTTAAAGATTGATTCTTCAGGAATTACCTTAAGAGCCCAAAGGCCACCAAGAAACTGTGGCATTGGGAGGCTGCCAGTATCCAAATCAAGCTGCCCTGGCACAATCAGGTCAGTGTGGTCAGGAAACCTTGGCTGCAAAAACAGGCATCTTCAGACACCACTTGCCAGAGAACAAGCTGAAGCTGCAGAATCCCAGCCTCTACCTCCCTGCTACCTTCCAGATATCATAAAGGTACATCTGGCATAGTAGTCTCATATCTAGAGTCCTAAATATAAGGCAGTCTAGAAAATATGAGATAGATGGATAGACAAGGATAATGCTTTGCACAAAGCCTTTGTATAGGAAATGTTATTCTTATGAGCACCCAAGGATTTATCACTACAACCATAACTCCCATATGATAAATTTTGTGGCATCCAGCAGAGACCTAGATTGTTGGTTAGCAATAACTGAGTTTTCTCTGGGCATTCCTCAGGGCTGGAAAAATTATAGAATTAAAGATAAGACAAATGTTTCTTTGTTGTTCGCTTGAGGACCTCAGAATGGAACACACACACGCACACACACACACACTTTTTTTTTTTTTAACATTTACAGATGATTATAGAGAAATACAAAGAGAGAAGAGCACAATTCTCAGCAGCACTTGACAGCACAGACGTCACACCTCACGGTGCAGATTTCATATCCAAGTTGCCCCAGCCATTCCCTTGTACTGTACAGCTCAGATCTGTTTGTCTTTCCTCAGCTTTCCCCAATATCTCCTTTCCAGGTTACTGGCCCTAATGCCACCTTCCCATAGCAATCTGCATTTCCTTCTATGTGACCTACCATGGTGTACTATAAACTTGGAACAAATCTATGCACTCATTCATAAGACAAAAATAATTATTTGGCTCTGCCTATGCTTGGTTTCTTTTCTGGAAGGTCCTGAGAATTTTAGTTGCCAGTTTTTTAAAGACATGGTTTCTGTATCAGTTCAGGCTCAGTCGGCAGGCAGAAACCAGATCAGATTGGAACAGTTAATTTAATATAGAGAATTGTTAACTAGGTAACTGGAAAGGCAAGAAAGGAATACTGAGGTAGCAACTGCAGGAGGCAGCTACCATCCTTATCAACAGCTGGGGGCAAAAGAGGAGGTAGAAATTACCAAAAGCAGAAGCGCTGAGGAGGGGCCTGTAGAAGAACAACTCAGGCACTGGAAAGAGGCTGTTCCATGGTTGCTGGTGTTGGTTTTCTGAGGACATTTAATGAGGCTGGTGCTGCCTGTCTGAAAAACCGCATTCAGCTGCTGCTATAGCACAAGATGGGCGTGACTGGCCAGGTGAAAAATTTAGCTAGGGTGACTCAGGATCAAGGAGCAAGTTGCTACCTCTTCCTCCAGCCCAACGCACTATAGCTCCTTCTGTTGACAGAGCCTAAAAGAGAGTCAACTGGCAAAGCAAAAATCAGATTTACAGAATCTCACTTCCATTAGCCTGAAACAAAGTATAAAAGGGTGGGTTTAAGGCTGAGAGACAATATCATAATAACGGATACATTTCTTAAAGCACTTGGAGTCCACAGCCAAATGTTTAACACAGATGAATGGATAAGCAAAATTGGTATATGAATAAGTGTACTATTACTCAGTCTTAAAAAAATCTTAAAACAAAGGAATAGACAAAAACAAACAAACAAACAAAAAAACAACCAGAACAAACCCTAGAAATCTAACTTCAGAATTCAGGTTATTAGAGGAAAGGGTGGGAGTGGGAATCAAAGTGGGAAGGAGCAAAGGGGTGATAGAGACACATGGACTGTGGGTGACATCCATATGGAGGATTATGGATACTTTGGATATGGGTGTGGCGTGGTAAGATCTGAAGAGTTGTGAACCTATACCTCTAAATCATGTAGAATGTTGTAAACTAATATTCTCTCAATAATACAATTTTTTAAATATAAAAAAATTAAAGGGGGGAAAAGAAAAAAATTCTGCCACATGCTACAACATGGATGAATCTTGAGGACTTGATGATAAATGAAGTAAGCCAGTCAGAAGAGGACGCATACTGCATGAGTCCACTCCTATGAAGTATCTAATTAGTCAAACATACACAGAAGGAAGAATGGTGCTTGCCAAGGTCTGCAGGGGGCGGACATGGAATTGTTAAAAGTTACAGAGTTTCTGGGCCTCCCCGGTGGCGCAGCGGTTGAGCACTGGGTTGCGAAGCTGCCCGCGGCCTCTGCGGCGCCGGTTCGATCCCCGGCTGCTCCCCGGCCACCGGAGGAGGGTCCCACCTGGCACGCAGACCCCTCCTGCCGCCCGCTGCTCCCCTCAGCAGTGTACTTCGGTCCTTTTGCCTGCTCTGCTCCCCGCTCTGGCTCTGGTGAATTCTCTCACCCTCCCGTGCTTCTGACTGTACCCAGTGCTTGTATAAACAAACAAACAAACAAACAAATAAAACATGCTTCTATTTAAAAAAAAAAAAAGTTATAGAGTTTCACTTTTGCAAGATGGAAAATTGTAGAGCTCTGTTTCACAACAACATGAATATACTTAACACTGGTGAACTGTACATAGAAAATGGTAAAGATGGCAAATTTTGTGTTTTTCCCACAATTAAAAATTATAAAATTAAGCACTGGCTGTTTTTTTTTCCTCAAAGATTTATTTATTTATGCATACAAGAACTGGGATATAGGCCAGAGATGTTGGGAGTGAGAGGATTCACCAGAGACAGAGTGGGGAGGGCCTCCCTGGTGGCACAAGGGTTTAAGCAGCACACTATGAAGCAATCTGCAGCCTCTGCAGCATGAGTTTGATCCCTGGGCGGCTAGAGAGCAACCCACATGGCAAAGCTGACCCGTCCTGGCTCGCCCGCTGCTCCCCTTAGCAGTGTATTTCAGTCAGTCTGCCTGTTCTGTTCCCTACTCTGTCTCTGGTGAATCCTCTCACCCCTTGCGTCTCTGACCTGTACCCCAGCTCTTGTATGCATAAATAAATAAATCTTTCAAAAAAAAAAAAAAGACAGACTTACGGCTGCTTTTAAAATCCTGTATCAATAGAAAGATCTAAAGTGAAACAAATTGTTTAGGAAACCAGCAAAAACATGTTAATTAGGTTTATAGGACACAATGAAATTTCTTTGTTGAAATTGTGTGTAGTGGAGCCAGGTTTATGCTGTTCCATGGTCCATTCTCTTTGTTAAATTGCCTGCTGGAGCCAATCTTTGCCATGCTGCCTCATAAACTTTTACAGTAAATATTCCATTATTGGACACTGGGGTGGAGAGTGATGGAGGGGATGTAATTGTTTTAGCTTTAAATTTACCCTTGTCCAAATTTGTCTTAGACATACGGCACAAGGAGTGCCTGTAAGTCATGAAGGCGTTCACCTCTCGGGAGGCCCGACTGCATTTAAACCATTCCAGACAGATGAGCGAAGCGCCCCTTAGGAGAAGGAAGAAGTAATCCCACAACCCCTCTTAGTAACTCATCCCGTGTTTGACAAATCTTGCCACCAGGGTCTTTGTAGTTAGCCCATGTCTCATCTGCTGCAATTTCCTCCTTCCCTCCCCCTTTCTGGTTACATCATTAATGGAGATTGGAACCAGCTGGCCTCCTTCTTCTGTCTAAGAGGCTTTTATGGATGCGAAAATGATCATTCCTTTTCTCCTCAACTATTTTGCTGGACAATAATTTCCTCTTACTTTGTGCCATATATTTTGCTTTTCAGCTCTTTTAATTTTTTAAAGTATTTTTTAATTAAAGTAAGATTGCCTTGTGACATACATTTCAGGTGTGCATTATTATGCATCAACATCTGTATCAATTCTCTTTTAGATGTTTCTCTGAATCCTTTATAATTTTACCATACTGCTCTAAAATTGTGAGATTCAGGCTTTCATGGAACTCTAATATATTTCTGAATATTTTGGGATCAATGAAAGGATTACCTTTTCCTAAATAATAGTCATTAAAAAATAAGTATCATTATGAAATCACCTCTTAAATCTTAACGATTTTACTGACAAAAAGGAAAAACAGCTTCTCTCACCACTTTCTGCAAATGATAATCTCCCATCATCCCAGTTAGAAAATCAGTGTCTCTGAGAGATTATTAATGTATATGAAAAAATAATGTAAATATGCATAAGTTGAAATGAAGATCAGTTGGGATGACTATAACTGTAAGAGGCTTTCCTCATAATATTTTTTGTTAGTCTCTGTAGGGTAAGGAAAAATGTCAGGCTTTTCTGCCCTCCCGCCATCAGGATAGATGATGGATCCTTGCGGTCCTGAATGCATGCCTGATGGCGGGCACCTGGAGTAGGGTGTGGGCATAGGTAGATGGGATTCACCTGGGCTGAGACTGGGCTTTTAAGGGCGGCGTCACGGGGACGCCAGCAGCAGCCGAAAGAGAAGCCCGAAGCAGAAGCAGAGCACGCCAGAGAGCCCAGAGAGAGTGAAGATTTGCTGGGGGCTGGGAGGACTGCCAGCCTCCCAGCCCCCCAGCACCCCTGCCTGCCATATGCCTGGTGAACCCCAATAAAAGACCTGCAAAAACCCACTAAGGACTCTGACTCCTCCTTTACCCGGTCTGCTGGATCAGAAAACCTGCACTGTGGCCAGTCCTCCCCTTTACAGTCTCCTATTATCTTAAAAAAAAAAAAAGAAATATAAAGAAGAAAATTAAAAACAGTTCAATTCACACCATTTTGAGGTATCAGGATTTTTGTGTTTTTTTGTACTTCCTAAATATATAGTAATAATTTTTACATATTTATAATTTACCTTAAATGTTATTTTATTGGTCTCAATTTTAAAAAGTTTTTTTTTTTGCCACCTCCTGCAAGTAACTGATGTGTTTTTGCTTGTATTCTTTTCCAAAAACATGTAATAATATTCAATTATGTATTAAAGTTTTGTGATTGTTTTAGAGAAAATGACACAGTTTTTATACACTAGCTTTTTTCACTAAACAAATTTTTATGGAAATTTCTGCCAGGAAACCTACACAGCTAGTTTTTACTCATTCATTCTCATGCATAATGGTGTGGCTGTAATTCAATTCAAACAGTACCCCAAGCATGTTTGTAATATCCTTATTTGCTATGTTCGGTTAGAGCTCTAGAATGTGGCTCCACAGTCAGTAAGTAATATATCAGAACAGAGAACATTAAATACCTGTGCTAATAAAATGAAAGTAAATAAATAATACATTTTACATAAAAATTTAGAGAAACAATTTCCAAGGAAATAAAAAGGAGGAAGGAGGAATTAATAGAGGTTAAAAGCAAAATAATGGGGCCTCCCCGGTGGCGCAGCGGTTGAGCGCTGGGTTGCGAAGCTGCCCGCAGCCTCTGCAGCGCCGGTTCGATTCCCGGCTGCTCCCCGGCCACCAGAGGAGGGTCCCACATGGTGCGCAGACCTCTCCTGCCGCCCGCTGCTCCCCTCAGCAGTGTACCTCTGTCCTTCTGCCTGCTCTGCTCCCTGCTCTGGCTCTGGTGAATTCTCTCACCCTCCCGCGCTTCTGACTGTACCCAGTGCATGTATAAACGAAACAAACGAACAAATAAATAAATAAATAAAAACATGCCTCTATAAAAAAAAAAAAAAAAAAAAATAAAAGCAAAATAATGCATTATAACACAAAATGAAACAAAAAGTAAAGACTAATAAGTCCAAAAGCTGAATATTTGGGGGGAAAATCAACAACATAGGCAAACCACTGGTCAAATTGAGAAATAAAATGCAAAATTAGAAGTCAAAAGATGAAAGTTTAGAAGAGAACCCCTTAAAAGTTATAAAAAACAGCACAATGCAAATAAATTTAATATGTATAATTTTCTGGTGTTAATACTGATGCAGGGCAACAAGGGGCACTAAAAACGACCAAGGACAGTACCCAAATAGTTTATTGGTCACTGAGTTCTTCACCCATGCACAATTGCAAGACTACTTGGGTTCAGAGAACAACAATAATGGGATTTATTTAACAAACCAGGGAAAAACAGAGTTCCTGAGGCCAAAAAAGGCCGTTTACCTCACCTGAAACAGTGTCCAGTGTTTTTAAAGTCCTAAACATGAACACTCCAAAGATGGCATCTTCCCACCTCTGAGGATGCAGAGCTCCTCTCCCGAACAATAGGTCACACTCCCAAGATGGCCTTCTTCTGCCACTGTGGACCTGGAGTACGTGGCAGCCAGACTATAGGCAGGGTTCCAACTCATGAGGACAACAGGAGAAGCTTCTCGGAGCTGCCCAGATGTCTCAGTGCAGCACTAGACAAGTGACACTCAAAATAGCAGCTGTAGCAGCTGAACAACCCAACAAAGGGCCATACTCCAGCAGCTGACTGAGGCACTGGTCTCTGGATCTTTGTCTTCTCGACTACATGCAAAACCTCTGAACTTTTCCTCTCTGAGGCTGGCTGCTGGAAGCCTCTCCCTGGTCCTTGAGAGGCCTGCAATAGCCTTCTGGAAGATTGGCATGGTAGGGGCAGAAATGGCTGACCCTGAATTGCTGAAGATCCGAAAATGCTGAAATCCCAAACATCGAATGTTCAAATGCTGAATCCAGAACATGGAATCCTGGGTGGCTGGATTCTGCAGTCCCTTATAATTCTTATCAGTATCCACCCCAAAATGCTATATTTTGTTTGCATTTTCCCTGGAGCTATCCTCAGCAACCCCCTCCAGGGGCCACCATCTGTAACAGTCTTTGGCTTCAGCCATTGGTTACAATACAATTTGCCAGTAGATATGCAATGCCTACATAGACCAATTAACTGAGGAGAAATATAAAAATTGAATACCACTCTAAAGCCCAGATTTAACACAGGAATTTACTAAAACTTTAAAGATCAGTTAATTCTAATAGCATTTAAACTACGCCAGAACATGGTTAAAAGAAATCTTGAAATATCATTCTCTGAAGTAAATTGATCCCAAAATCTGAAAAACAATTTGTACACCGCCCCCCAAAAAAAAAACCTAGAGGACAATCTCATTATAACTATTAAATATTTTCTAAATAATATATTAGAATCAAGAATGCAATAATCCATTAATAATACATTATGACCTAATGAAGTTGTTTAACTATGACACAGTTTCAACATTAGAAAATCAGCTAATGTATCAGACTAATAGTCATGGTTATCTTTGTGGGATGCAGAAAGTTTGACAAAAGTCAATACCAGTTCCCTCTTCCACCATTAGGAAGACGAAACAGAACATCAGGTGGTGATCTGGGGTCTGGGGGAGTGGAAACAGAAAGTCCACTTCCCTCCTGCCTGTGGGAGAATCCAGAGTACATGCACGATGGTTTGTGCAAAAGACAAGCATGCCTTCTTTCTGAGTCCTGCCAGCTACCCAGGAGAGGAGTAAATGTACCAGATCTCCATTTTTGCAAGACAGGTAGAGGCATTGCTGGTAACATGTGATTCACAAGATGAAGACAAGGAGAAAAAGAACATTCTACAGAATTGTTGAGAGACTCGAGAAAGCGATAGTCACATTTTCATGTGAAAGAAGTGACTTTCAAAGACACATTTCACTTAGTAAGGACCTTTAATGTCTAAAGGACACCAAAATAGTTGTCTTTACAACAACAACAACAACAACAAAAAAAAAAAACAGAAAAGATACAAGCCAAATATGCATAGATTCAAGGGTATAGAAAGTTGATATGGAAAGTATTATTTTAACAAAAAAATGCTGCCTTTTAAAAATGATGGCTTAAATGTACATTTGCTTGAGGAAAAGTGGGAACACTGAAAAAGTATGAGATTCTGAAAATAAACGGTCCATTAAATATCTTTTCATGATGTTTTTAAATGAAAATTAGGCAGATTTTAGGTATTTAAAATTAGTACTTTGTGCTGTGGCTCACATCACACAGGTTTTTTTTTTTTTTTTTTAATAATAGGCTACTGATACACTTCCAAGTACTCTCAAACCAGTAAGTGTATAAATCCCAGCCCAAACTGCATGTAATCACCTAAAAATTCTCCTATGTCCTGGCCAAAGGGCTCCCCTTCAATTTACTTCTGATGCCTGTGCTCAATTTTCAAATTACTTCCCTTCACATTTCATTTTTTTTCTATGAATAAGAAACCATCGTAATCTCTTTCTGACACATTTTAAAAGAATTTTTATAAAGAATTTAAATTTAAGAAAAATTAAAGAATTTTGCATTCCTAAGTTTTACTCAGTTATCTATTAGGATTTTAAAAACAATTTATTAGACCCAAATTTCCAAGCCAATTCTGAAGGTGTCTTTATGTATGATCTCAGTGAAGTGGGTTTGAAGGAGTATATATTGCTATCACGTTCCTTAAGTGGAGTGTGTTTTTGTAAAACAGAAATTGGGTATTTGATTCCCTGCATGCAGTGGGGTGGGGGAGAAAAAGGCAGTCACTTGAGATGTAGATAAAAGAAAAGCTGTTATCTCCTATAGAATGTGGCATAGTAGCTGACACTGGGGATCCGATGATGAACAAGAGAGTACAGTCTTTGCTCTCAGGGGATTGCATCTAATGGGTATTGTAAGATAGTATGGACTATGATCTGATGGAAGCAGTAGATAGAACAAGAGAACAAGGGCATTAACTTATGGAAGAACTGGGAATTTTCTTGAAAGAAGAGATGTTTAAGCAAAAAACCAAAGTGACTCCCTTATTGATTCTCCATCAGTAAAATGAGGGTAATGGTGTAGCTAAGGACCCATTGTTTAAAGCAGGATGTGGTCTGAAGCCAAGAGATCTAGCTGCGCTCGCTCTCTCTCTCTCTCTCTCTGTCTCTCTCTCTCTCTCTCTCTCTGTCTCTCTCTCTCTCTCTCTCTCTCTCTCTGTGTGTGTGTGTGTTTGTGCATGCACGTGCTTGTGCACTTCATATGGATATCTTATCTGGGAACTGAAAACAATTGGCACAAATACACATGAAGAAGTGGGTAAATGATTTACTTGCTTTTCAAATCAAATTTGACTGCCCGTGTTTTCTTGAAACAGCTCCGTCATTCATTTATATATTGTTTGTGGCTGCTTGCTTTCTACCACATTACTATCCAGTAGTTGCTACAGAAACTGTATGGCCTGCAAAGCCATACTTAATATTTTCTCTTATATTTACTATCCGACTTCATATAGAAAATGTTTACTGAACCTCAGTCTAAATGATCAACAAAAAGTAAATCCAGCCCTGACTTACAGCTTTTGCTGGTTTCTGTCATATAAATACTATTATCAGGTTAACTTTAAGCTACTAATGTGATGTTAATGAGAAGTTGAAAGAGGAGTATACAATGTTATATGTCAATTACATCACGATATTGCTGGAAAAAAAGAGTTATGTATCTAATGGAGGATTAATGTATAATTTTAAGGTGTACTAGACATATGTAAATATTCAGGTCATTTGCAGTATTAGCATACTGACTTTAGGGTCCTTACTGACACAGATAGCACCCTATAAATGAGGCCACTTCCAAATCAGGTCTGCCATTGGATCCCGAAATTCCCTTGAGCATGAGAAGATAGACGTACCAAGTCAAATCTTTAGCAGTATGTCCAAAGAATCTATACCCTAGGCAGTTTTCGTAGCTGTCAGTTTGTATGACACTGCAGTCATTTTTTTGCATACTGGAAACCAATACTTTTAGTGAGTTAATAGGGGTTACTTAGTGGGACAGCTGAAGTCAACGATCACATCTCCTGACTCCTGGGTTAGTGTCTTGTTTTGCACCAGCAGCCTCTCCCAATTATGCTCCCCTGGCCTATGCTGACCAGCTGACACTGATCAAATCTGGGATGTTGGAGAAGGGGAACATTTCACAACTCCAACTTTGTTTAAAAGGAAGTTGCTTCAATGTAGTTTTTTCAGTGTTCCAGGTGCTATTTCAACTCTATGATTTAATACTTTTCTAAATGTTTTTATGAGTTTCTTTTTAATGCTTTCTAAATAAATAATTCTAAACTCTTTAGCTGCCTGTGAATAATGCTGTAGCAGATGTGGCCCAATATGTGTTCCAAGACTTACGATTTAAAACAAAAACATCATTGTGATGCTATACTTAGAAGAGATCTTTGAGCTATTGAAACCACAGGTATCCTGTAGCCATTGGAGAGAGCATTGATTGAGATCTCATGTAGGAGCTCAGCCATGAGCTCACCTGGTTCTCAGTGGCAGCAGATGAGAAAACAGGTTACGAAGCCCCTGTATGGGGACAGGAGCAAGTCTTTATTATGAGACAGCAGGAGATTCACAGGAGTAGCAGTAGTGGCAGCGTCCAGCAGTGGAAGCCCCCCTGGGCTCTGGCCGCAGCAGTGGCACTGTGCCCATGAGTTGCCAGTGAGAGGCCCCCCACTCCAGGAGCCCTGTTAGCATTAGTATGATTGTAGACAAAGCCGGCACCAGGCCAAGATTAGAACTAGTTTATAGAAGTATGTTTCATGCATGCTAACTATACATCCTGGCTACATTATTATTTTATTATTTACTGTTTTTTGTACATGTGAACTACATCTTAAGGGTACATATTACCTACTAGGCCACCTGTGATGGAAGGTCACAGCAAAAAACTGTCCAAGAAACTAAGAAAACACTTTTCTCACGGGCCTATTCCTCACCAGAATGCCTTACCTGTATAGAATCACCAAGGGTGATTGTTAAAATACAGATCCCTTGTGCCCAGCCAGGCTCACTGAATCAGAACCTGTGGGATGTAGGGACTATGAACTCTTAGCATCTTTGAATTAATATTAAGAAATCAGCATGATATTGAATCAAGTCTTCTTTGGGCCTTGTTTGCAAAATGAGGGACTTGAGTTCTGATTTGATGACAAAGACTAAGACTGTTTCCTAACTCTGCAGAAGACTCTAAAGTAAAGGAGACAAGAGCAATAATTATGCCTTCAACTGTGTTGCTTGTTTCAAAACACACACACGCACACCCTGGTTCTGTGTGCATCCTACACATGCTCTTCTCGCTGGCCATGTGTTTGCATGTGTTTGGCAATGGCAGGCATTTGTGGCAGGGCTGCTCGTTAGAACAGCCTCTTGGGAATCAAATGGAGCATCAAGGAATCCAGACATGTTCTGGATGACAGTGTCCACCCTGCACCTGCTGCATTAGCAGATCCAACAGTGGGGACACCTCCATGGACAAGTTCAAGATGGATTGTACTATTGGATGGGGGCCGTGGAGCCTGCGCTCAGGCCCTTCACTGGGGACGCAGGTGGCCTGCTTCAGCTGAGCGCACCAGGTGGAGGTTCTTACCAAAGGCTGCTGCTGCCAATGAGGCGTCAGATGGGTGATGTGGGAAATAAACACCAAGACTCTCACCCAGCTTGTGTTTACTAAATAATTCCCACTCTTCTTTTTCCTACAGGAACTCCACAAATTTCTTGATGGCCAAAAATTTGGGAGTTTCTATAAATAGCAAGATCAGAAAGAGTAGGAAGCTGTTCATAAATGAATGTCATGGTAGCTAGGGAGCAGGAATCAGACTACATGAGGACACAACATAATGTTCCTCTTGTAGTATTTCCAAATAAATAAAATTGCCTCTTTAATGTTTTTTGTAATAGAATATGGGCCATCTGGCCAAGTCATCCTTCAGCAGGTACTTAATTTTCATGTTTCACTTTTTGCTTACTTAGAATGATACAGCCTCTCCTTCTACTCCTGCTGGTTCCTGGGATGCTTTAGCAGAAACACCTTAGCTCCAAAATGACAAAATCATTTTGTATGACTGCCAGTGGAAAATCCATCGCCACATGGAAGACATGTGGTAGAGGAGGCAGGAAAGAACTTGGACTCCTAGGTTGCTCTTAAATTACTGCCAGCTTGCACTCAAACTTTTCCAGGCACAGTCTGTGGAAAAGACTTCATGTGTATCCTCACTGGTGAGCATTTCCCAGTGTATACCAGGTGTTCCTCCATGAAGATAGAAGCAAAGTCCTGGCAACGCTGGGAAGTGGGCGTCTCCTTTGCTGACATGCATATTTCTAACTGCCCTCTTCACTAAGATTCAGAGACTTCAAGATGAAGTATGATGGAATAAATTCTGAGATTCTAAAGAAATGTTCCAGATAGAATTTTCTAAAGCAGTGCTAAAATTAAGAATGATTTCTAAATAAAAATCTCTAAAGCCAACTAGATATATTACTTGGTTGCATTTCCATAACAAAATACCACAGACTGGATGGCTCAAACAATAAGCATTTTCTCATAGTTCTTGAAGCTGGGAAGTCCAAGATCAAGTTATCAGATTTGGTTCCTCCTGAGACCTCACTCCTCAGCTAGCAGGTAGTTGGACCACCTTTTCATTGTGTCCTCATGTGGTCTTCTGTGCACACACTTTCCTGCTGGTTCACCTTTTTTTGAGTGTCTAAATCTCCACTTAAAAGGATACCAAATGAAAATTTCTTTCAGAGCCAGTAAGAAACCAACACAAAGGCCCAAAATCAGCCGTCATTTGTCTTCCAACTTCAGGTTTATTTTAACTAGCATAATCCCCCAAACTGAGGTTAGCAAAAGGGGGGAAGGGGAAGGTGGAGAGGAAGGGGGGCAGACAACAGGCTATGGTGGTAGACTAAGGGTGTCTTGATGGTGGGGGTGGTGTGACAACACCTAAAGAGGTGGCATCCTCATGTCTGAATAATATAGGATTGTCACCCTAATTTAAAAAAATATTTAAAAAAGAAGCCAACACATAGAACAAGTCTCAAATGGCCACTGAACACAATCTGACCATTTTGTTATTCATTTTACTACGCTCATTCTCCAAAATGAGTGTTTCAAGGCTACGCTCAGATCTCATCTTCAGTTTCTTCCATCCTAGCAGCTAACATTGCCTCATATTTCACTAACTTGGTTTCCATTATGTACTTAGTTGCTCAATTACCTACGTGCAATCAATCTCCCAACCACATTGTCCCTACCTGAACCTGCCACATCCTTGGCCTCTGGCCATGCCACTGTCTTTAGAGAAGAGAAAGGAAAGGAAGAGGAAGAGGAAATGCAACCTCCCATACTTGAAGGTCAGCTGAGTGTTTGTGACAGAGCATGCTATAACTGCAGGATGCAAACTACAGTTTCTTCACATATATACCCAAAGAACAATTCCTGCTTAAATTGTTTTTAAAGTTCTATTCTTATAAAAAAAAAAAACAATTACCACATGTTTATTACAACTGGTGGTTTTATATAATGGTATATCTTAAAGATATGACAAAATATGGATATAATGAAGATCAATATGTGGCTTAAACTCTTTTAATGACAAGTGTAAGTCACTGTTACACCCATGCCTGTTGCCTTAGTTATGGGTTTTCTATTTGCTTTAAGCCATAACTTTAAAAATCATTATAAATTTTTTTTGTGCAGAGAAAACTATATGTAAATGCATATAATTTTAAAAAGAATTGATGACATAAATATGGATACATGGGATGAAAGAAATCTTTAGACTACATTTACATATTCACAAAGTATAATATTAAATGTTTAAAATATATTTTCTTTCATAGTATCTTTGCCCAACTAGCTTCTACATTGAATCCCACCAGAACTATAATTTACTCATTATTCTAGAACATTCAGAATAAGATATACTCTTCAGTCTTAAACAAAAATCAAAGAGTTCATACAGTTTTACAGTCCTATAGAAATTAGAATACAGTTTAGATGACAAAAAATGCATCTAAGCATGGAACTAGAATTTATTTTTGACTTATCCAAGTAGAAATCAATGTCTAATATTAAACCATTCCACTGAAAGATATTGAGAAAGCTTGTCTCTTAAAAACTTCAAATTTGATCAGATGGATTATATATTCATTAGATATAATCCAAAAGGATTATATCCATGAAACTAAATTATGCTAGTTGTGTGAAAAAAATTGCAAGGTACACTTCACTTTCATAGATATAACCCAACCCAAAGTGAAGTGTACCTTGCAATTTTTTTCACACAACTAGCATAATTTAGTTATCTGAATATATGTCTGTATGAATATATATATGTACCATTCAGGTTAAGAGAAATTTAGAAGATGCCTGTGACAAATGGCAACCTCACTTCTATCCAAGTTAACCACTCTTCTGAAATTTGTGTTAATAATTGCCTTGCTTTTCTTTATAGTTTCACCACCTATTCAAAATGTGACCATGTATCCATTTCACTCAAGACAGTAATGAATTGAGCCCTTTGTCTCAAAATCATTATTAACAGTGCTCCTTCTGTTTTAAGTGGTATAAATGAGATATGGACACAGAACTTAGTGTAGATCCCTATGCAGGTTATTAATTAGTTTTGAAACAAGTGGCAAAGTGGATATCTTGTTCTGGAGGGCATGATTGTTGAAGATAAAGACTCCCAGAGAGCCTCTGGGTTATGATTTAACTTCAATGTATCTAGAAGCTCATAAGGCATCATTTGCAAAGCAATGAGTTAATTTTGAGAAGCAAGGGGCTCACTATCATCCAGGCATTTGTCAGTTCACAGTACGGGTCAGATTTTTAATTATTTATTTATTTATTTATTTATTTATTTTTTTATTTTATTTATTTATACAAGCACTGGGTACAGTCAGAAGCGCGGGAGGGTGAGAGAATTCACCAGAGCGGGGAGCAGAGCAGGCAGAAGGACCGAAGTACACTGCTGAGGGGAGCAGCGGGCGGCAGGAGAGGTCTGCGCGCCATGTGGGACCCTCCTCCGGTGGCCGGGGAGCAGCCGGGGATCGAACCGGCGTCGCAGATGCTGCGGGCAGCTTCGCAACCCAGCGCTCAACCGTTGCGCCACTGGGGAGGCCCCAGATTTTTTAATTGTTCTTTTAAATCCTCTTTAAAAATGATTTTATATGTACCATAAAGTATGCACATCTTAAGTACGCAGCCTGAGGAATTTTAACATCTAACATACTCAGTTCTCCAACACCCAGATCAGACACACAACTCTTCTAGCCCCAGAAATTTCCCTCAAACCTCCTCTCAATAACCCCTCTGAAAGTCCATTAAAGTAAAATGAAATTCATAAAATCAGTTCTATACAATAAAATAGATTTGTCAAATATTGTTAGTCATATTGTCAATAACTTTAAAAATACTATCCTTTCAGAACTTGATCAAAGTGATTTTAATGAGAAGTATAAAGATGTAGACTGTGAAGGAAGGATGAGTTGGCTGAGTTGATCTATAATATATTCTTTTTCACATGGTTATATTAAGTTATGGACTGAATTCCTATGTTGATGCCCTAACCCCTAATGTGATAGCATTTGAAGATGGGACATTTGGAAGATAATTCAATTAAGATGAGGTTATGGGGGTAGGACCTTAATGATGGGATTAGTGTCCTTTTAAGAACATACACCAGAGACTTTTCTCTCTCTCTTTCTTTGTCATGCAAGGACACAGTGAGGAGATGGCTAGCTGCAAGTCAGGAAAAGGAGTCTCATCAGGAATTGAATCTGCTGGTGCCTTGATCTTGGACTTATTCTAGATGTCAGTACTGTGAGGAATTATTTTGTTCAAACCACCCAGTCTATGGTATTTTGTTATAGCAGTCCAAACTGATGAATAAATTAAAAATTGATGTTCTACCCCCGTGACTTTATATAAGATTTTTTTAAGAGAAACATATTTAGGATTACTTATCATGTAATGGGTATCATTATTTTCAAATGACTTAACATTAAGATGATTGTGAAGACATACTTATCTTTCTTTCCAATCTTTTTATAACACTGAAATTATTTGACCACAGGCAAAAAGGTGAGTTCCTGGTATTTAAAACTGGACCAGGACAAGATAACATTATTGCAATTGATCTTTAGGTTAAATGTGATGGCTGACAGCAGAACAATAAATACTAAAGCTTTTAGAAAGAAAAAGTTGGAGAATAGTTGGGAGACAACAATTTTTATGATTGTCTTGCAAAAGTCATTTACAAAAGTCTTGAGATTGAGTTCAAGAAAGCTCACAAGGGCGATGAGTGCAATGAAAAGGTACTATTTCTGTGTCATCAAATTAAACTTGTTACTATTTCAGTGCGAATCCTGAAAGGGGAAAGTAGAAAAGCATTTCTGTTGAGACATAAAGTGCAGGCAATGGAAGCTGAACTCAAGAGGAAGAATTATAGAAAATTGTTCTGATAAAGGATTTATTTCCTCAGTGAAAAGATGTGTTAAAAGACAGGAACTTGCTTTTGACTAGACATAGAAATGTGGGGTAAACATAAATACAGGAACGGTTACAGGAGATAATTAGACTATTTAAATCAATCCAAATCAATTCATTAATTGATTAATTTTGATTACCATATGCCCAACATTGTGCTAGGTAATAGAATATATGTATTTTGAATGATTAAATGATTAACTCGGTGCTTGATGTTAACCTGAGTATATACATTGCATTTCATGACAGAACCTGCTATCATCTTCAATGTCAGACATGGCTTGGTAAAATTGCAATACTTGAGAGGGGACCTTACCAGGCATAGATTTCGTGAAGATCAAATAGCTGAGGTTAGTATAGAGTGCTTCTCAAGGGTAATATTCCTGTTTATTTAAATAAACAAATTTACATAAAGTACCCTAGATATGAATATTGACTACTCACAGCCCTTTTCTATCAATAGTCTTGAAGGAACATGGGATTTTCTTTTTATTGGTAGACTGTCAGAGAACCTGCTATTAGCAAGTAGTTGGTTTTAGAAACAGCTATATTAAGCATCCTCAATTATTTCATTGTAGGCTTTTATACCTATAATTTATTAGCGAAGCTTAGTTTCCCATTTCAAATAATTGACTAAACCAATCCTTACTGAGCTCTTCTGGTCATTGCATCACTGGTCACAGATACAAGTTCAGGAGATGTGCCCTATAGAGACTGTGGGGTTTCTGATGGTAGCAGCAGTGATGTGAGCAGATAACTATTGTATAAGGGAATAATTCTTTCCAAGAAATAAAAACAGAAGAGGAACTTCAGAGAGGAGTGACTGACCAGCATATCAGAAAAGAATTTACAGAGGAAGGGGTTGATCTCAAAAAATAAATACTATAGTTAGTAATCTGGAACTACTGAGTTAGAGGAACTTAACATATCCAAAGGACCCTGTAGCATGAAGTTCTAGGGGTAGGGGATGAGACTGTTCTGCAAATAATTGTGAAAGATAATAGGACTGAGGCTGAGCATACCCAGGTGGGCAGGTAGAATATAGTACTTTGATGTTTAATTTTTTTAGCTACTTTACTAAAGATAAAGTTTATATTCAGGATCCTGAAATAATGAACATTTCCTGGAAGCACATTAGCTTTATGGGAACAAAGCTTTATTATCTTTATGTTCCCATAAAGATTATTAGGTTATCAGATGTAAATTATTTAAGATGGGTTGGTGTTGATGATGAGCTAATTGTCTATTACTCTTTGTTTTTGCTTACCTGAGAATCTCCTAATTTCTTAATTTTGAATAAAAAGTTTTTTAGGATATAAATTCTTGGTGGACAGGTTTTTTTCCTGCTTTTTAGCAGTTCCAGCTTGCTGGAATGGCTTTTGATGACAAATAAGTTGTTACTAATTGCACATAATCACTCTCTTTTATTGCTTTCTGTCTTTTGATCGCTTGGGTATATGTATACATGTGAATCTCTAAGTTAATTTTACTGGCAATATGTTGAGTTTCTTGAATGTAAAGGTTGATGATTTTCATCAAATTTGGGAATTTTTAGACTATGATTACTTGTAATATTCTTTTTGCCTCTGTCTCCTCCACCCTATCTAGCTTATCTCCCATTGTGCAGACATTGTGTTTGATGGTGTTTCACTGAACTCTGAAGCTCTGTGCATTGTTCTTCATCCTTTTTATATTCTGTTTCTCAAATTGGATAATCTTAACTAAACTGTTTTAAAGTGTATTGATTCTTTCTCCTTCCAGTTCAAGTAAGTTTTTGAGCCCTTTTAGTGAACTTTTCATTTCAGTTGTATTTTTCAACTCCAGAATTTCTCTTTGATTCTTTTTCTCTTTAATCTCTATTTGGTAAGCTGATCTCATATTTCATGTAATATTTTAGACATGCTTTCCCTTAGTTCTTTGTGTATATTTATGACAACTGATTTCTAGTGTTTACCTAGTAAGTCCAATGTCTTTGTTTTATCAAGAAAAGTTTCTATTGACTTCTTTTTTTTTTTTTTAGAAGTAAGAAAAATTCATTTATTTTATGAAATGACTTGAGTTTGATTACATAGAAATGATCATATTTCATGCAATTCATATAGCTTTACCCAAAATTCTAAATATTCATTTTTCTGTTCTTCTTGTGAATCTATTACTATCTGAAATAGTAGGATAAAATTAAGTTTGGGTCTGAATTGTTTTAATACTGTGCAAAAGAATGAGACATCGCTTCAGAAATCCATGGAGAAGGTAGTGGGCGTAGTATTGCAACAGGGTGGTCCCCAGGAAAGGGGGAGGTTCCCTGCCCCACCCAAGGGAGGGTGGAGCTGAGCAGGAAGAGAAGCTGCAGAAGAGACTGAGGAAGGAAGGAAGCAGGATGGAGCCTAGAGACACGTGAAGAAACTGTGCTTGTCTTTTGGTCGTGGACTGGGTGACACAGATGTGGGTGAGACCCGTGGGGAGGTGACAATGGCAGCTTTTATCTTGATGTTGATTTTGCTCTTTTCCTTCCGGGCTTGTCTGGTTGTTTGTGACCCTTTTCTGTGGGTCCCCACTGGAAGATGTTTTAGACTTGTGGCAGGCTTTGGGGCCTTGCTCTGGGCCGACCCCATATGGATGGAGTTTTACCCACGAGGGGACGGGTAACTTTGGGTGCTTCATTTAGAAACTAGACTCTTTGCCTTACCTGTATTGTTTCCTAGTTTAATTAAAGTTCCTTCCCATTAAAGTCTCCTATGTTTTGTGTTGATGCGGCGGATGGCAGAACCCATGTAGAATAGGCAGGTTTGCAGGGTTTGGGCTGCCCCTCTCCCTGTCCTATAACAGTGTGGATAGGAAAACTTGACATAAAAGAAAATAGGTGAAGAGAAAAAAATGTTGCAAAGTAACATTAAAAAACTTATTATTTTTAGGTCTCAGTATCTTATAACCTTTAAAAACAGTTCACGGAAATTGTACTTACTTTCAAGAATAAAGGTTAAAAAATATACTTTTCCATTCCATTCCCATTCATTAGCTAGCTTTCCTTAGTTCCCAGGCTTGCCATCTCCCCATTACCTTTACAGGAAGGGGAAATGCTGAGAGAGAGCAAAGAGAGCAAGAAAAGATACACTTTAAAAAGATCTTACCAAAGCCTACCAAAAGTATATAGAAAATCTAGGACTAAAAATTTTGGAAATAGGTTAGAAAAGAAAATGACTTCATTTTATCGATTTTGGGGGTTAAAGGAAAAGTTATATGTTAATATGTGGTAAATACTAACCAAAAGAACAGAATTAAAAAATATGAACACCTAATGACTAATGACTAGGGGGGCGGGAGGGGAAGGATTGGGGTCAGAATGGGGCGTTTGCAATTGTATGGGGGAATATAAAAATAAAATTTAATATTTAAAAAAAAAAAAAAAGAGAAGGTAAACAGTGGAAAAAAAAAATAGCACACTAGTTTGTATATAACACAGCTTTATGGTAATTCCTGGAATCAGGTAATATTAGTTTTCCAACTCTTCTTCTTCTTCAAAAATTTATTGGCTATTCTGTGTCTTTTTTACTTTCCACATATAATCATTTTGCTGATAACCACAATATAATTTGTTGGGATTTTGATTGGATAAATTGAACTAGTAGGTCCAGTTGTGAAGAAATTACATGTTGACAGTATTGAACTTTACAATACATGAAAAAGAAATGTCTCTTCTAGATGTTTTTTGTCAACCTGTGTCCAGGGGTAATATAAAGTAAATAGGTGCTGAAGAGGCTTCAGATCATTTACCCTATACTCAAGCAGTAGCCAGACTTTCACCTTTGTTCAACTTTGCCTTCTGCTACAGATTTTCTTTGTGCATAGGTTTCTGAGGGTAAGGAATACTTAAAATTTACTATATAAAGAACATTTAAAATTATTTGAAGCTAGAGACTTTAGAATGTCTATAGTATGCATTACATATATAACTACATTATTTTATATCACTATATATATCACTATATATGTGTCTGTGTTTTACACACACACACACACTTATCTTTTCAAGTATAGTAGTCACAGAAAGTTCACATTGGGCCCAAGCTCTTCACCTTTTCTGATTATATTCCTTTTAAGCATTACAATATGATTCAGTCATGAAGAACGTTTTTCATTCCATGACCAAAAAAGGTCTAAAAAGGTTACAGTCTGAAATAGTATTACTTTTGCTGTCATTATTATTAACGGTAAATGAGAAATCTAGGTTAAGGAAAAACTACTGAGGCCATTGTGATCCTATGTGGTCCATAACCACTTTTGTTTGCCAAACTATTACCTGAATATATATCACTTACGTGTTCTGTCTCAGTAGATGTTATTCATTTATTTTGCAATTTACTTTGAAAAGTACTGAATTCAATAGTTCCCAATTCATTGACTTCTTTCTTCCTGTATGTGGGTTATAATTCCCTGGTTGTTTGTTGGTTGCATGTTTTGTAGTTTCCTCCTTGCAAATGAAATATTCAAAAATAATATAATCTGCCAATTCTGCAATCAGAGTCTCCTTCCCCAAGGTTTGTTTTTGCTATTTGTTTAGTAACTTTCTTGGACTAATTCTGTAAGGTAAATTCTTTATCTTGTACAGTCACCAAGGCTCTGGTTTTCTAGTGGTCAACTAAAGGTTGGAATATTCTCATGTATGTTGAACTTCAAACTTTGATGAGGAGCTTTCTATGTGTGTTGGGGGTGACTTCTAGACTCTAGAGGGAAGTTGTAGTAAGCTCTGCCTTAGCTTTCACATTCTACTTGTGATGCACAAGCACATCTGGTCTGTCAGATGTGAGATCAGAGTCTTCTCAAGTCTTTCTAAATATCCACATAGCTCCTGCCTATGGGCAAACCTTCTAGATGCCCAGGAATACAAATGAGGTTTTTTTTTTTTTAAAGATCTTTATGGACATCTCATTCTCCAGTTTTTCCTTTCAAGCTTTGTGGTTAGACTTTTGTTATCCCTAACTAGTCATGTTGCCTCAGGATCTGTGATATTATACAATTACTGCTGATTGTTTTCATCAAATACCCTGGGGATAGAGCTATTCTCAGAGAGTGAGCTCTGAATCAGACCAAATAAAACCAGTCTGAGAATGGAGCTTTTCAGTAAGCTTCCAGACAAGTCAAATAGTGGCAATTCTTTGGAAAAAAGGCTTTAATGGCACTCCAAACTCATTCTACTCACCCCCAGTAGCTGCTAGGCTACTGGTATTTGTAGCTACCATAGCTACAAAGTTATTATGTTTCAAGGATACCATGGATCTGGGGGAGAGGAGGCTAGGATCAGCAAGTTAATGTCATAAAACTCATTGTTATTGATATTCACTCATTTGTACTTGAATAAAACTCCTTGTGTTATTACAAGCCTTTTGGTAATTTCCAGAATTTTGAACAGGTTGATTTCAACACTTTTTTTTTTTTGGCTACTGTTCTCACTGCTGTAATAGAATGGCAGAGGTCCTTATCCCATCATTCTGGAAGTCATCCCTCAGGTTGCAACATTTGAAATAGGTTTTACTATAAATTTGGACATAATCAAAGGGAAGTTTACCCCAGAAAAATGTACAACTGCTGCTGGATGGGATGACTTTCAGAATCCACAGATCTGGACTTCTTGTTCTGGGAAGTCTCAGTCCTGCTTATCTCTGGTATAGTGAGGGCTGTTCCCCACACTATTTATATAACTGGCTGTGGCTTGATCCTCATTGCCAGAAAAGCAACAGTATTTTCCTCTTACTTGTAGACTTATTAAAAATAGCCACAAGGCAGACATAAGTAAGAAGATTTTATGCTTACCTAAGTCCAAGAGTTTCCTACCCCTGTTCCTGGAACAACCTCTTTTCAGGTGAATGGTAGTCAAAAATTCATTGCCTTTAAGGAAAGTCCCCATACCACTGCAGGGTGTGGCTATACCTTATTCTCTGACTTTCATAAGTTAGTCACTTAAGAAAATAACAGTCCAGGGCCTCCCCTGGTGGCACAGCGGTTGAGCGCTGGGCTGTGAGGCTGCCCGCAGCCTCTGCAGCACTGGTTCGTTCCCCTGCCACCGGCGAGGGTCCCACAAAAAACAAACAAACAAACAAACAAATAAAGGTCCAAAATCAGTATATTGCTCAAAGTCTAGATCATGTCACAATCAGTGCAAGGTAAACATTCAATTGGTTCCTTTTTTAAAGTCATCAGGCACTGTTCAGTTTCTTTTGGATTCTTTTTTCCAATTTGATTCCAAGTAGTCTTCTCCAGAGTTTGAGATTTCAACACCTCATTTTGTCTAAGAGTTTTTTCTCAAGCAAGAATTCAACTTCTTTCCACAAACCAAGGGCAATTTTTAGGCAGAGCGTACACTAAATTCCAAAGGAAAAAGAACATATTTTCTCTGACCAGCTGGATGCCCAACAAAAAAAGCAGCCATGTCTGCAGAACCTCCATCCAGACTGACCTGCTGGGTGATCACAATTCCAGGGTCAGGGTACAAGGGGCTTCAGATTTATCCCCAAAGAAAATAAGTCACTGTATATTTTTTATATTTGTAGCTAAAAGTGCCATTTCAGTCTTAAGAACTATGAAATAACAAGTCTCCAAAGAGAATTGAAACTACAGTATCTTGCAAGATGAAAATTTTTTTAAGTTTTAAAAATTAGCTTTAAGTTTCTGCCCATAAGAATTCCAAAATTCTTAAAGATGTCATCCTATTACAAATGCATTATTTCCAAAAAGTTAACCTAAACACACACAAACAAAGGAAGTAGAATTATCCTGGGTTGAAAATAAAACACTGAAGAGTTTGAGTTCTCCCAAATCACAAAGACGACAATTTGTGATTTAGTGGGAGAAAAAAACCCCAAAACTGTCATCTCTCTTTTTTCTGTTTGGAGGGAATTCAGTTTCCCAATAACCACAAATTACAGGTTGTGTGTTTGCTATCACAAGGACTCAGACCTGAGAGATGGAGATAGAAGTGTTGAATTACTGCAACACAAGTTGGAGTCTGTTGTCCCGGCAACAGTCATACAAGGTTCCCTTTAAAAAGAACTGAGAGAACATGAAGTTGAACTTGGGAGGGGGCATTGTAACAATGTGTTTGGACTGCTAGTTAAGGACTGATCCTCTGCTTGTGAGCCAACAGGTAATGGCTCCTTTTATAGTAATAGTGTTACAGCACAAATGAAGCCTATCACTGTCTGCCACAGCTACATTTCCTGGTCCTGATGACTTAAGCTTTGGGACTTCTTGTCCTGAATGCTAAAGAGATTCTCCAACAAAAGCATTTAGTAAAAACACACAAAAAATCTAATTTTAGACTTGAGGGAGACTGGTTGCATTTTTGCTTTACTCTGTAATCTACTTCACATAAACAGAATGGAAAGTTTTGTTCTGATTCTATCACAAATGATGAAGTTCTTTGATTCTGGATGCATCTTCATAATTCCTGTAGCTCCATCTATCATTTCAGTGACCAACACTATAATTAGTCATGGCATGCTAATATCCTCAGTCACAAAATGAAAATTAATATCTGATATGCATAGATTTGAAGATCATGTGATAAAAGAGATATAGGGGCAACTTTGATTCCCATGACACTTTAGTTGTCTAAGTTAAGGAAGAAATTTACTTAGATCAAAAATATGTGGCATTTCTAACTATAATGTTCATAATGATGAGCCCTTGGTAAACACTTGATAAGTTAGTGAAATAAATGTCAAATCATTCCATTTTCAAATTGTAATTATAATGCACATAGGATTCACATATAAAAACTCCCTTTCTTAAAAGAAATATTTAAAGTCGCACTGAATCCACAACCCAGAAAACCCCTTGTTTTTGTAATGTGCACACTAAGATTCACTATCTGCCTTATCTTTATGATGAAAGGCTCCAGCAAATGGAATTTTTAAAATAATTTACTTTCAGAACTCAAATTTTCTAAGATCAGTCACACTGGGAATGGTGTAAAGAATGCAACCTGGAATAAAGTTTGGGCTCTTAATTTCCCTAACAAGTATCTTATTTGCTCTTTACAGGATTCATAGGGTATGTATGTATGTATGGGGGAGGGTAACTTGTGGTGAGTGTTGCCAGAGGAGCATTGATTTGCTCATACCAGTGAAAACAAGTGATTATTTTCTGAGCAATGTCAACCCCTCATTATAGGTACGACATTTGTCAATGAACATTCTATTGGACAGTATATAAAAAATGAAAAGGAATAAAATAGAGAAAGTTTGTTTATGACTCCTGGAAGTTTTCTTTTTTCTTTTCTTTTCTTTTTTTTAAAAAGATTTATTTATCCATACATACAAGAACCGAGGTACAGGCCAGATGCGCAGGAGGGTGAGGGGATTCACCAGAGACAGAGTGGGGAGCAGAACAGGCAGACTGACGAAATATACTGCTGAGGGGAGCAGTGGGCGTGACAGGAGAGGTCTGCCCCGCCACGTGAGAAACTCGCCGGCCGGCTGGGATGGAACCGGCACTTCGGAGGCTGCGGCAGCTTCACAGCCCTGCGCTCAACCACCTGCGCCACCGGAGGCCCTCCTAGAAGTTTTCTTTAAGTAACAATTCACCATTTTATCATTAAGAATTTTCAGCCATAGCAATTGAAAATATAATAAATTTCATAGTGAATATTCTTGGAACTGCATGTTATTTTCCTCTAGAGACCAAAAAATTATTTAGTATATGTAGATTATGTAAATGTTTGAGAAAAAAGATTGTTGAGTGATACTCCAGAATCAACCAACTATATATATACAGGCTCCTCAATGAACTTTCCATTTCAGCCACCCTGGTCTTCCAGTTCTTGCACTTTGAAGCGCTTTCCTGCCACAGGGCCATTGCATATGATTTTATTAGAATAGTCTTTTCTGCCTCTTTTCCCCTAGTTTACTACTATTTTTCAGATCCTTCAGAAAAATCCTTTTAAAATGCCTAAATGGTAGGATAACACCATGTTTCTTTTCCTGTCATAGTGTATATTTGTGATATTAGTTGATTAGTCTGACTTGCCATTAGACTGTATACTCCACGAGGGTAGGGGAGCTATTTGTTTTGATCTCACATTGTATCCCCAGCATAGTACTTGAAATGAGTCCCTAACAAAGTCAGAGAAGGAAATAATTACTTGAGCCTAGAGGCTAGTGAGAAATGTTCTAATCATGGGAACCACATAAGTAAAAGACTAGAAGCAGGTAAATACATGATGTATTCAGAAGTCAGAAGATGGATGTAGAAGAAGGAATGAGTAGAGGTGAGCTTACAGAAGCAGATTGGGACCAGATTGTTTAAAATCTTGGGCTTGATAAGAAGTTTGGACATTTTCTAGGCAGCAAGGAGCATTTGAAGACCTTAAGCAGTAGAATAACAGTAGAGTAGAGCACTAGAATGACACAATCCCATCTGTGTTTCTGATCTAACAGTGGCAGCAGTGTGGAAAGCAGTGCAACTAAAAATAGCATTATAAGCAATGTGCTCATCACTTTCCCCCTATTTGCACAGTAACCCAATTTTTGGACATATATCCTGTTTGTTCAGAGAAATCCCCAAGCCTGGAGAAGCATCTCCTTATACTATCTTAAAAGAGCTTTGTTATAAAATATAAGGGCAAAGTAGCCATTAGCTATTGGATTGTGTCTTGTGCCAGTTAGTGTTCAACAATGAAATCATTTAACAAAACAATATATGGAGCTATAAAATTTAGGTATTGTGACGTCTCAGAAATATCTTTAGGAAATATTGCAGAGAAAATAGCCTGGAGAAGGGGCCTCCCTGGTGGCGCAGCGGTTGAGCGCTGGGTTGCGAAGCTGCCCGCGGCCTCTGCAGCATCGGTTTGATTCCCGGCTACCAGGCAAGGGTCCCACATGGCGCACAGACCTCTCCTGCTGCGTGCTGCTCCCCTCAGCAGTGTACTTCGTCATTCTGCCTGTTCTGTTCCCGCTCTGGCTCTGGTGAATTCTCTCACCCTCCCTCACTTCTGACTATACCCTGTGCTTGTGTAAATAAATAAATAAATCTTTAAAAAAAAAAAAAAAAGAACCTGGGGAATTAGTAGTATACTCTTCCAACAGGTCAGCAGGAGGTAGGTATCAGTTCATTCTAAGAACATGACCAGCAGTATTCTAGAAATAAGTTATGAAAACCTATAATATAACTGATATTACTAGACATCTTTAAAAATGTCAACTTTTAGGTGCAAGGGACATAGTAATATTTATTGAGAACCTATTATATGCCAGGTACTGTTCTGTTTTAGCAAGATTAATCCATATAATCCTCATTAATTTATGAGACACTATTATCAGATCTAGTTAACATATTTAAAAAATGGAGATACAGTGGGGTAAGTTACTTCTTCAAGGCTTTATAGGTAATTAGTAAGAGATGGGCTTAAATCCGGGAGCCTCATCCCAAGTCATTCTCTTCACAGTGACCTCTATGCCTTATCAGATAGAGTTGTGCTCAGCTTTGGAATAGCCTCTCTCCTCTTTATCAGCACAGCTTTTCTCATTCTTTATTCTGCTCAACTACAGAGAAAACATCAATTTGACCTGGTTCATATTTGACCAGCATTCATTATTGTTTTGCAAAAAATCACATAGATTTTGTAAACAGCTGGTTTTGATAGTGATCATTTGAAAAAAAAAATTGGCTCAGATTGTACTGACTCAGGAAGTAAGAACTACTGGAAACACTGAAATTTTGACTTACAAGGTATCTGTGGAGACCAAAGCTCTAGCACCCAATTAATCTAACAATTGGAACCCAATTGTCTCCTCTCTTGGGTGTTGTAGAGTTGATTACATCACTCTTTAAAAGTCATTTTTTGGGGAAAGTATGCAATTAAGTTATTTTCCTTTAGTGTTCTGTTCCTTGAATTTATGCTGTCAGATAAAAACAGAAATAAACCTACATTTCCTTACGCTTCACTTTCACATACCACAGTCTTGTAAAACTTCCACAGTAACGGGGGCATCTGAACTGAGTTTTACACAATGTTCTTTCTTGGTACTGTATTTGAAAGTATTCCTATAAAGATCCCAACAACCCTTTGACACAGTAATGTTCATACTTAATGTAGAGAATTACAATGTAGAGTCCTAAGTGATATGATCTAACTTGATAGAGTTCAAGAAAGATTATGGAAGGGTTAAATATTAATGGTAGTAGTGATTGAAAAAATATAGTTGCATGATGATACTGTCTTAATGATGGTAGTCTCTGAATTCTATACTTGCCTTACGTGACCAAAATGACTAAAAGTTGTGTCAAGAAACCAATAGGAGCTATTACATACACTGTATTTTTAAGTCATAGACTCTGAGGGCCTCAGGGATAATGTAGTATAACACCTACCCCTCCCTGCCACTGTGTCCTCGACCATCCCCCACCTCTGACCACCCTGCAGTCAAGGGCACAGCTACTCCAGGGTACCCATAGAAACCACACTGTGATATGAAGGAATAAAGCAGACCCAGAGATTCATCTCTCCTTTTTCTTGAAATCAGTAGCACTCTCTTTCTCTTTTGAATTTCTGTTTTTGATAGCAATATGATCGGAACTTTCTCTACTGTGAGGAAAATCAAATGCAATTCAGATGATAAAAGGAAGCTGACACTTTTTAGACAGGAATCACCAACCTCCTCCGACTCATTGGGCTCCACACTGCCCTCTGCTGGCTCTCTCCTCTCCGCCTCATCTACCTTTGAAAGTTTTTCTTCCTTGTTCTTCGTACCCAATCCCATATCAGTTTGAGTGTTTTAGAGTCTCAAGTAATAGATATTGAATTAAACTGACTTAAATAACAAAGTAGTTATGTGGTTTCCAAAGCCAGAGGTTGCATTCCAGAAGTTTGCAGAAGCCAGACAAGTTTTCATCACGGCTCTCTCTCCGCATCTCCCTGCTTTCCTTGGCCAGAGCTCCTGCATATTTTTCTGGTGCTACATACATATTCTGGTGCTGACTCCTCTCAGATCGCCAAGTGGCTGTAACAACATCAGGCATGGCATTGGTGCAGCATACAGTCCAGGACAAGAGAGGAGTGCTCTCTTACCTTTAACATCAGAAGTCCTGGACGGTCCACTGTAAGTCAATAGCTGGGGCCTGGCCCACCCCACACCAAACTATGGCTTCTGTTTATCTGAGACTGTGAGGAGCTTGAGACTTTCAGATTCTCCCAGCTCAAATCCCGGAGAGAAGAGAAACAAACTCAGCGTGTCTATACTTTGATTGCTTGGGGATTTAACTTTGTTGGCTTTGTGGACCAATCACAGTGGGGAAAATCATGACTGGCAAAGCTTAGATCACTTCCCATTCAAGGTGCTGAATGTCAGGAGACATTGACACCATACTTGACACCACCTTCTATATCACACCGGTTGCAGGGGGATCACTCTCACAACAAAAGGAGGGCAGCAAATGGATTAAAACAGCAGTTGCTCACTCTACCTTATTATATTTGGTGTCCTGCCCTTTCAAAAAGGAGTTGACAGCTTTCAGACATGATAGTATCCCCAGGCACTGATTTTAAGGCCAGAATCATGTGCACCAGTATATTTTTAAAACATTATATGAATAACACATTGAGTTTATATCAAAGTGTATGCAACAATATTGTCTGGATAGATTATATACTACAAGTTTACTGAGTACAATATGGTATACACGTTCCTTAACATATGTTCAAATTTCAATTTTTAGCACCATGTTCCACCCCACCTTGTTTCTCCCCCCCTCCACTCCACCCCCAGCACATAAACAAAGAATCATCATAGAATCACGAGACAGAAACTGGCTTCTCATTTCATTCTCTTAAGAATTTCTCTTTGCCGGGAAGGGAGAGCCCCAGTAAGGCTCCGGCCATTAACCCACCCCTAGAGATCCTTACTAAGTGGATTTGTGGTTTTGAGACTCTCCCCCAGGTAATCTTGATAATTACCTCTTTTTTGACAGTCTCTGAAAGAGG
Organism: Talpa occidentalis; assembly: GCF_014898055.3. Classification (NCBI taxonomy): domain Eukaryota; kingdom Metazoa; phylum Chordata; class Mammalia; order Eulipotyphla; family Talpidae; genus Talpa; species Talpa occidentalis. The sequence continues at coordinate 121,481,882 of NW_023603184.1, forward strand.
CACTATGTTCCTCATCAAGATATTTAGAGCTCAGAGCCCAGATAACAAGGCGTTGGCTTCTTCAGTCTGAGAATTCATTGGGTCCTTCGTGGAAGACACTTAGAAGAATCCCCTTTGGTGAGGGCCTGCATTCCTAGCACCCCCCTGTGACTGCTTCTGCTTCCGTGGAAAGGGTGCCATTAGTGGACTAGAGCTGGTTTATTCTTTGGCCAGGTTTATCCACAGCTATGTCCCCTTCTCAGACACAGATTAGATACATTTCAAGAAGGAGCACATGGGACTTTGGCAAAGTTCTTCCCTAAACCTCTCTCTTTGGGGATCATGCTCATTACTTTTTTTTGGTAAAGATTTATTTATGCGTACAAGAACTGGGGTGTAAGCCAGAGGTGCAGGGGATGAGCAGATTCACCAGAGAGAGTGGGGAGCAGAACAGGCGGATCTACTGAAATACGCTGTTGAGGGGAGCAGTGGGTGAGGCAAGAGAGGTCAGCTGTGATTTGTTGGAAGCTCCCTGGCCGGCCGGCGATGGAACTCGTGTTTCAGTGGTTGGTGATAGCTTGATAGTGCTGTCTTTAACCCCTGTGCCACTAGGGAAGCCCCATGCTCATTACTCTTTATGTATTTTAAAAAAGCTGACCCTCCCCTCAATGCCCCAATTGATGTAAATGAGTGTCGGAATGTCATATGGGGTAATAATGGGGTTTTTTAGAATGTAGGGAAAATCCCTATCTCTCTGATTTCTTCTCAGACTGCAGAAGTAACCAGCCAGCATCAGACAGGTTAGCAACGGAAGAATCAATTTAATCATGTGCATGGTGGAATGACAGTGATTATTCAGATACCACCACTGGTTAGGGAGAAAGGAATTTAAATCTCAGGTTGAGGGGCCTGAAGTGCCAAGGAGAGAGGAAGGAGACACTGACAAGGAGGAGGTGACCTCATCGTTTTACTGTGAGAGCAAAGATTAGTTTCTCATAGAGGACATGTTTCCTGATAAACTATCACTTGGATGATACCCCAAAACCACATTCTTCTAATTAATAGAATTGGAGGGGAGACTGTGCGATGTGACTGCTTCTTTGATTAGGAGAAAGGACAAGTCTCCAGGGCCTCCACGGCTCTTAAAATCATCCTCATTCTTTAAAGGAGGGTAGCAGGCTTCCCAAGACCCACCCCACAGGCTTTTATTGACCTTTAGTTCTTCGTATCAAGGTGTCACATATTGGCAGAGTCTTACCCTGGGAACACTGAAAAAAACCTATATGACCCTTTTGGGGACACCAATCCCACAGTTTCTACCCTACAGTTTCTGGAAAGTAATAAAAAGAAGAGAGCAACTCCTTTCTCTTCACCTGGAATGTGCCCAGTCAGTGTTTACACAGGCTCAGCTACAAGTTGTGGGCAACTTCTCTGCCCTATATTCCCAAGTATTGAGTGACAAGGCCAGTTCAAAGCCTCAGGGCTCTTTGGATAGTTGAAAGAATCCCACCTTCAGGGAAGCAGGCAGGGGAAGCAGGAGCAGCATATAGCTCAGCACTGCCTGGTGGAGACATAGTGCAAGCCCAGATGTCAGCTACAGAGAGGGAAGTTCAAGTTTTCTAATAATGACATTTAAAAAGGAAAAGAAAAACAGACAATACTTGACATTGGGTTTGATAGGGATTTTAGGGAAAAGGCCATATTTTAACTGATCTTTTTCTTGATAACTTGCAATTTTTGCTTCACTTTGCTTAAAGAAAAACTAATCAAGAACCCTCTGATCTGGAGAAAGGAGCAAGTCTATACTTGACAGCTGCTAAGCTGGAGTCCTGGAACTCCCTACATGGACTGCAGAGCAAAACTAGGGGAAATGGGCTATACTTTGCTCCTATAACTTGTGGAGCATTGTAGGATGATTCACTAGTGAACTGGAAGTGGAGAAACACTACACATCTGAAAATCAACATTATCTAATGCTTTTTCTTATAAATCTGAGCTGTGGGAGATTAATGTTTGGAAGATCATGTTATACCGTGGGGGCACAGTCTGATAAAAATACTTGTTTTCAACTCCAAATGGCATTGAAGCAGCCTCCCTACAGTTAAGACCAAAGAAACAATCTCTGTGCTGTGATAGTACCCCTGAGGTTCTTGTTTTGATAGTATTGAATGTCTAGGCTTATGTAAATTAGTGTATTCAAAATTTCATGAACTCAATAGCCAATTTTAATTAAAACTGAATATTGAACTTGATATTGATCAAACAGCTAGAAATTGCAATGAATTTAGTTTATGACTATATTTCCAAGTGTCATTGATAGTGAACATAAATAATGTGCCTCTACATTTATGGAAGGAGAGTTGGCAAAAAAAATTAGGTATTTCTCAAGTAAAACAAACATTTCAAAAAATTATCTTCCTGTTCATTGGGCATATACAGATGGACCAGGTACAAGTTTTATTGTTAAAGTTACCAAGGGAGGAAGGAATTAATGCGAGTCTTAGCACGATGAATTTTCCTGTACTGGGTTTTGGTGTTTTCTTACAGGTTTATGTACACTAGGAGATTTAAAGGAATAATAAATTCATAACAAATAACGAAGCTAAAAGAAATGACACATCATTGAGTTTTCCCAATGTTCAATGATTAGAGTACGAGCTGATGTGAATAGCATGTTTCCTTAAATAAACACTGATATGGTATTAAAATACACCATATTTTGATAGCTATAATTCAAATGCTCAGTTTGTAGACAGGTTGAGGCACTTCCATTTCATTCTTTTTCTTCTCCCAAACCTAGCTTTGCTATGGCCGAGGTATTAGTGATCAGAGGATTAATTTTCCTTTTTAATACTTTTTTCATCCCAAGCTCTGGTATAGATCGGCATGTATAAAATATACAGCACATGCTTTACTAAAGGGAAAACATTCCATTTATTCTTTCATTCAAAATATTTATTGAAAATCAAGCAGGGTGTTGGACAGAGAAACAAGGAGACATCTTTTTTACAGCATTAACTAAGACTGACCTTGACCATGCAAGGTGCTGGAGGATACAAAAATGAATAAGATGAAAGAAAGCTTACAATGAAGAAACTTACAGTTTGAGAGTAAAGCACAGACAATATCCTAATTACAATGTACTGTGAAAAGAGTAGTAACAAAGGACTTCAGAAGCATTTCATATCAGTTAGCACCAGCTACTGTTTTATTAGAATACTTTAAGGTGATAACATCTTGTCTTTTCAGTATTCTATTCTAGAACATCACTCTACTTTAATTTGTACCAGTTGTCAATTGAAGGGAGGTGGGAATTGTAGAAATTTGCACCTAGATGGGGAGAGGAATAATTTGGGGGCATCAGACATCATGCAGTAAAGCAAGTTTAGAAGAGAAAATGATACAGATAGATCTGGACAGAAAAGTGGTGTTATTTGCTTGTTTATTTATTTTAATAGACTATATTTTAAAGCAGTTTTTCACAGCAATATTGTGCTAGAGTACAGAGATTTCTCATATACTCCCCGCCCCTTTATATGCCTACTCTCCCTAACTATCAATATTCCCCACTGGAGTGGAACATATATTACAATCAGTGTACTTATGTTGACATAACATTATCACTCAAGTTATAGTTTATACCAGGGTTTGCATGTGGTGTTGTACATCAAATAGTGTTTTCAAAGAGCTAAGAATCAGTGGGGTAACCCAGTAGGGTATTGAACAGAGAAGCAAGGAGATATCTTTTTCACAACATTAACTAAGACTGTCCTTGATTTAGTCCTTTCTGCCTATATGCTCCTCAAGCATAAAGAAATGCTTAAATAGAGCGGGGGAACAGGACTTGTAGAAAGCAGCAAGTGCAGTGGCTGAACTCTCATTAATATGCAAGGCCCATGCAGTGATGAATATACCGTACTTTAGGTTGACGGAGAACAAGTGGAGCCAGGGTACAGTTCATTACCCCGAAAACTGATAATTAAAGGAAAATGATTACATATTCATATTGATTTTCTGGCATAAACTATTTTTAGGATAATCAAATGGCGTTGGTAGATGAGGGCAAGGTTTTCTGTACAGACGGATTTCAGCTAGTTAATGCAGAAGGAATGAAAAATAGAATTGAAAAAAGTTACCATTTTGCGAGTGCTAACCTAATAACTGATGCAGATTATGGTCATAAAGAGATGATGATGCCTTTAAGTAAAGTGTTAATGGGGAACTGAACTGTGGGGTCAATCCCACTACCATTAAAATTGAGAAGAGGAGACAAGATGGTCCAGGATGGACTACCTGGCACCACATCTGAGGAATGCATGTCAAAAAAATTAAACCTGAGATTAATTAACACTAATTAAGTTACTGAAATAGGAATCTAACTTTCAACTCCTAGGAACCACTATGGGTTATAACCAGTTAAGCAACATCTGCTGAAGGGCATCAGCCAAAACTAGGGTGTGGGGTCTTTTCTATGTTAACTGGCCCTGTTTCAAGTTGACTTTCCCCAAAAGGTGGAATATTTTGATGAAATTGACTTTGGGAAAGCTGACCAATCTCCTATAGGCTTATGTATTTTTAAATATGTTAGTGGTGGTGGACTATGGTAAATCCAAATTTTACAAACTGGAACATAGTAAATTGCAGAGTTTGTGTTAGAAAGATTTATTGGAGGAATTTTTCACTAATGGAGGAACCCACAGAGAGTCTACTCACAAAGTGGCTTTCCAGATTCCTGATATCTGATTAGAAAACACTGTTGAGACATGGAAGAAATGAAGACACTTGATGCGTGCCTAGAGGAAAGAATTGTCTGTTCTGATCATTTGGCTCAATTAGCCTTCCATTGATTTGCTAAGCTAATACTTGTGAGATTTTAGTAAGAAAAGTAAAAGGACTGAGATAACTGCTTAAAGTGGCATTTGCTCTTGATATTGGGTCCAATGGATTTTGAGACTTGGTCCAGCTAATAATAACTTAAACAAAACAAGTTCTAGTTCTCTCTCAGAAATAAGAAGTTAGGCTGTTCAGGGCCAATAGAACAACTCCTTGGAAAGCAGCATCTCACCTTTATCTCCATTCTGTCTGTGGCCTAGCCCACTAGAAGGAAGAAGGGAGAAAGAACAAAAGGTCCCCTCAGCTAAGTTTATCCCTTGATTAAAGCAGTCTTCCTAGAAGTGCCACACAGCACCTCTATTTACAATTCACTGACCAGTGAGCAACATGGCTGTTATCTACATGCATGGAGCCTTGGAACAGTAGCATTTTAGTTGATTGCATGGCTGAACTAGATAAAAATGGAATTCTGACTCTAAGAAGGAAGAAGTGCAGGGAACGAGGGGTTTCTATCAATGTAGAAAAAGAGACATTTAAGAGAAAAAAGAAAACTGCTATTCAATTTAATTTTTGCAAAATCCTGTGATGTAGAACTATTCTACAGTAGACCTACCTTTGTAACATGTTTTATATTATTAATTGCATGTCAGATTCCATAATTAAATGTATAAATATGTTGTAGGTACTACTGTAAGTGCTTTTGGGGAAAGATTGGGCCTTGTTAGTGTATATAATTTTATATGTGTTACATTCATTTGGATGACTTCATCTTCCATTGCTTTGCTATAAGCTTTACTTGACTGAAAAATGTGTTGCGTCCCCTTTAACTTCACCTTTTTTCTTTCTCATCCTGTCTCCGGGTATGGCCTCTTAGGTTAGAACTATGACATGTGAAAATCAGAGGTTGCTTGTGTAAGTCAGATGTTCAGTAGCACTGTCACACTTTCTTGTCTGAGAAATCATAATTGAGGTTGGCAGCATGGTTTATTTTGCATCTATTTCTGTCAGAGGTCAATTCTCTGGGGCAAGTGAATGCACAGGAGTGTGCCTACGTAAGCTTTTGTCTGAAATGTCGTTGATACAACCTTCCTTAATCATATTCAGCAGAACTCCATTTGTGATTTAGATAGCTTTTAGGTTTTTAAAAATTTATCCAAGAGGAGTTTTATAGGAGCAAGTTCTTAGGGAACAGAATTATGCAGAATTCACCTGCCCCCAAATGCCACATATTATAGTAATATATTTTGTAAAGTTTGATCTATTATATCAAAAGCTGAGTTATTACTCTAAGTCAATCTCTTTTTGTTTATATACCATGGCTTTATTTAAAATAATTGGCAGACCCTAGAAACATGTAGAATAAAATACCATCTACACATTATTTTGTAATCAGCAAAACATAGGTTTTGGGATGTGAAGACTCGAGAGGCTGAACCTCTTTCCTACTTTGTGACTCTGGAGACAAAAAATTCTCTGACCTTCAGCTTGCTCCTTGACACTTTTTGCTAGATCCCATTTTTATGGTCAGACATTACTATGCACCAACCACTTTTTTAAGCCCTGCAAGATGATTGTGAACAAGATACAGGCAGTTGTGGACTTTAGAAAAGTTGAATCCGAAGTTGCAAATTCCATTGCTTTCATGTATCAGGCAGTAAACACAATTGTCTGAAATAGAGAAAGTAAAATAATCAAGGGGACATGGGTATTATGACTGAATTTGAAGAAGCTTCAGCTCATCAAAAGACATTCCTATTCAAAAAGTTTTCAAATACTAGATACTTCTAATTATACTCCAGCCATAGACAAATCTTCTTTACAGCCCCACATTCAGTATGTTGGGATCGAGTGATGTGTATCCACAGGTAACGCCTGTGTGGGTGCTATGCCTAGTGCTTAAGAGCAGAGCTATGAAGACCACTATGTTTGGATCCCAGCTGTGTCATTTGTCTAGGTATCGCCACTTTCTCAGATGAATGACTTTGAGACTCCATGTGTCTCGTTTTCACCTTTTCAAAATGAGGAAAAGTTAAAAGACTCAGTGACCTTAAAATTAACTGAGCTAATAGTTAATAGATGTAAAACAGAATAGTATCTGCACATAATATACACTCATTCATGTTGTTGTTATTATTGGACTACATAGAAAATGGATTCCATAAGTAAGTTTTAAAGGGTGAGTTAGAAACAGTATGGAAGAAAGACTGGATTTGTAGCTATTCTAGAAAGCACAAGTTTTATTACAATAATTAGATATTCATCTAAATAAATTATGGGGACATTTCTACTCTTTAATAGGGTAATACTCTGATGGTAATTTTTTTTTTTTTTAATAGAGGCATGTTATTTATTTATTTGTTTGTTTGCTTGCTTTGTTTATACATGCACTGGGTACAGTCAGAAGCGCGGGAGGGTGAGAGAATTCACCAGAGCCAGAGCGGGGAGCAGAGCAGGCAGAAGGACCGAAGTACACTGCTGAGGGGAGCAGCGGGTGGCAGGAGAGGTCTGCGCACCATGTGGGACCCTCCTCCGGTGGCCGGGGAGCAGCCGGGGATTGAACCGGTGCCGCTGAGGCTGCGGGCAGCTTCGCAACCCAGCGCTCAACCGCTGCGCCACCGGGGAGGCCCTCTGATGGTAATTTTATGCCAACTTGGCTTGGCCATGGTGTCCAGATATATGGCCCAACATTATTTTAGATGTTTTTGTGTGGATTGTTTTAAATGAGAGACTTTGAATAAAGCAAATCACCCTCCACAGTATTGGGAGGGGGGGAACTTGTCTAATCAGCTGAAGGTCTGAATAGAACAAAAGACTGATTTTCTTGGACAAGAAGGCATTCTACTAAAGATTGTCTTCGGACTCAAGCTGCTACTCTTTTCTGAGTCTCTAGCCTGACAATCTTCCCAATCACATTTTAGACTTCTGAAGCCTGGACAGCAGCATGAGCCAACTGCTTAAATCTTTTTCTATATACACACACACCCTATTGGTTATGTTTCTTTGGTGACCTCTCACTAATACAAATGCTTTTGTTGACTGTATAATGACCCCCCACCAAAGATGTCTACATCCCAACACCCAGAACATGTAGCATTATATTGCAAAGAAAAATTTTAAGGTTACAGATGGGATTGAGGTTGCTAGTTAGCTGACCTTAAGGTAGGGTGCAATGATACTGTGACTTATATTAAGAAACATATAATTGGTCTTTGTTTATAGCAGAGCTCTAAAATTATTGTAATTTCCTACATCATAAAAGTGATAAATATGTCTTTATATTCATGACAACCCCTATGAACCATGCCTGAGTTTGTTAATGATGTGATTTTTGGAATGGACTTTAGGATTGGGACTGGATTCCAAGAGAGCCAACTATGTGTTTCAACTATATGGGAGCTTTCAGTCCCATCTCCTACCCTTCAGTCAGGGGGCAGGGGATAGAAGTTGAATCAGTTTCCAATGGTCAATAATTTAATCAATCATGTCTATGTAATGATGTCTCCACAATAAACCCCAAAGGGTAGAATTTGGAGAGCTTCCATTTTGGGAAACACATGGGGATTTGAGGGTAAATGGCACGTCAAAGAGCATGTATATCTGCATTCTTTCCCACATGCCTTCTCTATATAAATCTTCAGTTGTTTCTGAGTTGTATATTCTTATAATAACCAATTAATCTAGTAAATACAACATTTCTCTGAGTTCTGAGTCACTCTATCAAATTAATTGAATCTGAGGAAGTATCAGGGCTATAGGCAGATATGGCAATTTCTGGCAGACCTAAGTGGAAGTGAAAAGTTCTAACAATTGATAGTTCTCTGAGCTTCTAATGTCAGTGTATGGGATAGTTAGTCCCTTTGGTACCTTACAAATCCATGGCCAATGAGGGGAAAAAAATCTCACTGGGTATTTGACACCATCCTTTATCATGGCTAGAGAGGTGGGATAAGAACCCTTTGTGTCCTCAGTTCAGTTGAAATGGGTGAAAGAGAAGGTAGGCATTGCAGCCCATATTAGAGTGTAGGAACTTTTTCTTAAAGAGCAGTGTATTATCATTGAAGTGATATAAGCAATTTGTAGGACAATCCTTTAAGATCTATTTTTCACCCCCTCTCCCTTTCTATTTTCCTTTTTTCAGTCAATTCTGGTATCTAGCTCCTTGCCTTAGAACTTTTGATGGGCATGGAAGGTAGATGAGGAAGAAGCCCCTTAATTGTGAGAGTTATTTCTAGATTTTGTAGAAACGATGTTCATAGAAGAGATGATACCTGTCTTTGATTGGAGAAAGGGTCAGGATTCCTAAGAAGGCACTGAGAGAGAGAGCAATTTTTCCAAATCTGGGAAGGACCTATAGTCAGGGGGTTCTGGAAGTAGCAGGGCCGTACACATGCATTCCTGACCTTGCGAGAATTGACACATCCACCTGTGCTGGGGATGAATGATGAGAGGTGCTCTAGCTAACACAGGCTGGAGCCCAGACACTCTGGATCTGGGCACAGCTCATCACAGAAACAGGGCACAGAAACAGCAGTTCCTCAGACTCCAAAGGACAGGATGGCTCAGATACTGGGCACATCAGTAATAGTGAAACTTTTTGACTGAAGACCAAAGAAACTTCAGACATGAAGTTTATGACTCGAAGGGAGAGTGACGTTTCTTCACAATATGTCTGACTATGGGTTCAGAACGAAATTTAAGCTGATTTTAAGAAATATTATTTCCTGTTCTCTGAGTTTATGGTTATAAGTTCATATGGGCAATAATCAGATATGCATTTTAGAAAGATAATTTGACTACAGTGTCTATCGGAGAATAACAGGATGTGATAAGGGATTCCTAAGCCATAGTCCTGTTTTGATCAAAGTCCATTAGCATTTTCAAGTTTTATGACTACATGCTCAAAATTGAAGACAAGATTATACACTTGTTAAATGATATTTTCTACTCTGTGCCCTATATTTTCAAAATATTAGTATTGATAATCTTACTGTTGGAGGCTGCATTAGATGATAACTTTTTATAAACATATTAAAAATAATTTGTGTGAAGTAAATCTTTTTATATTGATTATGTCATCTTCTACTTGATGATTTAAAATATTGTAAAAACAAAAGTTCCAATATACTTAGGAAATCAGATGGTTAAAGATTTGTTGAAAGAAAAACCTTTCTTCAAGCCAGAACAACTTGGTAGTGGCAAAGGAAGGAAATTGCTACAGCTACATGGGGGTTTCTGAGTTTGCTGCCAGTGCCCACTGAGGACAGATTTCGGGCAAAGGTGAGTGAAAGGGTATTATTTTCCTCGAGTCATAAAAAATGTTAGGGGCAATATAATACATTCTCTCAGTTTAATATCGTCTGGGAATAATTTGTAGCTGATAAGCCAAGACTAAGATAAGGTCTTGCAGGCCCCTGGCAAGAGAGAAAGAGAAATATATATACATACACATGTATATGTATATATTATATCACTTAGGATGCCCTCTACAGATCCAGAAAACCCACCACAAGTGACTTCAGCAATAAAACATTTAACTATATCAATAACCTGAGGCCTGGGGGCAGGAAGTGCTGAGGGCTGTTTCATTGGCTCAGTGGTGTTCATGTGGCCTGGGCGTCTTCCATTCTGTCCCTCTGCCAGCTCAAGTCTGACAGGCCTTTCATCCTTAGGCGTGTTGTTTCATGGTTGCAAGATGGTTTCAGGCATCAGAAAATTATTACCTTTGTTCATTTTTCTTTTCTCTATTCCCAGAACCTAGCATAGCATGTGTACATGGCTCTGGCACATAGCAGTTGCTCAACAAATAGTGTTTGATTGCGTGATTATTATGTTGTGCCTAAGGAGAAGGTTGATGTGTCATTCTGTTAGTTTTGTAGTAGAACTTTACAGCCAGCAGTAACTGCTCAGTAATCACATTCTGACAATGAGGATATTGAGATAGTGACAGGTAAGGGGATTACCTAGGCTTAGATAGGAAGTTAGCAGAAGCTGACCCTTGGCCAGGGTCAGGCAGGACATAGCCTCTAAGTTTTTTCTTTTCTCCTATCTCAAAGTCCTGTTGTGCTTGTGAACAATTTTCTGTGGAGGCAGAGTGACAGGACCTCTGTGCCTAATTTCCTTTAAGACTCAGCCTTTATGTTCCAAAATACTCAATCTTGTAAATCACAAGTCTTGGCTTATAAATTTATTGTCTCTCTGTTCAAGGGGAGGAAGGCAACAATAAAATATTCTATTAGAGGTGGAATTCACAGTGAGATCTATATAATTAAGTCAGCTAATTTGAATCTTCTAGAACTAATCCATAATGGACTAAATGCATACATACTAGACTCTCTATAATCATTTAAATAAGTGAAGCGATTAATAAATTGACATCAATGAACTAATTCAAATCCAGAAGAAGAGTTGAAAATCTGGCTGACAGCTGTCCTGTCTTCCTCCTGAGATTGCGGTGTACTCTGATGAAATAGTCTGAATAATAGCAGTGCTGCTGATGCTGATTAAAGCATTGTATTACATAGCCTTCAGTTCTACTCAGAAGAAGAATTCCTAGGGGAGAGAATGGGGCCAAATCTGTTTCTAAGGGAAACATTTGGTTACTATAACCCTAAGGAAAGCAGCGATGTCCCCCTTCCAGCCTGAAGGGTGCTTTGGGGATTATCATGAAGACAGAACAAAGGCCAAGCTACTGTGAGTTTTCTTTTAAGTGTGTGTCACAGCTGCTAAGCAAACAGTCAGAAATGGGTTGTTTGAGGCTGTCCTATCCTATTTGCTTTTGTCTTTAAGAAAGTTCTGACTTGCTGTTTACTGTTCAGTGTCTGTTTTAATTTTGCCCCCATATGTTTCTAAAGCATTTGGAAATGAAAAAGGAAAGTACTCTAATGGAACGAGTCTGCAGATGATAAAAATTTGCGAGGAATTACAAATTGTTTAGGAGACGTTCTTAAATGCAATTTGATCTTGATTAATGAAAACATGCACAGAAATCAGTAAAAGGAAATTTAATAAAGTAGCTCATCTAGGGAGAAATGAAAAATTGTATTCAACAGGGCAAAACCTGGCTTAATCATACTGCCAAGTAGGCTTTTGGGGATCTGGCTAGTAATGATTCCGAATCATGTGACCAAGTTAAAATGACAAGAGGTATATTGTTTTACATTGATAGAAGCATCACCAATAAAATTATTTTAGAAAGAACGTTTGACTATAAATGAGACAATACAGTGGTTGCTATAATTGAAACAATAAGAATAGTATTTGAAAAATAAAATAGACCCTTCCCTAAACAACTTATATAGGAGGACTGAATATGCTTTGATGAGGCAAGAAGAGGAAATATCAGAATCGGATGACACAGCATCTCTACCATCTATGAAAATGTCCTAGACTGTTTATTTGTAAAGACAGAAGGACTTTTCTCTTTAGCTCCTGCTTCTATCTTTGCAGCAGTGTTCTTTCCCCTGCGTTAACTGTTATATTAGAAACAGTGGTGTAATCATGGACCTCTTCTGTAATTTTCTGAAGATCATTTAGAATTAGTTAACTCAATTCTCTCTTATCCCAGTCTGGCCAATGGGCCTCAGTTATACAGACCTAGATCAATCACAAATGTGACTCATAACATATTCCCAGATCTATTTATGGCTTTTTTCAGTTTTTGTTTTTTTTTCACAATATATTAAATATCTGTAAACCTACCACTTGAAACATAAGCTGAGAAAGACAATAATCTTCATTTCAGTCCTAGGATCTCTAATCCATATTCCCATTGCCCTTCCTCTTTGACATGAGATGAGTATCTTTCCAAATTCTATGTTCATCATTTTTGTCTTCATGGATGGATTTTGCGGATTATTTATAGATTTTTGCTCCTCTGAACAATACTACTAATGAACATACAAATAGATTTATTTTACTAGAAGGAAGAGTTCCTTCTGGATGAATTCATCCTCCTTCAAACATGCTCCAGTATGTCTTATGTCAAATTCATCTGCCTCTACCTAGACCCCACAATCTCTTGCAACTGCTGTTATATCTCCAGCTAGTGCTCTTCTAAGGCTTAGATATACACTGTCTCTAATTCTTCAACTTCTACTCACTCTTCAATAATTTCTTCTGACTTCTGCACACACCACTCAACTTATTTTTGCTAAGGTTTTCAATGGTTTCCATGTTGCCAAGTCCAATGGACATATCCCCTGAAATCTTACTAGGGTTTTAACCATATTTGACTCAGTTGCACATTTCCTCCTTAAAATACATTCTCGTTTTGGCTCCCATGTTACCATATTCTCTTGGATTCCTTCTTTTTGTTTGTGTTTTGGTTCTCCCTCCTTCAGTTACCACTTAGAAATATGTATTGAAATTCATCAGAAGTTAGTTTTAAGTATCTTTTTCTACTTACTCTACATGCTGTCATGGGTGGTCCTGTTTATGTCTATTTTCTCAACAAAATTCTTTTTTCCTTTTTAAATTTAAAATTTATTTTTATATTCCCCATACAATTACAACCCCCTTATTTTTACCCCAATCTCTCCTTTCCTCGCCCCCCACCCTCCATAGAGTGTCTCTTGTTCATAGTTGTTTTCAACAAAATTCTTAATAGCATCCTCTTTCACTTTCAAAAGTTTCCCAACTTGCATGATACATTATATATACTCCCTGTCTGGATACCAGTGACTCCCAGATCATCAATGGCTTCTTATTTACTCAACTTACTCTTTTCCCTTGCATATTTTATGGGCATATCAACATTCTAAAAACAGGACTTCCGTTTATCCTTCTAAAACCTATTTCATTCCAATTTCCATCTCAGAAAATGGCTCCTCCATCTGCAAAATTTCTCAAGCTTTAAACCCTGGAGACTCTTTGATTGAGCGTGTGTGTGTGTGTGTGTGTGCATGTATGCCTGTGTGAGATTTGTTGTTCCTCAGTTCATCTGTCTCCAGGACCTGTTAATTCTTACACCATTACTGAGGTCAAAACCACACTCTCATCTTGCCTGAGAGCTTCAAAGGGCCCTCAATGGACTCCTGGTGTCCACCTCTCTCACCTGCCTTCATTCCTCTATCCTGATATTTTAAAATCATAAAGCAGATGATGTCATAGCCTACCAAACACCTTGTCATGACTTCCCGTTGCATTCAGAATGAAAGCACATTGCTTTCTTTACCTTTCCAGGTTCAGTATGCCCTCTGTTCTGACTACTGTCTCAGCTGAGGTCACTCACTCTTCCCCTACTCTGCCCTCACCATGGCGAAGCTCTGCCAGAGTAGCAAGTTTTTCCCTGCCACAGGGTGCTGGCACACTGAAAACCCACCCACATGCCCCATTCCTAACCTGGCTATTGTTCTTCAGGTCCCAGTTTAAGTAACACTTCTACTGAAATGTGGCATCAGTGTGTGTGTGTGTGTGTGTGTATGTGTCCATTTAAAGCATTTTTTTCAATTTTCAGTAATACATTTTACTCTATGCAAAAATACATTTACACTGAACATACACGTAAACAAACACTGGCAATCCCACCACTCAAACATAAATGTAACATGTTGGTGTGTAAATGTAACAGTTGGTTTGTATTTTTCCAGAGGGTTTCTCTATCTATATAACATAGATATCAGTTGCTTAGATGGCCCCAAGTTTTATACTTCATGAATGCTATTCTATCCTGTAAATTTTACATATAATTCACACCAGGACTACTGCTTTACATTGGGAAACTTATCATCCTTCCCAGTATCTCTAGGGACTCTCAGGGTTGAACAGACAGTTCTCTGAGTCACATCTTGCTTCGATTCCCAGCTTCTGCTGTCTTGATCTCCCTTTTGTCTGATCTCTTGTGTGAATGGACCCAAATATGGAACACAGCCCCTTATCCTTGATTCCATGATTCTTCTTGCTGAGGGCAGGGAGCCTTGAAAATGTTACAGAAAGCACATGCTTAACAACTCTACATTAAAAAAAAAATGCTCTAGCCACTTAATTTCTGAAGATGGTTTACTATCTGGGAACTTAAACCCATCTGTCCCATTGCTAGGCTGCACACTCTCTCTCAGCCAGTGCCTCTCCTCACTTAGTCCTCCAGCTGCCCCAGAGCCTGTGACTGTTTTTAAAGGGAAACCTCTGTCCATTTTGGTGATTCTTCCCAGACCCTTTACTGGAGGGTCTCAGTTTCCACACCGAAGCCCGCTTAGACAGCTTTCAGAAACAGTGGGTATTTTAGGCCGGAGAGGAATTTTGCTGTTCCTGCCATAGCAGAAACATTATTGTTTTAAATAGCAGTTTTATTCTTCCCCTTGATGCATAGAAATGCTCTCTCCCACCCCCACAATGATACCATGCGATATATATGGATTAGAAATTTGCTTTCTTCACTTAATAACTGATTGTGATTATATTCTATGTGAAAACATGTACATGGTATAGACAGAATAAAGCAGAATATTTCTCTAGCTCTGAATGGTTGTTGGAATGCAGATTCCTAGGCCCCATGCCAAACCCTATCCATCCATCTCTGCATTTTGGACATCTGTGTGCACATAAATGCACAACAACATTTATAAGACTTTAATAAGAACAAATAACAATTCTTTTTCTTCATTGGAAAAGCTATAAAAGTCAATTCTGAACATTTGTATGGCTATTTAATTTGTGCCTGGACATAGCTAACTTTACTTGTGAAATGTGACATCGATGCCAAAATACAAAATGCTTTCCTACAATGTGAAATCTTCAACAGCCCTTTTCCTCTATTAAAGACAACTGCAGAGCCCAGGGTTTTCACTTAGCATTTCTATAGAAAATTAAAATAGCAATTTAGTGGTCTTAAAATTTAATATAAAATCATCTCTTATCTTTCCAAATTTTAACATGAAATTTAAATAAAAGCCTAAATCTGATAGTTTAGCAAGGGTGGTGTGGACTGGGTCAGGTCGGTCTAGCTGAAAGCTAGCTGTGATAGGAGTGTAGAAACCTACTGAGGTTCTACGTGTTGCAGAAACAATAACGCAGTGAATTCATTTTCCTTGATAACAAGTAGGTTCACTTCACAACATTACTTCTAATTTGTCTCATCTTTAGAGCTTTTAGAAAATGTTAATTTAACTGGTTAAGCTCTTTGCTGTGCTGGAGTAACCGTGTGAAAATCTCAGTTTTTGAAACCCCTCCACTGAAAAGTCATCTAGCACATTTTTCTACTCAAATTTGAAAACTTCAATTTCCCAGCTGGCAGAAGCATTAAGTGTGCGTATGCTTCCAATTAGAAGCAAGATTTTCCTGATGCTCAGTCCAAGGTTACACAGTGGTCCCCCAGGATTTGTGGAGCCCATTCCCTCTTTGTCTTTGCATTTTTTTTGCTGCTGTTACATAGACAGTTTGCAGAACTTTGGCTGCTGCGCAAGAAGTAAAAATTTCTGAACATTAATTCATTAGAAGTAGCAATTCAATCCAAACAAATAGAATGCTGCTTTTAAGATTTGTTTCCTTGGAAATAGCTTTTAGGAAGTCAGAGAGTTAAACACCAGAAGGACATTGTTTCTCAAATGGAAGCTATTTGTTCATGTGCCAGTGGGAATTGTTTTATAATGTTTCTTTCAGAACAGAACAGAATTAAATAAAACATTCTGAAAATTTTCACCAAGTAATATAGTTACAAGTATTTACAAGTTGTAAAGGGAGAGCAGGAAGGTCAAAGTAAAGACTAAAAAGTATTCCTTATGCTAAGTCATCGTTTAGAACAAAGCAATTACTCCTAAATAGGTCACAGGGATAGAGAGAGGGTATTCAAATACTGAGCTTAGGTATCAGGGAAAAAAAATCATTTCACACTTTGTCTTTTATCTGCCAAATATACTCAGAAAAATCCTTATATATGATTGCGTTTTAGACTGTGTCACATATCACTTTGAAATACAGATCTGAAGCTTGGTATAGAAACTGCTTTAATTCTTTTTAAGACATCCAGGAGCAGTTTTTACCGCAGAAATAAAGGAAATTAATCTGAAATTAAAAAAAAACATATCTGGAAAGATATGAGCAATTTCCAAATGTTTAGCATAGAGAAAGAACCTTTGTACAAATAATATTTGAAGTGATAGTGATCTATTTCTTTCTTGTATGTATATAACATGCAGGTTGAAGTCTATGCACTTACATTGTAAAACATTCATTGAAGAAAATTCAGAGACAAATACTTAATGAAATTTAAAAACCTAAATCATTAGTACTCCAAATCTGTTTTATCAAAGATTAGAATTGATAGCATGTGTATTTTTATCCAACATCTTTGTGATGTTATCATTCACAAAATATGAGCTGACAACTCATGCGATCATACAGGAGGGCTTTGCTGCTCTTTAATTTTTTTAAAAAATTGTTAAATTTTTTTTCCCCCTTTATTTTTTTTTTAATTAATAAATTTTATTTTTATATTCCTCATACATTTGCAATCCCCCCATTCTGACTGTAGGGATTGGGGTCCCCCTTTATTTGTTTTCTTACATCATTGTTACTTTTTGTACAGTAATTGTTTTCTCCCCTCCCCTTAGATTTCCCCCTTTTTAGACGGTGGCACAGTCCTCCACAAGGTGTCTGCACAGGCACACACACAACACTGAGGAACAGAGCGTTTATTTTTTAAAAGTTATTGATAGATTGATTCAAAGTGGAACCCATTGAAATAGGAATGAAGGTAACCTTGCTTGGCCTGTTTGTGTATATGGAAGCCGAAAACACTGGCTTCATGTCATTGCTATGAAATCAGCCCCACCATGGGAAGGGTGACTTGCTCTCTCTAGTTCATGCTGCCCTTCTCTTTCACCTCAACTGCTTCCACAGTCATCCTCTGGGTGTCTCCACTTTCATTGTTGGCCCACAGCAATCCATTCTTCGAGTCATGGCCAGAGTGGCACTCATTTTTAAAGGTCACTTTTATTTACAACTGTGGTAAAAAAAATATGTGTGTGTATGTATATATGTATGTATGTATGTGTGTGTGTGTGTGTGTGTGTGTGTGTGTGTATATATATATATATATATATATACAAAACACATAAAATTTACCATTTTAACCATTTTAAGTGTACAATTCAGTGGCATTACTCACATTCACGTTTTATGCAATAACCACCACTATCTCCAGGATTTTTTCATCACCCCTTAAACTCTGTACTCATTAAACAATGAGTCCTCATTCTGCCCACCTACACACCCCTGGTTACCAGCATTTCTATCTCTATGAGTTTGACTACTCTGGGTCATTCACCTAAAGGCAATCATATATTTGTCCTTTTAGCAAAATATTATCAAGTTTCAAAACAGACTGTAGCATGTAATTCCCTTCCTTTTAAAAGCCAAATAATACACACACACACACACACACACACACACAGTATTTTTGTTTACCCATTCATTTACTGGTGGACAGTTGGTGTGTTTCTTTGAATAATGCTGCTATAAACATTGATTTAGAAATAGCTATTTGAATGCCTGCTTTTAATCCTTTTGAGAATATACTCAGAAGTGGAATTGCTGGGTCATATAATTCTACTTTTAAAGTTTTTGATTGAAAGGACTACCATACTGTTTCCATAGAAGCAGCACCAGTCATACAGAAGGTCCCAGTTTCTCCATATCCTTGCCAACATGTTATTTTAGTTTTCTTTTTTTTTCTATACAGAGTAATATTTTAAAAACAGTAATTAATTGATGTCTCTTCTGCTTAAGACTCTACCATAGTCATCAGGCCTGAACATATCTGACACCTGCTTATTTTTATAACTTCATCATGTGCTTCCCTCTTGTCCTCTTATGACACCCTAAACTCTTCTTTCTCTTGGGAGATTTGTATTTGATCTCCCCTCTGCCAGGACTACCTTACTCTGTCACTTTGCGTGAATTGTGGCTTATCAATCTTTGGGTCACTACCTCCACAAAAACCCCGACCACCCTTTGCAAGACTTCCCCACCCCTATGTCTTCTCCCCCATGCTTTGATCCCTGTAAAAATGAACATATGTTTAATTTCTCCAATTTGTCAAAACCTTCAGAGATTAAATTTCTTGTCTAAAATTCTATAATATTTTTCTTTTGTTGCACATATGTTTAATATTAACTGAATTATATTGCTTAATATTTACATTACTAGACTCAAAACCATTAAATAGATTACACAATAATAGATCAGGTGCTTTCTAACAATTGTCAATTAAAATCAGTTCTATTTTTAAAAAAATTTGTTTGAGATATTTAAACTCATATATTTAATGAAGCCCACATGTCATTTAAATTAAACACTTTTGTCTCATCAAGAAAAAAATGTTAGCTCTAGATTTTTTCTGAAATTATGCCAGTTTTGTTCCAGTGTTCATCAGGAAATATGAAAACACCAAACAATTTGCCCAAACAGGTTTTAAAAGTACCCTTTAAAAATGGTAAATGGGAGGGAAATTGAGAGGATTTACTCTTTACTCTGGGGCAGGAGACTGGAAGCACCAATAAATATCAGGTATAGAGTTCATACATTTAAAAACAAAATTGCCTGGTATTCATTGAACAAATAGTGTTTTCTGTGTGCACACTTTTAGCACTATTTCTTTGCACATTTACAGTTTTTTGTATCTATTTGGATGTGGGTCTTCTTTATTCATTTTGCTTGACATTTAATGGGCTCTTTGATCCTATTCCATGCTTTGAGTAGAAAGGATCTTGGACAGTTGTTCTAGATTCAAATTCTGAATACTGAACCAACAGTATCAGAATACCTAGCAATTAATTTGAAATGCAATTTCTCAGACCCCATCTGATACCTACTAAATCAGAACCTGCATTTTAATGAGATCCATGAGTGACTAGTAAGGACACTAAAGTTGAGAAATCCACTTCTAGGTCAAATAGTTAGTCTACACAATGCTAATTTTAGACAGACTAGATTTAGCACCATTCTTAATGGCCCTAGGATTTTCAGAGAGGCAAATGAGCACTGGCTTCAACTTCAAGTTACCAGCTGCATTACCCTTAACAAGATAGTCAGCCTGTTCTTTAAGCTTAGAATTAGGCATTGACTTTTCCTCTCTAGCTATGAAAGTCCTTGATGGCATCTTCTTTCAATAGAATGCTATCTCATCTATATTGAAATCTGTTGTATAGTGTAGGCACCTTAATCGGCAATCTCAAGTCGACCTTCTAGATTACTCCCTGCTCCCACACCATCAGCAGCTCCTTCACCTTTCAGTTTTATGCTGCAGAGATGACTTCTTTCCTTCAACTTCATGAACCAAGCTCTCCTGGCTTCCTATTTTTCTTTTGCAGCTTCTGCCACCCCCTCAGCCTTCATAGAATTGAAGAGAGCTGGGCTTTGCTCAGGATGATGCTTTCGCTTCAAGGAATGCTATGGCTGGTTTGATCTGTCTAGACCACTCAGACTTTCTTCATACCAGGACTAAGACTGTTCCCCCTTATTATCATTCATGCATTCACAGGATAAATGCTTTAATCCCCTCCAAGAACGTTCTCTCTGCTGTCACAACTTGACAGGTTTGTAGAGCTTATCTTGTTCATCCAGAGCTGGCACCAAGCTCCTCGTGGTCACCACATATTATTTCACTGGAATCAGTCACTGTATTTCTGGCATCAGACTCCTTGTTTTGAATCTTTTTAAGAGCAAAGTATCCCTGGTCCTGCCTTCAAGCTCAACGCTTAAGACCCCACTATTAAGCAAGATGCTTGCTCCAATCCTGAGGAACCCTAAAGGTGCTCCTGAGACCTGCACCTAGAGACACTTGCAGAGACGTAGTGCTCTGAGGTAGCTACCCCTCTGGTAGAGCCCTTCTCCTCTGACTCTGCCAGCAAGTTGGAAAGAAATCAAGTTGATACTCAGAGCTATCAGAAGCCTTGTAAAGAAAACCAACATTTCTATGCTGGGTAGAATATCCAGTGATTGTGATTCAAGTCTTTATCCTTCTAAGATTTTAGTCCTCATGCTCTGCATCTCTTATTTCCCCTTTTTTTTCTTTGTGCAGAAACACAGCTTTTTTAAAGTAAGAGTTCATCTATTGTGGGGAGTCTGAAACCAGCTATGAGTTCCCCTGTTGGTACACAACCAGGAAGAAAGGTATAGAGTTCACTCTGAAAGTTTCATGGTTGACATTGCTAAGGTTTATGTCTTTTAAAAATACCCCATAAAACCTGTATTGAAATTAGCTCGCTTCCAGGTGTTGTTGTTACCGT
This sequence comes from Talpa occidentalis, assembly GCF_014898055.3. Classification (NCBI taxonomy): domain Eukaryota; kingdom Metazoa; phylum Chordata; class Mammalia; order Eulipotyphla; family Talpidae; genus Talpa; species Talpa occidentalis. The sequence continues at coordinate 121,502,917 of NW_023603184.1, forward strand.
GGCCCCGTTTGGGGCTCTTGCATGGCTGCATTACATGGGCCCTTCAGACACATTAAGAAACCCAGTAGATGCACAGTTGCACCTTCAGCTCAACAATTATGAAGAGCAGGGATATGTGGCAAATAAAACAGCAGACTCTGTCCTGGGGATTGTGAGCTGACCAACCCCATCTGTTCCATCTTTAAAATGGACTGTCTGCCCTGACAGAAGTAGCTGGAACCGACACTCAGAGGCATGGGATAAGCAGCACTGCTCTGTTGTGCATTACTAGTTAGAAGCACGTTTAATAGCAGGAATGGTGGCCTCGCTGCCAGGCAGGGCATGGGATAGCTTTTGCTTTTGGTCACGAATTGTCAATTTCTTGAGAAAAGAGCATACTCCAAGTCTCTGCTCTGCTTACATGAAAACAACCATTTCAGCTCATCTGTGGTAACAATCAGTGCCTTTAATCCTCACACATTTATTCTCACAGACAAGAAGGCAAACTACCTAGTGGTGAAGAAACCCCCTATGAACATTTTTTTTTTTTAATTATTCTTTTGAGTCCTAGCACAGTACTCTTTTTTTTTTTTTTTAATAGAGGCATTTTATTTATTTATTTGTTTGTACATGCACTGGGTACAGTCAGAAGCGCGGGAGGGTGAGAGAATTCACCAGAGCCAGAGCAGGGAGCAGAGCAGGCAGAAGGACCAAGGTACACTGCTGAGGGGAGCAGCGGGCGGCAGGAGAGGTCTGCGCGCATGTGGGACCCTCCTCCGGTGGCCAGGGAGCAGCCGGGGATTGAACCGGCACCACAGAGGCCGCGGGCAGCTTCGCAACCCAGCGCTCAACCGCTACGCCACCGGGGAGGCCCCCCCATGAACATTTCAGCAACCTGATCCAAAGTGAGTGTGTGTGTGTGTGTGTATGCACACGCATAATGTATATGTTCATTGAGTGCTTTTGATGCCATAAAGGCATGGAAAAATTTTAAAACATAATATGTAATAAAGTAAATATATGTGTATGTATTATAGTCAAATATGGCCTGAAATATATTTGGTATTCCTACACACAAATATATACTATTCACACACACACACACACACGCACGCACACACCTTTGTTGGTTTCTATCGATAGTCGGCGTGGATTTCCTCTGAAGCTTTGTATGAATGTCTCTTTTCCTTCCAGACTTGTCCTTCGAATGGGAGGGATTGTACTTGTCTCTATGAAAGTGGTGTCCTCTGAGCAGCAGGCTTTGCTCTGTGCTGTATGCAGCAGGCTGGTAGCGCTTGCTAACATATCTTAGAGTGATTTACGCTTATTCTTCTAGAAGGTATTTCTCACTGAATTATAAGAAAGTGCCTCTGAGGTAAAGTAGAAAGATAACAGGGCATCTTCAGATCAAAGAATATGGTTCTAAAGGCTTATAAAATGTGGTTTTGTTGTGATCAACCTCTATAAGGATTTACATTGTAGAGGTTATTTCCCCCCAGGCTTTTTGGTTTAGAGTTTTCTGAGTCTCTGAAGTCTCACTACCTATGTATGTATGCATGCATAGATGTATGTATCCAGCATTTTATTGTTTCGGTCTTCCACTTTTTAACTATTAATATTTGTATAGTCTTAATTTTTCTTTTGTGTGAATGATACCTTTATACTTTCTTTAGCTTTTGTGTAGAGTCAGAAGAGAAGTTCAGTGGGAAGCCTCCCCATGGTTCTAAGCAGGAGGATAGTGGTTCTAAGGTATGGACCTTCGATTTTAAAAATTATGAAATACTTGATAGAATATTTAGTATGTTCATAGTGCTGATAAATAATTTCATAAAATGAGCTCCCACGGACACTTCTGACTCAATCTAAATCACCTTTTGCCCATCAGACTCTACTCAGTGGACTAAAAATTATACTAGTTACTTGAACAAACTGGATTTAATATAAAATTTTTTTACTGCTTATTAATTATCCTTCTGTTAACTGAATAACTGAAGGGGGGAAAATAAACCACTAAGGTGTCTAGAGACAGCAACTACAGGAAGGCACTCCCACCACTGGAGTTGGGAGAACCAAGGCAAGAAGCTGGAATTATGGTGATTTTGCAGCTGTGAGGAGGGTCCCACAGGGCTGGAATTCAGACCTCTGAGGAGGAGCACAGCAGTGCTGAAAATGTTATCAGTGCTTTGAGGTTCCCTGGGAACTTCTACCAGTGCATTTCCTGTCACGTCTGTAGAGTCATCTGTTCGCCTAAATTTATTCCCCTGCATCTCTTTAAAGTCTCACCACCTATGTATGTATGCATGTATCTATGCATGCATAGATGTATGATCCAACGTTTTATTGTTTTGTTCTCCCACTTTTTAACTATTGAAAGTTGTATAGTTTTAATTTTTCTTTTAGGTGAAATGATACCTTTTGACTTACTTTCTTTAGCTTTCGTGTAGGGTCAGAAGAGAGGTTTGTACAGTGACGCAGCCTGGGCAGAATCTAAGCCCAGACACCAGACACACATAACTAGTTAGTTGTCAGGAGCCACAGGAGAGGGGTGCTCCTTGCTAGAGGGCAGTGAGGGGCCCCTGATTGGGATTAGGATTCAAGGTCTGAGTTTTAGTGGCATGTTCAGTCTGCAGTGGTGTGTTTCTTCAATGGCCAGGCCATGAGAGCTTGTGTGGAGTGCAGCAGTTTTAGTTACTTGGAGGCGATGTCTCTTTTCTCACTCCTAAGCTTCCTGAGAGCATGGGCATGGGCATTATCTATCCCATCAATCTTTTGTATGGACACTGTGTGGACTTTATTTCCTTTACTTCCTCTGTATGGACACACATATGCATTAAGCATCTCAGCTTCAGCAGATAGCAGCTCTTTTTTCTCTGCATGGAGGTGGTGAAGCCCTGGAACATCTACTCCCCTGCCAGGGAGGCCCACAGCTCTGCTGCCCTGACTCCATGGAAATGAAAGAAATGTCTCCTTATGTGCCTGAAATATCCCCCACTTGTCTACTCAGATGCCAAGCACCAGCAATTTATTGCATGAGGCTTGGCCAAGTTGTTGAACTTAGTAAAAGATTGATGGGATAGGTAATGCCCATGCTCTAAAGCCTCACCAAGGAGGCTCTTATCCAGAAAATGCACAGCACTCATTGTATACTTTGGAAGACTAAGACTGAGCCAATTTTGTGGTCTGTGTTCCTGACAATTAGTGGATGAAACAGAAGAGCAGTAACTATTAAGTCATCATTGTGGCTTAGCACTGCTAATACTTGATAATCATTTAGAGTCCTAAGCCTTGACTTTTCAAGTGCTCTTCAGAGCTGGAAACGAAAAGCAATAAACTTTAGGTCATTTTGCATAGCTGAGAAGAAAGTAATAATGTAAAGCATATAATCAGGTAAATATTTATCTTTTGATGTTGCAGAGTTGGAAAATGCAATTCTCCAAGGATGTCAAAGAAATTAACCTTGTCTTCAGAGCTAATGCCTGAAAAAATGGGAAAGATATGTCCAGAGCTCATTTTAAACCACCAAGGCAGTTTTCCGATGTATATAATAAAGCCACTTCTAAACTAATGGAAGAGACAGATTCCATTTAAATGTGTGGTATAGGGTAACTTGATAAGTACACTTGATTTACAAAAAGCAGTGTATACTGATTAGTTTTATAAAATATCCTTCATGATGTAACTCATTTCCTTTCTAAGCTTGATAATAAAGATGGTATATTTATAATATTTTACAATTTAACCAGAGGCAACTTTATAACACAATCATAAAGATATAAAATAGCTTTTAGGCATTATATAATATTCAGCAATTGTGAAAATAAGTCTTGCCTTTAATGATGTTCAGAGACAGACTTCCTCCAAGGATAAAAGCTTTGTGCATTCTTTGCTTTCGATAAATTTACAAGTTATTATATGAAGAAAATGATTAATCCCTTCCCACATCATCATTATTATTATTATTATTATATATTATTATACCATGGTGCTAAATGGAGCTGAAGGATTTTACCTGTACCAGCATTTAATATCAAAATCTTAAGACCCTCCAGTGTAGCTATAAGTTCTCTTATCCATTTGGGAGAAGATAGGTCATCTGCATGAGATGAGCAGGCAGGCATGGGGGGACGCCACAGTGAACTGAGAGGCAAAAGACACAAACAGCATCTTTCTTTCAAAGATAAAATGATTCATAGACTAAGATTATGACTTTGAGCCCTCATTGAATGGTAGGAACACCACTGAGTCCTAGGGTCTAGAATCAGGATGGGTCAGAGGTAATATGTAAAGGTATTTAAAAGGTATTTAAAAAAATTGATCTTTTCTTTTTATTTCCCCACCTTCTCCATTCTCTTCCCTATTTCTCCTTCCCCTCCTCCTTCCTTTACTCTCTTTTACTCTTTTAATGGATTATAACCACATTTAAAGCATAAAAAATTACTTTAATAACAAATATATTTAACAAACCTACCCCAAATAGGTTGACATGTGATTAATATAAAAGCCATTAATAAACTATTTTCATTCTTTGGGGATTTTGGTACTAATTCCCCAAATTGAAACTGCTGCATGTTTTGCACTTACAGGGTGTCTCCATTCGGACTCATCCTATTCCCAGTTCTGGGTGGCCGCACCCATGAGGCTTGCTTTTAGCACATCAGACAGTGCAAATCTAGGCCAGAAATGAATGGCACTTGCATATAGTTGATTGCAATTTTGGGAGAAAAATTTATGAGGCTGTGAGAAGAAATATTTTAGGTACTGTCTTATGAGTACTTTGCTCTTTGCTGCTTATCTAAGACAGTTAGCAATATCAACCCCACACAGAAATCATGTATCAAACAAATTTCCTTCCAGGGATCCCTCAAATGAATTTGCCAGGCAAAGCACCCCCAGATTCTGTTGAAGGCTGTGAGTCGTGCAGGGAAGCAGGACTCAGCATGGCTTGGGATCTGGAGCCTGTGCACAATGTCCATTCTGGTTGTGGTGAGAAAGCCAGACATGCTGTCAAGGGCTGTGAGGCAAGCATATAATTTAGTGGCAATGACCAGCTCAAAAAACCCAATGGGCATAACATAGGATAAAGGGAGTAGTGGGGACAGAGTTAGGAAAAAAATATTGAATATTTATGTGAGGAAATAGCTCAGAGAATAGTATATATGCAACAGAACTGTAGATGGCAAGTCAAGTTTTGAATCAATTTTGAGTTTTAATTAAATGCAGGCAATTTGGGGCTAACTAGGCATCTACATTCCCCTCTTTAGTGTTTCCTCAATGTGAAGGCTTCAATATGCTTTTTGGTTTGCTGAGGGCTGCAGAGATTCGAATGGGGATTTGAGGGGCATCTCCAGTCCGCCTGCTTCTACACACCCCTCAATCTCTTCCCTGTACTCAGCATGAATTTATGAAAGACTTGTCAGATTAATTTGTTCAAAAGCAAATAAGTGGTAACACTCAAAAGGAATGACTGCTGATCAGGGTTCTCTGGCCTACAGAAGAGTCTGCAGAGAATCCATAGCTGGGGTCCCAGCCAGCTACCTCAGCCCCATCCTATCCAGCCTCCGCCTTGCTCTTCACCTCCTGTCAGGCCCTTCCCTGAGTGCCCTGCATTTACCTCACTGCAGATCTTGGCACATGCTAGTGGCACAGGCGGGCCGGGATATACAAGGCCACTGGACAAGCATTGTGGGCAACCTCTCTCTGGGGCCTCTGGTTCCTCATTTGTAAAATGGAGATAATAGCATGCCTGCCACCAAGCGTTGATATAAAGATTGTAGCAATTAATGTATGTGAGTACTTCAAACAGTACCTAGCACTAAATAGCTAAAAAAAAAAGGTTTATTGCAAACTCATTTGGTGTAACATGTAGACTGAACTGGTCCTACAACCCAAGAGCCTTTCCCAGTCTGGCTTCCCTCACGGCTCCCTCATTCTCTGACCTCACGCCTATCCTTGCATGCTGGTCTTTCTACCTCCTTGCTCTCACCTCCAGACCTCCTTGCCATTGTCCCTGTCTAGAATGTTTCTTCCTTGGGCCTCCTCATTAATGTCGTCAAACGTTTGTTAAAATGTTCAAACTCTTCTCAGAGGATCTTGCCTGACCACAATCTCTATCACCCTCACATTCCTCAGGCCCTTTGCAGCTCATTTCTAACACAGTCATAATTTATAATTATTCCTAACACATAACACTTTCCAGCTACTCTACTGGGCTCACGTTACGCCCCTTCCCAGATTCACCAGGCCACGCTTTTCTGCTCAGTGCTACTGAGGACCCTTCAGGAAGATCACTTGACACCACCATGTCCTGGTGGCTGTGGAAGGAGTTTCCGTCTTGCCTGAGAGCAGGCTCATGGAGGCAGGGCTGCAAGGCGGCGGCCCTGCCTTCGGGCAGCTGTGGCCTTGAGGTCCTGCCAGGCACAGCTAGAGAGAACCTGGCCACACAGCTCACACTTTTGCACCACTATTGTCCTGGTTGCTGCTGAGGATGAGACTTCACAGGAGATGAATACAGCACTCAGGGCTTTACATTGTGTTTGTTCTTCTTTCCCTGTGTTGTCCTCTCTTCTCTCATTTCTGCTTATGCAGGATTTCACACAAAGAAATTGGTGGCCATGAGCTTTTGCCTCAGATCCTGGCCTATGTTCCAGGGAACCCAGGATATATCCCAGAATAAATACTTTTAAACTGTTTACTGTCTCTCTCCCCTCCTACTACATATACTCCTTAGAGCAGGGGCGTGTGTGTGAATGTGTGCGTAGGCATGTGTTTCATTTAAGATCATATCCTTAGAACCTGTAACAGTGTCTGGCCACTGAAGATAGTCAGTTAGTACTATTTAACCTATGGGTCTGAATGTTCTATTCTTGCCAATAGAACATAATCGCCCAAGTGCAGGGACTTTGCCATCTCTCTCCACATTGATTCCCCAGCTCTCACAATAGTGTGTGGCGCATGTTAGCACTTAACTCATTTTTAAATGAATCCATGAACAAATCCAGGAGAAAGAAAAACACACAATGTTACTGAAGGAAGTACAGTCATCGCAAACCAGGAATTTATACATGGAAGTTTCTAGACAGACCCAGGACAACTCAACAGGAGGAACATCCGAAGATGATCACACTTGAAGGGTGACAATTCCATTGGAACTTTCATAGGATCTTTGGGATGTTACTACACAAATTCCAAAATTGGCTTTTAATGGTTTTAGGAAAAGAAGAGCAAGAGGCGTTTCCTGTGGCTTATGGCTCCTCAAGTAGAGTCATCTGGGGGCTGTTCAGGTGTTATATGCCATTGACTGGCCTGTATTTCCCAGGAACACATATCCCTAAGCGTTCAGCCTCTGCTTTGACCTCCTGAGTTCCCCCTTATTGTGATTTTCGTGTTACTTGTGTGTATGAGAATTTGTTTCTCTCTGTCCCTTCTTTACCCATTCAAATTAAGTCAATATTTTATTTAAAATTGGGAGCCTATGTACCAAATGCTGTTGACTTGTGCAATATGTTGCAGAGCACCAAGAGAGAGCAGAGGACACACTCAAACTGAGTCCATTCAAAGCGAGTTCCCCAGTCACCTGCTGGTTAGAGGTACCGGTGCAGAGGAATTACCAAACCATCCCACTAGGGGGAGCTAGTAGTCATGTCTTCCCTGACAGCCGCAGAGCCTTGGGCAAGATTTCATATAATAAGTCAGAATATTTCAAAATTATAATTTGAGCTAACATGCTGCTAAAATATAATCTGTTCTGTCTTGCTACCTCAACAAATGAGATACTTGGTCAAGAGCTGGAAGGCCAGGTCTGCATACAGAATGATGCAAACTTCTGAGTTAGGGGCCTTGGTACCCAAGTGGGGTGATACAGGACCTTCAGCCATTGTCCCCTCTACTCTTCATCCTTCCCATGCTTCTGAGTACATAGCAAACATCTTTGCAAGCTCATGTACAGACACCCCAGCCCACATGTCTGAGGTCTGTTCACAATTGCACTAAGAGATGCCCCTGGCCACCCTGGGATCCAGAGATAGGCACACCATTCAGAGCCTACTACTCCCCCCGCCTCTCCCAGACAAACTGAGGATCAGACCCTCAAGGGCAGCTGGGGTCTATCTGGGCAGGAATCCTGGGTTTTACATATACAGCCTGTTTTACCATTGGGGGGCTGGGGGGAGGGGGGATGGTCAGGGCCCTTGAACCTGAATCTGCTGGCAGTGGCAGAGCAGGGCCTCTCTAAGCATAGAAGGAAGAGGGTCTGTGGATTGTGCTGCCTTTTAGTATCAGGGTCTTTCTCAAGACTTTTTTTTTTTAAAAAAGATTTATTTATTTATGCATACAAGAACTGGGGTACAGGCCAGAGGTGTGGATGGTGAGAGGATTCACCAGAGACAGAGTGGGGAACAGAACAGGCAGACTGACTGAAATACACTGCTGAGGGGAGCAGCAGGTGAGACAGGAGAGGTCTGCTGCACCATGTGGGTTGCTCCCTGCCAGGCCGGGGGATCGAACTTGTGCTGCAGAGGCGGCGGATTGCTTCATAGGTTGCATCTTAACCCCTTGCACCATCAGGGAGGCCCTCTTTCTCAAGATTTAGTCATCTGCAGATAACTTTCTGGGAGCAGAGGGACATAACCCACCCGCTGATCCCACAACTCCCTGCTGGTAGCTCCCAGCCCGAATGTCCTGGCCCTGGAGTCTTTGAAATGGCGCTCCCCAGGCCAGAGAGCAGGCAGGGAAGTGAGCAGAGAGAACCTGGAGGGCCAGAGCAAAGGTACCAGGCCAGGTCACATCAGTGGACATTGCAGACCCAGAGCCCAAACTCCAACCTGGCAAATGCTTCACCAACACCAGAAAATAACTTGGCAGTCCCCAGAATAAAGTGGCAGCCCCCAGGGGGAGGCCTCACAGAGCCTGGGACCTGATTACCATCCCACTTTAGTAGGAACTGAGCTCAGGGGAGGCAGAGAGAGGTACAAAAGACACTCATTCAATATTAACGGCTTGCAGGGCCTTGTTTAAACTGCTTCATTCTATGACTTTGTTATTTGTAAGGACACAGCACCAACTATCTCAAGTAATATTACCCTCCCGCGGACACTTACCACACCCGCCACGTCCAGTCCCAGCCAGGCCCCAGGAGCTGCTGTCTGAAGGCGAGCCCTGGACCCCAGGCCGCGCTCTGGCTCTTAGGCTCACTGATTCTCTCCTCATCTCTCCCACCTGCTTCCTTCCTCTGGACTCTAAGGCAAAAGTCCGATAACCAAGATAGAGAAGGAAGGGAAACTTCTCTCTGTGTCAGAGACAACAGAGAGAGAAGAAAAGAGAGAGATTTAAAAAAGAAAAGGTATGAGTTAAGCGGATGTAATAGCAGGGAAGCAGAAAATAGTCAGGTGGGGGTGGGGTGGGGGGTGGGTCATAAAAGACTGTGCGTGGCGTAGCCACCACAGCAGTCCAGGGTAAACAGAAGAATATCTCGTCTGTCACTCACACGTTTACTTTTTTGAGTACCCAGACACACTTTCCTTGTTCATTCAAAAGCCGTGTGTGTCTCTGGGCTTCTGCTCCCGTGCTTGAGTCCCTGAGAGGCATCAGAGCTTTCAGTGGCAAAGTGAGGCACATGCCTGGTGTCTGCGTACACTCATTTTATGGGTCACTAGAAGTGGTCTTGGGGGGGTGGTGCAGGGAGGACCGCTAAGGTGAGGAGTGAGGAACTCACCTTGGGTGCCAAAAAGCTCAGTAACTTAGACAGATAATGATGTGGTTGTTGTGTTAGGGGGAAAAGGATGTCCTAAAGCTAATTCCATACAGGCTTTGTGGACTCCACCCCCACCCCAGGCCAAAGCCAAAGACACTGGGAACTCCAAATCCCATCACCACTAAAGGGAAGGTGGCTGGGACCTGAGGGTGGGGTTAAGCAGCCAGGGTGGTATAAAGCCAGACACGTGGGCTTTGGAGGGTTCCCCCATTTTGGCTCCCCGCCAGCTCGCAGCATCCGGCCAGCTCTGAGAGTGACTTTGGATTTCGAGGTTGGCAGATCGGGTAGGACGCATTAAAGACTTTATTTCCCTATTTTCTCCCTGAGGTGTACATTTTCCTTATTTCCTTTTCCCTTGTAAATAAACCTTTTATTAACCTTTTGTGTGTGCCTGTAGTGGAGTATTCATAAGTCCCTTGTAAGCGCGCGGGTGAGGGCCCACAGCCAGGAACCCATTCAATATCGGGGCTGCTCTATAACAGTTGGAGTGAGTGCGGGGTCCTGGGAGTCACTCTGGGAAAGGTTTCACCAGAGCTCTCATTTCAGCATCACGCGGCGAGTTTCCCAGTGAGTTTCTCCATGAGACAGAGAGGTAAAGAAGAGGTTTATTAGGGAAAGGGAAAGGGACAGGTTTGCTGAGAGAGGCCTGCATGGTTGCAGGCAGGCGGCCTTGAGGAGAGCTGCCTCCCCTGAGGGAGGTCAGTGGAGAGAAGTCCCGAAAGGTGCAGGCCACGGCCAGGCAGGAAGCTGCTGCCCTGCAGAGGGAGAGAGCTGGTGAAAAGAAGCACCTGCATAGTGACAGGTGGGGAGAAGGACTGCTGCCCCCACCTGTGCAGAGACTTCACTGAGATAGTCCTCTTCTGTTTGGGAGGGGCTCACTCCTTGTGACCTTTGGGTTAGTTGCTGATTTTGGATAATTATGCAGAATCTGAAAGGGACCTGAGATTCCACAATGAGCTTAATCTCCATATCTTTACCTCTGGGGTCTGTTGGGCTCAATCTCCATATCCTTACCTTTGGGTGTGCACTGATACCTGCTAGGAAGTTTTGTTTTGTAATCTAGGCATTGGAGCCTAAGGATTTTGGTTTCCATAGCTGTGTCAATGGCTATGCTAATCCCTTCTACCCCCACCTCCAGCTCTTGGCATTTTGTGAACCAGGTTTTTGGTCTTGTGCGCACCTCCTTTTCAGTTTTATCCTATTCTTGTCCTTCATCAGATAATGTTTTCATATTAAAAATACAAAAATTAATGCTCCCAAATTATGATGAACAAAATATCAAAACTTTAAAGGATCAGGAACTTAGGCTGACAAAACAAGCATTTGTGTTCCCATCAATGGTGATGCTCCTATATGTTCCTTATTATCAAGGACAAAGGGAGGGGTTGCAGGTAATTGCAATGTGCTCCATTGTGCAGGCTCTGAGCCGGGTGGCAGTGGTTCTGTGGTAGGTTCGTGCTGCCACCTAGTGGTTATAAGTGATATAAGCCGCCTCACTGTGGCGTCTCTTAGACCTGAAAGAACCCAGGGCAAAGATAGATAAATTCTAGAAGCTCTTCAGATAGACAGGTTTCAACCAATTATTTGATAATATGCTATTCCACTTTATAATGCACAAATTGAACCCTGTATGCTCAATGTATGCTGGGTGTGGAATAGTGAGGAAACATAACAGATCTATGTCAGGAGCATTTTGTAGAGCATCTGAGTAGGAAGGGATGGTATGATTCATCTACGAGTCCATTTTTTTTAAAGACAAAAGTCAAAGAAAAAGAGAAGCGTGGAGAGAGGAGTAGAGTGAGTGATTTGTCTAACTTCACGTAATTGGTTAGTCGGAGATCCAGACAGTACTCAGTTTCCATGGTCTGCTGTTTTCCTACTCATCTTAGCGAAACATTGTCCTGAAGATGCTGAGAAAAGCATCTTAAAGCATCTCCTCTTATATTCTTTTTGGGAGGGGTAGTTAGAGGATATATTGGCAGTGGACTAGGGAAGAAAGGCAGCTGTGGTCCTGCCAACAGCAGCCCTCACCTGACTAAATCAGCCTGCTCTTCCAGGCAGCATGCTCAGGAGTACACCAAAGTCCAGATGATGCCACGTTTCCAAGAGTTAGTGGAGGGTGGAATGGGAGAGAGAGGTGCTAACTTGCCCTTTGTCCTTGTGTCAACAACTGTCTCCTTCACTTCTATTGTAACTGAGCTGCTCCTGACTTGACTTCCCTTCTCAAAGGATCACTGTGCATCCCTCCTTCTCCTAATCCCTAGAAAATAACTCCAGTTTTCTAGATGTAGGACATCGAATGATCACAACAGCACTATGTTAGTGCTTCTATTCAACATAAAATAAGAAACTCTTACAAGCCAAAAAATAGGTAATTAAGGACTGAGAACATTGCATCGATATTTAATGTCTTTAATTTTTATCATGAAAGTTTACATACATGCACAAATATATGGTATGGGATGGACCCCAACATATCTACTACCCAGTTTATCATTGTTAGCGCTAGTCATTTAGCAAGACTCTCATTTGATTCCTATTCCTTGCTTTACTTCTTTGCTGAAAAATTTAAACAAATCTAGACATCTTACTCTTATATGCATTGTTATGAATTCCTTAAAACTGGTTAAGACATTCTCTTACCACAATGCCATGATCAAAACTAATACCGTTAATAATAATTCCTGATTATTATCCAATGCTCAGTTCATAATCAAATGGTTTCAAAAACTATCTTTTTGTGAACATTTTGATTCAAACAAGGTGCAGGCATTACATTTGTTTGGTACTCTTTTAAGTCTTTTTGAATCTAGGTAAACCTCTCTCTCCCATACCCGCCCCCCCCCACCCACTAACTTGAAAAAACCAGGTCAGAAATCCTAAATGTGACCTCAGCTTCCCTGTGGGGTCATGTAGCTTGTCTGTTATCCACAACTATTTCTGTGAATGGATACTCACCCTTGAGCCTTGGTGACAGTCAGATTCTACATTTTTTACCTCCCCTCTTTTTTGCAAGTGTGCTTATAGGTGATCTGTGTGCCTTAAAGAACAGCATGTCAGGTTGCTCACAACATGTGATCAGTTCAGTTCTGGTACACATGTATGTATCTCCAAAATTGTATTTCAAAAATATTTCACATAAATTTTGAAAGGACAGAATGGCACATACTGGTTCATCTAGTTTTATGCAAATCATTAACTGTTAGATTTTTGCTTCTTTGCTTTATGTCTTCATCCCTAGGTAACTATAATATAGTTATCATTGTCTCCAATAAATGTAGCTGATAGAGGGGCCTCCCCGGTGGCGCAGCGGTTGAGCGCTGGGTTGCGAAGCTGCCTGCAGCCTCCATGTCGCCAGTTCGATCCCCGGCTGCTCCCCGGCCACCGGAGGAGGGTCCCACATGGCTTGCAGACCTCTCCTGCCGCCCGCTGCTCCCCTCAGCAGTGTACTTCGGTCCTTCTGCCTGCTCTGCTTCCCGCTCTAGCTCTGGTGAATTCTCTCACCCTCCCGCGCTTCTGACTGTACCCAGTGCTTGTATAAATAAATAAATAAATCTTAAAAAAAAAAAAAAACAGCTTTAAAAAAAAAAAATGTAGCTGATAGAGTCATATTACCCCACATATAGTCCAACCAAACATTTTTCTAATTGACACAATACTATCTTTTGTAGCTTTAAAAAAATCCAGCGTCTAATCAAGGTCATATTTGCATTTACTATCTTGTCGCCTACATGTCCTTTACTGGTCCCTGCTTTTTTTGGTTTTCATAGCATTGTCATTTTTGAAGCGTCTAGGCCAAATGTCTTACAGAATTTTGATTAGACGAAAGTTAAGCACTGTTGGCAAGAGTGATTGGGTTGGTGCTGTTGTCCCTGTCCCACTGCCTCAGGTCTGAGGCCACGTGGTCTCAGCTCTTGCCTTAACTGCTGAGGCCAAGATACACCCTCTGATGGGTGGTTGTGTGGTTGTATGGGACAGGCTTCTCCAGAAAAACAGAACCAATGTGTGTACAAATACAAGGAATTGGCGCATGTAATTGACTTTAGAATCTGAGGAATCCAAGACACGTAGTCAGTAAACTGGAGATGTGGCAGTCAAAGGTGACAATGTAAATTCCAATCTGAAAATCAGCAGATTTGATGCCCAGGGTGCCCAAATTTTCAGCTTGAGTCCAGAGGAGACCAATGTCCCAGCTCAGCAGTTAGGCAGGGGGAGTTTCCTCTCCCTTAAGGGAGGGTTCCCTCTTCCTTCATTGGGTAAAGACCACTCACATTAGGGAGGGCAATTAGCTTGAAGTGCATCTACCAATTTGAATGTACCTCGCCCAAAGCCATCCTCACAGACATGCCCAGAAAATGTTTGACCAAGCATCTGGGCACCCTGTGGCCCAGTTCTGTGGGCAAGTAAAATTAACCATGGCGTGGGGTGGGGGGGGGTCTGTCCACCAGGATTCTCCATGCACATGCCGTACCCCAGGGCTCAGTGAAGACTGTGCTGACACTCTGTGGCTCTGAATATGCTGCCTTAAGGAGTTTTAAATGGCTAAAAACTGCTGCAAGGTACATGGGATGATGGGAGCAACAGAGATCATCTCCTTCACTGTCACACATTTCCTACAGAGTTGAGGTCAAGGGGAAAGTCCATATGAGATCTCCTGGCAGCGATGTTCGCTGATCTGACAGGGAGCAATGGTTGAAGGCCAAACAAGGGCAAGTGCAGGGCTGTCTTGACGGTGACAGGTGCTCTGCCACCCCGGAGGCAGACAGAGTTGGGAAGAACTCCTAGTTTGCTCGCCTGTAATGGCAAGGGAGTGAGGACCTCCTGGGGAGACAGTCAGGGGGAGTGTGAGCAGGAGCCTGAGATGGTAGGTGTAGCTCTCATCCTGGTTTGGAAAATCCTATGTCATTCCTGGAGAAAGTACGCTCTCACACTGTTGCTTGGTGACTAAGCAAGCAACATGGAGGTGCCTAGTTCTGGGTTTCCCGCTGCTGTCATCCCATGCATGAGCCTGGTGGCGAGGAGGCAGGTGCTGTGACAGGAAGGCGGGGCCAGGAACCCCTTCCTCACTCTGCTCTTTGGCATCACCCTGCCTAGTCTGGCCAGCGAAAGCCCCTCCTTTTATAAGAGAAACTCTCCAGTTTCCTTTCAATTAAAGATTCATTGTGATTTTTAAGCCTCCTACAGGTCTTTTTTAGCTACTTGATGCTACGTGCACATCGCTTTATGGCTTCCCAAGTGCTTAGTTCATCTCTGGGGTTTTATTTATCCCTTTCCCCTGTCATTCCCACCACAGCTTCAAAAGGCCTTAACATTCACAGCCTCTTACTCTTTTAAAAGAGGAATTTCACACTTTATATTTTATCCTCACAATAACAAGGAGATAGTGTTGCTTACTTAATTCCTATAAACTGATGTAAAGTCAAGTAAAGTAACTGATGAAAAATTCCAGAACAACAGCCCTGATTTCCAGAACTTTTGGCCACAGGCAGTTCTGTGCTATCTCCCTGCTGTATTGCTGCATGTGTCACAGGCACAACTTTCATTGGGACCTCCCGGGTGACTCAGTTACCTTTCCAAACAATATCTGTTTGATGCAGACATGTTGACAAGTTTGCTCACCTCTACTGCTTCATAAAAAAGCAAACAAACAAAAAATGCTTTGCCATATCCTTCTCTATTACTCTAAAAGGTATTGTTGTGGGAAGTATTGGAAATAGAATCAGAGGGAAGATCAATTCCAGACTAATTTGCTTATAAGCTCTGATGTATGAGAAGTACAGCTAAGATGCAAAGACTTTGTCTTTCGGATGGGAATTAAATTTATCAGGTAAATTACATTTAATATAAGGCAAGTAATGAGTGCGACTCTACATTAGTTTTAGAATGAATAAAGAATTGGTATTTTCTCCTTCCATCAAATGATTTTTTGCCCTTGGAAAAGTACATAAAATTACTTTGGGTCACGCTTTATGTTAACATTCAAATATCAAGCTACTAGTATTTAAAAAAGTAGACAATTGTACTAAATATTTGCATACTGCTTATGAAACCTATTGTAAATTTCCCCCAATATCTAATTGAATGCTTTAAACAATCAACTGAAGTCACATATTTAACAGATTCAACTATATTTAAAAGACTGGAAACCTTTGAATACAGAACAAACACAAATTTACAAGGATTATCAAAACTAAACATCTAATAAAACCAAGCGATAAGAGGGTCGTATCTTTATTTTTGCTGAAATGTTTATCTTTATTCTCATTTATATCTTAGGCTGCCTTCTTAGGATTTTAGGAATATAATCTTACTAGATAAACTTACTAGACACAACACATAAGGTTGTATGACCTCAGAGGAGAAGAGGCTACAACCTTGGGGCTGTTCACACCGGGAACCCTTGTGTGGTGTGGGACTGCTTTATTGAATATCCATTAATAATTGAATCTTTCAAAATTTAATTTAAGACCCAGTCTCATGTATATATTTTAATTTTTTGAGATTTGGTGTCTTTCCCAGAAATATGGCAACCTTTCAGCTGACAGGGTTGACACTAACATTGTTCTGCCATGATGAGGCCCTGAGCTAGTCTGTCAGCAGCAGTAGAGATGTGTGTTCCGTGCTGAGACTATGATGATTTGTGGGTTATTGAGAGGCTTGAGTGCCTAGGAGATGAAGAAGTCACACTGCTCTATGAGCCCATCTGTGGGGACCATCTTTCTGTTTTATCATGTTGCAGAATATGGTTGAAACTTGCTTCTGTTTGGTTATTTTTGGTGACCACTGAAGCTGTTTAAATAGAGTCCCCAAGATGCTGACCAGCATTTCTGCTCTAGGCAGAGTTCTCACTAGTTCTGTATTAGTACAACTCACTCCCAGTTGTTTTTCCACTCTTTCCTACTTAACCTGAGCATATGTTATATATTACACTCTCTCTCTCTCTCTCTCACTCACACATAAATAATCTCACTCACACACATATCAATTTATAAACCAACGTAGCAGCGCAGTACACAAGTATTCGTGTACATATAGGTATATATGCCCCTAAACATCCCTAACTTAATAAATTAATGACAAACATAAATCCTGTTTTCATCTTTTTATTTTTTGTATTACAACTTCCTCTTTGTAGTTTTTATTTTACCATTTCTCTTTTGGACTCTGGTTTTGAACACAGGATTTTTTTTTTTATAGGTTCAATCATTCCAATTAACTATAATACTGATAGCCATTTTTATTATTTAATCAGAATTTAGCAGTAATTATTTTAAAATATTTAAATTATGACAACTTTTCTCTTAGGTGGGTTCCTTTAATTTTTTTTAATCCTCTTTCTTTTATGGCATTATCCTTATTTTCTGATCCACACAGTATGATCCCAGCCCATCTTGAGTGTTTTCCTTCAGTCTCTCAACTCTGACTTCTCCCTCCCTCCTCCATCCCTCTTAGCTACCTGCTGTGCTCACACTCAGGCTTCTGGTTACCCTGTGGCCATAGGCTGTCCCACTGGCTGGCTGGCTGTCTAGCCACCTTCCAGGGAAGACTGTGGAAGAGCTTTGACTGCAGTTCCCGTGGATCTCAGATACTTTCACTGACTTCATGAAGCCCACATCTTTCCCATGAGGCATTTCCCTTTGCAACCAATTAGCAGCATTTTAGCTCTGCACTGCTCAGTATTTACAACAGCAGACTACACAGGTAAAAACTCATGAATAAAGACTTCATGTGTTGGATCAACCCAGTCAGGAGGCCTGTTGAAGTGGGGACTCATTGTGATTAGTGGTCAGGTTATTTATAATTATTTAAAATGATAACTTTTGCTTTCCTAAACAATATGGAAACTTCAGGATATCACATAATCAATGCTTCAATAATAAAGATCTGTTATGGTAAATAAATCTGATAGGCCAAATTTCAAGACCTCCCACCTAGTGCACTATTCAAAATATAAAAAGAATAAATTGGCCAACTGAAAGGGTTACAACAGGCTCCTGTGGTCTTCTGATACTGGAAATTGCCCAGGCTCTGACCTGGGGGGAGTTTCACAACCTTGCATGGCTTCCCTGCCATAGCTGGACTCTTTCTCTGCTTCTTTGCTGGAGGAAGTGACTCCTTAAATTCTTCATCACCTGAAGATGTGATCCACTGAATAGGATGCCAGCAGTAAGGGCTACTGGACTCTTTGCCTTTTGGATTTGGAATAGGTCTCATGAAGATTCATTATGCAGAGAATTTTATCTGTTTCAGAAAAGGGGGTTGGTTCCCATGAGGAGAGGGAGTGGAAGCAGACCACATTAATTAAGAAAAGGGCCAGTGGACAGCATTTGTGCTTTAACCACCACGAGTTCCGGTGGTCCCCAGTATGATGCTTCCCTTGGCAGTAAGCTTTGGGCTCTGGCAATCTGAAGAAAAACAGAGCTGTACCCCAGTTCTGGCGCTCCTAGAGAGAGATTATAGCTCCTCCTCCGCATGTCTGTGTTTTCCTGTAACTCATGGCAAAGTGGTCCCCTGTGGATTTCCTCTTTACCAAGCATCTTCAAACTCCACATCCATTGGCTTTGCCCTAATTGTTACTAATTAAGATATAGGAAAATGTAATCCTTATGTACCATATTCCATAAATTTAACTAATAAAAATGTTGTTTTGTAAGAGCCTTTTGAAGTCTAAGAAAACTTCGGTATAATTTTTATGAGACGTTAAAAATCTTTCTTCTTAGGAGCAGGAAGTTGCAGTTTGCCAAGAATAAATGAACTCAAATAGCAAAGGATTGGGCTTGCCTCAAGATGCCAAACCCGCAGTGTTTCAGTGGCTTCCTCCCTGGGCCAAGCACATTTTCTGTCCTGAGAGTCAGTGCTGGTATCTAAAGTTTCAGACGAACATGCTAGTACTTACAAATAATTATTTTAGTATGCCAGTTGTTCTTAATGTCAGAAGTTTGGCTTCATTTTTAAATCAATTTGATTCTACAGGCAGGGAGGAGAGACATTATTGATTTTACAAGTCATCCCTTTATTAGAGTTTGTTAAAGTAACATGGAAAAAATTGAATTTAATTTCCTCTTTGATATTTCCTTGAATGTTCTTCCTTCTTTCCTTCATATTAATTTAAGGTTTTTTTTTTTTAAATGACCAGATTCTGAAACTTTTGAGGAGTGTTTTTTAAAAGGAAAATTATGATAACCAACATGATTAATGTTGGCAGCCATAAAAAATCCATGGAAACTTCAAAGAAAGCATCACATTATGTCATCATTCCCCAAGAAGTTTTTCTAAAAGACTCGTATAAAATAAAATCAACAGAAAACTCTTTTAACATTTTAAGACAAGGTATTGATTAAAAAAAAAAAAGACATTTCACCAGTTGCCTTTATCTCCACTTGCTGGCACTTCATTTTGCATCACACAAGCTTTTTCAGTTTTGTCTCCTGGCTTATTCTGCCTGTCTTTTGCTATCCCTGAATTGCCACCATCTATTCTGTTTCACTCTGGCTTATTATTATTGTCCTTGCTGTCATTAGCATCACCATCATCATCTTCATCATAATCCCTCCTTCTTCTCTCCTCCTTCGCTCCTCTGCTACCTTGTCTTCTCTTCCTCTATCTTCATTTTGTTTTACCATCTCCCTGCTTCTGCATTACTCTGGAAATTCAACTCAAGCTCTGGCCCAATGATCTCTGTCTTTCTTCAACCCAGCGCCTGCATCTGTGCACACCCTCCTCCCTCTTTTACGCACATACCCCTCTCTCCATCTATTCTCAGTTCTACACTTGGACCTTGTCCCAGTCAGATAGTCACCAGGCCTTCGGCATGATTTCCCTGACCACCTCTCAAAGAAACATGTGAAATATTTCATCTGGCTCTGGCCAGGGTGGGCATAGACACCTTCTTCCAGCCCCAAGTTCTCCCCAGTCCCACCCCCTTATCAGTTGTTAGGACAGCAACTTTAACGACACACCCTTCACATTGCATTAAATCCACTTCTATTTGGTAATCACTCAGGTAGGGCCAACTGTGTCCTAGGTTGGCCTACAAAGAACAGGTGCTTTGTAGACAAAGATGATGGTTGTATGAGATGTCACGAGAAGGAGCTCCCCAGCGGAGGCAGGAGGCACTGAGAGGGGTTGAGAGGGAAGGTTTCCCAGAGGAAGTTGTGCTTGCACTGGATGGATGAGGCACTGAGCAAACAAGGGGGTTCACCACTCTAAGAAGATGTAGCTACTTTTGCAAAGGTGTGGAGTGGGTAACTACAGGACGTGGTGGAGGAAATACAAGTCATGTTTTGAAAAAATGTCAGTGCAAAGAAGAGGCACTGTAAGAGCCATCCAAGGTCCAAAGCAAGTACGTGATCTGACATGATGGGATGTGGCTCCTCCGGGCATAGGCTGGTGGGAAGGATGTGGAGATGGGGCTGGAGCCAGGCCTGTGGAGGTGACTGCCACAGCCAGGCAAGGGGATAAAGAATAAGGAGTAACCGTGAGGAGAGGGAGGAGAGGCAAACTTCACCGTAATAAAGAAGTGAATGGCCACATTGATTGTGTAGCTGGCCACAAGGTGTTGTGAATGAAGTTCTGTTTAATCCAACCATCCCAGGCCTCATTGTTTTCAAGGCTTAGAGGAATACCATGGCAAATCCTGCCCATCGAACCCCTTCTTCCCTGGAACACAATGCTGTGTCCTCATGAAGGGTACTTCGGGACGGGCTCACTGAGAAATACGCATACATGCACACACACATAATACACAGATATCACACACATATATTCATTCCTATGTGAAAACACATGTGTATGTGTATTAGTTAGGGTTCTCCAGAGAACCGAAAGGAGGTATATAGATGTCTATATTTCTTTCTATCTCTCTACCTACCTATCTATCTCTACATAAATATATAGAGAGAGACTTGATTCGAGGAATTGGCTCATATGATTATGAAGCTCAGCAAGCCCAAAATCTTCATGATGAGCTGACATGATATTATAGTTCAAGCTTGAAGACAGTTTCAAAATTCACATAATTCATTTGCTGGGGGAAGTCAGTCTTTTGTTCTGTTTGATTCTTCAACTGATTTGGCAAGGCCCACCTACATCATGGAGACGGATCTGTTCTACTCAAAGTCCACTAGCTTAAATGATAATCTCATCTCAAAACATTCACATAGAACCACCTAGAATGATGTTTGACTACAAGGCTAGGTATTATGTTCCAGCCAAGTTGACACATAAAATGAACCATCACAGTCTGTACCTACGTGTCCATCACAGCTGAGGATGTTTCCAAAATCCATTTTCTTCCAACCTTCATAAGTTTATGTCCTCTCTTCTTTTTCTCTAACTATCCTTCTTATGAAAAACCACAGGGAGAAGCCAGGAGACATCTGAAGTTTCTCATTATCTACCTTGGGTGATCACCTTCTGTAGACACCCACATCAGAGTGGCTTCTAGGCTGAAGGGTAATGGGAGAGGGTATGTCTCAGAGTCCCCAGAATGGGACTCCCATGCATGAGCTCCCAGGCACAGGAGGTAATGTTCAGTTATGCAGCATGTGGCTCTAGAACCAGTCAAAGGGCCTCCCTTCCCTTCCCTCACATCCTTTCTTGTGATGTTGAGGGTGTCATTTAAGCCCAATGTTTCCTTGAATAAAATAGGGGTTATACTATTATTTGCCTGTCTTAAGGTTCCCATGAAATGATGCTTGGAGAGCTTGTAGTGGAGTGTCTGGGACAAAGTGTTCAGTACATGTTAGCTCATTATTTACTACTTAATAAATACTCACTGAACAAATGGACACCAAGCCTGGATGTGTCTCCCTCTACCTACATGCATTCAAAATCAACCTATGTGTTTAATTATATTTCCTCAACTTTGCTCCACCTCATGAAATCTGTATTAGTACGATATATATATGCATAGGAACGAGAGAGTGAGAGTGATTTATTTTAAGGCACTAGCTGGTTGGTCCTTGGGATCCTGGAGGCTGACAATTAGGAAACATGCAAGGGCAGCTGGCAGGCTGGAAAATTAGGCAAGAGTTGATGTCTTGAGTCTGAACTCTGCAGACAGCAAGCAGGGCCCCCTGTTGAGGTATTAAGGAGAATTCCTGCTTCTTTGGGAAACCTCCAACTCTGTTCTTAAGACAATCACCTCATTGGATGGGGCGCACCTTCTTACAGAGATAATCTGTGTTATTCAAAGTCCACTGATTGAAATGGATCTCACATCTAAAAATACCTTCTCAGCAACATCCAGACTGGTGTTTGACAAACATCTGGGTACCATGGCCTAGCCAAATGGGCACATAAAGTTCACTACCACAGACTGCTTGCTGGACTTTCCAGTGCTCTCCCACAAAAGGGTGAATTCTCATGTGTTACATAATTTGATGATTTTACATATTTTCGTTTGGTTCCTATTTTGTACTTGCCAAACTAAGGGATTTTTAATTTTTTTTAAGATCTGTACAGTTTAAAATTTGCTTTTATGTACATTTTCTTATTTTATCTTCTCAACCATCTTGAGTGATATAGAGATTCTAGTAACCCACTTTCCAGGAGAGGAAGCCAAGAGCCATGTTCCTATTTGTCCCAGGGATTAGAGACACACTCAGCTTCCTTAGCCAGGTCTTAGACTTCCCTTATCCAGACCTGCCCCCAACAACTTGCTGTTTTCTAAGGCATTGTCTAGGCTCTGGGAAATTCAAGTTAAATGGGTAAGACCTGGTTCCTATTTTCAAGGAACTTATGAACTAGCAAAATACAATCTGCCTTTAATTTTAATATAGACAAGAGCAAAGTTTTCTGAAACTCCAAGATTAGAGGAATCCATTCTGGCTGGGAAAGGGGATGGTTCTGAGAATGCCAATATGGACTTGGAGAACTCAGCAACTTTTGTTTTCAGATTTGCTTGGGATGCCTTCTAATTCTCTGTACCACTCATTTGCATTATTACTTGTTTATCCAGATGGTGAAAAATTTAATGATTAAAATACTTGGCCAAACACTCCCATCTGGGAGGAAGGGAGCAGGGTTTCGAAAGCAAGGAAGGAAGAAGGAGGGAAACATTAAGTGAAACCCGTCTATGTTCCTTTTGGTGTTAATCAATGAAAAGACAATTTTGAAAATGATGAAGGAAACATCCTTTGAAGATATATTTATATTATAGTATTTGGTTTTTAAGAATCAGGAAGCTTCGTGTGTGTGTGTGTGAGTGTGTGTGAGTGTGTGTGTGTGTGTGTCACAAAGTGGGTGAAGAAAGTACACAGTATGTTTTTTTATTTCCTGGTAAATTGTCCTCCAAATTACAGCCCAGAACATGCTGGTTCTGTCTTGGAAATTTTGCCCTTACCTTCACATTCAGTCTGAGAGTCTGAAAGAATAAAAAATATTTCCAAGAATGAGGGAATCACTAGTGTAACTGCTTCTAGACCTGTATTGGATATCTTAACTGTATCAATAAACTACATCTTTTTACTTGTATTCTTTTTCTTAAGAATTGATTATGTGCTAGCTCATAAATAATAAACAATTATCCCCATTTTACTGATGATGATACTTAGGTTCAGAGAAACAAGCAGAATTGACAAAGGTTCCCAGCTAGCAAGTGACAGATTTGTGACTGAAAACGTTCTTCGCTTATTTATGTTCGATGTTCATATTTGGTCTCACAGCTGCTTCTGCTGATTCCAGCTTCAAATCGCTTCTCTTTGTTCTCAAAGATTGTCAATATCTCTTATGACTTACAAGGTCTTAATTTTGCTTTTGCATCTTTTGGAAGCTTCTGAAATAACCCTTATGTGTCAGTTGTCAGTCCTCTTGCCTCTGGAGTTAAGTTTAGTGAATTCATGTGGGGAGTAAATGACGCCTTTGGGGAAAGACAGCCCATGCCACAGATGAACATGGTTATGTATATAGATGAGTACAGTGTAAATATCAACTGCGTGGTTAGATTTTGATGTATGCTCCTTGAACTAAATTTTAGTAATGAGAAATAGAGATAGGCTCAGATGGGCTAATTCATATTTTATGATCTCTACACCAAACAAGGAAATAATCAAGGTGGATGCTATGTTAGATCTGAATTGGGGAAATTAACTTTAATGTGCAATATGACCGTTTGTACGGTAATCACCAATATACTAAACTAGCCCGATGCGGTCATGTTTCAGCAATTTGCATCCATGCATCCCTCTTTTCGACGGGAATTAGCAATGGTGGCACTACCAATTGGTAGCTCAAACAAAACTGTGCAGGTATTGTCATTGCAGATTATATACTTTGTGGTTTAATTTGTAATATACTTTGCATAATATTTTTTAGTAGAAAGCTGAGTAAAAATTAATTTATTTAAAAAGGGCCATTGGAGAAGAGACATTTTAAAACTAAAATTTTGAAGACTCGACAAATCAATATGAATACCTATTTATTAAAGAAAAAGAAGCAGCTTTTATTTATACCTATCTATTGAAAAGACAGCTCAAATAGGGAGGCAAATAAGAAGAGAAATATTTATTTGAAATTTGATGAGTTAATATATATTTAACTGAGTAGTTTTTTATAGCTGTCATAATTCATGTAGAAAGAGGGATTTTAATTTCCACTGAACGTTGTATTGCAATTTTTAGGATTTAGGGAGAGACACTGTGGGGTAAATCGCTCATAAATTCCTCAAAAAAAAAAAAAAAAAACCTGTCCCCCAAGCGGACACAAGGGGGCGCCAAGCCTCTATGTCTAACACGCAGTGGCGTTTTAATGGACGAAATAAACCCTGGCACTTAAAACATGAAGCCATGTTTATATTATTCTGGGTAATATATTATGCACCTGCTTGTTTTATTTTTTAGACTGATTCGTGTCAAATGACTTTCCAGAAATATGACATGTGTACTGGATCCAGGCAGAACTAATCTTTCAACACACAAGTAGCATTAATTTGTACAAATTATATTCCGTGATATAACGAAGTTTTACTTTATTGTACTCAATCTAAAGGGAATTAAGAGAATGTAACAAGTTGTCACATACTTTCTCAAGCATTTTCTCTGTTTCTTGTGAAGAAATAGTTTTGACTATGGGTTGTTTAACTCTCTCTCTCTACACCCCCCTCCCTCTCTCTCTTTCTCCCTCCCCTTTGTTAGAAGCAAAGAATACTGAATCCATAATCTATGTCCAGAAGGCTGAGGGGATAATTCAGGGGTAAGACTTTGGGAAAAAAGTTGACCCAAAATGGTACTTGAAGAAACTGTCATTCTCAGTATATAGGGAGGATAACAAAGGTATTTATGCCAGGTCAATATTTGACTTGTGTGTATTACTTTGCTAGAGATGGCACAGCAAGACATCACAAGCAGGGTGACTTAAACCTTAGAAATTAGTTTTCTCCTAGCTGTGGAGTCTGGAAGTCCTAGAACACGGTGTGGGTGGGCCTGGTGGCTCTGAGACCCCTCTCCTTGGTTTGTGGGTGAGTTTCTTCTCTCTGTGTCCTCACATGGCCTCTCTGTGCACACAGCCTGGTTACAGCCTGGTGTCTCTGTGCACCCTTCTTACAAGGATGTCAGTCAGAGTAAATGAGAACCCATCCCAAGGGCCTTACATTTTCACTTAATCACTACGTCAAAGGCCCTCTCTCCAAATGCGCTCACATTCTGAGGAAGTGAGTAGTAGGGCTTCCATCTGAAATTTTGAAGAACACAGTTCAGCCCCTAACAACTCTTATCTGCAAGTTTCCCAGGAAGGGGTAATGGTCTCCTTTCTGTCTGTGTGTTTATTGACCGGCAATGAGTGCACATCACACACTCAATATGCATTTGCTGAATGAATGAATTTCTGCCTTGAAAGGCTACACTGCTCAGGCTTGCCTGAAATCTCCTACTGCCTGACAGGTAGTAATTAACTGCTGAAAGAAAGGCATAAATACTTCCTTTTAAACATTGACATTATGTCCATCTGGTGAAAGAAAAGGATAAAGGCAAATAAAGAGAGTTCAGGAAATGCTAAAATTTCTTTGAAATAATTTCATTGAAAATTAACAAGTTGATTATTGTGAAAACAGATTCCAATTTACACATAATGGCCAATCATCTAGCTTTCCTGGCCTTTGATGAAACCCTTCCTACCCAGAGCGATCTGCTTTTTACCCTGCCATAATGGTTATGGAGGGCTTCGCAGGTTAATTTGCCTTTCAGACTTCAACCGCTTACGGATAATACATTTAACTCAATTAGGAGCATTCCTCTTGTTCACAGTGCAGTTTCTTCTATCCCATCAGCCCTTCTCCAACACTCAGGCTGCTTTGCCCAGCCCTTATTTGAGGTGCAAGCATGGAGTTCTGTGCAATTGGAGAACTTGCACAGGATCTCCCAAGCCTGAGCAGAGGAGGCATGGGCAGAAATCAGGGATCCCATATGCAGGAGTCACTGTTTTTCAGGGAGACTTCCTGGCCACATGGACACAGAGTGGGGTCTCCTGTGTGTCCTTCTGCAGGGGTGGAGGGACATCTGCACTGCTTTGCAGGTTGCTTTTCTCTGGGCTAGTAGACTCCAGGGGTATGGTTGGTTTGGCCAGGCTCAAAGGGCCTGGCTGGGGTCACAGGACCGATGGACCCCGATAACTAGGTTGCTGCTTATAACATTTGCATCCTTGAAGCCTGTTTCTGTTCCTTGAAACAGCTGATGGATTCTCTATTGATTTTCTAAATCTTCATTTTCTATATTTGGAGGTTGTGGGTTCAAAGAAAAGGCATGCAGGTGCCTTTGGGTGTAAAAGGAGCACCTCAGTCTTCAAGTCTCAGCTTTAACACCTCCCCAATCTTTCCAGAAAGAGTACTTATTCCTCTGTCTCTTGGACTTCCCTTTGTCAGACTGCTATGATAAAGTTCTTGATACTTTCTTTCACAAAAGACTTTTAAAAAATCCTTTATGTTGGCAGGGAATTAACTCATGAATAAATGGATAATAATAACGGCTGACATTTTTGGAGCGCTGACTATTTGGCAGACACCAAGCTGAGGGATTTGCTTGAGTTATCTCACTTGATCCTCTCAACAGCTTTATGACAAAGCCCACTTCACAAACGAGGAAACTAAAGCTGAGAGAGTTGAGGAGCTTGTCATAGGTCATAGGATTAGGAAGCAAACATGCTGCACTCTGGACTACAGGAGAAGGAAAATGGGTTTAGAATGAAAAATCTGAGACTCTGAAACACAGAGGTGGAAGGTTACAAAACAAAATGCTTCTGATTTTATTAAACAAAGGTAGATTAAACACCTACTGTGTGTTTAATACAGTAAGGGCACACAAAAGGGACTAAAGTGTAGCCCCTGCTCTTGGGGAGATTTTTTTAGTCTATTTCAGTGGTTCCCAGACGCTGGTGCACATCGTAAGGATCTGGGCAGCTAGGACGTTTACCAGTGCCTGCCTGGTCCTCAGAGAGTGAGATGGTGGCTGCTGTGGACACCAACTGTGCACCCGGAAAGTTTAAAAGTTTAAAAGCACTCACATTTTGGGAACCACTGCTCTAGTTGAAGAGTGAAGCTATAATACACTGAAGAAGGAGATAAGCCCTGGTGACTTGGTGTGGCTGAGTTATAATTTCCACAGGAAAATCTGTTATTTTCATGTCCCTCACTTTGGTCTGCAGAGTACATTCCTTTGATTCCCAAAGCCTCGGGAACAATTGGTGTGTTGGCTTCTTCTTTTTCTAGCCCCTGGTTAAACAGACTGAGCCTGGGGTTCTGAGGCCTCTCCTGGGAGCCTCCCTCGTGTGATGCCCCTCAGTACCCCTCACACCTGACTTCCCTGTGAAAACTTTTTTCTTTCTTTTCACTTGCTCTTTTTTTTTTTACCCACTTAAATTTTCTCATCTTTCACTTTTTCTCATCTGTCACTCACATACCTCCCTGATTAAAATTTTGACTAATTCAGTACTTAAAAAACTTTTTTTTAAAAAAGAACAAAAGTTCAAATGTCTTTTGTGCGCTCATTTGGGTAGGAAATTTATGCACTCTCTACCCTCTCAATAAAATCATCTTCTGTTCATTCTGCTCTTTATGTGCCCTTGTTCAGACCTGGCCCCTGAATGATTTCTCAGCCAGTATGTCAGACACCCTATCCTGAGTCCTGCTATGCCTCTTTCACTGGTAGTTTTCAAGTCATTGCAGAGATACAGATTTTTTTTTTTTGCATGTTACCATTACTCCATGTGGTGTTTTACTCTACTGACATATTGAAAGGTTGAAGGAGACATTACTATTTTGGTTATTTATCTGTTGCCGAATGTACATGAAAAGATGTAGCTTTTCTTCCAATGTTCATCAACAGCAGCTAGTATTTTATGGCTCTAGAGATTGTGAAAGCAATTATAGCTATTCATGTATATTTTACCGATTGTTAAACTTGACTAATTTGGACAATGTTAAAATAATATAATGGCGATTTAAATGAGGAGCCATGAGAAGATCATTAGGAAATAAGGGATACGAGAAAAGCAGAGTACAGAATCCTAGTATGGAATGAATTCTAGATACATGTCAATGAACAAAACCAGCAGAGACAAATACATAGAACCGTTCACAGGGAAACTATTCTTAGGATAAAATGAATAGGTAGCCATAGGCTAAGATGAAAGTAAAATGCCAGCAGTTAAAGATAAGAGTGAGAAATGGAAACTAAAATTATTAAGCGGCTGTACATAGAATTTTCTACCAGCAGATATGTCAAAGGCAAAAAAAGGGATTTAAGTTGTCCCAGTACTAGTTACAAAGGCACATCATATTTATTACTAAATAGTGCAGCATTTGAAAACCTGGCTGAAGATTATTCATTATTCCAGTAAAGAACTTTTCAGCCATTTGACAAGCGGATATAGACATGACTTTATTCATAGATCCAGTAGATGGCGCTATTGTCAACGTTTGCAGGGAAAATCCCGATTTAGGTCTGGAAAGCCGATGAGCAGCAAAACGTGTCAAATTGGTTTCTGTATGGTGCAGCCCAGCAGGATGTACTTAAAGGAGGATTGTGTGCAGGACATTTTTGTTGTTGTTGTTGTTGTTAGTAGGGGCTTTCTTTAAAGTCCAACAAAATATCCCAAAGAAATTTGAAACTCAAGGAAGGTGATACAGGGTAGATGTTTAAGATGTCTATGCCTGTTTCCTGCCGTATGGCTAGTATAGTTACATTTTCACATTGACAGTCTGTTTTGGTTAGGTTTTTTAGCATTTTCCCCATCATGGGAAAAATCTATTTCTACCTGATTAAGGGTAAGTGATAGACTAACATATTACATTTCTAAGTATTTTTTGAAATTTATAGAAGTACTTGTGTTACTATTGTTTTCAGGATGTTAAAAACCTTTGCTCTGTCAGAGATCACCAAGATTTCCAGCTAGGGTTGCCTTATATCGTATGAAGGTAGAATGTATGATCATCATGCTTTGCACAAAAATCTCTACAAGAAAAAACATTTTGATCTCATTTAGTTCAAATCTGAAACAAAGTGTGCCTCACTGTTGAAATTCTTTTGCATTAATGCTTTTCTTGATTTATTCTTTGCAAAATTAAAAAGAATTAAATGAATATCAAGCAAGTTAGGATTGAGGAATAATTCCTGTATCCTAAAGGGTAACAAGAATGAAAACCTTACCCTAAATCTTTCCTTTCATTTAACCAGTTTGTGTGTATGTGTGTGTGTGTGTGTGTGTGTGTGTGTGTTGGGGATGTGAGGAGGAAAGGGAGGTGAGTCCAAGGTTGCAGGGTGGCATTCTGATGATTACTATTTTAATACCATCTATGAAATACTGAATTTAATCACATGATTTGATTAAATGAAATTCTGATTTTATATTTTTTCAAATCACATAATGCTTAAAAAAGTATGTATTTGAACATAACTTTAAAAACTGACCAGTAATTAAAGAACAAAGATTCCTCTGCCATGGGATAGATGGTTTCGTAAAAGTTGCAGTTGGTCTTCTATTATAAAATTAATCCAGGTAAACTTCTTTCTGCATGTACTCACACAGGTGGGCACATGTCATCACAACCCATGACTCAACTTCAAAAAGTAAAAACATGACATTTTTGGTTAATAATTATTTCAGCAACATTTCCCAAGCATCTTTTATATCATAAACAACGTGGATCCTGATTCAGCTCTTCTGGATTCCATAATAACAGATGGATTGCGAGACTGTTTACTGCTGCTTCCCACAAACTTCCTCTTTGTAAACTACTATATTATTTATGAATCAGAAAAGTTTCAAAGAAGCCTCCTATCTGATTACTGCTTACTGACGAACTTACACCAGAGAAACTTTTAGTCCAATTATACTAGTTTGTTATAAAGAACTGTTATTATTCTAAAGTCTGAATTTGTTAATTGGTTACCATGCCTGCTTCTCGGTGCCATTTACTCACAAAGACCTTGTCAGACAGATTGCATTAACTCTATCCACAGGAAACCAGGAATGGTGGCTATGTCGGTGGCGCTGAGAGACTAAGGTAGACTAATAATAGTGTTTTGTTAGTATCATTTCTACATCACACATTGACATATACTTAAAATGTACTTTAGAAAATAGTGCAAATAATTTTGGGTTTGAATTGGTTTGTAAACTTCTGTATGGAAAACTGTATCTAGGTTCTTTTTTTTTTGTGATAACCCAATCACAGTCATTTATATATAGTTTTATAGATATTTCTGGTCACTGATCTCGACACTTAGAATTTTCAGTTTGAGGCTCAGGTAGAAATAATGAAACAAATTATTTAATTAATGAAATAAATGAAACAAATACTTCTTTAAAGTTTATTTGATCCATCCTGATATTACAATTTACTTTAGCAAATAAGAAGTGATTTTCTTTACTCTGTGTGTGTGTGAACAAAGATATCCTACCACACTGGTAGGTTTTGAATTAGATGTAAGAGAGTACAAGACAAAACCAAACAGAGCAAATACCCACACTAAAATAAAACCCGGAGAATAACCTGAACCTTGACTTAAACTTTTCACTCTTTGTGCTCTGGAAGTACATGCGACATCATTATGATTAATCCATCATGACCTTGAAAAGAAACATATTCGCAGAGACTTGTGGTCAGTTACCAGGGGTTTGGGTCTGAACCCGAGCTAGTGTTTGTGTGTATGTTAGAGACAGGGCCAGTTATGTCATCGCCCAATGAGGAATATACAATTGTCACTATGCCGATCGTGAATGGAAGGATTCTTGCCCTGCCCTGGATGCCATCCTCACGGGGGCTCTCATTACTTCCATGGGAACCTAATGCTGAGGAGTCCCAGCTGCATGGTCCCTAGACACCAAACTCAACCAGGACACAGCCCGTGACAGATGCTTCTGCATTTTATGCAAATAGCAACTTCATGGATCAGTTTTCCTTCCCTCTGTGGAATAGAAGCATCTGGAAAATAGAATTCCAACAGACTTGCACATGAACAAATGAACAGAAATGACCAAACAAAACAGGTAACAGAACTGAAGTGGAATGTCAAGGCAGAATATGTTCCTTAAATTCCCAGTTTTATTGTCATTTTCCCCTCTCAAACCATATACTTTTATCACTTCCTGTGACTCTTCTTTTCATACATCTGTAGTGACTGAAAAGTGTATTTATCGTACATATCTGTCTCCCAGTCGCCGAGCTGTAGTTTTAGTCACAGGTCTGCGGTCACACTGAAGAAATCCACACATTGGCTGAAGAGGTGTTTACAACAATTCCAAACAAAAGCAAAATAAAACCAGAACCTTTTTTTCCCCAGTAAAAAATTGTGCTTTCCAAAGTAGAACTAAGTTGCCAAGTTAAAGATTTTATATATATCTGAGTTAAATAATTACTATTTTTAAGATATTATTGTTGCTACTTAAAATATACTTATGAGAAAATGTAAGCTTTGTGACTAAGGATGTAGTGAACATTTAAGTAAATTCTGATATTCAGCTTCGGCTTTTAAATGGAGATTATTACAATTTCAATAGATAAATAATTTTATAGCACTCGTACATTTGGTTTAATAAGGCTTTCACATTATACCTAATTTTATGTAAATGTTATTCAGATTTCAATCCAAGAGTTTTGTAGGGGAGGTTAAAGGGTGTTTATCTTGATTTGTTAAAATGCACCATTAAAATTAAGCAGTGACAAATATTATGACTTCTTAAATTGTTCTAAATGGTTGTATTTTTTTTATTAGGCTTGTGTTTATACAAAATATTTTAACTCTTTAAGTGTAGCCTAATTTGATGATTGTTCATATCCGAGCTATAATCAAGAAACAGATCTAGTGATTTCATAGATTCCACAATTAGCTTGGGTTCTAAGTAAATCCCTCTTTATGAGTACTGTTTAATAAAGTAAGTGGTATAAACAGATTTAGAAAAATTAATAGAAAATGAATCAAAATAGAAATCTCAGGTTATTTTTTTTTTGCAAATGCCACTTTTGTGTAGAGTTATCTTTTAGATTAGTGCTTAAAATGTATTCCTTGAACATGTAGCTTAACATTTGGGAGTACGTATTTACTCAGAATAATCATAATAAAAATAAGTGTAAATTGAGAAAAAATTTCATTAGTTTATTTGAAAGTACTTCTGAAAATGATATTTTAAGGAGGAAAGGACAGAGATCAGAAATGTCTCCCTGTAAGAATACAACTATTATAGTCCTACATGTTACTTATTAAAAGTAATCAGTGAAGATAGAATATAGCTAAGGCATGGCCTCAAATGAAACCTTAACCAAAAATTCAAATAGCACTTCAGAATCAAGTATTAATAGAATAAACTTAATTTTACTTTCTCCTAAGTGCAGCTGCATTTTCTATTTAATTACAGGTTTTCAACAGTAGTAATTTTTCCTTGACCCACTCAATCTCAAAAGTCAGAAAATTGCTTCTTTTTAAAAACTGACAATGGCACGGTATGTTTCCAAAGAAAAAAAGACAAATTACAGAAAACCATTAGTTTAAACATATTTAAAAAGCCAAGAAGAAGTTCTAATTGAAAACTTGCTTGAATCTGAGGAAAAGTTATATTACTTGTGTTTCATGGGATAATGCAAATATTAAGATATTAGGTTATTTTCTTTTTTTGAAAGTGAAATAAAAATATGTGTGTAATTATATAAAACCCAATGCATTAAACATGATTTGTTTTTTTGCTCTTTAGTAAATGGAATTCTTTACAATCATAAATTCAAGGAGATTTCTTTTGTAGCCTGAGTAATAGATGAGAAAAAAAAAGGAAAGGTATTTTAAAAAAGAAAGTTTAACTTACGACTTGTAGAATAGATTATCACGATAAATAAAGAGTAAAGCTCTGGCTTTTGAAAAGGTAGCAAGATTGAAGCTCAGAATTTACTACTGACAAATAGAGAAGGAAAATATATTTTTGATCTAAATTGTTAAATTGTCATGCA
Organism: Talpa occidentalis; assembly: GCF_014898055.3. NCBI lineage: Eukaryota > Metazoa > Chordata > Mammalia > Eulipotyphla > Talpidae > Talpa > Talpa occidentalis. Next base: position 121,536,072 of record NW_023603184.1, read on the forward strand.
GATTATAAACATTCAGGTTTTTTTCTGAATGAGAAACTAAATCTTCTGGATTTAATAAAGAGACTTCTTAACCACAGAGAAGAGGGGATGATATTTTTTATTTGATACAGAGATTTTATAGAAAATGTTCTCCTTTTGTGGCCAGTGAATAATTCACAGAACAGGACTCTGAGTCACTGCACAGAAATTTAACAGAAATTTAACTGATATTTATCAGTTTTCTACTGTTATCATGCTCATAACTTTTTTCTTTTGTATGTTACACTGAGATTCCCTGTGACTCTAAGTGTAATTAAGAGCAAATTGTTTACGAATGAGTTAAATCTGGTAAAAGAATATTCTTTCTCAAACCTAGCTATTCATACTATTCCTCATTTCTAATGTCAAAACAGATTGCGTCTTCAAAACCAAAACACAGTTTCAATACCCAGATTTAATTAAGTGGACCAGGTTGCAGAACCTGCTATCACCAGGACCCGTTGGGAACCGTATATCCAGTCAGGGAGTCAGTGGAAACCTTAAAAAGTCAGGGGGTGTCAAGACATTCAGTGCATTTTTTTTTCATTTCTAAAAGTGCTAATTTTGTTACAATTGATATCAATTGCAAGACCCAAGACCACCTTTCAAGTGTGCATCTGCCCCAATCCAGGCTGCCCAGGAAGACAGTGGCTCACATTACTGTAAACTCTAAGTGGTAAAACCACTGACATTTAGCTTAAATCCCCCCCACCCCCATCCGCCATGGGCTTTCAGACGGATATGTTAGAGTTTTTAAGTGTACTTAGTAAACTATTTCTTTTACAATCTATTGTTGCTTGTGAGCAAGGTTCAAAGAAGGGTGGTGCTCAAATGTTCAGCTTCCTCAGGGACTATGGGTTAAAAACAAGAACTCGTGGCTCATAAAAAGAGGCTGATGCCCACCGGGAAGAGCTGAGATGTTGTTAGGTGGGTCAGTGGTGAGTTTGCCTTTAAAGGTGCTCGAAAGATTTGTGGGGAAAAAAAACTCATGTAAACAGAAGTCTTTGGGTTAGAAGAGACCATGAAAATCTGAAGGGCAAAATAAATACACATATATACTCAAATTCTTGTAAATTATCACCGGTGGGTGACAATATACTGTATTGTCTTCATGAACAGTTGGGTCATAAAACAAATGAATAATGATTTTGGAGGCTTCTTTTTTATGGTGTCAGGAATTTTATAAGGAAGTCCTCACCAAATGAAGTAAGTGCAGATTCAGTATGATGATGTTTACTTCCTCATTTGTTGAGATATAATAAAGTGAAAACTAGAGATAAAATCAAGCCAATGGTTGCTAAATAGAGTATTGGAACACATTTTAGGAGTTCAGGATCCAGTTCTAAGTCTGACTGAGCTTTCCATGTCTTAGTTTCCTAACATGTCAAATGAGGATTTCGGATTAGATAATTTCTTAGGTCCTAGTAAGGTTTATAATTCTATGACTTTTGAAAATTTTTGAAAAAAATGCCATTTGATTTTTTTTTGTGTGTTGCTCCTATTTTTCAGTTAATTGATATTATCTTTGCTATAGTACCTATTAATATTGTTTTACCTGCCTGTGTTCCATGCCCAGCTTTGCAAAATGAGTTAGAAGATCTGTTTTAGCATATGCAAACAAGGGAATCAACAAAAGGTCATGTAGAAAATGAAGAGTAAAATGGAATTGTTGGAATGAAATTTACCGATATTACCACAAAAACAGATCAATGTTGAGGACCTGTCACCCACTGAACAACAGTAATTCCAAAAAATGTAAAACATTCCCCCTTCCCTGCTACCCAAACCCAAACCCAAATGGCCAAAGAGACAAGAAGGGAAAAGAGACAAAGGGAACAATTAAGAAAGGAGGACTCTTCTCTTTGCATGGGAGAGGTATACAGGTGTTTCTTTTTAGGACAGAGGACATCTGCACCTCTTGATTGCTGCATTTTGTGTCCACTAAAAATGTACATGCACATAATTAAAATGGCAAAGCAATAAGTCTGGAAAAAATTAAATAAAAAAAAATTAAAATGGCTCAAAATCAGTTTAAGCCATGGTGGACAGAAGTCATCAGGTCAAGGAAATGTCAGACTGAGTGGTTAAGTGAGAATATTGGGAAGTTGGGTAGTGAGTTTAAAAAGGTAAGCAGGTTGAAAGGGTCATGTGATATAAAACACTTGATAGATAACCCTCCCCCCGACCTTGTAATCATTCTTAGTAGCATTCTTTGTCTTTAGTGCTATTTAAAACGAGGAATCAGCTACAACAGCTAGAAAAACACTTTACAGTCTCACAGCTGTGATCTTCTGTGTGGCACTAGCTGCTCAGGGAAGTGCCAGTTGACTTTGTACCTGATGCTTTAAACTCATAGACCCTGGTGTTGCATCATTGGCTGTGGGTGTTTGGCAGGCTGATCAACATTAGCAGCTCCACACCCTCAGCTTTCGTTATTATCTTTATTTGCCAGTCAACTGAAGCTCCGGTGGATGATCTGAGCTGACATCTGGCTATATGGGGTTGTCTTACACCTTTTCCACATGGACAGATTTCTTAAGTTCAGATTGACATTCTTAATGTCAAGTGTTCACTAACCCTCCAATAAAAGATGCTCTCTGAGAGCTCCATTCAGCTGTCTGATGCAAGGTGCCACTCAGAGGTGATACCTCCAAACTTAATTAGGAATGCAGAAGACCCATCAAAAGATGGCCTTGAATGAGGCACAGGTCTGTGTTCCTGAGGGTAGTGGGATTCAACAGTATGGGCTGTAGCCAGCATATTCCTACACAGTGTGCACTCAAAAATTAAATATGGGATCCAGGAAGAATCCTCTCATTTTAGGAATAGTTATTGTTGTTGTTTTATTGCTATTATTTATGTTAGTGTTTTTCTTGATATATTGGACTTAGAGTTGTTCTTATCACAAAAGATCAGCATTAGGAGTGACTGAGCCATGTGAGAATATTTCAAATTATAATTTTTATGCTATTTAAAAAATTTGCTTAAACTTCATCATGCTTGTCTCTCCCTTCTCCTCTGTAGCATCTTTGGTTCTTTTCTCAGGCCCAAAGTTGCTTGCTCAGCCCTGGCCCTACAGGACGGGGCTGCTACTTGGCTGACTGTGTCTGGGGATATCAGTTTTTCACTTTCCTCGGCATTCCAAGTTATTCTCCTTAGTTATCCAAACTTTCCTCAGGGTGAGTTACAGAATGTAGCTAGTTTGAATGTGTCTTTTAAAATCAGGCACAACAGTTTGATTAACTTAATGAAGGGAAAGGATATTATGTGGTGGTGATGAAATTATTATTAATTTTTATCATTTTATTATGTAAAATCATTTTTTATTTGTTTGAATTACAATTCAAAAAAATTCTAGGCTCATTTTAACTATTTTTTTTTAGTTGAAAATTTTCTGATTCAGCTTGTACATTTTCTATCTGTTCCACCATCTTCATTCCTCAATTACTGACCGTATAAGTCATTCACTTATAATGAAACCAACACTGACATTTGAGGCACAGCAAATTTGTCTCGTATAGTTGTCCCCTGGAACCAAATGATTTTTATCTTATGAAATTTTACAAAATTTAATATTTTATCATGACATAGCTTTATTCAGTTTTTCACACATTTTATATTAGTTTAATTTTTTATTACAGAATCCTTATGAAAAGAATAATTTTGTTTTTTCACACTATCTAAATACTTGTAAGTCTAAATTAGAATGTGAAAAAATAGCTTTTTTTCTTTGAGACTTCATAAAGGTTCATAATAGATTAAAAAACTAACCTATTTCCATATGTCAGATTAGACATGGAATGTGACTGTTGGGTTGGACTCTGATTCCTTCCCATGTAGTAAAATTGTCATTAAAAGAATAATAAACTGGTTTTGAGCATGAGATATTTCTATTTTTTTCTACTTGGTAAACTTCTGCTTTACATTCAGGTTGTTTTGCTTATGATTGAGACCAACTTCAATGTTGGTTTATTTACTGAAATAAACTCTTAATAAATATGTGAAGATTTGTTAAAAATAGCAACAAAATTTGTGAAATTTAGTGGGCTTCCTGTGGTATTCATATACATAGAATATGTACTTTTTGTGAATATAAAAGTAAGACATAATCAAGATTTCTGGCTTTTATTTATGACTTACCATATCATTTCCTTTCATGGATAGAAAAAGCATAGAAAAAATTAGTATAAGAATCTGGGGGAGGGAGGCACAGTGTCTGCAGAATTGGGGTCTTGGATATAGGATTCCATTAGGATCGTTATTCTCATTTTAATATTTTATTAAATTTGACATAGCCTGTTATTTCCCTTGGCTTTACACACTGATAGATAAGGTAAAATTAGTCTTAGATATAAACTCCTAAGTGCAATTGCCTTATACCTACATGATAAACCTCATCTAGAAGGAGAAAAGTGGTCCAGAGACCTCTTTGTGCGAAGTATCTCAACATATTGCTGTCTGTTATATTGTACCGAACACATGTACTTCTGTTTAGTAATATTTTGGGGAGCTGAGATTTAGGGCAGAAAAGACTGGAGCATCCTTGCAACTTATCCTAAAATTTTATAGGGTTATTTATTTATTGGTACTGTGAAGAACATGCATTATTTGTAATAACATTTTCAGTTTAGCATTCCTTTTTTTATTTAACTCTGATTTTTAGACTTTCGAGTTTTCCTTTGCTTTAGCTTGGGAAAACCAAATAAGTGCAAGTTTCCTCCAAGACACCTCATGAAAACATTTTTTTAAAATAAAATCAAGAGTGAAACGAGTCTATATTTATTTGGAAGATCATCTGACTACTGCTAAATGGAGTATCTCAATCTGAAAGTGAAATCTGTTTCACTGCTAAAAATTGCCAAGAGTTTTTTGACTGAGATTTGGGAATCTGCAGAAAATGTAAAAGTTTTTTTTTCTACAATAATCTGTTCAGTGAACAAGCTGTGAAAAATAGTTCTGTATTTTGTCCATGTGATGCAGCAGACGGTAAATTTCCATTTTAAAGAACGATATGAGTAGCTTCTGGCATCCGTCTCTATTGCCTTACTCGAATCTACTTACACTGAGTTACAACAATGCAGTTTATTATTTCTTTAAAGCAAAAAATGAGAAGGGATCTTATATTCTTTCTTCCCCACGGCTCAGCTCTATTCCTTTTTGTGGGATCAGTAATGGGACACTTTGAGGTCTTATCAAATGTGCCTTAAAACACCACAATTGTATTAAGAAAATACCATTTCCTGCATTTGAGCAGCTTTCAAATTAATTTACTATTTCTTTCTAAACATATTTTTGAGGTCGGTGGCCCCATAATGAACATTTATTATAAATTGTTAAAGGATATATTTTTTTGAGAAATGTATTATGATTCTCCTATAAACACAAGTGAACATGTGCTTAAAGGTTTTATCTATTCATTAATTAATGAGAGAAGCAGTAATATATTATAACTTGCTCAAAGGAGAATCCAAATTTGCATTCACACACATACGGGCAAGTAAAGAATACTGAAATGAATTGACAAATAGATGCAAAACTGGTGATTATTTTCAGGGCAATAATCAATTGCATTCTACAGGTTATAATGGTCCAGAATAATTTACATTATTAATAATTTTATACATCTCGCAGAGTTGTAAAATAGTTCACAATGAAAATTAGAGATGACTTGGATGTGTGTCCTTTTTGCTTTATTTCAAAGTATTCCCCAGTTTTTTCCTACAGATCTAATAAAAGTACTTTTAACATTTTCCACTCAAATTAATCAATTTTATTTTCTGGTCACATTTACCATCTAAATCAAATGCTTACCTAGGACAATGTCTGACACATAGTAGGTATAATTCAACTAACTGTTGAATGCATAGAATTTTTCCTGTGTCTTCTGATGAACATTTTACAAATAACTCAGTAGTGCAAATGAGTATATTCTTTTGTTCCCAAATTTCAACAGTATCAGATTCTGAAAGAAACTTGGGGCAAGCATCAAGGCTTTCTAACATGTTTCTTTTGCCATTGATCTTTTTATAGTCAATGATGCATCTTCTGAGAGAGCATGAGAGTGAGAAGAATTAAATGTCATGAGCCCACTATACCTGTATTTCCAGTTCCCTCAGGCTGGGTCATGAACTCTGGTGCTCAAAGGGAAACTGTACTATGCAGACTTTTGATGATTGTAAATCAGATGTCGATCACTACTTGGATTTTTTTAAAAAATATTTTTCCCTATGTTTATTGAGGTAAAGTTGGCTTATATCATCCTATTTGTTTTAGAGGTTATAGGTTCAAACCTCTACATGTGCGTGATTTCAGGCCATGCTCATCACCAGAAGCCCTAATTATCTTCCAGCATATTCCTTTGTCACCCCTCCCTCACTTTCCAAACATGTTGAAATTTCTTTCTGGGTGCCTCAGTTTTACAGTCAGATGTTGAGGGTTTGTTATGGGCTTGGTTTCGTCTGACCCTTCATTTTGTTTCTCTTTATTCCATATTAGGTGAAGCCATCTGGCATTTGTCTTTGTCCATCTGAACGTATTTTGCTTAGCATTTCCCTCTCCAGTTCCACCCATGTTGTCACAAATGACAAGAGATCATCATTTCTTATGGCAGAGTTGTATGTGTGTACACAAACACACCCACACCCCACATTTTCCACATTTGTCCTTGGGCAATTAGGCTGTTGGTGTTACAAATAGGACTCCGATGAACACAGGAGTACATCTATACCCTGGAATTAGTGTTGTTGCATTCTTCAGGTAGATGCCTAGGAGTGGAATTGCTGGGTCACTTGGTAGACCTATTTTTAATATTTTGAGCACAGCTTGGATTTTGACAATGTTAGATGATCCCTAGAATTTATTTTTGTTTGGCTTCAATTTATATCAACCAGGTGGAGACTTGAGGTGTTTAGTTTCAGGCTTCGTAGGAGGGCTCAGAAGCACATGCAGTCTTTTTTCTTCCTCAGTGTTCTGATGCCTGAGTTTCTGCCATTGATACTTCACCCCTAGGATTTATCAACTTGCAATAATCCACCGATGTTTATGTAATGTTCCTAGGAGAGGTAAAGCTTCAGTGCTTTCAATGTTCCATGATATTGGGAAGAAAAATTAGCAACCAGGCTGTGATTTCCTATCCTATGATGATTTGGATTTGGAAATGAGAATGTAAGACAGTGGGCACCAAACACTGAGGACAGGTCAAACTGAGGCAAAGTCAGGAGGAAGAAAGTGGTGTAAGGTCAAGCTCTGGGTCTTCAGCAGATCCATGAACTAACCTTCTTCTTGTTGATCTCTCCAGTGTATTTTTATTGCAAAAATATTCCAGTGTCAGTAGCAGCATTATGAAGGTGGAATCCATTCATTCTTCAATGCAAAAATATTAGCAAAACTGAAAGTTATTAATAACAGGGGTCATTTTAGATCTTTATTTAACCATTGGGTTTCAATGCTAACTTACTAAAACGTATTTGAACTTCTCCTTAAGTTATTTTATCATGGGTCTACTCCACAGCTCAATGTTCTCTTATAGTTTATAAGGCATTTTCATACAATAATCTCATTTAATCTTTACAAAAATCTAGACGTTCTTAGTTGTGAAAGATTGCCTTTGGCTAAAAAGGTATGTTTTCCTCACTCCAGGCAGGTTTTACTTTTTAGAAAAACAAAAAACAAAAAACAACAACAGCCACAACATCACTAATTTGCTCTCAGCAGGTACAGGAACACTGGCTGTTGATCGCGATTGCCACTAATTTTTCCTGGTGTAGTTCATATCCTGTGTAAAACAATACAAATGAAGAGACTGGAGCCACAAACTGGCTTATCTGCCACTTATAGGTGTGGTTTAGCAGTTCCTTCCTCCCAGGATTTGCTGTTACCACTGAAGAAATTATTTCTACAAACACTTCAGTCTGGACTCACTGTCACTTTGCATTTTGCCATACAATATTTCACACACTATAAGGTTTGAAGGGTAAAATCCTGGAACATGGGTTATCCATTACTCTCATCTAACTATTAAGGCAGCAGGCGTGTTGGAATTGAAGTTAAACTTTGAAAAATAATGTAGCTTTTCAAGATAAGCATAAATGATCTGATAATTCCCACTCCATAGAAGTAGTGTGACAAGTGACTTCATTTTCTAAAGTAAAAAAAAAAAAAAAAAAACCTTTCAGTTTTAGGGCATTGTGTGGTTTCGGGCAATGAAATATTCTTAGTTAAAATGTTCTTTAAATGCAAAGAATTATTACTATGGAAAGGAATATAGGGCATATACTATGTTTGAATTTGCTGTTTTTAAAATTTGTTTTTGAACTCTTTATATTGAAAGGCTGAAGAAATCTGTACTTGATGCATTTTGTATATGATAGCCCTCTATCTCGAGTGATTTGGTTGAATTTGCATTAAGTGGATGAATGAATAAATTTTATTAAGTGATTCCTAATTGGCTTCATTCTTTCTAGAGTGGTAAATAGTTTTAAAAAGTTTGGGTGGTTTAGGCAGTGGAGAGAAAAAAATAGGCGTGTCCTTAAATAGCAGTTAAATGAAATACACTGTTCGAAATTCTAGTTTGAAAAACTTTAACCATAATGCACTTCAAATCATCGTTATTTCTTTTTAAAGATTTTATTTATTTTATATAAGAACTGGGGTACAGGTCAGAAGTGAGGAGGGTGAGAGGATTCACCAGAGCCAGGGCGGGAGCAGAACAGGCAGACGGACCAAAGACACTGCTGAGGGGAGCTGTGGGTGAGACAGGAGAGGTCTGCCGTGCCATGTGGGGTTCTCCCTGGCAGGTGGGGAATCGAACCGACGCTGCAAAGGCTGCGGACAGCTTCGCAGTGCGGCGCTTAAACGCTGAGCCACCAGGGAGGCCCAAAAACATCGTTATTTTCCCATTTTTTTCCTCACCATAAATACAGACTTCATGTTGTCTACATTGACTAATTTATCTTATTTGGGCTGCCTAGAATCTGTACAATTTCTTCTCAGATGTCCCCTGTCTTCTTTTAGGGAATTGTTTCTCCGCTACTATAAAGTAGTCCTAGGTTGATGTTGAAATTTCGTACAAGAGACTAGATTCCATCTTTTCTCCTCCCTCTTTCTGCCAAGGGGTGATGAAGTGCCAGTTTTGACCAATTAGACGCCATTTTGGGAAACATCAAGTTTTGAAGCAGTAACAAGATAATGGTAATGGTGAAGGTGTCCTGACCTCCATTCCACACCAGTTCCATTCTGTCACCTGGAGGCAGTGCTTTCTGCCTCCTTAGCATGCTCCTGAGTGTGCTCCTTAGGTCCTGCCCATCCCTACACTCAATCTGCCAGTTTCTTATTCATTTTGTGAGCTCCACAAACTCTTTTCAAACTCTTTTGTCTAAAATTGTCAAAGTTGCTTTCTGTTGCTTGCATACAAGAATCAAGAATGAAACAAAATACCTGAGCTTCTGAGGTAAAGCAAGTTAATGCAGGAAAAGCACTTGAACACTATTTGATTTAGAGTAACCATTGAAATGTTGGGCACTACTATTATTACTCTTCTTTTAACTCTAGCCTATGCTATTGTAATTTCTTATTTAGTTTGTCAGTTTAATGGACTAGCACTCCAGCACTTTGTAAGAATTTTGTGCTAGCTAATTTTTCATTTAATACAATACTTGGAATATAGTTAGTATTTAAAAAATTCTTATTGCTTGTACTCAGTGTAAGTTAATTTTGGCATTATTAAACACATAATAGGCAATCAAGTATTAAGTTAGAGTAAATTCACTTGATTGAGCCTACTTTGCTCAATTATTATGAGGACTATAAGTTGAGTAAGTCATAGTCTTTGTCCTTTTACTTTTAATAAGTTTCAATTTCATTGTGAAAAAGGATAAAGTAAACTCATATTTAAATTAATTTTTAAAATTATTTTTTCTTACATCATTGTAGTCCCCATAATTCTCCCATCATCATATCACCCACGAACAATCCTCAGAATCTCTTGTGTTCTTCCCTCCTATTTTGATCTCTCCCCTCCCCCTCCCTATATGCATATTTTTTCAGTACTTTTGATGCTATAGTATTGTACAATAGACTGAAATCTGTCTTTAAGACTAGCTTCATTCAGCCATGGAAGTAATTTAATACTAAATATGTTAATAATTAATTACAGAATCAAAATGTACATATTCTGTGATGTTATCTTGGATAGAATTGACCTATTCTCTCCAGGGATAATTGACATTTTACCATATGTAGTAGACACTCTGGTTTTAATTGATTCCATTGAAAGTTAGAAGCAGTATTTTGTATTTTGTACTGGAAGCATATTTTGTTCTGTAAATGATCATGTACAGTATGTACATTCATAAAAGAGTAAGAAAATTGAATAAACCTAGAAATTGGTATGTGTCAGGAAAAATTAATTAAGCTACAATCATAGCCCTTATCAGAACACCTAGAAAGAGCTGTAGCTATATTTCTACATTGTAATTTATAATAGAAAGCAATTGGGTCAGCAGTGGACATAATCCTCAGGGTCTCTCTTCTCAAGGATCTGACTTTATAGTCACCTAAAGGAGGGGAGCAATGTATTTGATAAGTACTGAATCCCATGTCTCAATGTTCTTAGAACTAGGTTTATCCAAATAAGGATCCTCAGAGTGTGGGATGTACCTGAGTATTCTGGTTTATCAACTAACTGTTGCCTGCTCAAGACAGGAAGTTTGCTTCAGAGTATAACCATCTGCTTTACCAAACACTGTGTTAAGTTTAATGCGCTTTTTGTTGTTGTTAGCAAGACTTTATTGATGAAGGAAGAAGTTGTGCATTGATTTACAGTCTGACATGAATTCCTTATTTCCTTGTCATTTGAAAACAAACAGTGGGAAGCCCAATCACTCTGAGCAGTGCTGGTTGATACAATATAACCCAGGCTGCTTGTTCAAATACGGTTTTAGGGCCATGCAGAACACCTGTGAAACAGGCATCCACTAGAAGAGTCATCAGGATTCCTTATTTTTAATAACCTCTGAAAGTTATGACCTCACACTTAAAGTTTGAGAACCACTGTTCTAAATTATCAGCAGTGTCTTCCTCAGAGCATTCTCAAGATTAGGGAGAAAATCCATTTTTCAATTTCCCAAAATATGCAATTAACTATTTTGGAGATTTTCATTAATATAAGATCTACTTTATCTTTCCAAGGTGAATATTCTATGATTTAAGCTCATTTTTCAGGTTTGTGATATCATACATATTGAATGCCAGTGAGATTCTATAGATTTGTATAGTTACTTAGAGAACTTCTAAATTTGGGGGAAATATTCCTGCTTTGTCTAATATCTTCATTAATTCAAAATTAGCCCCTCCCAATTACTAATTAACCTAGGGAAATTAGTATCAAAAGTCAAAATGATATTCTTATAAAGAGCCTTATTTGAGTGGGATGAGGCGCTCTCCACAATTTTGAGGGAATATTCAGGGGGAAAGTTTTTAACAGAAAAAACAAATACAAAGCAAAACTCAACATGTCCTCCTCTCTGATAGTTGAACTGCCTTGGCTTCTGAGGGGGGATAAATATTTGATTAATGTCAGTTGATGTACATTGTGACATTTCTTCAATTTGGGGACAGTGTGAAGGCAGATCTGTGATGAAAGAGATCGAGGTAAAAACTCAGAGTTTTGAAGGGAGGTAGATTATCTCAATGGATAGCCCACTGTTGGCCACATGTGGTCTAAGAAAGGAGGTAAATGTTTTCTAACATGAAAACAGGTAACTGTTCTTTCAGCATGAAGGATTTGATAGGCAGATTGGAAGCCAGGATGTAAAATAGACTGGAGTAAAACAGGGTTCTTTGAGCCAATTGACACAGGAAGTTATTTTTTTTTAATAACTCAAAGTATTTCTTCTGTAGAAAGTGGGATTAAATTATTTTTATTGATATTACTAGTGCTCATCAAAATTGGATTTTTCTCATTTCTCTGGCATAGGGAGCCTGAAAGTCTAGACTCCTTGCAGTTGCAGGTGTCCTCTGACTAGTTCTGGGCTTAGTCATAAGTCACTCAACGGCTGTGAGTGAAAGTGATGACACCTTCAGGCTTTTGCCTAGGAGAGAGTGGATATTATGGCTCTCTAGGTGCTTTTCTGCCTCAGCAAATTTTAGGACCCCTATAGAGAAGACAGAGCCACAAAACCAATATAATCTACCTATTCCAAGTTACTGCCTAGAAGACAGTTGCCCTGTAATGCTGACTGAATCAGAACAGACTTTGTATAAATGAAAACTGCACCTTTGTAGTAATGAGTCACTGGGATTGGGGGGCTATTTGTGTTTTTTTCCTAAAGATTTATTTATTTATGCATGCAAGAGCTGGGATACAGGCCATAAGTGTGGGGGTGTGAGAAGACTTACCAGAGACAGCGTGGGAAACAGAACAGGCAGAGTGATGAAATACACTGCTGAGGAGAGCAGCAGGCAAGTCAGGAGAGGTCTGCTGCGCCATGTGGGCAGCTCCCTGGCCGGGGATTAAACTCGTGCTGCAGAGGCTGCGGACAGCCTCATATGTTGAGTCTTAACCCCTTGCACCACTGGGGGGGTGGTGGGGGTGCTATTTTTTACCACAGCATAGCCTAGTTTAATTGACTAGTAAAATGATTTAATAATACTGCCTTGAATAGCTCAATCTTTAGGCTCCAGAAATAATTCAGATTATGAAAAGTCTAGATGAGTCAGCAGAGATAAACTCTACTTCTTTGCATCCATTCATTAATTTGTTTAACTGCTCAACCAAATATTCAGTGTAGACTTTATGCTAAGCCCTGGGCTGTGCTGAAGGAAGCATAGTGTTATGGGTAATAGCACATGCTCTGAAACCACTGATTGAGTTTGAATCCTGGTTCTGCCGTGTTTGAGCTGTGTGATGATTGTCAAGTCATTAAACTTCTCCTGTTTTAGTGTCTTTACCTCTTCACTTGTAAAATAGCAATTATAACAGCATGTATCTAACAAGTTTTGAGAAGATAAAGGGAGATAATATATGTAAAGTACTTGGTATTGTACCCTTCTAAGTGAATGAGCAAAAACATTAGCTATTATTATTTGGTAATATTCCTGTCTCCAGCAGCTATTATTCTAACTGAGAATATCACAACCTAGTAGTAAAACCCATTTTTAATAATAAATCCTATATAGGTTTCCCTGCTATCCAAAAGTAGAGCATGCCTATGAAATCTGAAGTTGAAATGGTTACCATGAATTCGTATGAAAAATATTTTGAGTCATCCTGGAGAGAAAAAAATAACCTACCAAATAACACACAAACTGTAAAATAACATCTATTAAAAGCATGAATGATATGATGAATAAATAGCCTGTGCAAAGTAGTTCCAGGAAAGGAGCTTGGCGGGGCCACATTCTATCTGCTGCTTGGGGTCTGTGCTGCCTTGATTATGACTGAAAGCTTGAACGCAATTTTTGATTTTCTCTTTTTGTCACAAAAGCAAAAATCCTGTTCAGATTTCTTCCAGTTAGTGAAAACAGGTACAAGCCCTCACTTAATGTCTTTGATAGGTTCTTGGAAACTGCTTTTATGCAAAATGACACATAACAAAAGCAGGTCCTCAAATAATGTCCTGCTCAGTGGAGGGGATTTCTTTTTCTCATGGATGCTATAAGCAAATGATGTTGATTGACATAACGGGAACTTGATTTACTAAGGTAGGTCTTTTGTAAAAATCAAAGTGGCCTAATGCAAACTTTCATATAGCAGGGGAAACCTGTATTTTTTAAATTTTTTTTTTAAAGATTTATTTATTTATTCATACAAGCACTGGGTACAGTCAGAAGTACAGGAGGGTGAGAGAATTCACCAGAGCCAGAGCGGGGAGCAGAACAGGCAGACTGATGAAATACACTGCTAAGGGGAGCAGCGGGCAGCAGGAGAGGTCTGCGCACCATGTGGGACCCTCACCAGGTGGTCGGGGATCTAACTGGCGCTGCAGAGGCTGAGGGCAGCTTCGCAGCCCAGCACTCAACCGCTGCGCCACCAGGGGAAGCCTCTGTATTATATTTTTATTTCTTCCATGAACTTTACCACAAATTTAGTGACTTAAATGATACAAGTTTATCATCTCCCAGTTTTATAGGTGAGAAGTGTGGGTTGACTTGGCTGGTGTCTCTGCTTCCAATTTCACTAGGCCAAAATTAAGATGTCGCCTTGCTGACTCTTAGAAGAGGTTCTGCTTCCAGTTCATGCAGGTTTTGACTGAACCCAGGTCCTTGCAGTTGTAAGATACCATCATCATTCATGGGTCCTTGCTGGCTGTCAGCAGAGGACTGCCCTTGGCCCCCGGCCGACTTGCTCTGTCCCTTCACATGAAACCCTATATCCTAGATCCAGCTAATGGCAATCAAATCTTTTTCAGGCTTGAAATCTCTTTGACTCTCTGTTCTACCTCACCAGTCTTTTGCCTCCAACTAGGGAAAGTTCTCTGCTTTTAAAGGCTCATGGGATTACATTGGATTACTTAGATAATCCCAGATAATTTCCCTATTTTAAGGTTTTTAATATCTGCAAAGTCCCTTTTGCTATATATTACAGCACCTTCACAGGTTCCAGGGGCTAGGGCATGGACATCTGTGGAGGGCCATCATTCTGGGTCTGCCACAATACCTCTGGGTCCCTAACTTATATTCTTCTTGATCTTAATAATTACACAACACCATATTGAATGTTTTCTGTGTATCAAGTAATAAATGGTATCTCTATCTCTTTACCTATAACTGTCTACTTAATTTCCCTCAACTTTGCAAGCAAGTTATTATTTTCTCTTCTGTTTGAGAGAAAAGGAACTGATGTTTAGAAAGATTATTGAGCTTGTCCAAATTGAAGATTTACATAGCTGGTCAGCTGCAGAGAATGGATTCCAACTCACATTTGTCTGCCTCCCCGCTTTGGAACTTCTAGCACACTCCCCACCCAAATGACCAGAGTGGGGCTGCTTTCAACATCCTGCTTAGACTCTTTGGCAAGATCAATAGTTTTTCAAACTGGCAGTGGTTCAATGATTAATAAATGTTACTCTATTCTCTAGAGCCATCTAAATATTTGTGTGTCCAGAGTCACAAAATTATTTTGGAAGTTGTTGGCCAACACCAGGAAGAGAGGCAGGATGGTGCCAATGGCCAGACATTGGCCATAGTATGCTAACGACAACAGCTGATATTGATAGAGAACCAATTCTGGGCACAGCATAGTGCCCAAACTTTACATGGAGCCTCAGAATGTGTTTAATTCTCAAAACAAGTTTTTGAGGCAAGTGCCACTGTCATTTCCATTTTACAGAGCATGACATTAAATTCAGAAAGTTTATGTGACCTATTTAAGTCACATAGCTAGGAAGTAGTAAAGCTAGATTTGAAGCCAGGTCCTAGAGGTCCCTGATATATTAACCAAGAAACAGGAGCAGGCTCTAGATTTAGTATGCTTGAGATTGAGCTATAACCATTTTCCATTCCTTCTTCTCCTCTCTGTCCTCCAGCAAAATTGATAATAAGAGGGTCTACAGTCAGGACTAGGACTGGGCTGTTGGTTGGGGTCAGTAAAATGATGAGTCAGATTGGATGTGGTGTCCTTGCCTTTGAATTTCTGGGGTGACATTCTGCCTGCCGGCTCCTCTCCCCAGTGTGGGGGTAGTGAGCCCCTGGGAGTGGCACAGCTCGGGCTGCTATTAAAATAGCAGAGACTCCCATGCTACCCCGACACCACACTCAGCAACTATTTCAGATGGTTACCCTTCTCCAACCTCAGAAAACTTCATCTGTGCGGATGGTTTTTATGTCATTATAAGCAACACTTCTTTTTCTTTCCAGATTGTTGGGTTGAGCAGTTGCTTTCCCTGACCTTTATTCATTTCCCTTTCAAAAGCTGTGACATGGTAAAGCATATTCCCAAGAGTCTGTATGCACTTTTATTTATTTTTTTGGGTCTGATTTAGGCTCCTTTCACAAATATCTTGAAAACATACATATGTGACTGTTTTAAAATACTTTTGAGGAAAGTTGTTAAAAAGTGATAAAAGGGGGTGTGTGAGTGTTTGTGTGTGTGCGTGTGCACGATTGCAACATTGAAAGTTCTCAGCCATAAATTAAGAGTAAAAAAGGAAATTAAACATTTTTTTGAAATTATTATACTCTAGAGAAAAAGGACACATAGGTATTTTAGACTTTCATATCTTCCAACCTTTTTAAAATTTTATTGAAATAGACATTCCATAATTTAGAATATTTTATGAAAGCAATGAAAAGTTTGGTCATGACAGAATTGACATGAAATTTTTTCATGCCATAGATGAAATCTGAAATGGTGATATTTGAACTGAATTGAGAATTTCTCATGATTCTGTACACTGATACATGAAAAACTCAGAGGAAATGCAGACAACTGTACATCCTCACATGGCTTAACATTCTCTTGAAAAGAACTTTTAACTTGACATTGAAAAACAATGATAATTAATATGTATTCTTAAGTATTGGTCTAGAAACATAAAATATATTATTATATTGCTTTTTTTAAGGCGCTACAGATATCTTGCAAGCTATGTTATATGGGACTAGATTTTACTGCCTTTAATCTGAATTGCAGTACTTTTATGCTGAAAACTTTACATGCCTAGATCTGCTATTATTTAACTTCATGCAGAAAAATAGGAACTTCAAATTGATAGAAGATGATTTCATAAGGTTTTATTCATTTTCATTAATGTAAAAGGAAACTGTGTTATAGAAAAATGTTTCTTGAATTCCTGCCAATTAAAAAACACACTAGAAAAGTCATCTGAAATATAATGAAACATAACACTCAACAGCTGAAGGCTGCTATTTGGAAAACTTTGATGAGGCTGTAGAGAGGCGGAGTCAGCTTCACCTTTTGACAGTCGTAGAAACGTGGTTTAGAGATTTCTGAGTTGTAAGGTATGTTCTGGCTCCATTCTAAGATTAAAACTCAACTTATTTCAGGAACTGACTCCTATTTAATTTTGAATTCTATACTGTCTAATAATAAACTGTGATGCAGATGCTACTTTTTCTTTTCCAACTTTTATAAGGGATTATTAAATCAACCAGGACTGACCTAATAATTGTACACCTGAAAACATTCCTTAAAAGAAGTAAATCTGGGGTTCTTAATATATTTTTGGGATTTGATAAATATCTGTTTATTCTTGCTGCTTTCTTCATGATAGGAAAAGTTTTGATTTGATGTTTATAAAACAATTGCAGGCTGCAAATACTGTTGCAGTTTCCAGCAAAGCTTAATGCTGTTTTTAAACTTAAAGTTCTTACCATAGGGATTTTAAAATCATCCTAAAACTATTTAGTAAACTAATATGAGCCAAAAAACTTCCATGTCAATTTCTTTTTATTTTCAGTTCCATAATTTAAGACAGCACAAGAGACTTAACACTTACTGACTTAATAATTCAATAAAGACCAATGGATGATAAAAATATTAGCAACAGAAAATGAAAGCATTCATTCATTCATTCACCAAATAATTATTGTGTAAGCATTGGCTGAGTCCTGGAGATGCAGCCAATGAGCAAAACTGAGTTTTTGCTGTCATGTGTGAAACACTTTCCACCACGTAGTCTAATGGTGCTCATTTTGAAAATAAAATCTCCTGTAGTAAACTAAACTCTTTCATTTGATTTCAAGTTGTGATGTATTTAGAATGCTAAACTGGTAATAGCTGAAAATTGCTATTTATTTCATTTATTTAGTGAAGTCTTTTGAAAATTAAGAGGTGATTATAAAACATGCCTCCTGTGCTTACTAGTATGTCATACCTGAGCTTCACACTCTTTCACTGCAATATTTTTAGCCTATGCCTTATCTGTTAAAAAAGTCATAGCTATAGCGCTTACCCTTAGGAGGAAATAGTGAAATACTTAAAATTTTTTCCTTTCAGGTTACTCCCAATGTCTTTTACTTGATTATAATAAACTCTATGAGAAGGACTCCTACCCTGATTAATCTTAGTAGCCCCATAGTAATTAGCATAATTACTAAAACACAGACAAAATTACCTAGCAAAAATTACATTTGTATTTATCACATGCTTCTCATACGCTAAGTGTTTTACATGCCTTATTACACTGGATTCTTTTTTTTAAAATGATTTATTTATTTATGCATACAAGAACTGGGGTATAGGCCAGAGGTGCGGGGGTGAGAGGATTCACCAGAGACAGAGAGGGAGCAGAACAGGTGATTGACTGGAATGCCTGCTGAGGGGAGCGGCGGGCTAGTCAGGAGAGGTCTGCAGTTCCATGTGGGTCACCTCCCTGGCCGGGGATCAAACTCATGTTGAGTGGCTGCAGAGGCTGCAGATCGCTTCATAGTGCTGGGTCTTAACACCTTGCACTACCAGGGAGGCTCTACCCTGGATTCTTATAAGAACTCTGTGAAATATCTACTCTCACATTTTAGGGGAAATACCTGAACACAGAGAGGTAACTGGACCAAGATCACAAAACTGAAAAGATGAGAAAGACCAGCACTGGAGAGATGATGCTCACAATTGCTGAGATTAAATATTTATTGAAGTATACCTCATTTTTGCAACTCTAGAACTTTTGGGATACAGGAATATAGGGTGGGCACATAAAAGAAAAATATCTCTTGCATGCAAAAAAGTATAGCTGTGACCTTTCTTCCCTTTGGTGGGGAGCTCCCTCTTGTTCACCTGTTGAGGTTATATTCCAGCATTCATTCTCCAAAAGGTCATTTTAAGTTCTTTGTTTTCTCTCCTTCTCTGTAGCAAGGTTAAAAGTCAACTCACTAAACTTTGAAATCGCAGTTTTTTAAATAGGAAACAAATAGAGTAATCATAGTTAATTTAATAACCATAAAAATAAAAGCCTATCTAAATAACTATAAAATGACAATATAAATTGATATTATGGCAATAACCAACATAGCCCTTTTGAATTTTAAGGAGATATGAATAACAAGGGGCCTTCGACATTTTTTCTTGACGCCTTTGTTCCTCCCTAAGTTTTTAACTTATTTTTTTTTTTTTTTTGGTGATACTGAGTAGTTCTGTGTGCAAAACATGAACATGTGGGTCATTGCGCTGTGAGAGTAGAAAGTTAGGATTTTCTTCATAAGAATTTTACATGAGTATGCGACTATAACGAATCTTGACAAGAATGTCTCATGATTTCAATAAGCTGTATTTGTGAGAAGCATAACAATGTCTTCATTTGCTGGAAAGATATGTTCAAATACAATGTCATAACGGATTATGAATTTGGTTACAAAGATAGAAAAGTCTATAGTGGTGTCATGCCCTGAAAATAAGGCTCTGCCTCTAGATTCATTTTACCTGCATCTATGACCAAACTATTGACTAAATTACTAGATGTTTTAACTTGATGAGTGGGATGGTGTCACCTCACAGGGGAGGGGGGTATATGTGTGTGTGTGTGCATGTGCGCGTGTGTGTACGGCAGTTAATTAATCCAGGGTAAGACAGCTTCAGGTCCTTAGAGATCATCATTTTATAACACTGTCCTAGGCAAGTCCCTTGAGAATGAACAAAGCAAAGAGGATGCTGATCTGAACGACTTTAACTGCAAATAGAGATAATCTATTAACTCACACTGAAGTGCCAAAGAATATGATTTTAAATTGCACCCTAGCATGGGTATTTAAGAAGGTGTGTGGCCAAAGAACTTTACGAATGCCGAGTAAGGGTGCTGATCAATCCTGGTACTTAAAACATGACAGCCTGTGCTTTCCCTCTTAAGGCAGAGTTGATTTGAATAGGAATCATCTGGGGGTTGGAGGCAGAGGCAGCTTTTTAACTAGGAGAACTTCTCAGAGGCACAGAACTGGGATGAAATAATAATATGCCCAAGACTCAAGGAAACAGTATTTCTGATCACAAGTCCCCGAGGTCTCCTGTGGCCCCACATCAACATCCTCAGGCTGATGATGCTATTTACTATCTTGGGGTGAATTCTGAGCTTTAAGAGAAAAAACACATAACTGCAGCTTCTTATTTTGCTTCAGATCAAACTTCAAGACATATGAATATCAGAGACTGTTTAAACAGAGCAATAAAACTACAAGACATCACTTTAACTAAACCCAGCTTGCAGGCTAATTTTAAGGCACTCAGTTGGAGGAAGACCGTGCATTAATTGACTCTAATAGCAAGAGTGTGTGTGTGTGTGTGGGGGGGTGGGGGTTAAAGGAGGAGAAAGGGATTGAACATCATTATTAAAAAATAAATCCAAACCTCCAAAGAATTCATGCTCGATTTCTTTTTATGTTATTTTTTAGGTGTTTAACACTTGTACAATTTGGTCAAATTATGGGCAGGACAGCAACAGAAGCTAGTCAGCTTTAAAAGACAGAGAGCATGTGAGACAGGACATGATTACTTTGCTGAATCCCCACTTTTTTTTTCTTCCAAAAGAGACAAAGGGAAATACTTAAGAACCAATAGTGACGGCAACAAAGCAATCATTGAGTTGCAGGATACCTTTGTCTCTCGGGGCACGCAGTCATTTTTACTTGTCTACCACTGAGTGTCAAACCTTTTCTTTTCTTCTTCTTTCCATTCTGGATGGCCAAACTGATTATCTAAAATAGAAAATTAGCACACAATGGGTTTACTCTGCGATACCCCTTATGCAACTAATGGCAAAGCTTGTTAATTGGTTGTAAATGCCAGCAGGTTGCCAGGATAATACTTCAGAAATAAGCGGGTATTCTGATAATTACAGCAATCTTCATCTATAAAAGCTTAAGTAGATGAAGTAGTGGCTGGCTTAAAACCAAGATTTATCCCGCTGCACTCACATTAAAAGAAAAAATAAGATGAAAACAATAATGTAACAAAACAATTATATAGCAGGAAGCTTTGTAGGTTTTAGAGATTGTGAAAACTCAGAAAGTAAAACAGTGCTGTAATAACCAGTTATGGAAAAATAGGCCATTTACATTTGTGTATAATTAAATAGTAGGCTATGCAATTTCACTTTTTAAAGTAAACTGCCTTTTCCTTTTTTTATAGGGCAACGTAGCCATAATTGCTGCATTAAAGCTTTAATGAAAGAAAAAAGCAGCAGATCAAGATGACATGTAACGTCTACATTTGTACCGTGGCGCTCTGCTTGTTTAGTAATGGGAAGCTACTGAGGAGATTAAAATTGCAGAATTCTTCATAGTTTGTTCTAAAATTGCTATAGGAAGATCATTCAGGGTCTAAAATACACACAATTTATTTTTCCACCTTCAATCTGCAAGAATTTAATGGCTTTCATAACTAGTAGGTGGTGGGAGATACGTTTTATTTTAGAGAGTGAACTATTTTGGATCATAAAAATTATCAAAAGGGAATGGATCAGAATTTAAACCTTAAAGGCCTTCCTCTGGGCATTAGAATATTGTCCAATAATTATATTATGGTTAGTGTTTAATTTAGTGCAACATAAAAGCTCTCTTGTTCAAAATATCAACAGGTAGTTTTATAATACTGTTCATTTATATTTTGCAGTTTCTTTATCACCTTCACTAACATCAGGAAGGGGTGTAAAGGCAGCCAATTCCTATAAAGAGGTATCATTCTCGTAGACTGTTAACTGGCATGTGGGCAGATTTAGTTTTGTAAAAAAGGAGCAATAGTATCTCCTGTGAAGTTTTCCTTCCTAAATTCAGAATATTCCTGATGTTATAATTCATGCACATTAGTTATATTTTCTGTAAGCCATCCCTGGCAAACATAGTAAGCAGAGATTGGAAACCTTCATTAAGTGTTACTGTACTGAGCAGAGGGTAGGGAAACATGCTAAAAACACATCAGGCTAGAAAGCTAGGAGAAAAATACCAAGGCTATTAATGCCAATGAGTGATAAAGGGTGGCCTTAAGAGAGTTCAAGTCCAAACATCTGTATAAAATCTACATGATTTTATTCTTCCTTTTGTACAAAGAAGAAAGAAAAAGCAGCTTCTTGTAAAACAGAACCCCAAGGAGGGTCGCTTTAAAGGCCTAGAATTTTGGCTTTTGGGATTCTCACTTTAAGGAAATGATTCACCAGCCCCAGGTTTCTGTTGTGGTGTTTACTTCTGTTAGGGCTGATAAAATGCATCCTTCTCTATCTGCAGTTCTTCTGGGATGGAAAACTTTTAAGTAAAGAGCCTTCTGAAGTGGCGGGCTTCCACCAGAAGTCAGAATCTGGCATTGGCATGGGGGCAGCAATGCGCATGCGCACAACTTTCCAAGGCTGGAGGTGAGCGGGCAGCACAGTGAACCTGGCAGAGCCACCTGCACCTGCTGTATGGCACCATTGGAAAGTTGTGAGCACGCGCAGTGTTGCCCCCTTGCCAATGCCAGATTCTGACTTCTGGCGGAAGCCAGCCACTTCAGAAGGCTCTGTATTTGAAGCTTTCCATCCCAGAAGAACTACAGATAGATGAGGATGCATTTTATCAGCCTTTCCAGAAATAAACACCACAACAGAAACCTGGGGCTAGTGAATCATTTTCTTAAATCCACACCAAATTTTTGTGTGAATGCTACCCGAAGCAGGAAGTAAAAAAAAAAGGAAAGAAACAAGAGTGGTATTTGGGATACATGTGGATGTTGGAGGGGCACCTCGTCTACCGCCAAGTCCCTAGTTAAGAGAAGTTGAGCTGATTCTCGCACTCTGCTGTGCTGTTCTTAGCTCTCAGATAAGATGTCACCTTTTCCCACCTTCCCAAAGTATTTCATGTGAATTGGAGGCTGGCAGTTGTTATATTATGGAGGGTAGGACAAAGAAGGCGCTTGTTGGCGGCAGACTGCTGGAAGATACTCTTTCATCGACCTCTTTGAGTGTGATTTGAAGGAGCAGACAAAAAAATAGCAGAGGGCCTCCCTGGTGGAGCAAGGGGTTGATCACAGCGCTGTGAGGCTGTCTGCAGCTTCTGCAGCACGAGTTCGATCCCCAGCCTGCCAGGGAACTGCCCACATGGCGCAGAAGACCTCTCCTGTCTTGCCCGCTGCTCCCCTCAGCAGTGTATTTCAGTCAGTCTGCCTGTTCTGCTCCCCACTCTGTCTCTGGTGAATCCTCCTCTCACCCCTTGCACCTCTGGCCTGTACCCCAGTTCTTAGGAAAAAAAAGAAAAAATAGCAGAAAGAGGCCTGTCCAATGAGCTCAGATCCACACATTTCGGGGAGATGAGCAGATATGGGTCAAAAAGTAAACTTTTAGGGGAATAGTTGCTGAACACACAAACTATGCATAATAATGAATACGAGAGAGGGTAGTTTAATCTAAGACTTTTTGTTGGACTTTCAGAGACCTTGTCTCCTTGTGTACTGAGGCCTCACTGAGAGATAGGGAGAGAAAGACATCACCAAGTGAATCATGTTTATATTCAAGAGAGAAAAATTTCCTGGGGGGGAAAAAAAACCCAAACTTAAAATCAAATGAAAGTTAAGGTCAAGGGCACATGATATTTGGTTAGTGTGAAAACGTGTAGAATTGATTCATCTAATATATACTTGTTTTCTGAGAGAGGAAAACAGTTTCTTCTAAGTCTGTTTCATGCTTGGCTTAAATTCATTATTTTTTTTTTTAAATTTATTTTTATAGAGGCATGTTTTATTTATTTGTTTGTTTTGTTTATACATGCACTGGGTACAGTCAGAAGCATGGAAGGGTGAGAGAATTCACCAGAGCCAGAGCGGGGAGCAGAGCAGGCAGAAGGACCGAAGTACACTGCTGAGGGGAGCAGCGGGCGGCAGGAGAGGTCTGCGCGCCATGTGGGACCCTCCTCCGGTGGCCGGGGTGCAGCCGGGGATCGAACCGGCGCCGCAGAGGCCGCGGGTGGCTTCGCAACCCAGCGCTCAAATGCTGCGCCACCGGGGAGGCCCTTAAATTTATTATTATTGTTAATGGTATGACATAATTTTCCATATGCTAGTGAAATACTCGTGGTAACTTCCCTGAAGGATAAATAAAAATAAATAAATTGAAGAATTCCGTGCTTTGCAGATTTGTCTGTTATGTTTAGGATGAATATTATCCTTTTCCTTGATACTTGAATTCTATCTTGGTCTGAGTTACTTATTCTTGCAGGACCATTTCTGCCCTTCCCCATTTTTGGGAATTGTTCAATATGTGAATAATGAATATAATCTGATACATTTATGTCTTAACTTCTTTGGGCTACCAGCATATTTTTTTTTCCCTGTCACTTATCCCCTAGTGTAGATCCACTGCAAGAGTAAGCATTTGTGAAATATTTGTGAATGATTTTTAACTGAAGAGTGAAACATTCTTGTTGCTTTTTGAGGTTTTAATGAACACATTAAATTAATATTCTTGCAGAAATATTTCCAAGTCAGTTTGAGGCTTTAGTACTTAAAAGGCAAAGTTCTTGGATGAAAATTTTCCCTTAGGAGAGGATCCTACTTTTTGTATGTGCAAAAGCCTAGTATTCCGTCCTGATGGTGCTCCGGCGTGCCTCGTGTGTTCGTCCTACCAGTGAGCATTTTCTCTGTTTCTGTGTCAGTTGTCACTAATCAGTTATGCATCTGATGTGCATATCCATCAGGGAATAGAATTTAAGTCATTTTGGCTTTAACACATATGATATGCTTACACAGGAGTTTACCCAAGCCCCCTTCAATGCATTTTCGGGAGGGGACGTGCATATGTTATAGTACCTCTAGAGCAGCAGTGACTGAACTAGCTGACAAGTGACAGGAGGGATTTTTCCCTCTTTGGTATTTCATGAAAGTGTGCACAAATCATAACAAGTTGCCTCTCTTTTATAAGACAGGGAACATTTCCCTTAAAGCACACATGGCTATATGGTGTGTTTGTGTACATGAAAATTCATGCTGCTATCAATTTTAATTTTGCCATTTTTGTTGTATTTAAATTTCAGGTCTGAGGTTTTTGAAGAGGCATAAATAATTGCTTTCAATTTCATCTTGACTGATTTTCTTTTAAACTGTCATAGTCTAATTAGAAAGTAAAGTTCTTGGGTATTGAGAAAAACTATGATGTACAGGTGACTTATTGTCCCTGGGCTCTTGCTTTCTATATTTGTCAAGAAAACGATATATCGTGAGCACCTAGGGTATGCCACGAAGTCCTATGCTAGATAACATGCAGCAGGCCATGGTTCAAAATAAACCGAGTTTCAATCTATACTTTAGAGCAATGTTAACACTATGAAAGACAGTAAACAGGAGCTCTTTGCTGTTTCTTCCTGGGAAGCAAAGTGCTTAGCTCTGTGCTGTGACTAATTCTCTAATAACTGCTATAGGTAGCCAGTGTGATTGAGGAGGATCAGTGGAGGGAAGAAGCAGTAGGCCTTTGTGCCTACCTAGCTTGGGTTCAAATCCAACCTTGAGCATTTAGGAGCTGTGGTTTGCCTGGGCCTCAGGAACCTCATCTTGAAAGTTGCCTGGCAAGGGACCAATGTGCAAAGCACTTACTATGTTTTTGTTTTTTTTTTTTTTTTTTTTTTTATTTATTTATTTATTTATTTATTTATTTATTTATACAAGCACTGGGTACAGTCAGAAGCGCGGGAGGGTGAGAGAATTCACCAGAGCCAGAGCGGGGAGCAGAGCAGGCAGAAGGACCGAAGTACACTGCTGAGGGGAGCAGCGGGCGGCAGGAGAGGTCTGCGCGCCATGCGGGACCCTCCTCCGGTGGCCGGGGAGCAGCCGGGGATCGAACCGGCGCTGCAGAGGCTGCGGGCAGCTTCGCAACCCAGCGCTCAACCGCTGCACCACCAGGGAGGCCCTTACTATGTTTTTGATAAGTGATGGATACTTAATTCATTTCATTTTTCTGAGCTCCCTTTTCCCTTGTAATTTCAGAGTTGCCAGAGACCCCAAGCGATTCTTTCTAGTAGAGCTCCAAAGTAGCAATGGTTTTCAGGTAAGCCATTTAGTGGACAGGTTCCTGGGCCCCAGAAGCTGACTCTCTGCCTATGACAGCTAAGTAAAATGACAGTAAAATGACCTGTGACTGGTCCATATATACATACACATGTGGCTTTCCTTTTCTGATGAACAAATATTTACTTTTTAAATTGCTCAGCCTTTCTGAAATTATCTGAAACTGAGATGTAACCAAAGCTTAGAATAGAAGCTTTCAACTCCCATGCATTTTCCCTTGAATGGAGGACACTCATTTCAACTAGGGGATGTGAGGTACAGGAGGAGAGAAGCCAAGGGGGAGAATTCTCCAGGAGCCCATTCTGAATCCATTAATAATTTCATACCCTAATTTCAGAGAGCAGAGCAGAACAATTCTGTCTGTGACATAGACTCCTGGACGCTATCACACAGTGTCAAGGGGGTTAGCGATTGTGCAATTTTTTTCTAAAGAAAAACCTATTTGTACCTGGTCAGGACCACAGAGTAGGTCATATTTATCTGACATGAACAAAATGAAAGCAGCCTACAGAAAGTCCGTGTTTAGACTGTACTGTGAGACCTGCTCTGTGAAATCATGTACGGTGCCTTTCCCCCGTTTGTATTTCCTCCCTGTCATCGTCATGTCTTTCCTATTGCTCACCTCACTTTTCCCTCCCAGGGCAATGAGTGTGAATCTGAGCTTCTGAGATCTTGAGGAAGAGTCTTCTTCCTTTTTCTTTACATATGAAGTGGCTTCTTTTTCTGTTTATATCTTCATGTGAACATTCTGTGTGGTAAGAATGACAGATTATTGGCTCAGTCACAATTTGCCTTACACATAACCTCACTGCCAATTTTATTAAAAAAAAAAAAAATCTTCCTTTATGGAAGAAATAAGCATATCTTGGTTCTGGTTTTAAAAAAAAAAAAAATCCCCCCCCAAAAATTGTTCTGTGAACTAAAGTCTTCCATAAAAGCAGATATGCCTGATTTCTATTGTATGTCTCAGACAACGGGACCTACTTTCCTTACCTTTTTCCCTACACTTTAAATTGGGTTTATTATTTCAGGATGGTCTCTAGCCTTACGAGAGAGAGCTCTTTTGTGGCAAAATAATGATAATGATGATAACAATAATAACAATATCATCTTACAAAGGTACGCTCTATTTCACCCTTCAGGCTGGGTAGTGAATCTGTAACAGTGAGCTAACACTGCACACTTATGTGTCCATGCAGTAAGACTTCTCAAGCTTAAATAATACAAACTTGTCCAAACTTCTTTTTGCAGTGATTCTGAGTCAGGACAATAAATAATTTGCTAAGACCCCACAGGAGAAGAGTATAGAAATATGAAGAATTTTAATTCAGGTGTTTTGCTGCTATACTTGTGCTTATTTAATAAAACTCTATAGGAAAGTTTTTTTAAAAACACAAATACCATTAAAAAAAGAAGAAATGTAAATTAAATTTCTATATTATTTAAATAGTTTTATGGAGAATACAAAATAAGTACTCTATCTATTATTAGGACTGATGGGAAGTGGGGTGAACAATGCTTTTTTGCCACATCTGTTTCCTCAGAGATAAATTTGCTTTAGATAGGAAGATGATATTAACATTCTTTAATAGATTTCAGATTCCCTGAGGTAGCTCTTACTTTGTAATCTGATTGTGCACTTAACAGGATTTTTATCATCATGTTGCTGTGCTATCCTTCAACAGTCTGCAGTATGTAAGTCAACTGCAGTGACCATTTAACAGAATGATTTAGGGTTTTATTCTAGTTCTCTTGCATTTATGCAGAAACTTCAACTAAATTTTCATTCTCACAGTTATAAAGACATCTTTGTTTTTTTAAAAAGGCAGCCATTTTGGGCCTCCCTGGTGGTGCAGCGGTTGACTGCTAGGCTGCGAAGCTGCCCGCAGCCTCTGCAGCGCCGGTTCGATCCCCGGCTGCTCCCTGGCCACCGGAGGAGGGTCCCACATGGCGCGCAGACATCTCCTGCCTCCTGCTGCTCCCCTCAGCAGTGTACTTCGGTCCTTCTGTCTGCTCTGCTCCCCGCTCTGGCTCTGGTGAATTCTCTCACCCTCCCACGCTTCTGACGGTACCCAGTGCTTGTATAAATAAATAAATAAATCTTAATTAAAAATAAATAAATAAATAAATAAATAAATAAATAAATAAATAAATCTTTTTTTTAAAAAGGCAGCCATCTTGTAAACAATAATAAAGAGAAGAAAAGATATTTCAATATATTATTTCAGCTAATTTTGCATGAAAGAAAGCACATTTGTATTACAGAATTTGTGTGGTCCCACAATGTTGGTCCCCACCTTGTTAGGTCTATTGGGAATAGAGTAAAGGGTATTTAGGATACCCTAAAAGGGTGTTTAGCTTTAGATCACAATCATTGTCTATTCATTGAAATTAACTGTACTTTCCTCTTGGGTATGCAATGAGAAGTTAAGATGTTTCCATTATGTATACAAATAATGTTAGAACTATTATGTTCTTGGAGATTTATATGGCTTTCTTATAAAATGAGATAAAATATTTTGGAAGAAACACCATGCAAACTGGGTTAATGGACGCATTAGGCGGATGGACGAAAGACCCATGAAAACACTCTGTCCTGCTCAAGGCTCCGAAGAGGGTCAGGTTGTAGAATTTATCTTTAGTGGGTGGTGTGTTCCTTTAAGGCACTAAAACCTTTAAGAGGATTGAGAGTGATGATGTCATTAATTAATAACTGACTGTGTGCTAATCAATATAATAGGTACACACTGTAATGGCTTATAAGCATGCTGGCTTTTAACATGTATAAATGTTAATTGATTTAAAACAAAGGGGAATTTTTGTCTATTGGGTCAATAGTTTATGGATTATGACTACCTTTTAGTTTGAGATTGCTAATGAATGCTTCTGCCTCGTCCCCTCCTCCCCAAACTGCCTGTTCTGTTTTGTAATCAGAAATGCCTATAAACAAGATACATTAGACCAATTATTGGGACTGGAATCCAATAACATTTGTTAAGCCCCAAAGGCTTTTACAAGATGCTATACTGGGGCTTTACAGTATATAACCCACAACATGGAATATATACATATATATAAATATATATATGTGTATATATACATGCCTTTGGAAAGTTCCATATTTACTTGTCATAATATTATATTTTACAAAAAAGATATGTATTGTTTAAATATGAAAACCTTAATATACTGGCAAGGATTTTATGTTTTTTTTTTTTTAATACTTAAAAGTGTGTAGAGTTCAGAGATATATGATAGACATGTTATCTGGCAGAATAAGTGACGTAACATCTAAATTAAGAATCAAGTGGACTTAGAACAGATCTAGTATCAGAAATAAAAATTGGCAGATGGAATTTTACCTAGGAGACTCTTGTTGGCAAGCCTGGGAACTACTTATAACCGACCTACAATGAAGACTGAGGAGCTGGTTATCATAATACAGTTTTGTGCTAAATAGAAAAGAGGGATACAGTTCACTTTTTATCATTCCAGACAGAATTATCGCTTTGTCTCCTCCTTCTACTGCCATGTGAACAATTATTTTTTTCTGTTTTGTTTTTCCATTCTTGGAGATATTTTTTGTAACAGTACTAGTTATCTTTCTTCTTTTAGGCAAATTTGGCATCAAAATAATGATTTTAGATGTGAGGAAACCAATGGCTTTGGAGTAGTACCCTTACCAGCATTTATGTGAAAGTACACAAAGTTTAAAAAGCCAAATGGTGTTGCAAGGGGTCTTGTGAAAAATCAACAGTCCTTTCCCTACACATTTCTGACTTTCTGCATTTTTCACACCTCAGCCAAACACTTCAAACTATTCTAGCTGCCTTCCACCCTCCACATCCCCTTTGTATTTACCTCCATATTTAAAATAACTTACTTAAACTACAGATGCCTTGGTTTTCTGTTTTCATAATTATCTTCTGATTTCTTTATATGGAAGACAGGAATTTAATACTTTTACATCTCCTCCTCCCCAATAATTCCCTTGCTAAAATCTTAGGGTCTCATTATTATATTTTTATTATTCATCCACAATCAATTTTCTATGAGTGTCAATCTCCTCTTATATGGTGAATACCTCAGAAAATTTACCCAAGAACAGAAGGGAAAGTGAGATAAGAAGCTCTTTCCACAGGTGACACTATGTGTGTGTACATGTGTATGTGGTTGGGGTGGGGGGTGGCTTATCTGAAGGGACAAGAAGAAGAGAGCTAGTGAGGGAGACTGGGAAGGAGTGGTAAACCATATGGGAGGACACCCAAGAGAAAATGGAAGTCAAACGAGAGAGTGCCAAGATGGAGGTAACAAAAAATGTTGAAAGCCGCAGAGGAATAAAATAAAAGGAAGACTAAAAAGCATTCACCAGTGACTGCCAGATTATTATGGCCCAAAGCTGCCAGATAGTGAAAAATAATAAATAACTTTCTATTTGTCACTTGAGTAACTTGGATCTGAAGTAAAGGAGAGAGAAAGCAGTTAAAAAAATAGATGAGGGATTAAGTTCAATTTATTTTGAGAGGGAAATGACTTCAGCATGTTTCTAGTTTAAGGTGCAACCTGAAAAATTTATAGGTGGCCTGCAATCTCTTCCAAGCATATCTTTTTGACAATTCTATTATGGTTTAATAAAAATATGCCCTTATGTTTACATTATACTGTATGATGTTTAAATGGTTGTTAAGAGCTATCTTACTTTTATCACACACACACACACACACACACACACACACACGCGCGCGCGCGCGTGCGCGCGCGCGCGCTGAAAACTCGAGCTCCAGGCGAGGAGAGGCCCACTTAACAGAATAGAGCCAAGACTCATACCAGATCCCCACTCCTAGTCCAGAGTTATAGCCACTGTCCCACAGCTTGCTGCCCTTTGAATCACCTTGCATCTTTCTCTGTTTCTGGGCTGATCATTGCTGTTAAGAGTTTCCTCTGTTCTTGCTGTTTTTGGCCAGGCATATCTGTCCATCTGCCTGCTGCTATCCTTCCCTTCAAATCCACAGCTATATCATGTGTTGACTAACTTCATCACACCATAAAACTGCTGTTACTATTCAAATCGTACACAGATCTAGACATTTTGCAACGGAGATTCCCTCCAGTCTAGTAACCTATTTTGAGGACATATTTTTGTATGGCTGTCACTAGAAACACCATTATCTTAAACAACATGTGGAGTTAGAGACATGCGTCCGCATGGTAACAAAACCATTTTATGTAATTGGAGTTGAACCTGGATATTGATGGTATTTTAGTGCCAAACTCTACCTATACATCTTACTAAGAGTATATTTACCTCTCATTTTACTTTTTAAAATGACTTTGGTCAACTGGAGCATCAAAAGTTGATTTATTAAATGGGTAGCAAAGGTGAGTGATAGTTTTTAGTTCTGCAGTATCAAAATTAAAATATTTGATTATATGTAGGCATTCTAGGTGTAGGGTAATATCTACCCTAATCATTCATACATTCATTCATTCAGTCAGTTCACAGGAATTTCTTGAGGATCTATTATATTCTAAGAATTCCACCAGACATATTACTGTCTTTAGGTGTTTCAGTCTTGTAAAAGAAACAGAAGAGTCAAACTATTGCTAGAATATCATACGTGGGAATACCTTCATTATGAAAAGCAAGCTGTAGGATTCCCCTTAATTTCTTAACCTCCATCTCAGTGAAGAAATAGTTCAAAGAATATTTGCTTTCTGGAGAAAATGAAATTAAGCTTGAAAGATGAGTAAGACAAGTGAACCTGGCAGAGAAGGAAATGATGGAGGGCAGACTAAAGGAACAATATGTGCAAAGTCATGGAGGCATAAACAAGTGAAAGAGAGTCTGGTGAATTGTAGGAAGATCAAGCATATAAGGTGTCTGGAGTTAAGGGTACATGTGGAAGGGGTAGTAAGTGGTAACACTGAGAAAGTAACCAGGGCCACATCCTCACAGGCTTTTCTTTAAAGCAAGTAGACTTAGGAGAGCTCTGGGAATTCACATTAGGGTTTTGAGCAAGGGAGTCATGTAATCCAATCAGTCTTTTAGAAATAGCATCTAGGAAATGGGTTAGTATGAAGTAGGACTGGGATCATAAGACTGGAAACATGGGGAGACATTCTGACCTAAGCTAAAGTTATAGATGTGGGTGAATATCAGGGAAGATGAGAGAGACAGGAAAAAGATAGACTTGACTGAGCTTGGTGACCAATTTGGTGTAACATGGAGGAGAGAAGGACCTTGTCAATATTCATCCTAGATTCTCGATTATTCCATTATGAATTTCTAGAACCAATGATTTTGGGATGTGCTTCACGGTAATCTGAACAGCTGGTTTATATACCTGGAAATATTCAGAATTCTCAAATGACATTGTCTGATTAACTGAAGTTTCTTAAATGCAATATACACAAAATTTAGAAAGATGACTATAAATATTATGTAAAAACTTTAAGATGACTGAGTATATAGCTTTTAAAATTGTAGGATTCCATCTATTCTAAGATACAATTAACCACATGCAAATTGTAATGCAATTCAGAAGAGAATTTTCTTACTGTTTTGTCTGAAGAAGCAAGCAATACTTCAAATGGTCAAGGAAACTTATACCCTAATTACTGCAGGGGGAGCAAAACTCTGTCTCTCCCAAACAGTCTTTTGTGCTTAAAATTTATGGCACGGGAGTGACTCTGAAGACCACGCCGAGAAGGCAGAACTTAAATCTGCACAGATTTGCCTACTGTGCCTTCCTCCATAACCTTCCTAAACAGATCTTCCCTTTCAGCTAAGCTATTTACAATTGACATCTGAAGCCATAAAGCTGAGTTAGTTAGCCAGGCTGACTCTCTCATATACAGGAGTTGAACGTGTTTTATTAAACTGTTTTTAGATTTTTCTCTTATCAGTCTGTCTGACAGTTATGTTTTATTATTTGCCAGTCTGGAAGAACCCAGAGGGGTACTGGATAATTTCTTTTATATTCTAACATTACAGAAAAGTTTGTGAAGATATGTTTTTAATAAATATTATACTTTTCCTTCTTTTTTCAGGTGTGATGTTTGAGTCTAGAAACTTAAAGTTTATTTTTTAAGTTATGAGAATATGAATGCTTTAAATTCACCAAAAAAGCCAAAAATCCTCATCCTTTTGGGCTCTAGCCAATGGACCAGGATGTCCTGAAACTGGAAACAGATATTTATGTTTAGTCTTCTCATCTTTGAGAGTAAAGACTAACTTTTTAAAAGGAAACAAATATTGTTTTGTTTGCAAACTTAATAAATGCTCATTATAAGCAATAGAGAAACAAAGTAGATACATATAAAATTGATAATCAAAAGTGTATTACAAGCTTTTTGTAACTGGAAACAATGATTAAAGTGTAGAGAGTATTTCCAGAAACACACATGTATATATCTTAATGGTATCAAATTATACATAATTTTCTGTGATCTACCTTTCCCAACTTCCAGTGTCATGGATATATTTCCATGTTCATATATACAGAACTATCCTTTAATTATGTTTTTGTTTTATATATATGTAATTTACCCAGATCCTTTTTGTTTTTTTTCCTAAATTTAAACTAACAGCATTGCTGTGAATATCCTTGTACATATAAGTTTATGTATTTTTTTCATTCTTTCATTTTGACACATTACTAAAGTGGAACTTTTGAGTCAAATTGATACCCCAAATTGTACTACCAGCTAAGTACAAAAGTTCTTCATATTACATACTATTAACTCTAAGTTGTAGGGTCAACTTTTGATTTTTTTTATGAAATAGGAAAAAATTCTTTTAACACTTTATTTTAGACATTTATTTTTAATGATGCTATATAGTTGATATTTATTGACCTTTCACATGTGCAAATTACTTGTTCAAGCTCTTTAGTAGTTTCCTATTGCAATTTCTCTATTGATTATGGAAAATTCTTCATATATTAAAGTCAAACTTTCCCCTGCAATTTCTAATTGGGTGATTTGCTACAACAGGTTTCTTCCTCCTCAAGATTATAAGTAGATTAATTTTTTAATTAAAAAAACTAGGGATAAAAGATCAAATTAAAAATAATTGGATGCTTATTGTTCAAAAACTTAACAAAGGCAACTGGAAAAATATGTGGGGTGGTATATATATATAAAAAAGGAGAAACTTGTTTAATTTCACTAATATTGGAAATACAGACTAACATGGACCTCTGTGTTGTTCTCTGCTGTGTCCCTTCAGGGGATTACCTGGAAACACAGAAGTTATTCAATGATTTCCAGGGATTAATGGAAGAATGTATGCATCCACATGTGCACAAGTGAATATATGCAGATTTGAAATAGGAAAGTTCTAAACATCAGTTCTAGAGAACACCACCATAATAATGGCAACTTATACTGTCACTGTGAAACTGGTTATTTAAGGAAAACCCCTTCATTTAAAGAGATTTTCTTGATTAAGAATCCCTAATTTTACTTACTTGTGAGGATATTTAAATAGTGTCCTTTATAAACTGTAGTGTTAGAGTAATCAATCCTAAGGAGGGTTAGAGAATTAAAAAAGAATCAGTGCTATACTGCAGAGTCCAGGAAAAAAATGGGCTGATCATTAGACTCTTCATTAGTTAGTGATTTAACCTCAAATGAATGACAAAAGATGCTTTGGAATCTTCCTCATTTGGGATTCAGACCAATGTCAAGTTAAAATATAGAAGAGAATCTAAAGAACTAATCTCTATTTACAAAAGTCAGAGGATGACAATGCTTTCATTTTAACCAACTGAGCATTGTAAGATTAACTTACTATACAAATATGTATGCCTAAATTCTGAGAACAAACTAATGGAAAGTACAATAACCTCCCCCTTTTTTTGTAATTTAGATACTTTCTTGGATCTTGGAGCAGCTTTTTATACACTGTGTTCTCTAGCATGATATCCCTGAAGAATAATCTTTTTTTTTTATTAGTATAATAGCCAATTTTAATTCTATGTGACACAAACCCCTTTAACTTTATATGGTATTTTATATAGTAATGTTTATTTCCTAAACAAACTCTCTAGGATGTTTTATCTGTTTTATATCCCATTGAATTCTCCCTGAAACTGCACTAGTTTACAATAATTTTATTACTTTATTAATTAAACGTTTTCCAACAAGCTAGCTATGGCATTTCTTATCATCAAGGGTTCCATTAGTTTTTAATGGTGTGAGACAAAATTACCATTTACCCACATGCAATTTAAGAAGCATCATTAACACAGGAAAAGCACCAGGTGGGATTTCTAATAGTTACTGTTTCTCATTTTTGTTTTTATTTAAAAGGAATAACTGGTTTTGAGTTTTTTTTCTGCTATATTGCCAAATCTTCACTTGGATTTTATGTTCGAGATAATTTAAAATAATGTTCTTCTCTTTCCTTAGGCACTGTTCAACAATATTTTACTTATGTGCACACAGATCCAGTCTAGCACTTTCTCTATACAGTGACTGTTGTCTGCACAGACAACAGAACAAAGAGACCTGCATTGACTCAAGCAGGATGTGGGGTGGGTGGGAGTGGGGATAGGGGTGAAGGGGTGGTTGCCAGTGTTGCGGCTACAGAACTGACTTTGCCATCAGAGAAGTAGGAACCCCAAAGACTGAGGGGGTCCCAAAACCCAAAAGAAATTCTGTGACTCTTGCAAGGAGGATAATAATTAATTTTTCCTCTGTTAATGTGAACTCTTGAACAGAGGTGACATGCCATGAATGACATAGTGCTTGCCCTTTGGGAGAGTGGGAAGTTTCCATTCTATTAAATGAATGTAAGAACCAATCAGAAAACTCAAGCATTGAAATTTGTAACAATATCAATACTTTCAGAAGATTGGGAAACTAACCGTATCTTGTATTTCAGTGTTTTATAAAACATACAGAATTAATACAGGCCCCTATGACCTATGAACCCTAGTTAGAATTGAGGGTTTATTCATTAAAGTCTTCAGCAAAATGCTCCTCAGCTATTAAGAAGAGGTAAAACTAAACAAAAGCCAGAAGTATGAAAGGAGGTGTTATAGAGCTAGTTTGAGAATCACTTCATATTTTGTTTTTACTGCGTAGTTACTGATCTGGGGTATAAAGCTATTGGAATAGTAGAGGAAAATTAGAGTTTCACAAAGTCATGGTTTGGATAATATTTAGCTAAGCTCTTGAGAAAAAAGTAGACAAAATTTAGTAAAATTGATGAGTATTTAAAGATACTTTTAAATTAAAGATAGAATGTATTCAAGAATTCTGTACTCCAACTTTGGAAAGATAGATTAAAACAGTTTTTAATCATCTCCAAGATAATGATTTATAATTTTATTACCTCAATAACTGAAAAAAAAAAAAATGAAGAAAACTGTTGGTTTGATACCTAGTTCACATGTCTTTTTTCTTTTTTCTAGTGGTTTATAAATGAGTGAATGAATACTTTTACAGCACATTAAAGGGGATGCAATTTATACATCTTCAAATAGAATGGCCTATTTTGGGGAATTGTATTTAGAAGTATTAAATGTAAATTAATTTAATAAATATTTATTGATCATTTACTATAGGTTTATCATATAATAGATATTATTTATATGTTGATTAACATACCACATCATAGGACAGATATGTTTCATTCTAAAGAGCATTGCTATAACAAAAGAGTTTTAATCCAAGAGTGGAGATCAAAAATGTGAATAAAAAGTCTTTTAAATATGGAAGTTTTGATACCCAGAAGAAATAGTTTATCTCTTAAGATTAAGATACATAATTTTAATATTTCTATACTTTCCTCAGATAGTAATCAACATTTTTTTAGCTGATTGCCTCTATGTATCTAGATAAAGAGAATACTTATGCTTATTCACAACAGTATTGCATATGTGTCTATTTTTTCCTTCTTTGCACAAATTATCATATGCTATATGATTCTCTTGTTGGTATGTTATTTTTATATTTGTTTTGCTTATAAAAGAAAAATTCAGTTATTGATGAACTTCTGTATTGCATTTGCTGTGCAATATTCCTCTGTTTTGAATCTGATCTAAATCAGTTGTAAGTTTTAAACAACTAACTCTGTTACTCTGAAGAGAAATGTTATTTGTTTAGATTGCATTCTGCTTTGTTGTACAGGAAGACTCACTCTATATATTCTTTTATGGAACAACCAAATTATTACGTAATTTATTGGGTATGTTGTATTTTATTTGGACTGACACTAATGCCAGATTTCCAGGGATCAAGTAAAACATTCTTGTTGCTGGATTCCTAGCATTTGTTCATTCTATTCGGCGGGTTTTTATTATGCTTGAAGCTGACAGAAAATTGCTATAGCCAATCACCAAAAAGTGCTTATTTTTTTATGATGTTTTATTTTCATTGCTCAACATTAACATAATGAAACTTCAGATTTTTCTATTAAAACAATGCAGTACATGTGAAGTGTCATGATGAATGACAATTTCTTGAGATATACATTTTGGTGCTTGTAAAATAAAGATTGACACTAGAGCTTCCAGGATTGGATACTCTCCAATTATATTTAGATGCTTTATACAAAAGCAAACACAACAGACACACATGTGTATGTATAATAGTCCTAACCAGAAGAAAATTTATAAAGTTACTTATTAGAGCATTGTATTTTTATTAATATTATTCTGCATCTACTAAGCTTCTTTTGCTATGAAAACCCCCAGGCATCAGTCCTTTGAACTGATATTTGCTTTTGTAGAATGTAATGCTTATGATCTGTGATTGCACATCATTGTAGATTCTCAAAAGCTGTACATGGAATATGAGAGATTTTTTCAGAAGCAGTCAGCCATCAGGAATATCCTTAATTTTCTTTTGTGTGGATAGCAAAAAGTTGGTGAACCTGAACATTTTTTTTCGTGAGTTTCTGATCCTTTCACTATGGTCATCTCACAGATGTGAGGTGGTGTCTCATTGTGGTTTTAATTTGCATTTCCCTGACAATAAGTGATGCTGAATATTTCTTCATGTGCTGTTGGCATCTCTATGTCTTCTTAATGAACTTAAGTACTTCTGCTTTGAATCATTTTTGGTAAGATGGCACATAAATTAAAATATAATAATGGCAAGGGAAGACATGGAATGAAAGCCTGAAATTAAAACCCAAATGTTGTGGGAGACATAGGCTACTACAAATAAGTAGCAGGTGTCAAAGTTTCAACTCTTAGGCAAGTAGGTAAGAAGAAACCAATGGGACTGAGGGCTGAGGTCCTTCAGCTTTGCTGTCAGGAATCACATTCTTTGTTCTGTGTGTGCAGGGGCTGCTGTCAGGCTGTGACCTCTCCAGGGAAGGGTGTATTCTAGACAAGGAAAAAAGCAAAGCTGTTTGGATAGGAAGGGTACTGGGGTTAGACACTCTTGGTCCCTGGTAGTCACTATGTGATCTTGGGAAAGTCACTTCATCTCTTTTAGACTTGGTTAAGTTTTCTCATCTGAAACAGGAAAATGGGGTTGTATTGTTTTAAGGTGCAATGGGATGAAGCAGCAAAATTTACCCAATGCCTGGCATCCAGTGCTAGTCAAAGGATGGTTACTACTCCACACATCAGATTGGTGTTGCTCTTATTCCAGGCAAAGACTTTGTGGGCCACTCATTGGCTTGCTGGTGTTTCTCACACAACACACACACACACAACACACACACACACACAATTAGTTTAATTTAATAGTTAGAATTTTGATAATAAGTGTAGTATTCTTGGAAATCGAACATTTACTATATGACTGACATGGTGATGAATACATATACTTTGATCTGTGTGGTTCATGCACACACACACACACAACTTCATTTTATTCTTTTTAAACATTGTGAACTAGATACAACTATATTGCCATGTAAAGAGTGAGGAAATGGTGTCAGAGAGCCTAGGATTTTTGGTCCAACATTTCTCATTTATTAAGTGATAGGATTCAAATCCAGGTTGTCCCAGAGCCCACATATATAGGAAAGAGAACTGCAGACTGAGTGTTAAATGGATGCAGATAATTCATTTCAGTGAGTCACAAGTAGCCTAGAGCACTGAGAAAAAAATGTCAACCACAGAAAAAGTCAGAGAAAATGGTGCTTAATACTGTAGAAGATCACTTGCAGAAGTGAAGCCCATGATTTTGTATACATTTACAATGACCATGATTTATATTTGTCACAGTGTCTTTTCTCTGAGGCTCAGTTTTCTCAGTTGAAAATGAGCTTGTTGGACAAAATGAACTCGAAGGTTCATTCTCTGGTTCCAACCTCCATTTTCTTTTTTGCATTCTAGTCAGTTGTGAATAACATTTCTTACTTCTCCACATCTCTCTCAGAGAGGGTCCCACCCAATGTTTGGTCCTTATATCTCAGAGTTATAAGTTGATAACTAGCTCTACTACCTATCAGCTTGCCCATCTCTGACGAGGGGTTTGGTGTTGGTACAGAGGGAAGGAGACTGGGAAACGTGCTGACCAAGGAGATCCCTTATTAGTTGTGGGAGCAACCAACATAATGTTGGCAGGACTCTGTTCTGTGAATGAACTCTTCTGTGAATATCCAACAAAAAAATCCATGTAAATGGAAACATTACATATTTTAAGCCAGTGACCTAACTTTTTCTTTCTTAAAATTTTGGGTTTCCTGCTACTAAAAAATGAAGCATGGACTGAAACAGAAGGCTTTTAGCCTCATCTGAATGGTAGGTTAAGTTCACGGTCCAGAAGAAGGGTGGTAATCAGACTCTTGTTCAGGAAGCAGTCTATTATTTCAGTCCTAATAACAGCCTCAGAAAAGAGGCCTTTTGCTTTGCCTGCATCAGTGGTAAAATATGCTGGAGACACAGCAATGGACCATGCGAATGTGGAGCTGAGATTGGAGCAAGGGCAGCATTGTTCAGTGAGTCCTTGACAGGGCGGTGATGTGGCTGAGTGGACCAGGATCAGAAGACTGGACTTCCAGGTCTGGCCTCAGCCCTCACATCATCTCTCAGCTGCAGTTTTCCTTCCCCAGCAAGGTGGAATTCTTGACAGGAGCTGTGAGCTACCTCTTGGTATCACAGGCTGTCCTGCCGAATAAGATGATGTGCTGTGTACTCTATAAATCAGATGTGAAGTAGTTCTGTAACTGGCTTCATTGTGAAAAAGCTTAGTTGAAGGCACTTTTACACAACTACAGCAACATTGCTAAAATAAAAACTGCATCAAAGCAGGGTAAGTGTTCACAGAGAAGAATGGCATAAATAACAAAACAAGTAGTCAGATTGTACTGGATTTAAGTGCTGGAGAGGTTACATTGTAATAAAGAGGAAAGTTGGCAATGGAGTCAGTTAAGGTAAATTTCTGTATTTACTAAGTTATCTTAACATTTTAATAGCTTGGAAATGTACAGAATGAACTGGCTAATGGGATTTTTGAAAAAAAAAAAAAAAAAAAACGTAGGAAACAATTACAATGGAAAAGGTTGGACGCTTGAAATAACTAAATGTTAAATTCACACTTAAAACTATGTACTTATCCAAATTACCATGAATATTACTTTATGGTAGAAATTACCTTAGAAAATTCTAGTGTCTTCTTTGTATCTTGAATCACTGTGTTAAGCACTCAAATAAATGTCAGGAAAATGGACTAACTCACCTGATTGGTGCCCTTTGCTGGCTGAGCACCTCTGGTGGCAGGAAGCACAGGCCCAGGACTACCAGCAGTTTGGACCACATCATCTTTGTGGTCATACACGTTGTAGGACTTTTTGTTAAGCATCCTTGGCCTCTACTCACTAGATGCCAAAAGCACCTCTCAGTTGCAACAATAAAATTGCCAGATAGTGCCAGATGTGCCCTGGAGGAAAAAGCCATTTTCCTGCTCTATAGTGATATCAGCCTTTTCAGCTTTCAGAAACCCAAAATTTCTGGATAGGAACTTTTGTTAGAGGTGTTATATTATAGAGGTTTAAATGTTGTGTCACTTGCATATCTCTCATATTAATGCTTAATAGCTAACTTTTTTGCTTTGGTTTTGTTGTGAAGATGCATAATCTTTATTGAGGGAACATTGGTTTATAACAATGCATATGATTTAGAGGAACAGGTTCACACCTGCTCAGATGTATATTACCATCCTATCCCCACCATTCCAGCACCCATAGTACTTTACCATAGGCCACTGGGCCCCCTCACCTCTCTGTCCCCACCCCCACCTTTTCTCCCTGTGTAGTAGCCACAATTCTAAGATACACAATTTTCTTCATGGTGAGACAATGTACTTCCCAGGAGTGGGATTGGGTTATATTTTTAGGGGTCCCTTCTAACTTTTCAGTCTCTTACATTTTTATCTACCTCCTGTGTTTCATCACTACATCTTCTCAAGTATTTCTCAAAGTACATAGAAACATAACTCTGCTTGGCTGTCCTTCTTGTACTTTGAAATTACTAGTACTCCCAGGGAGCTCAGCTTCCCCTTGTATCAATAACTCCTGTATCTTTTAAAAGACATATTTTCTTATCATCTTCTAGACATCCAGGCATATCTGAGGTCAACTTTTTCATCTTTTCCTTTTTTTTTTTTGCCTCATCTGCCAATCAGTCAACAAGTTGTGTTATTTCTAAATCTGCAATTTCTCTCCTACTTCTCCTTTTAAATCAACAGGGTCTCAAAGACAACCCCTAGCTTTTACTTGGATAACTGATACTGTCTACGGTGTTTCCATCCTCTGGTCTTTCTCTATCATGTGTATTTTATACAATTAAACTAATATCCTGGAAACACCTCAGCCCAACAGTTCTTCAGTCCTCTAAAGACCAACCTTAACCTTATTTCTTATCACTCAAGCTAAAATTAATTTCTCTTTAATCTTTACTTCTTTAGGATGTTATTTCTTAATTTCTTTGAATGCTGTCATTTATATCATATCATTCATGGGTATATGTGGGTGTTTTGATAATTTGGATTAACATCTGAGAAAGAAACAAAATACCCTATAAAGACTGAAATATACATGGGAATATAAGAATCTACTTCTAAAGTATGCTAAAGTTACTTCAAAGATTATTTTAAAGAACTACAATATACAGATGGTTATAAAATGCATCCCTGATGTTGATAGTGTTTATTTTGTTTCTTGGAATTTAACATACAGCAGGCCTTCTTTACCTCCTCATCTTATGGTAGGACATGAATATGTAAATGTAGTTTCCATATTTTTAAAAAATTGCACATGAATCTTAATCTGTATTCCACTTCAATGGGTATTAAAAATACTTGTTTAGGAGAGGCTCACTCTACAGAGTTCAAATATGGAGGGAACACAGAGGATGAGATAGAGCCATGATCACTTAGTGGCACTTAGTGCCACAGCCATGGGTCCTTTTATTGGAGGAAAGTGAACACATGTTGAACTTGCTGCTTGTCATCAGGAATGCTAAAGCACTTTCATGGGAGAAGGTCTTGGCTTGAGACCAGGTTGGTAGTAAATATAGGCCATTACCAATTGATGTCTGTTTGATAGCCTGTGTGAAATGAGGTGGTGGTCTCAGCCGAGTTATTAGAAGACAGGTGTCTACAGCTCAAACATCATGACATTTGGCACTAATTGGCACCTTTGTTGGGAGTCTCAGCAGAGAAACAGAGGAGTCAGTTGGGGAACAGGAGAAATGATTGTTGTCCCACTTTCCAAGAGTTTCTTCAGGTAATGGAAAATTCCCCTGCTTAAGATAAAGAAGTCTTCGGGATCTATGCAGAGACAAATGCAAGAAGAATAAAATTTTCAGAGGATGTAAACATTTCCAATAGGAAAGGACTTTTTTTCACTTATTTGTCCACTGTCACTCTTTATTTCTCTTTCCTCTCCCCCATCTCCTTACATTTTGGAAACTCACTTTTGGCTCCACATTCTCCTTCCTTATTGAAGGGAACACAATCTGAGAAGAAATAATAGCTACTTGGGTATCTCTTATATTCTTTTATCAGTTTAGCCTCAGACCTCTTCAAGTTCCAAGTTTCCCCCCCTATATTTATGGTATTTCACTTTCCATGTACATGAAGGAACAGAGCATATCGATTCAATAACTATCCATCCAGCCGTGGTGTATTAACTCGGTTGTGTTGGGATACATGTTTCTTATACTCTGCTATCCATCTCCCCCCACTGTTCTGAGCTCTGTGAAGATAAGACCCTTACTTGATTCATTACAGCATACCCAGCACTAGGTACCATGCAGAATATACTTTAGGTACTCAGTAAGTAAAAGACACAATGAATGAATGAACAAATGACTGCATGTATTCTTAGCTTATGAGAGACATGTTGACATATAGAAGAGAAGTAAGTAAGTAAGGAGTAAATGTAAAAGAGACAGATTTAAAGGACAGAGTGGAAGGAATTTGTAATTCTGCTCTACTTGGTGCCTTTGAAATTCTCCCACTCACATTTTGAATGGTTGCTTAGTGTTCCAATCCATGCAAACCATCTTACACAATTGCTTTGTAATCGTCATAATTTAGCTTTATAACTGACGAGCCTGCTTCAATGTCTGTTTATAAGGGAATTTCTGTGTCTCCATCAGAGTTCATAGTCTCATCACTGCTAAATACAGCGGTTTTCATTTTATGTGAATTAATGATTTAATGAATTAGATTTTGATTATCCCAACAAATGAAATTATTTAAAACAAAAGGGAGAATGTCAGAAATAGGAAAACCATGACTATAATTTTGCACTGCAAATGAATATAGAACTGTTTTGCTCATGTGTTTGAACTCGGTAATGTTTCCAAGTGTTTTGTTGTTTTTCAAAATATAATCTATCATCATGAAAATTAAAAAAAACACTCTTAAAATTATAAGCTTATAATTTGCTGTCAAAATATGGCTAAAGAGAGAACTTAATTTCATTCTGACTGATTATCTATTTGAATGAATTACTAATATTTAAATTGGCTATTATGTATAGCAAATTAATATAAATTAGTATATGTTGACAAAATATATGGAAGAGTATATAGAAAGTGATATTTTTAAATTCTTAAATTATTTAAGATTGTTGGCTAGTTAATTTCTTTCTTTCTCTATATGTGAGTTTAGTTAAATGCTTTCTCTGTACATGGATTTTGACTAGTATAGTTCCCCTAGAGATATTTATGAGAAAAAACTCCGTGTCACCTAAATATTGATTAGAAAACACTTCACAAATATAACCATTTTCATGTTATAATTTGCAGAGATATATTTTGTTAGTTCAACATTATATATTTGTCAATCAAATAGTAGAATACTTTTTAAATAGTGTTTGCTGTCAGGAGTATGCTGTATGTTATTACAGTCATGATTATAGGGTATT
Organism: Talpa occidentalis; assembly: GCF_014898055.3. Taxonomy (NCBI): domain Eukaryota; kingdom Metazoa; phylum Chordata; class Mammalia; order Eulipotyphla; family Talpidae; genus Talpa; species Talpa occidentalis. Next base: position 121,580,399 of record NW_023603184.1, read on the forward strand.
TGTCAGAGGTAAGGGAAAATCCAGATGTTCAGTTTGAGATACAAGCCCATATATATTTGAAACTGAGGCAAATCAATAGATATATTGCATTCTTCAATAGCCAAACCAGAAACACAGATGCACCATTGCATTCATTTATTCCTTAATTTTATAGGTAATTTAAATATCTTGAATTGTGAACTAAATGGCACATGTAAAGCAGGATTCCTACCAAGATTACAGCTTAGTGCAGAGTTCACATGCATATTATTGATGTGTTAGAAAATTCAGATCAGTTTCATCTTATAGAAGTTTCTGCTAAGAACTTACCAAAATTAATTTTCAGTAAAGCATATGATATTGCAGACCCCACAGAATTTCTATTAACAATAATCAATTTTTAAGCTGATCAATGTGGGATTCACTATCTCAGGCATCTCAATATGTTATGCTTTCATGCCTCTTGATACCATTACTAAAACTCATTGGATTTATTTCCTTGCTGCTTATTGCAATAGTCTCTAGAAAGCAAAGCCCATAGAGTGGTTTTAAATTTCATCCCTTAATTCAGTTTATGGGGCCTCACCTTCAAAGTTTTTACATTCCCTTAAGAGATATTTGTGCTTGCCTCTTTTTTTTTTTTTTTTTTTTTTTGATGGAGTTGTAATTAGTCCTGGGAAGCAGTTGTTTCCAATTAACCGGGAGGAGAAAATCACAACTTAAGTTTTATAACAAATCATTAGCCATTCTGATATCAGACCAAAGTATTATGAATTTCTGTGATAAATCTGCTTTGTATTAAAAAAAATAATTCTATTATTTATTTGTGACTACTACATTTTTGTTTTGTTGGTGATTATTGAGAAGATAGATATCTTTTTTTTGAGTTACAGAGGGACAGAATTTCTATCAGGAACATACACAGCATTTGCTGTGTAACGTTTATTTCACACAATAAAATACAAAACACACATTCAAAGGCTGTAGCTTGCATTTAATGGTCACAGCATTAATTTATTTTTAGCTAATGTGTTTAAATGAAGAACATCAAAGTCCCTTTTTTAAAAAGACAAAGATGGTGACTATTTTAATAAAACAGCCATCTGAATCCATTTCACAGTTGACGACTTCATACTACAGTTCTGAATAGTGGTGGTCTCTGCCCCTGATACTTAACTTAAAAAGTTAAAATTGTAATTACAAAAATTTAGGATTCCAACATTTGGAATTTATATACTTAATATATATATTTTTTTTGCATGGGATTTTCCTTCTGTTTGACAAATCGTTCATTTAGATACTATTTACTATCTACCATTAGTAAATACTTACAATTAGCAAATATACCAATACAGTAAGAATGTGCTGCAACTTATCTTTGATGATCATAAATTTTTTAAGGAAATGAAAAATGAAAACTGGCATTTAACATGAAATAACTTTTGCTATGATACTCCAGGATATATAAAAGTCATCTGTAGTTATTATTTTCTTACATAGTTCAAAATACACACACACAAACAGATGTAGACAAAATACTGTATGTGTAGCTCACATTAATACTAGTAGAACAAAAATGGACACTTTCAGGCCTGAAATGTGGCCCCTCAGGGTGTGATTTAATCAAAATTTTGAAAAACTCTCTTAAAGCTGGAGGAGGGAAGCTGACCTTGGAAGTCAGTTTTGTCTTTTACAGTGCTAAAATTCATCAACATGTAATGAAATAGATTCAGTAAATTTTATCAATAGGAATTTATATTTCATGTTTAGACTCCATATAAAAACTGAACAACCTTTGGTTGAAGAGAATGGGTGAATTCTGTGCCTTTTAGAAAACACTCTGAGTTAGGTTACACAACTCCTTTGCTATTTGGGAACCAGATTAACAACTTTTTGCAGGACCTCTTATGAAGTGTGTATTTGTGTCTGGGGAAGGGGCTAAATTGGAGTAGAGGGAGTTGTCAATTTCTACAACATGCCTATATGATGAAAAAATTTATGTAGAATGTTACCCTGTTGTTTGTCTGATATATTTTCCCTTTAGATGCAGCAAAAAAGTTTGCTTGATGTCTAATCAAGCAACACTGCTTCTTCAGATTTGAAGGAGAACCCAGAAAGTTAGTCTTTTTTATTCTTCTTCATTTAAGTATTATTTTTTAATTGCAGCGTATTAAACATAAAATCTGGTACAATCTTTAAAAATAAATAGGACCTAACTATAAATGGGCCCTGTTGTGTTTTTATCTTTGACAAGCAAGTAATTGCTTCTCAAATTTATCAGTTTGTTTATGCAAAAACCATTTACCAAGCCTAGCTCAAAAGCATCAATTTCATCATTATCATCTTATTAATTTAGCCAAGCTATAACACAGCTGATTATTCCTGAGTAATATCCTCTGCAGCACATCATGTGTGGCAAAACCATCTGTACAGTACCTATTTAATAAATAAACCCTCGGCTAAATGTCTCTGTTTATTGAGAACTAATGTTTATAGAAAATATAATGGAACTCAATAAATAACTCAGCTTCATCAACCTGCATATGAATCAGTGCGAAGAACGCTGACATCATCACCTTTCAAGTACCAGAGAAAGCAAAATTACCCAAAAGAGCTATAGAGTCAATATTAAGGCATTAAAACTGCAATGAAGGCATATTAATGCTTAAAACTTCATTGTTGGCAGTGGAATTGGCACAATGGACATATTTTATAACTCTAGGAATACTTAGGCTTTATGGCTGCTTCTTTGTTGACTGCCTTGCACTTAATGTAGTTTTCCACTTTAAATAAAAAAAACCCTCAAGATCTTTAAAAAAAAAAAAAAACCAAGAAAATTGCTGATTCTAAGCATTCATTTTTAAAATAATGCAAACTGCTGATTCCAATTGTTCAGATTTAAGAAAAAAAAGCCAGCTTCTTTAACTCCATGCTTCCTGAATTTATATTTGTAGCAACTAGCTGTTTTGAAGCAAAGGTTTTTTAAAATGTTACCATTTAAAAAAATATTATTCTGAATTAGTGTTGAGAATGTGAGGTTAGAACATTTTGCAATGACAAGCCAAGTTAACACATATTGGACAATTATTAATAGTATATGTTAATGTTATGCATGCCCTAAATTTAAAGGTGCATGATGGTTTAATGTAGTTACTTTGAGTCTCATCACTATGATATTAATAATTTGAATAATTATAGTAGTACACATCCAATAAAGCAAGGTGAATTGTCTTGATACTGATCAAGAAAATGGGTTCACATCTGGTAACTTGTTTTGAAAGTCTACATGTCCACATCTTACTTTCTAAAAAAATAAGTGTTTATATAAAAGAGAAAAAGAAAAACCAAAGAAAATTATCTTATGTCTAAGGGATGGCCCTCATTGATCTTTAAATGCGACTCTACTTTTGAACATTATTAAGGTCCACTTCTACCTTGAAGCCTCCTTGTCATGCAGCTTAAAATCTTTCCCACCCTCATTGTCCAGAGAACTTCAGATTTTTAGGAAGACCCAACCCAGATACAATTTAAAAGTGATGGAAACAGTAGGCACTGACCTGTTGCTATGGGCACTTTGGCTCAATCTCCAGGCCTTGCTCTACTTCTACTCACTGCCGCTGTGAAACCCACCAGGCTCACTCTTTTCCTCATGAATACTTGTGTGCTCACACTTTGAAGACATTTCCTAGGGCCAGAAGAGCTTTGTAAAGTTTGAAAAATAAGGGCACTGTTGCTGATATGCTTTGAAATGTCAATCTAAAAGCAAAGTATTTTTTGTTTTGTTCTGATGTTGTTCAAAGCATTTGTCTCACTAGACATGGGGAACAACGTGTTATAACTCAAAAGGGGTAGGAGCTCTAATCTGCAGACATCAGCTTTCTCTCCTAGATTCTGTTTCCATTATTCTAGATGTACAATTAAAAACTATTTTTTTTTTTCAGTGTTTCAATTTATGCAGCGGGCTCTGTGGTTTGCACAGAGACTACCCATTCCCCAAACCTAGGAAGGCTCGGGGGTTATCCTCTAACAGAATCCCGGTACCTCCTAAATTAGTCAAATGCCTCAAACAAAATGAACACCACATCAAAAGAGTAGAAAGATAGTGAAATGGTGCCAGTAATTGCCTTGTGGGGCAACTCAGCTTAAACAACTTAAAGCTTGCAAACACTGCACCCACACGATCCAGAAGAATACTTTTGTTCCAGGGTTTAAATTGCAAGCTAGGGAGCCAACAACTCTGAAACCCCTCTGTTTGGAAGCCAGAGCACGCAGTATGCCTCTGACATACGTCTATAAGTAAACCTGCATCTGGCACGTCAGCACTTTTGAATAGCTTGGGTTTGGTCACCAAAGTCAATTTCCCACATATTTTGTCACAACCAGGCTCAGATCAGCAAAAACACTGTTGGACTAACAGATTACATCTTCTTTAAAATGACCTGTGGTTTAAAACAGAGAAAATGGAGCAGCACTAACAAACGAGCCTCAAACTATCAAGTGTCTCACACCCAGAGGACTCCTGAGATTAAGCAAAGTAAATTTTTATCTATTTGTTCTGAGTCTACTTCAATGTCTAGCCTCCCAGTGTGTAATCCATAAAGTCACTTTCATTCCATTTTAAGAAATCAATTTTAAATATTTATGATGAGAGGTGATGTCAGGCCTTACCATTTGAGGCAAGAAATCAAAATACCAATTCCAGTCATCCACCCTGTGATGGGGAGCAGAGGGACTGTTGTAGAAGCAAGGAGACGGGCCCACCATAAAACATGAGGAATTGGTATATTTTGAATGCATTGGCCTGCTACAACTCCCAAACAAATCTACCTCCATCTAGTCCTTAGGAATCATTTTTAAAAGAGTAGTAATTTAATTTATATCTACTAAGAACCAATAGCAAGGGCTGATGAGCACAACAACCCACAATTCAGGGTTGTAATTCCAAAGCCACAGATGCAAAGACAAACCTTTCCCATAGGCTGCAAACATTCCTGGAGAAATCCAGGAATTGGTAAATCTGATGTATATCTGTGGAAAATTCCTGCCTTGATAAAGGAAAATTATTATGAAATAGGTGGTAGAGTTCTTGTTTTTCTCTAATCTTTACAGGAATAGAAGAATTTATAATTTCAAAGACAATACTACAATAAGTACCCATAAGGGAATGGCAGTTACAGTTGGAGGATTTCAGACATAAGAAAATATATTCATTTGTTCATTCAGTCAGTTGTCCAACAATATTTAAAAATCAGGTGTTTATGTTGTGCTAGGCATTGGGATCCAATAGTGAACGCAAGGAAACAGTCCCTTCACCACAGAACATGCAATATTGGTAGAGAATCAGATGTTCATAGAAATAAAAACAAAATCTAACCACGAGAAGACCATGAGGGACAGTCAAAATATGGGGTCAAGAGAACCTTTCAAACAAGAAAAAAGCCCCTTAGAACCTCCCAGTGATAAAGGAATTCATAGCATATGCAAAGAACTGAAATAATATTATGATCAAAGTAGATAGCAAGAGAAATATGGTGAAAAATATACCTGGAGAAGTTTATTTCATGCTAACAACTTTGTCTGTAGAAGATTGTTATAGTTAATCCATATCCTCCATGATCCTATTGCTCCTTGAGCTTCATGGCTGAAAATATTCGCCATCAGTTGTTACTAAAATGCTGTTCACCCCAACTGATATTTTATTAAGCACATATTCAGTGAGAGGAATAAACATGGAAATATAGTGATTATTTAGAGGGACATGATGCCTGCTCTTATGAAACTTGCAGTTGTTAGGGCACAAAGGAAATCATCCCGTGCCCCTCTGTGTTTGTCTAGGGCTGAGATATAATCAAAACAGTATCAGGCAGCCTTGCAAAGGGAAAATGATCAATTTAATAACACATGTATGGAAAAATCACATGACAATAATTTCTAAAGAATAATGGAAGGGACCAGGAACACTTATCCTGAATTTTAGCACCTGGGGCATCAAGAACAGAGAGGCGCTGTCTCATGACAGACAAGAAGGGAGTCACCTCAATCTTATTCTGAGAGAAAAGATAATATTCTTGGAACATGCTTACAGATCTGAAGGAGACCCCCAAACTGCATTCTTCTAGGTCATAAAAGGGAGAACAGTGATTGCTGCTTCTATCAGGAAAAGGGCAGATGCTTCGGACAAAATTGATCTCTTCTTTGATAATGGTTTAGACTCTACTATACTTAATAATGGAATTTTATGGTGTTCCACAAGCAATAATCCAGAAAGGGGAGGTGGGACTTGGGCAAAGACAGAGCCCTCAGTGTTCTCCTACCAAACAATCTCCATCCTTTAAGTAGGAAGAACAGACCTCCATGCTCACAGGGTCTTGACTGACATCTAGTTCCCATACCAAAATCACAAAAAGCCTATTCTGGGGCTATTGAGAAATGTCTATCTGACACTTGTGGGGGCACTGACCCCACACAGTCTATCAAAAAAAAAAAGACAAAACTTTGAATAAATATAGGTTGCCAAGTTAGGAGAAAGGGAGGACAGGGTTTATGACAGGGGAACAATTTCAGTGGGGTGAGTTAGGAATGTTTTCCTGAAAAAGTGATTTAAGTTAATGTATGAAGGAAAACCAGAGTTAAAAACCACAAGATGTCCACTACAGATAGTAAGGAAGAAAGTGGCAGGAGGAGAAATTAATGAGAGACAGCATGCAGGGCTTGAAATCTCAGCAACTATTTCTGACAGTGAGAACTCACTTATTTTTGCTCAGCCCTGGGTGGTTGCGTTTTCACACCTCTACCAACCCCAACCTGTGGAAAACATGCATTTTGGGAAATTAGTCCTGTGTGCAGGAACTCATCAACGACAGGCTGACATTAGCCTGGGTCAGGGACCATATGAACTGTCGAGAAAGGGCCACTCTTGCTCTTCCCTGGGGCTCCAAGGGACTGGAACACCAAGAGCAGGAACATACTCATTCTTGAAGGACTCTCTCCATATCCTTAGATCCCAATAAAAGCAGTGAGGTCCTGCCTCTGGGCTCAGGGCGATCTCAACTGGGGGTGGAGAGGGCTGGTAATCATGATCAGCTCTCCTTTTTCTGCTTTGTCTTTAATTTTTCTCTTTGGGAAACGTGCATGGAAATACATAAGCCCTTTTGCTCCCTTTATACTCCCAGGGAAGGAGGATTGGATGGGATTGGAAACAGGAGGCTGAACCAGATAGAATGGTGGAACTAGCTGAAATGGGACTCACTGTGGTTATAGGCTTCCAAATATTCCAGTTCTCTGCACTAGTCTGACAAGGAATAACTTGCTCTGATTCTCTCCACAACCTCCATCCCTCCTGGGTTGCAGCTCTGCTTTACACTGAGTCTCAAGTAAAAAACAAATAGGCATTGGAGGAGATATAAGAAAAATTAAAATCAATCCAATACTGCAAAATCCTGAGCACTTTATGGTTAAAATTGTTTACACATCACAGTACATAATGTTGGAGTTGTCTGGTGTTCCACAGGGAATAATTGTGTATTTCTCACATGGGCATATTTCTCACATGGCCTAAAATGTGACATTGTCCTAGGTTTGTGTCTTAATATGTTACATCCGTTGCTGGATTTTTACCAGTTACATAGAAAAGAATGGTTATACTAAAGCATACATTAAATTAGTTGCATCTCAGGAAATCAAAACCCTTGAAACAATAGTTTTAAGAAAAAAAGCATGTTTTATACAATTTCATTAACATTCAAGATCTCCTTAGTAAAAGGTATTTATTATTTTGAAAAAGTTTTCATTTCAAATAACTATCCTGCTGAGCTAAGTGATGTGGATATCACTTTTCTTGACGAAAGGAAAAAAAAAAACTAAGCCATATTTTCTAACATTTTTCAGTAGGATTTATAGTACAGTTTAGTCCAAGGAGTCATTTCCTACTTAATGCATTTTAAATTATTTGTGTTTATTTTAACCTCTTTTCTATAAATCTGCAGGCATTCTGGCAAGCCAAGTATAGGCATTCTGGTGGTTATTTCTCATTCAAAGAAAGGGCTAGGTTTGTTTCGAAGGGGATATCTTGGGTGGGAAGGTCACTGTAAGTCACACAATGATAGTTTTTAATACAACATGGTGATAAAAAGCTTTTTGGAACTCTTTGGGGTCATCACTTTATTATCACTGGGTGTCATTTTTACCTCTTCATTTGTTGATAGACTATCTCCTGGTGCTAAAGATTGATTACTCCTGCTGTACCCACATTTGCAAGCCAAGAGCTCTATCAGGTGCATTTCATCACCACTGAAGTCATGATCACTCATATAAAGAAGGTAGAACTTTGTGTCCCTGTGATTTAGCATTCCATGGGAAGAAAACAGCTCCTAAATCTAGAATTGTTATTGCATTTTAATAGCATCTGGGTGATTATCATTTCTTTACTTTGTCCTTCAAGTATAAGAAAAGATCAAGAATGTGCCTGCTCGTAGGATAAAGCTCAGCTCTTTAAAAATTTTGTTTGCTGCCTTTTGAATGAAGCTGAGTCTAGACAGGTAATATAGCTCCATTAATATCAGTTTAATTCTTTTAAAGTAATTCAGAGAATGATTACCATGGAGTTGATCAGAATTTTCTCACGATAATAGAATAGGTATTATATAGCCAATGAACCTTAAAACTTTTGGAACGTGTCACCTATTATCATACAGAAATATGATGGATATGATGGATGAACACTACTTGAAAACTTTTATCAACTAAAAGGAAGTTTAAGGAAAAACCAGGAGGTTGTTAGTGAAATTATATTACTCCATTGTTACACAGTTTACTAAGCAAGTACTTTGTAAATATCACTCTGTTTGTGCTAAGGAAATCTTCATGTTAAAATATTCACCAAGTAAGTGATTTTTCAACCATACTAGACCCTTTTGGTAGTAGACATTTTATGATGCCTAATTTAGTAATCTCAAATTAAATTCACAGATAATGCCTACAGATTTTAAAAAATCTGTAAATGCCATAACTATAATACATGGGCATATAAGGAAAGTACATGATAAAATAATATGTAATTTGTAAATGCTCTGACACCACTCTGCTGATAGACAAAAAACACCCTCCAAAATGTTGAAATCACCTGGTAGGTAGCAGGGCCAGCCCTTTTCAGAACCAGGAAGCATGCAGTTCCCACAGGTCTGGGAAAAGACCCATTTTAATCTTTACTATATTTTATTACTTGTTACTATTCCTTATTGTTCTTTATCCAGTTTTAGACATGGTATTTATCATGGACTGAGTGTTCAATAAATATTTATACAGTGAAAGCTGAATGAGCTACAGGGAGAAACCCCAAACCTTCATCAGGAACTTACCTACTTGGACCGGCAGCTCAGTTCAGTCACGCACAAAGCAAGGCTTTGGTTCCCTGCGTTCCAAGAGCTGGTTGCTTGGCGCCAGCTGTGAGCTGAGATGGGCTACGGTGGGTCTCAGGCACTGGGCAGAGGAGTTAACGCGCTCCAGCACCCGGTGCTCTGCCTGCCTCCGTGCCGGGCTGGGCCAGGGGCAGCAGGCAGATTGGTACTAATGCCCTGTACTCAGGGACCTGTCATTCCACTTTCAGAACTCTGGACGGATGGTTAAATGCATATTCCCAGGCCTGATCTCAGCTATTCTTCTGTATTTTAAGCAAGTGCTAGATATAAGTTCTGATGTAGCTCATGGGTTTCACTTTAAGAAAGAGCTTATAGGGGTGGACAAAGAACCTAATGTGTTTCTCCTGTGAATTTTCAGTATTTGGAAAAAGAATGACAACCCCTGGGTGAATTCTAAGAACCTCTTGAAAAGAAAATTCTTATAGTCATTTTTTAAAAAAGGTGAATGCAAAATATGACAGTGTATAATTTTCAAAATTCATTTATAAGACTGATGTGTTTGTAAAACTATTGTTTTAACATTTTTGTGTCAGTAAAAATAGTCTTGATTATAGGTGGTACAATGGTGTTTGCTTCTTTTGCTAGTACTGTAAGTGAAAAAGTATTGAGGATGGAAATACATTGAGGAGAAAAAAGTTGTTCTGCTTGTAAGATGAATTTTTTTAGGGGGGATTTTTTTGAATATATAAAATCTAGTCTTTCCCCTTTCTTTCCTGTTCCTTGTCATCTTTATAAAAGCCATGGACTTAAAAATGGTGATGAAAAGCATAATGTAATAAAAAATTAGTTATATCATTCATTAGAAACTTTAAAAGTTGTTTTATTAATACTATCTTATATAAAACTTATTTCTAGGAATATTTTTTATTGTCTTACAATTTTTTTTTTAAAGAAACACTTTAGGATTAACCAAAAATGTTTACAGTTTTTCTTACTAGGTTAATATTTCATTTTTATGTGCTTTGCTTGAAGTTTTTAACCATAATTAAAATCATAATGTCTCTCATGACACATGTCCTTCGAATAGTACATACATCTGACAAAATTTCAAACATACAGTAGCTGCCCTGGTCATAAGCAGAGCAGTTTAGTTCTCAATACATCAAAGATATACAAATACAGGCTTTTCGGAGCTATATATTTGAATTCACTTTTTAAAAAGATAATTGGGCAGAGGCAAAATAAAAAAAACTTTCCAAATTTCACTATAGCACATCACAGAGATGAAAATAGAGAGGAAACACTTCCTCTGGTAAATGAAGACCTAGAGTTGTGGATGATTCCATTACCTCTTTCTTCAGGTGCTGGGTCTCCACCCTATCACTCACTCACTGCCAGCCCAAAGCTCATCCTCATGAAAACAAATCAATGAATAAAAGTATTTTAATCTTAAATTATAGAGCCCATGTATTTTTAAAATAAACATTCAAATTAATCACAAATTTATACATTGTAAAAAGCAACCACTTGATAGCTCAAATAATAACTGTCTGAATGATGCTAAAAAATCAGTTTCATTAATTTTCTGAACTGAATTTTTTTTTCTTTTTTAAACTGGTTTTAGTGTTATGCATACCAATTCTTTTTTTTTTTTTAATTGAATGCCCATGCAATTTCTAGGACCCTAAGAATTAGAGTTTGACTTCTTAATATTAGTAATTGCCTTAGCAAAATCCAAATGTTCAGCTTGTTGTTTCAAGCTTGTAAATAATAAGGTAGTTTCCTTTTTGTTCTTGGGACTAGTCCTCTAAGTTAAGATAAACTTAAAATAGAAGACTAAATGGAGACATTAATAAAAATGACCCAGCATGTGTTCTATTCAAATAAATGTTTTTAACATCAGCAAATGTAGATTACATGGACTTGCTGTTGTTCACATGAGTCAAAACTAAAGAAATTAGGTACATCTACACAAAAACAGGCATGCACAGAGGACTGAACCAGAGCAGCTGACAGCTGTGTGTGGGACTGATCCAAACTGAACTACAAAGTGAAAATGTGTGAAGGCTCTGTGCTCGTGACATTGACCGACTGTCACAGAGAGCCGTGACATGACACAGGCAAAGGTCCCTCCTGCCTCGTGTTGCACTGAGAGTCCAAGATGTTTGGCAAGTGGGCCCTGAAGTCCTGACCAGAGAATCCAAAATCATCACCCATGGAGCTTAATTCTGAATTTCCGGCCCAGACAAAACTCCGATTAAATTCAATGAGTGTTTCTCATTTTAGAAAGCTGTGCATGTGCATGCCATGTTCTTTTCTTAGATAAAAACATACCCACAGCTCCTTCCATACAAAATGAAACCAAACACATTTAGAACACATGTAAGCCATTTCTCTATGGGAAAGGCCATTTGTGGTTAACACAGAAAGTATTTATGGTTTCACTGTTAATTGTGGTTTCTTTGTATTAGCCAAAAAAGGTAGCATTTTTCATGGTAGGAATAGTATGAAAGCAATAGTCTTTCTTAAAAATGTCTGCATTTTCTGGGGCATGAGGAAGTGACTGAGTTTATGATATCTTCTAAACACTAAAGGAGTATATATAGCCTACAATTGTGTTTTCAATTTGAATAAAAGTTTATTTAAAATGGTCTTAATTGCTCTTTGGTACATTTCCACAAGTCAAGTTTATATAATCAACATTATGTAATACTTAAGGCTTGGATGCATTTTAGTTTTTCTATTTATAATTGTTATCTAGGGATATTAAATTTCCTTCTGGACTAACGCTATATTTGAACAATGTCAATTATATTTTTTGGGAAATTAAATAATTAATTTTACAAATGTTAATTTGTAAATGTTAATTAATTTAATCAATTCAGTGGCCTTCCTTCTGCCCTCCCTTCCTTCTTTCCTTTTTTTTTTGAATAAAAATTGAAGAATCATTAAGTATTGAAATATTTTAATTAATGCATATTACTAAAAGTATAATTTCAATTTTAGACTATTTTGGCAAGGATTCTATAATGTGGGTGAGTGAATTCAAAAGGTTAATTAAATATGAACAGAGCTAGATTCATTAGTTAGAATGTATGTTTGTGGGAGTCTGTATACTAATATTCTTTTTATCAGGCATTTCCACAAGGGTTATGTTTTTACAAATGAATGCATCACCTGTATATTAGAAGGTGGAAAGAAAAGACAATTGTGATCATTAGTTTAGTAACCAGAATGTTTAGAAAGGTTAACAAGTTTTTCTTAAGTATTCTCTAGTATATTTTATTATTTCCTCATTATTCAATTTTATTAACAATTCTAAAGGAAGAAATGATATATAAATATTAGATTATCTTATTAAATTCCATAAGAAAAAGCAAGTCATTACACGATAAATGACCCTAATTGCCTCTTTCTGTGTATGAGAAACATTCTTTATGAAAATGTTTGAAGTATAATTTATCAATTTAATCACATACATTTATGTATGTTTCATGAATGTATGTGAAATTGAGTATAAACGAACATTTTATGATATGAAATGCAGTTTTCCAAAGATCTGCACTTACTCAAAGATCCTGTAAAAGGCTGTTAACTTTGATAAATACTGCCGTGCCCATTGCTAACCATTTATATAATTCTGCATTTTAATTTAATAGTTAACTATTAAATTAACTATTAAATGGGTACATTTAAATTGCACCAGTATTAGTATTTTAAATATTTCCAGTAAAATATTTCAAAGGTTTTTGGTTTTTACTATGCCTGACTTTTCTCGTACAAATAGAAAATTACACTGAAATCTATTATTATATGTGAAATTTATTAACTTTGATTTGTTGATATGCTAATAAAACTTTCTACTACTCAAAATTTCAATATATTTTATTCAATGTATAATATTGAAAATGAGTGAAATATGTTTGACACCATATTTATGTGCACTTTTGTAAGGTATTTAAGCAGATATTGATAATCATGGGATATGTCTTTCATGTACTCTTGTGACTTTTGTTTTGAAAATAATTGAGTGAAAAATATTTTAAGGGATAATATTCATGAAAATAAATGTTGATCTGTGAAGTCTTACATAAAAGGAATAAAGCCTCAGATTAAAACTTAATTTTAATAAATATGTTCTATTTTCTCTTTATGTTATTAACATCAGATGCAAATCATTTCTGAACCCAGATAGAGTTTTTTGTTTGGCATAGCAGAATATAAAATGTTCTTTTCCCTATTATTTTCATGTATACACAAATTTTGATGTAAAATAACTAAGGAACAAAAACAGACTTTGCTAATAATTTTGTATTTTCTATAGTTGTAGGCAATAAGGGGTAGGAATCAAGCAGAAGAAAAATCCATGCAAAAGATTTTCATTTCTTGCTGTTCACAAATTTGTAGAAATAGGAATACTTAGCGCCCACATATTTGTTAAGCTTTAAAGTCACATTTTTTCCAGCGGGGATTTCTTACTTTCACTGAAGCCTTATTGAGAATCCTTAAAGCATTGCAATTCTGTTTTTTCCTAGTTATCTGCTTGCATTGTGCACGTCAGACTGTAGGGGGCACTCCTCAGCTACTGCAGAGACAATCTGCGATCAGTCCTTTTTGTGGTTCTGAGACATATTTAATATTCATTATTTTATCAAGACATTTAGTCTGAAAAGACTTCACAGTTCATATTTAAAACACAGATAGCCATAATTCAGTTAAAAAAGACCTCACATAGCTATCAAGGTGGGCATTTGGATTCCTGAGGATGTTAAGACAACTTTATAATCCTGCATTGTGTCTGGGTAAATCAGTACTTTTCAAATCTCTCTTCTTGTTATTCTTCTCTCTTAGAGTTCAGGGTAGATTTTATAATTCCAAATTTTTTTTATTACTATACTTTAAGTCTGCTGTTTTTGCCTTGATGACTCCCAGAGAGCAAAGTGTGGAAGGACCATGATTTACATTTGGAAAGAGCAACCACAGAGTTTTTGCATAGAATTATGTGCCCTGCACTGCAGCTTATCTTTAATGGGAGTGAAATATTGAATTTAAGATGGTGTGTGGCCTGTTGACCACTCCCTTCCCTCCTGTTAAACTTCCCTGCACTAGCCCCAGCTCAGACAGAATCTACTTGTGTGGCAATTCTTTTCCATACTAAATGACACAGATCTCTTGCCTGTCTACACCTTCTAGGTTCACATCAACTAGTAGTGCAGCTGCTTACAGGCTTTTCTGATTTTTCTCCCTTATCAGAGAAACCAGGAGCATTAACCGGTCTGACATGTTATGGACATATATACTTTCTTTGCACATTCAACCTCTGGCATGTCTGGGGCTAGTTCCCCTGTGTTCCTGCTGAAGAGCGCTGCTAATTCTGGGATCCCCTATTGCTCTCAGGACCAGCCCCTCCACTTGGATGGGAGATTCCTCTACAACTCCCCACTCTGCTTGCTACTTCCCAGCTGTGTCTTCTCTTTCCTCATCATCCAACTTTTCCACTGTTATAATTTATTTTTCTTGCTTTCAAAAATTTGCACTCTTCACTCTACCCCAATCTGCAACTTCCCCATTTGTTTCCCTTCCAGAGCAAAGTCCCTGAATGAGCCTTCTGTAGCTGCTGTCAACAGCTCCTGCCTCTCCTTTCCTTTCCCACCACTGCTCTCTTCTTGAGGTTACCAAAGACCATGGGGCTGCTAAAGCTAATAGTGCTCAACCTTATCTGAAAATGACAGAGGCAGCATTTTCCCCAAAGGATGGATCACTCCCTCCTCCTTGAAGTATTTCTTTCATGGAGCTTCTAGAATATAGATTCTCTGATTGTCCTCCTAACTCACAGACTGTTTCTTCTCTACTCCTCCACTAATTGTGTCTGTCATCCCTGAACCCAGAGGAATGCAGCCGTCAGGTATATCTCCTCTCCTCTCAGCCTTGAATGCGATCTATACTCTGAAAAATTTTAAATTTATATTTTTATCTAGAACCATTTTTCTCAACTCGAACAAATATATTCAACTGTTCTCTTTATGGATATTGCTACTTGGATATCTAACAGGCTTTTCAAACTGATCTCCATTCTACCCCTTCAAAACAAACAAACAGACAGACAAACAAACACACCCATACATTACTTTTTCTGTCTTTCCATCTTAGAAAAGAGAATTTTCTCATGATAAAGCCTTGGCTTATGACAGTAGTCCAAGCTACTGTCATCATTCATCTTGATCATTGTCTCTCTGCTTCTTGAAATTTCAATACACCCTGACATAAATACAGCAGTTGTTCAAAGTCAGTTCATGTCAACTCTTCTCAAAACCAGACAGTCATCCTCTCACAGTGCAATGGCCTACTAGCTACACTGTGTCTGGCTCCTGAGATAGTGCTGCTTATTCCCAATTCTTCTCCAGGGTTCACTTCACGTTAGCCACACACACACACACACACACACACCCCTACTTGCATTTGCTTAATAATCCAAGCAAGTCCCTGATTCTACTTGTAATTTCCTCGGTCTGGAGGTCTCTCCCAGGGGTTTTCATGACTCAAACTCTCACATTCCAGAAGATCCTTCCTCATAGTCACTTTCACAGTAGAGGGGACTTCCCTGAACACCCTATTTAAAATAGCAAAGCTCATTTCATATCCTCAGGTTCTGTCTTTATTATTCTCTTCCAGAGTACTGTCACCATCCAGCCTCCCAGATATTTCACTTGCTTATCGGTTATTGTCCCCCGATCAGTACGTGAGTTCAGGCGCAGGGGTTTTCAAAGTGGTGTGTCTGCCAGCAGCCCTGTGGCCTAGGATTTGAATTTATTCTGTAGTTTTGAAGTTTGCTTTCTGAGTTAAATAAATACCTCAAAATAATGCTACTTTCTCTTGTGTGGGTTTCACTGGTTATTCTCTTTACTTAACTTTGAACACATTAGTCTTTTTACTTTTAATAAACTGATGCAATAATTTGTGGGAGGCTTCACTACCCATTTCCCCTATTTGGCAGGACATTATTTGGTGGGATATGGAATTACTGGAGCTTAGAAAAGTTCAATTCCCTGAGAAAGGACTTTCCTGTCTTTGGTAAAGTGACAAAGCACTCCTAGCTTGGACAAACTTTCTTGAACAGGAAAATTCCATAAAAGGCTTTATGGGGGAATTTGTAGAAGTTGGTTACAAATTCTTATCTTTCCTGCCCCTTCTAACCTTCCCCTATTCTCCAGGCACCTCAAAGTCATTTTGATGACATGAAATCATGTTTTAAATATTTCACCTATAAGAATTGGCGTGTTTAATTCTGTCATCAAACTATATGATCAATTACATGACCACCTTAAGTGCAGAAGGAGCAGTGAAGAAAGAAACCAGCATTTGTTTAGGTGAACTGTGTTAGATCTATTTCCTATATCAACTTATTTAATCCTTCATACAACCTACTATACAAAGAAACTGAGATTTTGAGAGATTGTGTAATTTTCCCAACATCTTCTGTCCAGTGAATTAGGAAGCTTGTATTCAGAGATTTGTTTCTCAAACTTGTATTTCTTTCAGTGCATTATGTTGCCTTCTGTATTATTGACATAATTTGCTATCTGCTCTGAAATGCTTTTTTGGGAGGTTTCCAGAAAGTAATATGTGGGCATCCTAAATTTTGACTGTCAACCAAGTTACATAGCTATGTGAGATAATAATAGCTATCACTTACTGCACCAGCTCTTTTCTAAATATTTGTAGACATTTTCTCTAATCATTTCAACCCTTAAATGATGATATTGATACTATAGTCATTTTACAGAGAAGGAAACTGAAGCTCGTAGAAGTAATTTTCCTGATTTTAGAGATGCTAGTGCTTGGGCTACTACCTAGCACAAAAAATTAAGTTTTTATATTACTCCTTCACATTTCTTAGGTATCTGCCTGAATGTTAGCTAGTCAGAAAGGCTGTCTCTACTGAAGTTCTGGTGATTTTCCAAAGTGGGCATAGACTGTCTCCCTGAAGTTTGCATACCTGGAATGAAGATGCTATAGATGATTTTACATCACCACAGTGGCAGTATCTCTAGCTAATGCCCTATAAGTGTGCTTAATTTTCTTTTAAAAGTTATTACTATCTATGTATCATATATTCACTTACCCAATGTCTGTCTTTCCCAGCTAAATTACAGACTGTGTGAGAGCAGAAAGTTATCTGTTTTTATTCTCTGCTTAGCTTAAAAATGCAACATAACAGATACAAAATATGCATCAATAAAATTAAAGTGAAAAAGTGTGGCTCTGAAATGTGGATGAAGTTGGATTAATCTGAGTGGACTAGATAAAGGGGATAAAGAAGTCTATAAGTAACAGAGAGTAGAAGAGAAAGGACTAGAACAGCCTCATATGTCTTCAATCCTTATCTAACTGTTCTAGTCCTTTCTCTTCTACTCTCCTGCAGACAACCTATGATCACAGAAACAACATTTTCCTGTTTTCCAGAGGTAGAGTTTCTAGACGAATCTCTGTTTTGTGTCAAAGAAGACTATTAAAATTCTCAGCACATGTAATTTAGAAAAGTAAGGTTTCAAAGTAAAGGAGTATTCCAAACCTGAGCTAAAACTATGACTAACAAGAAAAAGATAATTTGCGGGAGACTTAGAGGAAGGTTTTGCTTGTAGAGTTAATCTGAAGATATGTAAACTATTAAATAATTGAAAACATCCAATATTTCACATTTAAATAAAAGAAAACTCAGACAGTAAGCAGCATGGCTAGTGAGCTGCAGACTCCAGCTGTCAAACCCTGGCCTCTCACTGTGGAGGTCCATACTCCTAACCACCAGGCTATTTAGTCTTTTCTGACAACATTCTATTAACATTGAGCTCTTAACTTTTTTGAAATACTATTAAATGCACTCACTGATTTTCTATTGTCCTCCCCCACTATGAGTTGCCACTGACATCACTCAGGTCCTGTTAAGCAACTGACTTACATGCAGCATGAAGGAGAGTCTCTGCCTTGACACTCTAGGCACAAAAATCCTCAAGAATTCTTTGAATCAATGAGTGAGCATTTGACCGTGGAAAAATCGATCTGAGATCTTGACAATGGCAATTTCTGGGAGTGGAGGTGTTTTAATTATTATTAAAAGAGCTGAAAGGAAGGAGATGTGTGCAACATGGGAAGCATGAAAATTCATGTCCTCCATGATGGGGAAGGCACGAGCCACTCTTTAGGATCTGAGAAAACCTCAATGGACTGGCTAAGTTGGGGAGGAGCAGAATAAAATGTAGCATTTGAGTATTAATGAGAGGGAAGAAAATAATAGAGAAATCAAAGTTCTTAAAATCTGTGAGAAAATGTATTTTAGAAAACAATGAACAGTTTAGAATTTCAGAAAAATAAAAATCAAGGGGAAATATATATGTCATTGACCACAGCTAATCATCCATTCATGTATTCATCCAATCACTTTCTCAACATTTGGGAACGAAATAGTGCTGTAAATGGAAAAAAATAAATTGAACTGGAATGGCATTGTGGGCATTCTATGAACCATTTACTTACTAGAATCAAAAAGATTTTATTGGAAATAGAATGTCAATATTGTCATAATTAAATGTAAATGAATGCTATCCCACATATGTTTTCTTTTTCTAGTCTTGGCTTATCAAACATGTGGACCTTTCTATTTCTCGTGTTCAGTTTGAGAGCATGCACTGTCTGTGGGAACTGACATGCATGTATGTATCATTTTTAGGGAGGGATGATGACCCAACCATTAAATGTCATACTTAGAATTGCTGATGACTCTATGCTGGTATAAATGATGTTGGAAATTTGCTCATTAACAGGTAGATAAAAGGCACATTTCTCTTCCCTAACTGTAAATGATAATTTAGAAGCATGCAGAGACAGCTGTGAAATTGACACACTGTGCAAAGCAGGTAATTCTGATGCTAAAATGCTAAAACTAAAGTTTCCTCTGCTTGCTCTTATTAATAAATAAGCTATTGTATTAATAAAACTTTGTATGACCTTAAGTGAAATTTATTGAGAGTTGAAAATGAAGAGCTCTTTTCTCAGGTGAGAACAGGCGTTCTTGCATTCTATGCCTTTCAGATTTACTTAGGAAACTATCTGGAAGACTTCATGTTGCTATTCTCAGCTCCACTTTCCTGCCCTATAATGCCATTTCCTTTTGCTCATATATACCATTTTTTGCCTGTTACATGACAGATGTGTTTCTTGGCTCCTCCTTCTTCATGACACTGTAGAATTATGCCACATTTCTTAAGCTGATTTGAGTTTGTCCTTAGTTGTTTCTTTTGTCTTGACTGCAGTTTTTCTAGTGGAGCATATGACTTCACAGGTATTTGGGAGTGTTCAAAAATCTGAAGCTTTCTTACTGCAGAGTGCATGCCTTGTGTTTGAAGGGGGCACACCTATGTATAGCCCAGAGATTCTGTGTGGTTGAACCTCATTTTGTTTCCATTAGTGTGCGTGTGTATGTGTGTGGTGTGTGTGTGTGTGTGTGAAGGGGGAGATATTTTTCTGCCCCAGTTACTTAGGACCATCCACCCACTTTTGGTTTTCTAGGGATCAGAGAACAATTATAGAGGGATGCTATATATGACTCATGGTATATATACTGACTCAAATATGATCTTTTTATTTTGCCATTTAGGAAAAATGTCAACTCATTTCTGCTGCTTTTTCTCTGAAGCTCATTGTGTGAAGGAACAGTGACTCTAAGATGGTGCTAATCTGAGTTTGGCTGGATGCCAGACACAAGGGATAAGGAGAAAAATTCACAAAGTAGATAGCCGTATCTAGTATGATTATAATAGTAGAATTTACATGGGAGAAGAAAGCAGATGTAAAAAAGTGCCTAGGGTAACATGAGTCAGGAAAGAGAAAATAATTGTCCTCACGAGGAGACTATTAAGTGTTTGTTGTATACCATGGGTTCAAACTGGACTTCTGGTGATTTTCCAAAGTGGGCAGTGAGTGGTCTTGGACACTCAAGGCTAGTGAGTGGTCTTGGACAGGGTGTCTCATCTGGTCTCCACTGAGGAACACTGTAGTGAATGATATTCAAAGGCTCATAGCTATGAACATTTTGAGGGGTTGGAGAAGTACAACATAGAAATGCAGAACATCCTGGAAATAAAATCACGTTCATCTCAGACATTGAGAGGTGCTAGTCTGACAAAGCCTGTATCTTCCAGTGATATCCAGACTGTGGGCTGAGGATGGCTTTGCCATGGTTAAAATCAGTATTCCAATTCCAAGACTTGTGTGTTTAAAATGGAAAGTAGACTGGTGGTTGGAAACCTCATTTTTCTTTGTTACTGTTTTTGAAACATCAGGACATCAGCTTGTCTCTTGGGACTGTGCCCAGGAGGTCTAATTTTGCTGAAAGATCCAGTCAAGCCTGTGGAGTTAGTTTAGTATTCTAAATTAGTTATATTTTGATTTTACTTGGATTTGTGGAAAAACTAAAAAAAGTCCACATCTAAGACTGGCAATTCCAGGTTCTTCCTACCTCCCATGAAATTGTATTTTGGTTTGTTATGTTGAACACACAAAAGTAAAAAATATTCCTCTGAAAATGTTCATGCAGCACAAACAGTTCCTCTTTGAGAGCTAACTCCTATTTCCTTGGATGAATGGCATCATTTCATTCTTAGAAGCATAATAGGGATTTCCTTCTCCCATTCAATGAGGATAGTGTTGGAATAAATTCTTGCCTTCGATGTCTCCCTGAAGTTTGCATACCTGGAATGAATAAGCTATAGATGATTTTACATCACCACAGAATGAGGGGAATAGGGTTGGGGGAGGAGGGGACAGAATTATAGACTCACGCTACAGTCCAAAACAGTGAAGCCTAAACATAGTGAATCAGAGTCAAGAGAGTGTCTGAATCTAGGAAATAGAAACCGGAGGTCAAAGTGGAGAAGTCCTTCAGAATCAAAGTGGAATGGAACGTGAACTGAAAGTACAAATAGAGGATTTATAAAATCAAGTGAACAGAAATCTGAAAGGTTTACCAGATACATGACCATGGAACTTGCAGTACCATTTTTCTGACAGAATGAGGACCAATGACTTCTGGCTGTGGTATGAGGAAACTGAGGCCTGAAGATAATGCAGCACTCGATCATCCAAGGGGTGGGGGTGGGGGAATTCTAGAATGCCCTAGAGGTTTGATTTTGGAAAGGATGCCTGTGCTATGAATCCTTGCACTTTCTGTAAATTACATCAGCAT
The DNA here is from genome assembly GCF_014898055.3 of Talpa occidentalis. Taxonomy (NCBI): domain Eukaryota; kingdom Metazoa; phylum Chordata; class Mammalia; order Eulipotyphla; family Talpidae; genus Talpa; species Talpa occidentalis. Next base: position 121,601,972 of record NW_023603184.1, read on the forward strand.
TCCTTTGTCCACGGCATTCGGAAACATGTATTGCAAATTTAATTTGGTTAATTCACAAGTCTATTTTTTACCTGTTCAATTTAATACCGTTCAAATTTGCCAACAAGTGATATGCCAGTTTCCTGCCAGACTACTCAAGGCAAAATGTGAATCATCAGTGGCTAAATGGCTTTTCTTGACGTTGAATAAATTTCCAACTTCCTATTTAGAAATGATGCATGTGTATAACTGACCTTAATAGGAAAATAAGGTCTTTCTATACTTTATCTAACTCAGGTCTTCAAATAATTCTGCTTCTTGGTGAACTTTTGTGTATGATAGTATATCTGACTTTATATGTATATGTGTACGTGTAATATAATGTGAACACATGTAGATTTACATATAAAATACCCATGGCTATGTGGAATAAAATGACAAGTGTTTAACTTGCTGTCTTTTTTATATCCATGGGATACTTTTTTTAATGTATGGGGTACATTTATTGACTCTACCCAAAATACAATAACTTTCCCAGCATTTTTTATATGTCTTTAACAGCTCTTTTGAGATAGATACTATGATTTCTATTTTCTAGTAGAAAGAGGAGATCCCAAGATGTTAAAATGCTTTCTGTAAAATTCTGGTTCAAACTCAGTCTATGTGTTCCAAAGTCCATGTTCACTCCTATTGTCTCATGTTTCTGCTTTCCTTACTGTGTTCTTATTCTCACTGACAACACAGGACACTTTGTTTCACTATTGTAACCCATAGATCTTGAATGTGAGTGTGAAATTTATTGCCATGATATATTCATTACAATTGCCACTCTTTGTTTCTAATACTTGGGACTGAATCAAGTGGGAGAAATTTTGAAGATAAAATTTGCATTCTAGTTTTATCTTCTAAAGAAATGTTCCATAGGCACAATAAAACATATTAGAAATATATGACCAAGGGAACAAAAAGTCCTGAATTCTTCTTTGATAGCCACATCAAAGGTAGTTTTTGAGGTTTAGAAAGATGAAAATATTCCTTGGAAAAACAAAAGAAAAATTAGCAAAAATTAGTCCAAACACCAACACCACAAGAAAAACTGTATAACTATATGCCCATAAGTATATGTTAATAAATTTAGCAACAAAAATATACAGTGCTTCATGATGTGACTCATTAAAAATGAATTTAACTAGATGGTGGCAGAATACGAATGGCTGCACAATGGTGACAGTAAATATGCATGTGTAGCCTTTCTTTTAGACCAAGTATTAGGGAAGAAAATTGCATACTTGATGTCTGGTGGTTTCTAGAATGCTGTTTTTGTTTATGGGTTGGGCAAATGCCAGTGGTTTCAACAAAATAAGAATAGAAATCATACATTATTGTGAAGTTATTTTAAAACAACAGATGCAAGTCAGGTCATGGAATGTTTTTATGATGGTTGCACAAGGAAGTGGAAGCAGACCCTATGAGATTCTTGAGTGATAGAGGGTATAATTTTTATTTGGCTGTTCCTGGGATTAATGATGCAGACCATATGAGATTCTTGAGTGATAGAGGGTATAATTTTTATTTGGCTATTCCTGGGATTAATAATGCACTGGTTCACTTGTTATAAAGACATATCAGATTATTGGAGTATTTGATCTGGTGGGTAATTGATCTAGATTATGTTTTTCCCAGATGTAAGTAGAGGTTGGTTGTTTCAATAAAGGTAGAACTGTGCTACAATCTATTAATCTCTTTTTTCCCACTTGAAGTTTTTCCTTCAGTGCTACACTCACAGAATTTGTACAAGATATTTTAACTTCCTAGTTAACTTATTTTAACAATGTCTATATAAGACCTTCTGAGTTTTTGGTAAAATGTGCACATTTTGTTGTAAGCAAGGAAGTAAAGTAGTTGTAGCCTATGAAAAGGGAAGAATAGTGCAATTTTTTTTCCAAAACCAGGTTCCTTTGATTTCTCACTCATAGGATACGTGTGAAGGGACTAATTTATGGGAAAAGTTATGGACTTAAATAGATATGAACTGTACACAGAGCAAGGCCTCCGGTCACCAAAAAGTCTCATTGGACTGTCAGGCGACCTCATGTGTATAGCTTATGGCCCAAATAATGGGTTACTGACTTGGTTGTTTTTGAGAAGCTATTGCCTATATTTAATTCATTTCTTGACGAATCCATCTATTTTGATGGCTGCCTTCCAGCGGAGATACTTGAAGGTTAAACTGTGATGTGAAATTCATATCTTTTAAAAGAAGTTCCAAATATGTGTGGCTATTACAGTCTATCAAATTTGGAAGATAATTTCTGAAACATTATGTTGTCATCCTCAACCCCGCCCACAATATGGCATTTGAAAATTTTATTTGTGATGTTTTGACTGCTCTGTGACTCCTAACTGTTCCATTTTTTTGGAACAGTTTTTTTCTGGCTGGGCTACTCCTTGTGAATGGACACATTTTCCTGGTTGATATCTGCTTGTGACTTCTTGGCACTGAAGGGCAGTGTTGTGACTGTTTAGGTCATGTCATGGTGTTCATGCCTTAACTTATTCCAGCCCATCCCACAAACGACCAGAGTGATTGTCTTAAAATGGAAATTTGTTTAAAACGTTAATGTTATTAAAATTCTTTAAGAGACTCTAGGATAAAGTAAGTCTCTAGGATAAATTGCAAACACCTTTCACATAGTATAAAAACGTCACTATCTGACTTATTTCTCAGGACTTATCTCTAAAAGTCTAGAGAATTGACTTTGACCTGAGTTACACCATCACCAAATCTAACTTCTATGTGGCACAGGGATGTAGATTGACTGTTTTAGTTTAGCAGTCTCCGCCACGGTGAACAGAAAACTCTTCTCCCTCTGGGGTTACTTTCAGTGAAAGGTACCCCCAGGAGCTTAATTGGGTCCTGATGTGCTACCAAATTTAAGGAGTTTCTTCATTTGATTACAGAATTCTGTATTTCCCAAGATCACATCTACCACCAATTTGCTGAGTCTGCATGAGTTCAAATATCAGCCATCATGGACCTGAAGCCACTCCTTCCCTCTGATGCACTCATTGGTGGGATCTGGTCAGCTGTCCATATACTTGTGCATGTGACACATTCTCTTTCAGCAACACTATTATTCCTGCTCAAGATTTGGACTTTCTGTCAGGCATTCAGATGGGAATAAACCCCCAACTGTGGTTCAGGTTGCTTTATATATTTGGGAGCTCTTCAGATACCATATAAATTAGTGGATACAGAATGGGATACTTAGAGAAAGGGGTCTTCCTGGCACCACATACCTCTGCATAACTTCCATATATCACATCTTACATTAAAATCACCTATTGTCTATGAAATCATTGCTAAAAGCAATGCCATGAAGGTTTTTTCCTATGCTTTCATCTAGAAATTGCCAGGTTTCAAGTTTCACAATTAAGTCTAATCCATTTTGAGTTTTCTTTTAGGTATGTGTATGGTGTAAGATAAGAATCTGATTTCATTCTTTTGCATGTGGATATTCGTTTCCCCAACTCCATTTCTTGAAGAGATTATCCTTTATTATATAGTCTTGGCATACTTGTCAAAGATCAGTTGACTGAATTTGTGTGAATTTATTTCTGGGTGCTCTATTTTGTTCTAGTGGTCTATATGTTTGTCTTTATGCCAATGATATTATGTTTGAATTAATGTAACTTTGTAATATGTCTTGAAACCAAAAAAGTGATGTCTCCAGTCACAACAAAAGCATAGAAAATAAAGGGAAAATAGACAAGCTGAAAAACTACTGCACAGCAAAGGAAACAATCAACTGAGTAAAATGGCAAGTTATATAATGGGAGAAAATATTGCAAAACATCTAGCTGATTATGAGTCTTTAGGGGTTAATTTCCAAAACACATATATACAATACAATAGAAAAAAAAACTATAATGCAATAGAAAAAAACTAATAATTCAAAGTGGACCAAAAACTTGATAGCTATTTCTCAAAAGAAGAATAAAAGTGGATGAATAGATAAAAAGAATGCTCCATGTCACAAATCATCAGAGAAATGTAAACTGAAACTACAAAGAGATATCACTTCACACCTGTTAGAACAGTTATTATGTAAAAAAAAAAGAGCAAGTGTTGGTAAGGATATGGAGAAATGGCAACCTTTTAAATGGTTGGAAATTCAAAATGGTATCACTCCTAAGGAATATAGTATGGCATTTCCTCAAAAAAATTAAAAATAGAACTACCATATGATTCAATTGTTCTACTTCTGGAAAGCTATCAAAAATAACTGAAATAAGCATTTTTTTTAAAAAAATTATTTATTAATACAAGAACCAGGTTATAGGCCAGATGCGCGGGAGGGTGAAAGGATTCACCAGAGACAGATTGGGGAACAGAACAGGCAGACTGACGAAATATACTGCTGAGGGGAGCAGCAGGCGCAAGAGGAGAGGTCTGCTGCTCCATGTGGGACCCTCTCCTGGCTGGCCGGGATCGAACTGGCGCTGCAGAGGCTGTGGACAGCCTCACAGTGCAGCACTCAACTGCCTGTGCCACCAGGGGAGGCCCTGAAATAGGCATCTTGAAGAGATATTAAAACTTTCATGTTCATTGCAGAACTGTTCACAATAGCTACTGTGTTACATTATATCTATAATTAATAATATTCTCTTGTACACTTAAAAAGAGGGTAGATCTCATGTTAAGTGTTATTACAATAAATACAAATTTTTTTCCCGCTGTTTTTCTCCACTGCCAAATTGCGAAGTCTTTGAGGGCAGAAATCCATAAGATTCATTTTTCCATTCTTGGGTTCAGTACTGTTAATGCCATAGCAATAACTGTACATGGATGGTAAGGAACGTAGAGACATTGAGTGCAGAGCTTTTAAACGGGTAAAGCTGAAGCGGAGGGAGAGTCTGTCTCTGGGAATGATTCCTCTAGGCATCTGGTTGCTAGTTCACTTTTCAGAACAATGTGAAGAAAAAATGTGTGTTATAGAGGCCTACTCTCAGTGGTCAGGGTGTGCATAAAAGTCCATTTCTTTATCCTAGAACTATTTAGTGGCAACACACATCAACAATCCTGGAAAGTGTTTGCCTTCAAAACCTCTGCCTCTCAGTCTTTGTTCTTTTGGCCATATCATGATAAGAACATGGACATGACTGTCTTTACTAAATCTCCAGTTAGTTGAAAGATCTATGTTTGATGTATATCTGATCTTGAGACAATTAATATGTTATGGCAATTGGATGTAGAATAGTGATACTTTCAAAAAGTAATTGTTTTGTTAGTGTCAGAGAGGAATATATACACACTCTGTGTCTTGTTTTCATGTAAGATTTGGTTTGTCAATAATTGTAAGAAAAATAAAAGTACAGCATACAAAAAATCAGTTGACAGAAACATAAATAATGCCATAATTACAAATAAATGCTAAAATAAGTTTACATTTTTAAATATGTAGGTTAAGTTACATATGGAAAAGCATAAACAAATAGACTTCACTGCTTCATTGACTATAATTATTTCCAGTCAATTAGCTTATAAATTCCAGATTCATTTTTTTTCCACAACATAATATGATGTGTATAAATACCTGTTTTTCAGAAGGAAAAAAGCACACTGTGGTCATTGTCCTTAAGATATAAGCATCTCTATAATTTGTCTGTGTGCTGTTCTTTGCTAGCCATATAATTTAGCTTTGATAAGTAACTCATGATACAGTTGGCTTTGCTGGCTGACCATCTCTAAACAAGATGTCCCTAAGACTCTATAATATTTGCATAGGAGTTGTGTCAGTGACCACAAGACAATGGCCACACCAAAGCAAATAAATAAGCCAAGGGACAGTGGTGGTCATAGTCAGTAGAGAACAGGCAAATCAATCTACAGATGATACAAAGCAGAGAAGAATGGTGAGGAAGTCACCCATTCTGCTTTTTTTTTATGATTTATTTATTTATTTATACAAGCACCAGGTACAGTCAGAAGCGTGGGAGGGTGAGAGAATTCACCAAAGCCAGAGCGGGGAACAGAACAGGCAGACTGACAAAGTACACTGCTGAGAGGAGCAGCAGGCAGCAGGAGAGGTCTGTGCACCATGTGGGACCCTCGCCCAGTGGCCGGGGATCGAACCAGCGCTGCAGAGGCTGCGGGCAGCTTCTCAGCCCAGCGCTCAACCACTGCGCCACCAGGGAGGCCCACCCATTCTGCTTTACAGTAAGTGTTTTAGAAAGGAAACAGTGCTCCACTTAATAAGGCTGTTTTTTTTTTTTTTTTCCTACCCAAAACCATTTTATTTTATTTAAGATTTAAAAATACATTTAAGACCATATGTAAAAACAACAGCAAACAAACAAGGAGTGAAATGGCTCTATAGTCAAATCCTAATTTCCCCATTTCTCACGTTCTCTTTGGCTCGTAAACGATCCTCTCTATGCCTCAGTTGCCTCATCTGCAAAAATGGGATCAAACCTAAATTTTGAGTTGAAAGATAGTATCAGGTCATGTAGGTGAAAGTACATAGCATAGTAGCAGGCATGTCTGCCAGTGTTATTTTTCTTGTCTCTATCCATTCATCCAAGCATATTTCTATCCAATCTAGTTTTATTTCTTGCACCACAATGTGCCAGATCTTGTTCTTGGCCATGAGATTCCAAGTCACGTAATTCTACTGGAATATAGTTCCCGCTCATATCTCCTAATTCTTATTGTCGTGAATACTGAGACGGTAAAGGACAATTTACATTTTCATCCAAAAAAAATGTGTGCAGCATCCTGAAAAAGATGCAGATTCCTGTCTATCAAATCATTGCATATGACAATTGCTTCATTTTCATGGTCCTCCACACTCTTGTCTTTGACTTCTAAATTCTCATTGAAATCTCTTTCCTAAGCTCCCCTAAGATTCTATGGGGTCATTTTACCTAATTTCCCCTAATTTGGTCACTGTAGTAATGGTGACAACTCCCTAGGACTTTGTACATAGTTATGTGAAACCCCAACTTAAAATGTGCGTCTCGGGCTTACCTGGTGGCACAAGGGGTTAAGCACCGCACTATGAAGCAATCTGCAGCCTCTGCAGCACAAGTTCGATCCCTGGCTGGCCAGGGAACAACACACATGGTGCAGCAGATCTCTCCTGTCTCGCCTACTGCTCCCCTCAGCAGTGTGTTTCAGTCAGTCTGCCTGTTCTGTTCCCCACTCTGTCTCTGGTAAATCCTCTCACCTTCCCGCACATCTGGCCCGTAACCTGGTTCTTGTATAAATAAATAAATATTTTTTAAAAAAGTGTGTCTAATATGTTTTTGGCCATTTGAAATGCCTTCCATGTTACATTGTATGCAGTGATGTAGATTTCCATTGGACTCCCAAGTCCTAATAGCTGCTCTCAAAGCAACGTGTAATTGAAAATGATGACTGGACATCCATTAATCTTCCTCCACTCCTGAAATTTATTTTCATCATGATGGAGAATGGGATGCTTTTTCATACTCTTAATTACTATAGTTTCTGTGCCTTCATCTTTTTTTTTTTTTAATCTATAAAAACAATAATTTATTATACCTTCAGAAACATAGAAATACATAGTTTTTAATAATTCAAAGCCTGGAGGAAGGCTGATGTCTACTTTTATAAGTTTTAACTAATAGCATTTTTTTTTTTAGATAATAAATTTTATTGTTATATTCCCCATACAATTGCAGCGCCCCCATTCTGACCCCAATCCCTCCCCTTCCGCCCCTGCCCCCCTAAAAGTGTCTCTGGTTCATAGTTTTTTGTTGATTTTGATTTTCACTTTCTTATAGTTATTCATTTTCCTGGTCCCTTATTTAAGCTTTCTAGATTCCTGCTATGAGTGAGACCATCCGGTATTTTTCTTTTTCTTTTTGGCTTATTTCGCTGAGCATGATCCCTTCCAGCGCCATCCATGTTGCTGCAAATTGCATGTGTTTATCTTTTTTGAATGCTGAGTAATATTCCATGGTATATATGTACCACATCTTCTTGATCCAGTCATCTATTTTTGGGCACTTGGGTTGTTTCCAAAGCTTAGCTATTGTAAACAGTGCTGCTATAAACATAGGGGTGCAGGTGTTGTTTGGAATTGATGTTTGTGTCCTTTGGGTAAATACCTAGGAGTGGAATTGCTGGATCATATGGAAGCTCTATGTTTAGTAGGTCCAGAAATCTCCACACAGCTTTCCACAGTAGTTGGACCAGTTTGCACTCCCACCAACAGTGCAGAAGAGTTCCTTTTTCTCCACACCCTCGCCAACATTTGTTGTTGCTAGTTTTTTTAATATGTGCCATTCTCACTGGTGTAAGATGATATCTCATGGTAGTTTTGATTTGCATTTCCCTGATGACAAGTGATGTTGAACATTTTTTCATATGCCTGTTGGCCATTTGCATTTCCTCTTCAGAGAAGTTTCTTTTTAGCTCTTCTGCCCATTTTTTGACTGGATTATTTTCTTTGTTGTTGTTGTTGAGTCTCATCAGCTCTTTGCAGATTTTTGTGATCAGTCCTTTATCATTAGTGTTGGGTGCAAAAATGTTCTCCCAGTTGGTGGGGTTTCTCTTTGTTTTTGTTATTGTCTCTTTTGCTGTGCAGAAGCTCTTTAATTTGATGTAGTCCCAGCTGTTTATCTTTGCCTTCACTATCACTGCTTTGGGTGATGTGTCTGTAAAGATGTCTTTGATGTGCAAATCCCGTAGTGTTTCGCCTATATTTCCTTCTATGTATTTTATGGTTTCAGGTCTTATGTCTAGTTCTTTAATCCATTTTGAGTTGATTTTTGTGTATGGTGTGAGGTAGTGGTCAAGCTTCATTCTTTTGCATGTAGCGACCCAGTTTTCCCAGCACCATTTATTGAACAAACTTTCTTTGCTCCAATGCATAGTCTTTGCTCCTTTGTCAAAGATTAGTTGACCATAAATCTGTGGGTTTATTTCTGGATTTTCTATTCGATTCCATTGGTCTGTATGTCTGTTCTTGTTCCAATACCATGCAGTTTTGATGATTATGGCTTTGTAGTATAGTTTGAAGTCTGGGAGTGTGATGCCTCCATTCCCTTCTTTTTTTTTCAGGAGAGCTTTGGCTATTCGGGGTTTTTTGTGATTCCATATGAATTTCATCAATAATTGTTCTATTTCTTTGAAGAATGACATTGAAATTTTGATTGGAATAGCATTGAATCTGTATATTGCTTTTGGAAGGATGGCCATTTTAATAATGTTTATTCTTCCAATCCATGAGCAGGGGATATCTCTCCATTTCTTTGTGTCTTCTTCTATTTCTTTTAACAGTGTTTTATAGTTTTCTTTGTATAGGTCCTTTACCTCTTTTGTTAGATTTATTCCCAAATATTTGATTTTTTTTTGTTTCAATAACGAAAGGGATGGTTTTTTTGATTTCTTCTTCTTCAGATTTATTGTTTGTGTATAGGAAGGCTACTGACTTTTGCGTGTTGATTTTGTATCCTGCCACTTTACTGAACTGATTGATGAGTTGAATTAGCTTTTCTGTGGAGTTTTTGGGGTTCTCTATGTATAATATCATATCGTCTGCAAATAGTGATAGTTTGACTTCTTCTTTTCCTATTTGGATTCCTTGGATGTCTTTCTCTTGTCTTATTGCCCTGGCTAGGACTTCCAGTATTATATTGAAAAGCAGTGGTGAGAGTGGACATCCTTGTCTTGTTCCAGATCTTAATGGAATTGCTTTCAGCTTTTCACCATTGAGAATGATACTGGCTGTTGGCTTGTCATAGATGGCCTTTATGATGTTAAGGTATGTTCCTTGTATCCCAAGAATTTCAAGGGCTTTTATCATGAATGGGTGTTGCACTTTGTCGAAAGCTTTCTCAGCATCTATTGATATTATCATATGGTTTTTATATTTCTTTTTGTTGATGTGTTGGATAACGTTGATTGATTTTCGGATGTTAAACCATCCTTGTGTCCCTGGAATGAATCCTACTTGGTCGTGGTGAATTATCTTATGGATACATTGTTGGATTCTGATGGCTAAAATTTTATTGAGGATTTTTGCATCAGTGTTCATTAGGGAGATTGGCCTGTAGTTTTCCTTTTTTGTGTTGTCCTTGTTCGGTTTTGGTATTAGTGTAATGTTGGCTTCATAGAACGTGTTTGGTATTGTCCCTTCCTTCTCAATTTTTTGGAAGAGTTTGTGAAGGATAGGCACTAATTCGTCTCTGAATGTTTGGTAGAATTCATTTGTAAATCCATCAGGTCCTGGGCTTTTGTTTTTGGGGAGGTTTTTGATTACCATTTCAATTTCGCTAATTGTAATTGGTCTGTTTAGGTGTTCTATTTCTTCTTTATCTAGCTTTGGGTGATTGTAGAGTTGTAGGAATTTGTCCATCTCCTCTAGATTGTTAAACTTGTTTCCATATAACAGTTCATAGTAGTTACTGATTATTCTTTTGATTTCTGCTGTGTCCGTTGTGATTTCTCCTCTTTCATTGATGATCCTGTTTATTTGTGCTTTCTCCCTTTTTTCCTTTGTGAGCCTGGCTAGGGGTTTGTCTATTTTATTGATTTTTTCAAAGAACCAGCTCTTGGTTTCATTGATCTTTTGGATTGTTTTTTTAGTTTCAATTTCATTTATTTCTGCTTTGGTTTTTATTATTTCTTTTCTTCTACTGGTTTGGGGTTTTTTTGTTGTTCTTTTTCTAGATCTTTGAGCTTCGAGATTAGGTTGTTTCTTTGAGTTCTTTCTTGTTTCTTGATGTGAGCTTCTATTGCTATATATTTTCCTCTTATTACTGCTTTTGCTGCATCCCATACATTTAGGATATTGGTGTCCTCCTTGTCGTTCAATTCAAAAAATTTTTTAATTTCTTCTTTCATCTCCTCATTAGTCCAGTGGTCTTCCAGTAGTGTGGTTTTTAATCTCCATGAGGTAGGAAAGTTCCTTGCCTTCTTTTTATGGTTTATTTCTAGTTTGATGCCTTCATGGTCAGAAAAGATGGTTGATATGATTTCAATCTTGGTGTATCTGTTGATGTTTGTCTTGTGCCCCAGTATGTGATCGATCCTGGAGAATGATCCGTGTGCGCTTGAGAAAAATGTGTACTCCGTTTTTTGGGGTTTAGTGTTCTATAGATGTCTGTTAAGCCCAATTGCTCTAGGTCCTTATTTAGAGCTTTGGTTTCTTTACTTATTTTTTGTCTTGTTGATCTATCCATTGTTGATAGTGGTGTGTTGAAGTCTCCCACTACGTATGTGTTTTCTCTGATGTCTGTTTTCAGAGAGGACAACAGTTGTCTGATATATTTTGGTGCTCCTTCGTTTGGTGAGTATATGTTAATGAGTGTTATTTCTTCTTGAAGTATTGTCCCCTTGATCATAATGTAGTGACCATTGGGGTCTCTTTTTATCTTTTTGAGTTTGAAATCTGTTTTATCTGATATAAGTATAGCTGTTCCTGCTTTCTTTTTTGGTCCATTTGCTTGTAGGATTGTTTTCCATCCTTTAACTTTGAGCCTATTTTTATCTTTTATAGCTAAATGTGTTTCCTGGAGACAGCAAAAGGTTGGGTTTTGTTTCTTAATCCAGGCTGCCACTCTGTGTCTTTTTATTGAAGAGTTTAGTCCATTTACATTTAGAGTTAATATTGATATGTTAACATCTGTATTTGCCATTGTGTTTGTCTTTCCTTTGATTTTATTTATTTATTCTTTTAATAACTTTTTTTTTTTTTTGGCCTTCTTTCATTGTTATTCGTCCCTCTGAGGTTCTGGCTTTAGGACTCCTTGTAGTATTTTTTGGAGTGGGGGTTTAGTTGCAATGAAATTCCGGAGTTTCTGTTTGTCTGGGAAAGTCCATATTCTTTCTTCAAAGAGGAAGGAGAGCTTTGCGGGATAGAGTATTCTTGGTTGGCATCTGTTTTCTTGGAGTCTGTTGACTATGTCCCTCCACTCTCTCCTTGCCCGTAGTGTTTCTTCGGAGAAGTCTGATGTCAGCCTGATTGGCTTTCCTTTGAATGTTATCTGTTTCTTCCCTCTTGCCAGCTTCATTATTTTTTCCTTGTCCTGGATTCTTGGGAGCTTTACTATTATGTGTCTTGCTGTATTTTTCCTTTCGTCGTGGAAGTTTGGTGTTCTTCTTGCTTCTTGTATATCAATTTTCAGCTCCTCCTTCACATTTGGGAAGTTCTCTTCAATTATCTCTTTGAATATTTTCTCTGTTCCTACTTCTCTCTCCTCTCCTTCTGGTATTCCTATAACTCTTATATTTCCTTTCCTCATGGAGTCAGATAGTTCCCGAAGTCTTTCTTCATTCTTTTTCCTTCGTACTTCTCTTTCCTTTTCTGTTTTGGTTCTTTTTATTTCTGTGTCTTCAAGAGTACTTATTCGTTCTTCCATTTCATCAATTCTGCTTTCATTGCTTTTCCCAGAATTTTTTAGTTCTTCCATTAATTCTTTGATCTCCTGCATTTCTTTTACTTCCCTCTTTAGGGACTCAATTTCATTCTTCTGATCGTTGATTATTTTTCCCTTATCATTGTTTTCCTTTATGACTTCTGTCAGTTTTTTAATCACGGCAATTTTAAATTCTCTTTCTGGAAGGCTCAGAAGTTCTTCCAAGTTACTGTCGTTGCCATCTGGGGGCTGGTTTTCTTTTTGTGGTGTGCTTTTTCTCTGGAGAGTTGCTAGGTTGCGTGTGGTTCTTCTCCTCCCTACTGTCTGTTTTCTAATTTGCCGTATGCGTTGGGACACTGTGTAGTTGGGACTGGCCGGCATCTTGGGTGGGCTTCTCTGCTCCCCTCTGGTTCCTCCAGGAGTCATCTGTCAGTTTCAAGCAGTCTTTACTGGAGAAAGGTCCCTGTTCTAAAATGCCGATGTGGGGACACACTCCCCTGTGCGCCTGGTCTGCCCCGGCGGTGGGTTCCTGCTCCCCCTCTGGGCTTGGACTGCAGGCCAGAGGGGGTCTGGCGTGGGCGAACTTCCCCTGCTCACCTCTGGCTCCTGAGGAAGCCTTCTGCAGGTAGTCTTTACTGAAGAAATGTCCCTATTCTATAATGGTGATGTGGGACACACTCCCTGCGCGTCCGGTCTCAGGCACACTCTTCTGCGCGCTTGGTCTGCCCCGGCTGTGGTTGCTCGCTCTCCCTGTGGGCTCAGACTACTTGTTCGGAAGGGGCCCGGCGTGGGCTAACTCCCCAGCTGGCCACTAGCTCCTTCAGGAGCCTGTGCTGGCTTCAAGTCGCTAGGTGGCGCCAGAGATCTCTCCTAGAGCCCTTGGGGAGCTGATTTTCCACCCAGTGGGACAGGGAGCAGAGCAGGGATGGTAGGGTACACCTTAACGGCTTTGGGGTGCTGTGTCTGCCTTGTGCCCCACCGTCGTGGGGAACCCACGCGCCTAATTTCGTGCCCCG